>NC_080697.1:22352121-22977121 GCF_030445035.2 Dasypus novemcinctus | reverse complement strand
ACAAGGTGCTATGGTCTTAAAATAGGCTACTTTGAAAGAGTCTAATCAAAGTTCAGAGTATCACAGTAAATGTATTACAGTTAACAGAACATTTATATGCACGAGCCATATATCATGTTGAAGTAGTAATGAATATGAGGTGATCACTGTATATTCATTTCCAAAGCTTCAACAATCTGTGCAGCAGAAGGACGATCTTTAGGATCTTCATTTGTGCAGACAGAGAAGAGTTCAATTACTTTCTGGTACGATTTATCCAGTTCTTCCATATTAATAGGCGGCCTGGATCCCAAAGCTGCATAGTATGCTTCATCATCAAAGTCACTTTCATCAAAAGTTTTATCTGTTCATGGAGTTATAGATTGAAACAAAAACCAAAATCACTTTAAATTATGGAAAGCTAAATGACTGCTAAAGCTCACACTCCTGAAAAGAATTCATCATGTAATATGCTTCCTTTATACCACAGACATTCTCTTAAACTGTCCTGCCATCGAGTAGATGAGATATTGTCTTAGATTTATAGGTTATCAACCCCATCCCCTTCTTATGATAGCCTTCCATTCTTTTTTTCAAGCAAGGAATTTTAAAGATAACTTTTTACCCCTTGGATATGCTTGTGTTATCAATCAATTCCCAGCTTATTTGTGTGAGATTAAATTTAGATGGTACCAAATTAGTCATCAGTATTACTATACTCTATATCTTAAAAACTACTACACTGTACCAAACTTGCTTTTTAAAATTTTAACTCAATAGAAAGATTACATATAATTTTATAAACGGAACTTTAAAGTGAAAAGATTTGAAGTTAGGTTAAAAAATATGCATTCATACCTTCATCATCATCATCATCATCTAAAAGATTAATGTGTGGAATAGATAAAGTCATCATTTCCCAGAGAGTAAGCCCAAAGGCAAATATATCTGCTTTGTCAGTAATAGTACCATTTTCCTCCAAAGCTTCCTTGGGTTTCCATGGCTCAGTGCCAATATAACAGGCCTCAGAATCAGTCACTGAAACAGGTAAAACACAGGTAAAATGATCATAGTGACAGACACTTTAAAACCACTAAAGAAAGGCAAGCAACCCAAAGAAAAACGGACAATTTGAACAAGTAATTCAAATATTAATAAATTTAGTCAATAAACATGAAAATAGCCACATTCTCACACTTGAGAAGGATTACTTTTTCCTTATCAGACTGGCAAATAATAAAAAAGCTAGTCAGCTGACAAGAATGTAGGGGAAATGGAATTCTCTTAGAAAATTGGTAAGAATAAAAAGAGTATGGATGCCAAAAGTACAGACTCTGGAGCCAGACTGCCTTGCTTGGGTTCAAAGACATTTGCAAGCTGGGTAACCTTGAGCAGGTCACTTAAACTTTGTGCCTTAGTTTCTTCACTGTTTGAACTATGCAATGTTAGGTTGAAAGAAATGCCATCTCCATGGTTCCATGATTGCTGAGTCAGGGAAAAGAGAAAGGGTTGTAGCGTATATTGACTCTTAAGGCTTCTGAACATAAATCCATCCATATTTCATTTTAAATTTTAGTCAATTATCAATATCAATGAAAAAAGATGGAATTTTGATTGGGATTGCATTGAGTCTTTGGATCAATTTGGGAAGAATTAACTTTTTATTTATTTATTTATTTTTATCACTCCCCCCAACCCCCGTTGTCTGCTCTCTGTGTCCATTCGCTTGTGTTCTTCTGTGACCGCTTCTATCCTTACCAGCGGCACAGGAATCTGTGTCTCTTTGTTGTGTCATCTTGTGTTAGCTCTCCATGTGTGCAGCACCATTCCTGGGCAGGATGCACTTTCTTTTGCGCTGGGTGGCTCTCCTTACGGGATGCACTCCTTGCACGTGGGGCTCCCCCGCGCGGGGACACCCCTGCGTGGCAGGGCACTCCCTTTGCACATCAGCACTGTGCGTGGGCCAGCTCCACACGGGTCAAGGAGGCCCGGGGTTTGAACTGCGGACCTCCCATGTGGTAGAAAGACGCCCTAACCACTGGGCCAAGTCCGCTTCCCAGAATTAACATCTGAACAATACTGAGTCTTCTAATCCACAATCATGATATATCTCTTCATTTACTTAGATCCTATTTAATTCTCTTAGGAGAGATCTTACATATTATCATTGCTCTTCACCACAATGAATTAGTTTAAACAGACACTGCCTTATTCAGTTCTCATGGATACAAGCCCAAATTGAAAAATAATGAAATGAATTCTTACTCACGCCTCAATTTTCAGCTTAAACTTATTATGAGTTCCCACATGGTAAGGCTGTATCTATCCAATTTTCCTCTATATTCATAGTGCTTAGCACAGTGTCTTACGTGTACTTAGTATTAATAAATATTTGCTGAACAAATCAATTGAATAAATCTAGATTACTATTTATTCACTGTCAAGATTTTAGCTTTTCACAGAATACCCTATATATATTTTTAGTTGTAAATGTGAATATATTACCTATTAAAACATAAAACTCAGGAAGCGGACTTGGCCCAATGGTTAGGGCGTCTGTCTACCACATGGGAGGTCCACGGTTCAAACCCTGGGCCTCCTTGACCCATGTGGAGCTGGCCCACATGCAGGGCTGATGCGCGCAAGGAGTGCTGTGCCATGCAGGGGTGTCCCTGCATAGGGGAGCCCCACACGCAAGGAGTGCGCCCCGTGAGGAGAGCCACCCAGCGCCAAAGAAAGTGCAGTCTGCCCAGGAATGGCGCCACACACACGGAGAGCTGACACAACAAAAAGAAACACAGATTCCTATCCGCTGACAACAACAGAAGCAGACAAAAAAGAACATGCAGCAAATAGACACAGAGAACAGACAACTGGGGTGGGGGGGAGGGGAGAGAAATAAATAAATAAATCTTTAAAAAATAAATAAAACATAAAACTTAAAAATAAATTTTAAGATTAGGGTGGTTTTCCTTCTTAAACTTTCCTTATTTTAAATGCTAGTTTATAATCTGGTGTCTCAATGTATCTGGCTACATCTTCAAGCCTACAAATATAAATCTATATGATTTTAGTGGATATATGGTATTCTATAGTATAGTGGTATAATAAATTAAACCACCTCTTTCTCATACATTGTGCATATGTATGTTTCTGCTGTTCTGCTACAATGAATTTTTTTTTTTTTACCACCCAAGCTATCTTTACACAAATAGTAAAAAGATTAATTTGGTGTTCCCGCCCCCAGTACATTGATGTTATGTTTGACGTGATCAGGAGCAAACTTTCTCTCAAAGAAAAAGCCTTACACTGACGTACCTTCCATTGTTCAATGGGAACAGGTTTGGGAGTTTTAAGAACCACTATGCTTTTTATAATATTAAACTATTTGGTGGAGCTGTGAGTGTAGGTAAAGTAGTGGCCAAGTCATTCCACCATGCTTTAAAATATGTATTTTTAAGAAAGCCAGATCAAGTTTTTAATCTTGATGGAAGATATCTATTGAAAACAATTGCCTTCATAGATCTCTTCAAGGAAGCAGAAATTGTTACTTTTTTATTGTAATTGTTAATATTTTTGTTAGGATTGTTATTGTTTCTGTTAGAGCTCTGGTTTCAAAGTTGCATGAGTTATAATACTTTTATCATGACTCCTTTTATTTTAAAATAAACCTAGTTATATTTTGTGACTTTTGCAGTATATGAGGTTTTTCAGGAATGTATATTATAAAAATTGCTCGTATTGCTCAATTATTTCTTTGAGATACATTCTCAAGAATGGAATTACTGAGTCAAAAGGCATAAATTTTTTTTTTTAAATGTTCTTAAATACCTATTTTCAAACTGTCCTCTGAAAAGGCTATACCATTGTGGTAGTTACTAGTGTTGTTCATCAAGTAGTTTATGTGCTCCATGTTCTAGGCATATATAAGGATTACACTTTCTGCTTGTCTTGGTTGTGTAGAACCAAGAATAGTTCTGGCCAGTGAGTAGTGATTGGAAGTCCTTCCCAACTACAGTATTAAAGAAATATTTACCTATAACTTTTTCTATTTTATTTATCTTTCAATCTTCGTCTGTAGGGATTAAATGTGAGGACAGAAAACAGCTTTACTTTTTCTAAACTGTCCAAATACTATTTACTGACTAAACTACTTCTTTCTTACTAATTAAAAAATGCCATCCTTATCACATAACAAATTCTTATATACATTTAGGAACTATTTTTTTATTGTCTTATGTTATAGTTATCTATGAATCATGGCATGAAAATCTCTGCTTTAATTACTGTAGATTTATAAAATACTTTAATATATGGTCAGGAACATTCCTCATCCTTTCATAGAATTCTCTGAACATGTATCCTTAGGGATGAATTTAAGATTCATTTTGACGTATTCTAAAACAGGTAATTTTGGAATTATATAGAATTCAAAGATTTTCTAATTTCTTTCTGCTTTTCTTAGTGCTTTTTTCCCAATTTGAGATGATTAGTCAATTTAATTTCATAAAAGTTAAATAATGAAATTTTATTTCACTTTAGTTTGACAGTCAAATAGGTTTTGATTTGGTATAACATACTCGTTATTCTCTAAATATTTTATATCTGGTATTTGACTTGTCTTCAGTGAAGTATTATTTAGAAATGCTTTAAATTCCTAAAAAACTTGGAGTTTTCATTTTCCAGTTTTATTACTAATTTATAGATTTGCAGCACTGAAATCAATGAATGTCAAGTATTAGATTATTTCTACTTTGTAATTTGAGGTTTACTTTTGTGACCTAAAACATGGTCAATTTTAATAAATATTTTATTATATACTTTTAAAAAATAGTTTTTTGAGTTTTGAACCATGTGAATTTTTTACCTATTAAAACGGTATAGAAACAAAATTTAAAAATTAGAATACTACTTACCAGTCATATTTTCATCCAATGGTAGAGAAACTCCTACATCACAGATTTTAATTGTTTCAAATTCACCTTTAATTACAACATTAGAAGATTTTATATCTCCATGAAGCAGTTTCTTTTCTTGGTGCAGGTACTATAATAGTGAAAAATTTAGCATGTATGAGCAAATACAAACTAATAAAAAATATGATGACCTTAAAACAAAAAAGACAACTTGAACTCCTTTCCTAAACTACAGGCTTATATTTATTTGTCTCTCAATCCAAATTATTTGAAGCCACAGAAGAGAATATCCCATGTTATTTGAACCTGCTATAATGATCAGAAACCTAAAAGATTCTTTAAAGGTAGATCTCTATTTATGTATGTTAACTTATATTTTTGAACCCATTATACACACTTTTATATAAAAACATATCTTATATTTCAAAATATACTGCAATTTTACTTGAGGACAGTCATTTTTAGAAATAATTTTGGAATACAATGAGGTATACTTTCCTCAAACGGTTGAGATAACACGAAACATCTGATGACTAAGGGCCATACAAATTCACAAGAGCAGAAACAGCAGAAATGTAATCTAAGACTGTCTTGTTCTATACATTAACTTCTTGGAATTGACAAGTATCATATTTACCCACAATCAAATATGCCCTACAAAATTGTTATTTGGTCATTTCTCAGCATTTAAGCATCCACTTTGTGAGCTAGGCTTGGAATGATGCAGATAGACAACTGTTGGTATACAGAACCACTTAAAGTATTTAATTTAAATGTTGATAATCATTTGCTAAATATACCCAAGTACATTTACAATGTAATTTATTAACTATACTATGCATACACATTTAAAATCATAGTTTATTAAATGGTAATTCAAATTAGTTTATCTTATTTATTTCTCTCCCCCCCCCCCCCAGTTGTCTGCTCTCTGTGTCCATTTGCTGCAGGTTCTTCTGTGTCCACCCGTATTCTTGTCAGTGGCATCTGGAATCCGTGTCTCATTTTGTTGCGTCATTTTGCTGCATCAGCTCTCCGTGTGTGTGGCACCATTCCTGCGCAGGCTGCGCTTTTTTCCCTCTGGGAGGTTCTCCTTACGGGGTGCATTCCTTGCGAGTGGGGCTCCCCCATACGGGGGACACCCCTGCATGGCAGGGCACTCCTTGAGTGTAACAGCACTGCACATGGGCCAGCTCATCACACGGGTCAGGAGGCCCTGGGTTTGAACCCTGGACCTCCCATGTGGTAGGCAGACGCCCTATCCGTTGGACCAAATCCACTTCCCGCCTATCTATTTTAAATCACAGTTTTTGTATAAAAATATTAAAATATATTCTGAAATATATTTTTCCAATCTTATATTTAATAAATCAATTATATCTGAATCATCACATGCAACTTTGATACTAGTATTATCATTATCTAATCTACTTCTAACTCATCCAAACATTTTCTGGTGCTATCATTACATCTGCTTACGTTTAAGATAAGATTTTTTATTAATTTATTTAAATTGAAGGTTATCATTCAAACATGAACATAAACAATAATTATATAGTAAAATTTGTGAATTTAGAAAATATACATACATATCATCATACAGGGCTCCCATACACCCCACCACCAGCACCTTGCATTGTTGTAAAACATTTGTTAAAACTATAAAAGAGCATCGTCAAAATATTACTACTAACTATAACCCATATCCTACATTTGGTGCATTTTTCCCACAACACACCCAATTATTAACACTCTATACTAGTATTATATTTTTGTTATCATTTATGAGAACATTCACATATTTATTCTGTTAACCACAGCCCATCATCCACCGCTGGATTCCGTGTTATATAGCTGCATGGGTACACTCAATGGCTCTCATTTTAGTCTTGTGCCCAAAGGTACAATAATTTATTCAGATAAACACTGACAGCTTTTTTCATTTGCAGATGCACATTCAAGATGTCCAAGCCACAAAGGAATCTTTAAGAGGCTTGTTTACATCAACATGGGATTAGGCTACACCCTCAGGAATAAATACTAAGTTTGTATTAAATATATTAACCCCTTTAACTACATCTAACAGATGATCTCTATAAGTGAAAAACTACCTGACTGAGGTTTTTCAAGCATATTTGAGGTCCCCAAACAATACTTTGGTAATCAGGAGAAAGAAATAGTGTATCCTGCAACATGAGAAACTATGGACTTTAACTCAAGGCAGCTGCTTCTTTTGGGAGAGGAAAAAAAAAAAATCACACCTTATAATTAGGTATATAATGTATTTAGTTTCCTTATGTCCCACAAAAGACATTGAACAGCAGTTACCTTTAACCCCTTTGCCATGTTCAGAGCAACTTTTAAAATTATGGCTGCTGGAAAAGGTTTCCGGCTGTCTTTATTTTGTTCTTCTATTAAATCATTTAGAGACTTTTCACCTCCATATTCCATAGCAAGACACAGACTACCATCACTGGCTTCAGTAAAAGCACGATAACCTTAAAGAAAAAAACATGACATTTTCTCACTAGACTAGGGAAGAGCAATAGAACTTAAGGTTTTTACAGTAATGTAATTAGGAAAACATGTATCTGGACTAACAACTGACAAATGTACAAAAAAACCCCAGCTATAACTTACAAAACTAATTAAAAATTCCTTCAATATTAGTTAATAGTAACATGAATTAAAATAATTTGTAATATTCCAGGAGCTTCCCTAAATATAATGATTTCACCACCCATACTGTATTAAAAACGCAAAATGAAAGCCAGAAAATTACTTAAATGGTCTAAATTATCTGAAGATCATTTTATATTCCTTAATCCTCCATAGGATCAAGAGTCACAATGATCTTATCTCTTCCCATCAAGTATAAACATAAACTTATGCACCTAAAACATTGTATACTATTTTTTAGTAAAAAATTCTCACAATAATTTGATCTCTGCCAATCTCTGCTCCCACTTTTTTCATTGTTTTAAAAAGATTTATTTATTTCCTCCCCCCACCCCTATTGTTTGTGCTGTCTGCTGTCTGTTGTGTGCTTTCTCTGTCTGCTCATCTTTTTTTTGAGGAAGCCCAAGGAACTGAACCCAGGACCTCCCATGTGGTGGGTGGGTACCCAACTGCTCGAGCAACATCTACTTCCCCTTTTCATTTTTATTAGCAGAACCCAGTTAAGGGATTATGTAAATTGTTTCTGAGTAAAGAGAATTATATATGAGATGCTGCTACCAAATAGATTTAAACTTACCTACAATGTTCGGATGATCAAGGCTTTTCAAAATCTTAGCTTCATCAGTTAGTCTCTTTTCGTACATACTTTGATAATGATCATTACATTTAGAATTGATCTTTTTCACAGCCCAAGGAGAATGAGACAGGCCTCTTGGTGATCTAAAAAAAATTTTTAAATTAAAAAATGTATATAAAAGAATAAAACCACAATACATTTTTAAGTGACTAACAGGAACTTCCACATTTTGAAAAGGTCTTAATAGTGATTTGCTGTTTAAAAAAACACAATATTTAAAGTATTTTAGACTATCAACACCTCAGAAATGTTTCCTTTTCATTTGGGGAATATATTTCTGATATATTTAGAGAAGTCTGATATCTGTACACTGGAAGGGAACACATATAAAGAGAATTAGGAGGATAAGGATGGAATGTTATAAATTTTAACCCTGAAAATTGCTATACTGCTTTCTCATTTTCCTGTTGTACTTGTTAGACTACCAACTACATATCAAGCATTTAACTATATGTTCCAAATTTGAGTTATACAATGCTGAATTAATAAACACTAATCTAAGAAACTTACTCTAAAGAAAAGACATACAAAAACATTTGATGTATATATAATTATCCAAAGAACATAACATTTCTTCAATAAATATTGCAGCTTTATACTGATCAACTCATCTTACACATTTTCACAACATGATCAAAGATATTAAGTTTAAGGAGACAATAAACAATTGAGAAAAATGTAAATTTTATTTTTTAGGAAGATACAGTCATTTAAGGATATTTAAGGTGTTAAGTGTTTTCCTCTTTTTTTTTTTTTTAACTCAAATTTTAAGATTCCCTTTGTGGAGTAAAAAGAGGCTCTTTGCTGTTTACAAGGTTATTTCTGAGTTGCAAAAACTATCCCCTCCCATGTGTTTATACACCCTATATACCCCCAGTCAATATTGATAGCCACAATCAGACAGAAAAAAAGCACAGAAATCTTTCTCCTTGCATCTGAAGTGGAAACCTTTGCAAAAGGTATTAACTGCTCTGGGTCTGTCAAAGAGAAGCATAGGTGTTAAGTGTTCTGAAGCCTAAATCAAAGTCTGGGAAACGTTTATCTAAGAAAGTAGGAACTTATTTAGATGTATAGTGAAGTGTTATCTAAAGGGACAAAGGCTAATCAAAGAGCTTCAAAAGTTAAAGAAAAAAAAAAGCTTAATCTTAAGAACAAAAAATAATAGCTTGAACAAAAAATCCATTTAGCTCTTTTTTCCTTCATAAGCATATCTCTATAATCACAGGATCTTTTTTTTTTTATGAAAAAAAAAGGGGAAGGGGGGGAACATGTATTCAAATGATCATTAGATCTAATTTATATAAACACATTATCCATGAATTTATCTAAACTATTCTTAAACTACCAGTTTTAGGTAGTACTAGTATTTGGGGATAACCTCTTCAATGTAAATTTATTATGGTAAAGATATTTTTCAAGTGTCAAGGAGTAACTTGCAGGTCTTAAATTGTAAGAATTCAGTGAACAAGTCCACCTTCGCTTTTTTCATAACATATCCTTATCTACAGAATGACAAGAACATCTTTATGCAATTCAAAAATTAATAATATAGGCAAATTTCTGGTGAGATTGCATAAGAAAAAAAGGAAAACACAAATAATTAATATGACAAATAAAAATGGGGTCATTGGGAAGCGGATGTGTCTCAAGCAGTTAAGCTCTTGCTTCCCACATTGAGGTCCTAGGTTCTGTCCCAGTGCCTAAAAACGAAAACAAAAAACAAAAAACAAAAAAACAAAAAAACAGCAAGCAAACAAATGAAACAACAAACAAACAAACAAAAGCCCTCAGGGGTGCCAATGTAGCTCAGTGGTTGAGCCTGGCTTCTCACACATGAGGTCCTGGGTTCAATCTCCAGCCCTGGCACCTCAGGGAAAAAAAAAGGTGGGGGAGCATAACTACAGATACAACAAAGGTAAGAAATACTAAAAACTATGCCAATAAATTTGAAAGACAAAATGGAAAAATTCTTAGAAAACTCTAAAGAAAACTAATTGAAGAAATTTAATCACTGGTTTAAATCTTCCTATAAGAAATACAAGGTCTAGATGATTTTATAGGTTTACTAAACCTTCATGGAACCTACCATTCAATTTTATACAAACTGCTTCAATGTAAGAAAAGGAACTATGAGTCCTGTATAACCTTGATTTTAAAAATCAAGTAGGGCAGCAGAAAAGGGAAATTATAAGCCAATTTCACTTACAGATGTAAAAAATTATAAATAAATATTAGCAATAGGGAGATGTGGCTCAAGCAGTTGGGCACCTGCCTCCCAACGGGAGGGTCCCAGGTTCAGTTCCCAGTGCCTCCTAAAAAAGACAAACAGATGCTGCAACAAGCAGATGCCACAGCCAGCAGGGAGCAGATGTAGTTCAGGCGGCTGGGTGCTTGTTTCCCATTTGGGAGGTCCCAGGTTTGGTTTCCACTATCTCCTAGGGAATACAAGCAAATAGACCAGGGAGCCAATGGGGGGTGGGGTTGGGGAAGTATTAAAAACACACTTTGTATAAAAAAATAAAAGACTTCTGAATTAAAATGATAGCTTGAACATACACATAGTTTTGATCTCTTCCAAGCCCCACAAAAATGACAGCAAACATACTTTAAGACATGTATACCCACTGATAAGAATGGAAATAACAGCAGAGAAAATAACAAAATTTTTAAGAAGCCAGGAAATAGATGAGAACTAAACTAATTGATTTAACATGAACTGCTTGAAAGTTATTCAAAAATTAGCAGGTGGTTTCCTAGATATCCTCCCTGATTCTGCACCACCAGACAGGTGCCCAACCCTCCATCATCCAAATTCTGAAGACTGGAGAATTTGGCTTAGAAGGCAGGATCTTTAGACTGAGGTTTACTGGCACACTTGAGAATTTGTGAACTCTACAGGAACAGGGTAATTATTATTATTATTTGGGAGGTATGAGGATTAAACACAGGACCTCATACATGGGAAGCAGGCACTCAACTGCTAAACTACACCCACCCCCTGGAACAGGATAATTAATGACCACATGTATACCACTGGGAATTACATTATGTTCCCCACAAAATGATGTTCAGGTCCCAACCCCTGGTCCTGTGGCTGGAATTCATTTAAAAATAGGACCTTTAAAAATGTTTTTGTTAATTATTTGTGCCCAGACTGAATGAGGATGGGCCTTAATCCACTATGGCCAAACTCATTCTAAGCAAAGGAAATCATACATAGGAGAAGCAGCCATGGGGAGCCCGAAAGTCAAGTCAACGGAACCCGGGAAGGGAAAGAAGACATTGCCATGTGCACTGCCATGTGACAGAAAAGCCAAAAATCCCAAGACTGCTGATATCAATTCTGTGATGAAATAAGACTTCTACCATCTGAAACTGTGAGCCAATAAATTCCTGTTTAAGCAACATTGTATGTGTTTTAGCAGGAAAATAATATGGTGGTTTTTTTTTTTTTTTGGTACTGGAAAGTGGGGTGCTGTTATAACAAATACCAAAAATGTGGAAACAACTTTGGAATTGGGTAATGGGTAGGAGCTGGAAGAATAGTGGGATGGTTGATAGATAAGAACTGAAAGGGACTATTAGTAGAAATATGAGTGTGAAAGGCACTTCCGAAGAGTCCTTAGAAGTAAATGTAGAATGTGTTACTGGAAACTGGAAGAAAGGCAACCCTTGTTATAAAACAGCAGAGAATTTGGCAAAATTGTGTTCTGATGTCAGGTGGAAGACAGAACTTGCAAGTGATAAACTTGGATATTTAGCTGAGGAAATTCCTAAGAAAAGTACAGAAGATGCTGCCTAGTTTCTCCTTGAAGCTTACAGCAAAATGAGAGAGGTAAGATAAATTAAACCAATGGTTTGGAAAATTCTGAGCCTATCCAGAAGCAGCTCTATCAGGGAACTCTCTGACTGTCTGGGAAGAATCTTCACAGGACAGAGCTCCATGTGAGGATTTAACTGAACAATCCTCTGCTAAAGTGGGTATGTCTCAATATTGACCCAGTCAGCCATTTCCATGGAAGTCAAGATTGGAAATGGAGTTATCCAGGAAAGGATCTGTGGAAAATACTATAATGTCATGGTTTAGATTCTCTTGAACTGCACACAAAGTCAACCAGATTTCTGCAAAAATTTTATGAGCAGAATCATTGCCAGACTGGATCAAAGGGACAGAGAAGGGACGAATTGAAGAAAGAATTTCTTCAGGCAAGGCCATGGAAGCTGAGGCCTGGACTGAAGTTATCTCCTCAGGTCAGGAGAGCAGACCCATCCACATGTGTGGAAAGGGCAAGTCCAAACCTGTGCTTGAGGGAGTGGGTCTTGAGCCTTTGTTCATGGAAAACGTTGCCACCCCAATACTTGGAGAAGGTGGAACCTGTATCCCAGCATTTGCAGTGAATCTGGCCATCATTCCAATACTTGGAGATGGTGGGCCTGTACTCTGTACTTATGGAGATCAAGGCCATCATTCTGATACTTGGAAAAGGTAACAGTCTACACCCCAGTGTTCATGGAGAGCATGGGCACAGCTTGAGCACTTGTAAAGGGAGGGACTGGCATTCCGCAGACCCACAGGATAAAACATCATTCACAGACGATGCTCAGACCTTCAAATCTAATGTAGTTTGCCTGCTGCATTTCAGACTTGTTTGGAACTGTGACATTTTCCTTCCATTTTCTACCTTCTGGAGCAGGAATGTTTATCCTATACTTGTCTGGACTATTGTAATTTGGAAGCAGGTAACTTGGTTTTCCAGGTTTCAAAGGTCCATTAGACAGAGGAACTTTGTCCTAGGATGGACCACACCCATGAGTGATTTTGATAAGACTCTGTACTTAGCATTGTTACAAAATTTTAAGGCTTTTGAGATGTTGTAATGAAATAATGCATTGCAAGTGGGGTGAACATGTCTTTCTGGGATCCAAAAGATGGACTGCTGGAGATTTCATTGCATCCCCCACAAAAGGAATATTCAGGTCCCAACTCACAGTCCTGTTGGTGTAAATCCATTTGTAAATAGGACCTTTGAAGATATTATTAAAGTTTGCCCAGACTTAATGACAGTAGCGTCTTAATCCACTGCTTTTAAGACTGCTTGATTTGCCGCTGGCTCTGTTAACTGCAGTTCTTTAGTTGTTTTCTAGAGATGTTTCTGCCAGTTCTTGCAAGTTGTTCAAAGCTTCTCCTGGAGCGAAAGCCCTGATGTCTTTCTCTCTGCCATCTTGATTAGGATAGTACCCTCACATAAACCAGAAGCTTTCTGATCAAGTCACAATATAACTGTTATGAGACTAGCCATGAAAATGTGTTAGACATTTTTCTTTCAAATTAACGTGAAACAAAGGTTAAACACTAAAAAATGAATTAATAGCATACTAACATACAAAAAGGGTTTGTAAACTGTAAAAATGCTTTAGGAATACCCACTTACACACAATTGCCATACTATTTTCAGTTCATCAACCTTTTATAAAGAAAGCAATTCTAGTTGTAAACAGTATAAACCAAGATCCAACAATATAAACCAAGATCAAGCTAATAATATGCAGGGTTGGAACTATCCAGGCTTATTCCAAAAATGCATTATGGAACACATACTTAGTTGTTTGCCACATGTAACCATGGAGCTAGGTAAAGAGAAAAGATTCAGAGAAACAAAAAAAAAGTGTCTGACATTTGCAATATGATTAGGTATTAGCATACCTCATCAAGTTACTTCATTTTTCCTTCATTACCCCTTTCACCTACTTCTCCTCCTTTCCACATAAACCAAGGAAAAATTATGAGGTCAGTTGCTTCCTCTTTAATAATCTTCAGGAGAAAGCTAAGAAAAGGGTATACCAGACAATGCTCTGACAAAGTTATGTAAGGTTCTGGGGACTGGAATATAACCGATAAGTAGAATCAGGAACATATCCAAAATATAAATATTTTGAATTTTCATATTCCTTTTTTTCCTCTAGTACAGTAGAACTACGGTTCCATGTGAAAGGTTAATCTGAAATCTTTATTTATTTATTTCTTTACCTTCCCCCTCCAACCCCGGTTGTCTGTTCTCTGTGCCTATTTGCTGCATCTTCTTTGTCCGCTTCTGTTGTTGTCAGTGGCACGGGGCTCTGTGTCTCTTTTTGTTGCGTCATCTTGTTGCATCAGCTGTCCGTGTGTGCGGCACCATTCCTGGGCAGGCTGCACTTTCTTTCACGCTGGGTGGCTCTCCTTACAGGGCGCATTCCTTGCGCGTGGGGCTCCCCAACGCGGGCACACCCCAGCGGGGCACGGCACTCCTTGCATGCATCAGCACTGCACATGGGCCAGCTCCACACGGGTCAAGGAGACCCGGGGTTTGAACCATGGACCTCCCATGTGGCAGACGAACTGCCCTAACCATTGGGCCAAGTCTGCCGGCCTAATCTGAAATATTATACTCACCTTTTCATAAGGTAAACATTTACTCCAGTACCAAAGCCAAGCTTCTGCATAAATGGAGAGGCAGGAATAGCTATACATGGAGTTGAGCAGAATACTAAATGTCAAAAGAGAAATAAAAAATAAAATTTAGTATCTGAAAGGACCTCTACAAAAGCATATAACATTCTTAATATACTATTATTAAAGGTGTTAAATGGTGTAGTCTTTTTGAAGATCTCATATATTTATCGAATTTTAAATGAATACTCTTTGAAGAATTCTAATTTTGGAGCTCTATCCTAGAGTATGCTGAAGCAGGGACAGGAAAGCAGCCTGTTTTTGTCACATTCACACCCACACACATGCATACATATTCGAATATTGGGGTTTGCTTTTGTTGTTGCAAAAATAAACCAGAAGAAAAAAAAGCCCTAAGTGATCATCATCAGAAGCATAATTATCAGTGTATCTTTATTACAGAGCATTACACAGCCATTAAAAATAAAATAAAATAGAGGAACCCTGCTTCTGCTCATGAAGAATTAACTGTTCCTGGAACTGCTATCCCACCTAAAAAACTTGACAAAAATATTGGTATTCAGACAGTTGACAACAGGCAGAGCAGGGCTATGATCCCCAAGAAAAGAGAAAAAAATGAGGTAAGCCCTATTATTGCCTAACTTATACTTGAAGGCCATTTACAGTTATCAGAAAAAGAGGAAACGAAGGTCAGTAGTCCTGTGGAACTGGGAAACAAGTGTGGCTCAAGCAACTGAATTCCCACCTACCAAAGGGGAGCTCCCAAGTTGGATTCCTGGGGCCTCCTGGAGAAGGCAAGCTGGTGCTATGGGCAGGAGCCATGAGCTAATGCAACAAGATGATGCAATAAAGAAACACAAAGAGGAAAGACAATGAGAGACACAACAAAGCTGGGACTGAGGTGGTTCAAGCAATTGAGCACCTCTCTCCCACATGGGAGGACCCAGGTTCGGTTTCTGGTGCCTCATAAAGAGAAGCCGCGCAGACAGTGAGCATAAACAATGGGGGGTGGGGGTGGAAGGGAGTAAACATAAATAAAATAAATCTTTAAAACAGAAACAACAACAAAAAACAAGGCCCAGGAAGCTAGAATTTGGGAACAGAATATTAAAGAGGAGGGAATAGCAAACAGTGTGCCAAAGAACAATCTTTGTGTGTCTGGTTAAGTACTTATCTGCATAAAATGAGCAGAAGTCCCCAAAGCTGGGGAAAGTACTAAAGAAAACCAGTATGCTAAACAATTACTGAAAATCACACAGGTTTTGAAATACTTCATGTTACCATGAGCCAGAGTGTGGTAACTTTGTAACACAATATAGGATAAAGTCCTCTAAAGGGTCACATCTTAGCAGTACAGATATTTCAAATGAAGAAAAAAGTTTCTATTAATCTGCCATAACAAAGCTTAAAATAAGCAAGACTCAAAAAGAATCTAAGTGATATGAAGGTAACAACTGCATACCAAAACAAAGTCAAACACTCTTTAAAGAAATAACAAAACCCAGCATTTAAGAACTCAAAATGTCCAGCATCCAGGGGAAAGTGGATTTGGCTCAATGGATAGGGTGTCCACCTACCTACCGCTGTCCAAACCCTGGGCCTCCTTGACCTGTGTGGAGCTGGCCCATGCGCAGTGCTGATGTGCGCAAGGAGTGCCGTGCCACGCAGGGGTGTCCTCTGCGTAGGGGAGCCCCATGTGCAAGCAGTGTGCCCTGTAAGGAGACCCGCCCAGCGCAAAAGAAAGTGCAGCCTGCCCAGGAATGGTGCCGCACACACAAAGAGCTGACAAAAGATGACGCAACAAAAAGAAACACTGATTCCCGTTGCCACTGATAAGGATAGAAGCCGTCACAGAAGAACACACAGTGAATGGACATAGAGAAGAGACAACTGGGGAGGGGGGATTTAAAATAAATCTTTTCTTTAAAAAAAGTTATCCGGCCATGAAAGAAGCAAGAAAATATGTCTCATAACCATGAAAATAAACAGAAACATACCATAAAATGACTGTGGTAATAGAATTAGAAGACAAGGACATTTAAAAAGCTAAATAAATCTTTAAATATGCTGAATGATATATGAACATAAGGAAAGAAAAATATATTTTTAAAAATCCATATGGAACCTTAAGTAATGAAAAATGCAATGGATAAGAATTACAGTTTTTTAGAGAAGAAGGTAACCAAGTTTTAAGACACAGCAAAAGAAACTACCATAAATGAAACACAGAAAGAAAAGTATTGGAAAAAAACTGAAGAGATCACCAGTAATCAGTGGAACAATTACCAAGATATCGAAAACTCAAACATGTATGTGTAATTGGAATCCCAAAAAAGGATAGAGAGGTAGTAGGAAAAAATAGTTGAAAAAAAAATGAAGGCCCAAACTTTTCCTAATTTGATGAAAACAGCAAAGTGGCAGATCCAAAAAGCACAATAAACCCTAAGCAGAAGAAACATAAACTACAGTTAAGGCATATCATAATCAAATTGATAAAAACTACTGACAAAGAAAATTTCAAGAGAAGCCAGAAAAAGGATATATTCCCTTACAGAGGAACAAAAATGAGAATAGTAGCAGACATCCTGTCATAAACTATACAAACCAAAATAATCAATAGAATAACATTTAAGTAATGAAAGAAGGAAAAGAAAAAAAAAAACTGACAACTTAAAATTCTATACCCATTGAAAAAGTCCTTCAAAAGGTGAGAGTTCCTTTTACTTTAGAATGTAGAATGCTGCAAAAGAATGTTGTGAAATAAGACTGCTTAAGACAAACAAACACTTAAAAAATTCATCACAAGGTGTAAACTATAAGAAATCTTAAAGAAACTTCATCAGGTAAAAAGAATACGATAAACCAGATGCAAAGGTGGATTGATGAAAAGGAAAAAGGTCACCAGAAACAGTAAATATGTCAGAAAATGTAGAAGTAATTTTTTCACAGTTTTTATTTTATTTATTTATTTAAGATTTATTTACTTATTTCTCCTCCCTTCAACCACCCCCAGTTGTCTGTTCTTCTGTGTCTATTTTCTACGTCTTCTTTGTCCACTTCTGTTGTTGTCAGCGGCATGGGAATCTGTTTCTTTTTGTTGCATCATCTTGTTGTATCAGCTCTCTGTGTGTGCGGTGCCATTTCTGGGCAGGCTGCACTTTCTTTCAAGCTAGGCGGCTCTCCTTGTGCACGGGGCTCCCCTACGTGGGGGACACCCCTGCGTGGCACGGCACTCCTTGCACGCACCAGCACTGCACGTGGGCCAGCTCCACACAGGTCAAGGAAGCCCTGGGTTTGAACCGCGGACCTCCCATGTGGTAGACGGACACCCTAACCACTGGGCCAAGTCCACTTCCCTTTTCAGTTTTTGAAGTGACCATATATTATTTTTTTAAAAAACTTTAAACTGCCTTTTTCCAATTCTTCATGTCCCACTAACGTCACTTTGAGTCTTTTCTATTATTAAACTCCACCCATGATCATGTATTACCTTTGTCATTGTCTTTAGTTGCTCTTTTTTTATTTTGAGTGGGAACAACTCTATAATATAAACTTTCCCATCTCAACCACTCCCAAGCATACTATTCAGTGGGATAAATCACAATCACAATATTGTAGTACCCTCACCTCCTTCCATTACTGAACTTTCCCATCTCCCCAAACAAAAACCCTACACCCATTATGCATTAACTCTCATTCCTCATGCTCCTACTCCCTGGCAAATCTGTATTCTAATTTCTATCACTACGACCTTGCATATTCTCCAACACTGTAAGTCTGTAACAATCTTTTTTGCTTTGATACTAACTTAATTTCAATAGTATGCAAAAAGTACGTTCCTGTACAGCATTGTCTCCCCACCTTTATGTAGTTCCCCCACATTTATGTAGGTCTTATAATAATTATATCTTTATCTACTATGAATCCAAGACCACTGATTTATTATTTTATGCATTTGCTTTCAGATCCTGTAAAATGTAAAAAGTAGAATTATAAACCAAAAATATAATAGTGCTGGTATTTATATTAATCCATGTCATTACCAGAGATCTTTCTTCATGCAGCTTCCACCTACTGCCTACTGTTAACCTTTCAACCTGCAGAACTCTCTTGCATCTTGTAGGGCTCTTCTAGGGATGATGAGCTACCTCATGTTTATCTTAATCTCTCCCTCACTTTTGAAAGACAGTTTTACCAGAAACAGAATTCTTGGGTAGCAATCTTTCTCTTTCAGCACTTTAAATATGTCATTCCACTACTTTCTAGCCACCAATGGCTTCAAATGAGAAACTGGCACTAAATTTTATTGAGGTTATTTAAAACCTTCTATGCTATATTACTTATATTTTATTTTATTAAAGATTTATTTATTTATTTTTCTCCCCTCCACCCTGGTTGTCTGTTCTCTGTGTCTATTTGCTGCGTCTTCCTTGTCCACTTCTGTTGTTGTCAGTAGCAGGTGAATCTGTGTTTCTTTTTGTTGCGTCATCTTGTTGTGTCAGCTCTCTCTGTGTGCAGCACCATTCTTGGGCAGGCTGCACTTTCTTTCACGCTGGGCGGTTCTCCTTACAGGACGCACTCCTTGCGCTTGGGGCTCCCCTACCTGGGGACACCCCTGCATGGCACAGCACTCCTTGTGCGCATCAGCACTGCGCATGGGCCAGCTCCACACGGGTCAAAGAGGCCCAGGGTTTGAACTGCGGACCTCCCATGTGGTAGACGGATGCCCTAACCACTGGGCCAAGTCTGCGTCCCTATTTTATTTTTTAAACATCAATTTTATTGAATCATATTCATAAACCACTCCATATAAAGTACACAATCAATGACATTTGGTATAACCACAGAGTTGTACACTTATACCTTCAATGAATACTAGAGCTTTTATATTACTTAAAAAAAGAAAATAACAAAAATGAACAAAAAGCCCTATTATATAGTAGCTACCTCTTACTCTATCCTTCTCCTACCATACATAACTGCTAATCTATTTCCGTCTCTGTAATTTGTTTGTTTTGACATTTTGTATAGATGGAGTTAAACAATATGTAGTACTTTTTGGCTACTTCTTTCACTTAGCATACTGCCTTTTTCCTTTTTTTTTTTTTTTTTACCATTGATGGAAGATTATTAATGTATTACTATATACTACTGTCCATAGTTTGTTTTGGTTTATTTTTGCTCAAACATCACCTTCATATTAACATAATGTTAAAACACATTTGTTTCAGAGGAAACATTCTTATATATGCATTATTAACCATACTTATTTTTCACAAGAGGGTTCACTATGCTATATAATTCCATGTTTCATTTTTTAGCTTTCCTTCTAGCGATATACACAACCTTAGACTTCTCTTGCAACCACTATCATACCCATATATTAGTGCTACTAATTACAAACACTATGATGTGCATTCACAATTTCTATTCATTCCCAAACGTTTACAAACAATCTTTTTTTACCAATTCTGCACAGGATGACCTTCAGTTTTCCATTCTCTAACCTCCTCCTATTCTCTGGTGACTTATCTTCTAGCTACTAACTCCAAGAGTTTGTTCATTATATTCCTTTCATAATAGCAAAACCATACAGTATTTGTCCTCTTGGGTATGGCTTGCTTCACTCAACATAATGTGCTCCAGGTTCATCCATGCTGTCATATGTTTCATAACTTCAGTTCTTACAGCTGAAAGATATTTCATCTTGTGCATATACCACATTGTATTTATCCATTCATTGATTCATGGACACCTAAATCGATACACTTAATGGTGTCCCACAGGTTCCTCAGGCTCTGTAGACGTTTCTACATTTCTTTTCCTTTTTGCCTTTTTTGTATATGGTGTAAAGCTAAAGGCTGACTTTTTTTGGCATATGGATATGCAATTGTTTCACCTTTATTTTTTAAAAAGATTATCCTTTCCCCATTGAATTTTCCTGGGAAAATATCTTACCCATCATTTCAGTCTGCTACACTAGTGAAATCAATATACCAAAAATGGGTTGGCTTTTTAAAATGGAGATTTATTGGCTTAGAAACTTACATTTCCAAGGCTAAGAAAAATGTCCAGATCAAGGCATCACCAGGAGATGTTTTCTCCCTGAAGACTGGCTGCCAGTGATCTTGGCCTGCTCTGTCGCATGGCAGTGTCTGCTGATCTGTCCCTTCTCTTCTGGGTTTTCTTACCTCAGCTTTTTGGTTCCATGGCTTGCTTTCTGCAGCATTTGCTCTCCATCAGAATTTCATTCTCTTATAAAGGACTCCAGTAAGAGGATTAAGACCCTCCCTGGGCCACACCTTAATGAAGCCACCTAATCAAAAGGCATTAACAGAACTAACCTAAAAGGTCCCACCCACGATAAGCTTACTCATACAGGAATCGATTGAACATAACTATCTGGGGTCCATCCAGCTTCAAACTGTCATACACTCACAAGAGCAATGTGTGTATGTGAGAAGGAAAGGTAGAAAAGCAGTTCTACCAATGTTTAAGCTACGTTAATTCTTCACCAGAGAAAACCCCCAAATCTATTAGAACATTAATAAATTTAGCGTATCAATGACAAAACCCTTGCCAATAAAATAAGGACCATTTGTCAATACCAATAGTAGAAAAGGAACTTACATTAAAATTGTTAGTGAATGACAGATAATGAAAGGATTAAGACATTTCTAATAGCAGCAACCTTACATTTGCTATCTTACCAGATTTCTTTTTTTCAGATAATTTGCTTGGTGTCTTGAAATTATTTGTTCCTTCCATTGTAGTAACCACTAGAAGTCCTTTGATGAAAACAAATAGAAAGTTACACTGCATTATAAAGAACACAACTCTCATTCATAAAAAATATCCCCATAATATTATCACTAATTTAATCATATAAAGTCTGAGAGCCGAAAAGACCATAACAACTTTTTCTTTTTTTCTTTTTCTATTTATTTCTCTCCCCTTCCCCCCCCCTCCCCCCAGTTGTCTGCTCTGTGTGCATTCACCGTGTGTTCTTCTGTGTCTGCTTGTATTCTTGTCAGTGGTACCCAGAATCTGTGTCTCGTTTTGTTGCGTCAGTTCTGTGTGTGTGCAGCGCCATTCCTGGGCAGGCTGCGCTTTTTTCATGCTGGGTGGCTCTCCTTACAGGGCACACTCCTTGCATGTGGGGCTTCCCTACGTGGGGGACAACCGTGTGGCACGGCACTCCTCATCACACGGCCAGCTCATCACACGGGTCAGGAGGCCCTGGGTTTGAACCTTGGAACTTCCATGTGGTAGGTGGACACCCTATCTGTTGGGCCAACTCTGTTTCCCCATAACAACTTTTTAATCCTATTGTATTTCCAATGAGAAAACTAAAACCCAGAGAGGTAAAATTATGAACCCATTGTTATCCTACTAGTAGTTGAGGGTATTTTGTGTTGTGTTTTTTTAATTAGAAAGTAAGCAGATGGGAAATCAGAAAGACACGGGAATATCTTCTCTCACAGAAACATAGCTACAGAACAGGCAGAAACAGTCTAGAAAAAAATGTTCTAAGGTTTAGGACACTGGGAAGCCTGCACACCACCCAAAAGAGAGAAGGGAGAAGTAGATGCAGCTCAAGCAATCGGGCTTCTGCCAGCTAAATGGGGAAGGGGGGGCGGTCCTGGGTGACTCCTGGAGAAGACAAGCTGGCAAAACGGCCAGACGTGGTGAACTGACACAAGAAGATGATGTAACAAAGAGACACAAAGAGGAAAGACTATGAGACAAAACCAAGCAGGGAGCTGAGGTGGCTCAAGTGACTGAGTGCCTCTCTCCCACATGGGAGGTCCCAGGTTTGGTTCCTGGTTCCACTTAAAGAGAAGATGAGCAGACACAGAGCGCGGACAGCAACCTGAAACAACGAGGCAGGGAGGATAATAAATAAAATCTTAAAAAAAAAAAAAAAAAAAAAGAGAGAGAGAGAGAAAGACAGAGGGCACAGGGGAAAAAATTCTCCTTGAAATTATCTGACCCTCTCAATCACACTCTCTACTGACCAGGAATGGCTGTTGAGGATGCAGAAGGGAGTGGAATTATTTCCTACCGGAAAAAGGAAGGGGCTGACTGCAAAGGTTAGAGAACAGCATCTGAGGGAGTATGAGTTGTGAGGCTCTGAATAACCTCCAGGCCGCATCATCTGCCACAAAGAACCTGCCCATGTTGCAGCGAAAACTCTCTGACAAAGCTCTGAACTGAAAGAGCCACGAGGGCACCATCTGCTGGCTGACCAAGGAAGCACATGTGAGTAAATTAACAGAAAATAAAAAGCTTTTTTCTGATCTCTACAACCTCCCTCCTCAAGGCCTAGGTCCATGGTCCAGATTTGAGCAACTAACAGGGGCAATCCTAAAGACCTAGAATACATTGAACCAAGAATTGAGCGCAGAAAGAGAAAAGAATGGAAAAAATCGAGCAGTGGCTCAAGGAGTTGAATGATAACAAGAAATGCAACAACAAATGTGTCATGGGAGTTTCAGAAGAAGAGAAGGAAAAAAGGGATAGAAAGAGTAATTGAGGAATAGCTGAATATTTCCCAACTCGCATAAAAGAAATGAACTCACATATCCAAGTACAGCGTACCCCAATCAGAATAAACCTGAACAGACCTATTACGAGATACATGCTATTCAGAATGTCAAATGTCAAAGAAAAAGAAAATTCTGAGTGCAGCAAGGGAGAAGCAAACCATACAAGGGACACCCAGTTAGATTTGCTGTGGATATCTCACCAGAAACCACTGAGGTGAGAGGACAGTGATATGATACATTGTGAAGATGTCAATCCTACCTAAACTGATTCATAGATTCAATGCAATGTCAATCAAAATTCCAATAGCCTACTTTAAAGAAACAGAAAAGGCAATTAACAAACTTATTTGGAAGAGAAAGTGCACCCAAATAGCCAAAAGCATTTTGAAAAAGAAAAGCGATTTTCTTGCACTGAACTACCCTTGAATACAGACACACTGAAAAAACACACAGCGAATGGACACAGAGTAGACAGCAAGCAAGCCACAAGGAGGGGAATATAATAAATAAATAAATAAAACAAAAACAAAAACAAACAAGTAGGGAGCAGATGAGGCTCAAGCAGTTAAGCCCCTGTCTCCCACATAGGAGGTCCAGGATTCGGTTTCTGATGCCTTCTAAAGAAAAAACAAGCAGATGAGCAAAAAACAAGCAGACAATGAGTGCAAACAATGAGCAAAAAACAGATGAGGGAGTCATCCTGGGGGGTGGGGATGGAGATTAAAAATAAAACATTAAAAAATTTTCCTAAAAAAGAATATAGTGATGGATAGGAAAAATACTTTTGGTTTAATTTATGGACTATAGTTAACAGCAATATTGTAGTATTCTTGCATCAATGTGAAGGAAGGTACTTTATCAGTGGTAAAGGTCAATAATGGGGGTATATGGAGTTTCTTTTTTGGACTACAGAAAATGTTCAAGGATTTGATGGGTGATGACTACATGGCTCTGTGAAGGTGAGAACCATTGAGTGTGCTCTTTGGATACAGTGTACAGGGCATGGGACTGTGTAGCACAGTGGACCATGTGATGGAAGATGGACTGAAGTTGGCAATGCAGATATGAGAATGGACTGTGGCAAATGTATAACACTGATGCCTGGTGTTGAAGATAGGGTATGTGTGGAAGGAATGTGCCAGGCGTATGCTGTGGACCATGGCTGGTGCTAATAGTCTGATCATGTTTCTTCAGAGGCCATGGTAAATGTTCCACAGCAAGGTGAAGTGTTGGTGGAGGGGTAGTGTGGGGGAGTTCTGCTCATTGCACATGGTTGTTCTGTGGGCTCACAACTCTAATAAAAAATTTTATTTTCAAAGGAAAAAAAAAAAAAAAGAAGAGCCGTGTGGGAAGACTTTCACTACCAGACCTTGAAACGTACTACATAGCTACAGTGGTTAAAATAGCATAGTATTGACACAAAGATAGACACATTGATCAGTGGAATAGAATTGAGAGTCCAGAAACAAACTCTCACCTCTAGGGCCAAATGGTTTTTGACAAACCTACCAAGTCCATGATACTAGGACAAAACAGTCTCTTTGACAAATGGTGCTGGAAGAACTGGATATCCATAATCAAAAGAATAAAAGAGGACCACTATCTCACTCCCTAAAAATGAATCAACTCAAAATGGATCAAACATTAAATATAAAACCAGGACCGTAAAACTACCAGAAGAAAATGTAGGGAAACATCTTCAAGATCTTGTGGTAGGTGGTGGTTTCTTGGATCTTACACCCAAAGCATGAGTAACTAAAGAAAAATAAATGGGACTTCCTCAAAATTAAACACTTTTGTACCTTAAAGGACTGTATCAAAAGGGTGAAAAAGAAAAGGCAGCTGACTCAATGGGAGAAAATATTTGGAAAGCACATATCTGATAAGGGTTTAATATCATTGATAAAGAATGCTACAACTCAACTATAAAAAAGACAAATGACCCAATTAAAAAACAGTAAAAAGACTTGAATAGACATTTGTCCAAAGACATACAAATCGTGAAGGAAAAAAAAAAAGGAAAAATGTTCAATATCACTAGCAATTAGGGAAATGAAAATCAAAACTACAGTGTGATATTATTTCACACCCATTAGAAGGGACAGTATTAAAAAGCTGGAAAACTACAAGTGTTGGATAGGATGTGGAGAGATAGGAACGCTTATGTTGGTGGGAATATAGAATGGTACAGCTGCTGTAGAGGACTACTTGGCAGTTCCTAAAGAAGTTGAATATAGGGAAGTGGACTTGGCCCAGTGGTTAGGGCGTCCGTCTACCACATGGGAGGTCCACGGTTCAAACCCCGGGCCTCCTTGACCTGTGTGGAGCTGGCCCACGAGCAGTGCTAATGCACGCAAGGAGTGCTGTGCCACGCAGGGGTGTCCCCCGCGTAGGGGAGCCCCACGCTCAAGGAGTGCGCCCCTGTTAAGGAGAGCTGCCCAGTGCGAAGGAAAGTGCAGCCTGCCCAGGAATGGCACCACACACATGGAGAGCTGATGCAGCAAGAAGACGCAACAAAAAGAAACACAGATTCCTGTGCCGCTGACAACAACAGAAGCGGACAAAGAAGACACAAATAGAAACAGAGAACAGATAACCAGGGCGGAGGGAGGTTGGGGGTGTAGAGGAGAGAAATAAATAAAAACTAAAAAAATAAAGAATTTTTTTAAAAAAGTTGAATATAGATTTGCCATGTGACCCAGCAATACCACTACCAAGTGGTATATACCCAGAAGAACAGAGAGCAGTGACACGAACAGACATCTGTACACCAATGTTCATAGTGGCATTATTCCTAATTGCCAAAAGACAGAAACAACCCAGGTGACCATCAACCAATGAATGGATTAAAAAACAGTGGTGTACACACACGATGGAATACTATGCAGCTGTAAGAAGAAATTATGTCATGAAACATATGAGAGCATGGATGTACCTGGGAGACATTATGTTGAGTGAAACAAGCCAGAAACAAAAGGACAAATACTGTATGATTTCACTATTATGAACTAAATATACTGAGCAAACTCATGGAGTTAATAGCTAAAACACAGATCACCAGAGAACAGGAGATTAGAGAATGGAAAGCTGAAGATCAACCTGTGCAGAACAGGTAAATAGGTTGTGTTACTCTTTGGAAATTAAAAGAAAAGGTGAAATTCAAACAGTGTTTGTCACTAGCAGTGCTAAAAATGGGGTATGATGGGATATGACAGTAGTTTAAAGGGAAAATCTAAGGTCATGTATATTACTAAAAGGAAAGCTATAAAGTGTAACATGGAACTATAATGCATAGTAAAACCTCATATGAAATATGAATATGGATAATATTGCATATATAAGACTGTTTATATTTGAAACTATGTATGTTAATGTTACAAGATGTTAATATAAGCAGAAAAAAACCCCCACATTATGCTAAGTGAAAGAAACAAGACACAAAGTACCACATATTGTATCATTCCATTTATATAAAATGTAAATATAAATCAATTTATAAAGATGGAATTAGATTATTGGTTATGTAGGGCTGGGGAAGGATAGAGAGATTGAGAGGTGATTGCTAAGGGGTGTGGAGTTTTTCTTTTTGGAGTAATGAAACCGCTCTAAAATGTTTAGTGATGATGAATGCACAATACTCTGATTATACTAAAAGCCACTGATTGTAAAAAAAAAAAAAAAGTAAAAATAAGGGAATATATACACATGGTTTTAAAAAAATTACCTCATAAAAGAAAGTAAAAAGTATGTCTTCATGTCATACAAATATGGAGTGACTGCTAGTGGGTACAGGTTTATTTTTGCTGTGATAAAAATGTCCTAAAAATAGATAGTGCTATAATATAACCACTAAAATTGACACTTTCAAAGTATGAATTTTATGATATATGAGGATCTCAATAAAGTTGCTATAAAAAATTGTCCATGCAAATAAGATGTACATACTGCATATACAAACAAGTCAACTCAACATTCTCATTTCTTCTGTAACATATTTCTTAAAATCTTTTTATAAAAATTTTAAAGAAGTGATGCCATCAACTTGGCAGTGTAAGACATACCCTGAAAAATCGCTCTCCAAAGATTCAGCAAATATAAGTACAAATTTCACTTGCTTAGAACCCTGGAGTATGATAAAGACTGGCGAAGGACTCCACAAATACTGAATTGAAGGGAAAATTATTATGTAGGGAACTTCTGTCCTGTACCTGTAGATCCTCTTCCCCTCCTCCTTACTCGGTCCTGCACTCTTGTACCAAGCTTTGGAATTCTTTGTAGGCAGCAGCCCGGGTTCTTTCCACTGGGGACACAAACTATACAAAACTCACAGCAGTGAGTTAGAACCCCAGGCATATTCAGGCACCGGGACCCAAGTTCAGCGATCAGGGAGAACACAAGCTTCTGAGGAGTTCTGCATGCAAAAGGCCCATCCTGAGGGAGGGGGGGGGAATGGAGGAAAAATTGCAGCAGAACGGTGGTCACCAAGTGCACTTAATCCAGTTATTGTTGATGGGACTCCCTAAATCCAAAATGGACTTATTTCTGGAGGGGCCCATCTTTCTGGAATGACCCTGGGGCAGAATACCTAATGGAAAGAAAGCAGAGGCAGAAAAGCTTCACAGAGAAGAAAAAAAGGGTGGGGGAGACAAAGTGTTAAACTTAACTACTGTGAGACTGGACCGTCCACGAACTTCAAAGTATAAGATACATGGGGCACAGAGTGAGTTAGAGAACTTAAACAAATCACAGAAGCTGAGGAGAAAATTCTGCACAACACAGAGAGGTCAAGATTCCCAGAGAAGGAACAGAGGAAAGAAAACTTTCTCCTAGAGGTGAAAGAATTACATAAAAAGTACAATCTTAACAACTGTACTGCATACTGAGAGCAAGAATCACATGAGAGCTCTGTTTCTGGAGAAAGAGAAAGTGTCCTGGATCTCCTCAGGATTAATTTATTCAAAAAAGAAAAAATAGAAAAAAAATACTCAACATGCAAAATTTTTGTGAAGAAAATGAAGGAAAGCCACAGAACATGTCAAAGGCTGAGGAAGACCACCCTTTGAAAGATGCACCACCAGAGGCAGAAGGAAATCCTCACCGTCACAGAGAAGGTGTAAACTAGGAAGCAGAAGGCAACCTTACAGGAGCGCTAGTTCAACCTGACCAGGAGTTTAAAGAGGATACTCCCATTAGGCATTTGGACCCTGAAGAAATGATTAGAGGAGTAGATGAGTTAGAAAGGCTTAGGAAAGAGATAAGAAGAGTAAGAAACAAGTTTGTGATGATGCATTGGAAGCAAAGACATTCCCGCAACCGTCCTTATCCTGTATGCTTTAGGCCTTGAGTTATTTTTTGTCTCATATTAAATTCTGGCACCTGCTTTCTTTTGGTTAACACTTTCTGATATATCTTTGACCTACGTTTTACTATGAATCATCCGGCAATACTTTGTTTTAGGTAGTTTGTTTCTTACCAACATCTTGTTAGATTTTGTATTTTGACCCATTCTCCAAGTCTATTTTTCAATTGGGTAGTTTCCACACATATGCATGAAAAGATGTTTATTCCATATTGTAAAACAAAACATAACAGGTTAAAAAACAGTATATTAAGTATCAGCTCACATATGTAGGATAAAATTCCAAAATATCTGTTTGTATGTGTGTACGTACATACATACATCAATAACTTGCCTGTTAATTTCTGAATGGTGTGACATTTTGGTTCAGGGTTTTTTTTTCTTATGTGTATTTTTGTTGAACACATTACTTGTGTCACACGTACAAAGAATTAAGGATTTTTTTAATAAGTAAGTCAATTAAATAGTTTGCAACCAGCATATAAGGGTTAATGAGGGCACTTAAACTCTTGATGAAAGAACTATAAGCAAAGAAATGTAAACCTCACTTTACCTCTGGATCTCTTAGCCAGAGGAATAAAACTGGCAATTACAGATACAAAAAAAAAAAAAAAAAAAAAAAAGAATCACATGAGAGGGGAGTGGCTGTGGCTCAATCAGCTGGGCTTCTGTTTACCATATGAGAGGCCCTAGGTTTGAGTCCTGGGGCCTCCTTGTAAAGGCAGGCTTGCCTGCATGCCATGGAGAACTCCCTGGCCCGCCAGCGTCGTGGACTGCCGCTGGCCTGCAAGCACTGCTGAGAGCTGACTCAGCAAGGTGACGCAAGAAAAAAAGGGAGATAAGTAAGAACACAGAAGAGCACCCAGTGAATGGACACAGAGAGCAAAAAACAACAAGCAAGCTGCAATGGAGGGAGGGGGAGAGAATAAAAAAAAATACAAAGAGAAGAACGTACAGCAAATGGACATAGAGAGCAGACAGTAAGCAAAAACCGTGGCGGGGGGGCGGAATATAAAAAATAAAAATAAAAATAAAAATAAAAAGAATCACATGAGAAGAGCTGAGAAAATCTGATCAGTTAAACTAAAGCTACTTTTGACAATTTGTCCAAAAAAGTTAGACCAAGAGTCAGAGACAACACAAAGCCAATCAACAATAAAACCCTAGATAAGAGGGAGAAACAGACATTCAGAGTTAACCCAACAAGATAATCAGATGCCTAGCCATCAGCATATAAATATTACAAGTCTCAGTAAAAAACCAGAAGGTATGGCTCAATCAAGGGAAAAAATAAAAAATTCAGAGGAGACACAGAATTTAGAACAAGTAACCAAACAAGTTGAAAGAAATCTCCTAAATCAATTTAAGGAGCTGAAGGAAAACATGCATAAAGAGATAAAGGATATTATGAAGACAAAGTATGAATGTAAAGAAGAATTTGGAAGTATAAAAAGAAACAACAGAAATTATGGGGATGAAAGGCAAAACAATAGAGATTAAAATGACACTAGAGGAAGCAGACATGGCTCAAGCGGTTGAGCTCTTGCCTCCCAATGGGAGGTCCTGGGTTTGGTTTCTGATACCTCCTGAAAAGACAAAAACAAACAACAAGCAAAACAAGTGAAAAAAAAAAAAAAAAAACAACTCAGGGAAGCCGATGTGGTTCAGTAGTTGAGCACTGGCTTCCCACATTACGAGGTCCCGGATTCAGTCTCCAGTCCTGTTCCTCCCCCCCAAAAAAATTATACTAGAGGGATAAAACAGCAGATTTGATCAGGCAGAAGAACCAGCAAACTAGGAGACTGGGCAATTGAAATCATATAGTCAGAAGAACAAGTAAAGAATGGAAAAAAATTGAGAAGGATCTCAGGGATTTGAGTGACAGTACAAAGCCCACGAATGTACACATCATGGGTAATCGTATCCCTGAAGGAGAAGAAAAGGGAAAAGGGGCAGAAAGAATATTTAAGGAAATAATGGCTGAAAATTTCCCAACTCTTATGGAAGAGATAAATAAACATATCCCAGAAACACAATGTACTCAAATCAGAATAAACCCTAACAGACCTACTCTAAGACATATACTAATCGGAATGTCAAATACCAAAGACAGACAGATTTCTGAAAACAAGAGAAAAGGGGTTTGTCACATACAAGGAATCCTCAGTATGACTAAGTACTGATTTCTCATCAGAAGCCATGGAGGGGAGAAGACAGTGGTATGATATACTTAAGGTACTGAAAGAAAAACTGCCAGACAAAAATTCTTTACCCAGCAAATGAGGAAGTGTTTAAAATATACACAGATACTGAAAGAGTTCATCTACAAAAGATTGCCTGACAAAAATTACTAAAGGGAGTTCTTCAGGCTGAAAGGAAAAGACAAGAAAGAGTGACTCAGACTAGTGTGAAGAAATGAAGATTCAGAGGATATGCTACTGAAGCCAAACTGGTTTATTTTCAAATGTTTTAAAATAACACAGAAACAGATTAGTCAGATACATCACAAACAATCAATATGGAAAAGGAGGTGGAAATAAAGAAAAAGACACAAAAGATATGACATATAAAAAACAAAGGACAAAATGGCTGATATTCTGCCTTTATAGTAATAACACTGAATGATAATGGGATAAAACTCCTTAATCAAAAGACATGGATTTGGAGGATGGATGAAAAAACATTACCAACTATATGCTGTTTGCAAGAGACTCACCTTAGAACCAAAGACAAAACTAGGTTGAAAAGAAAAAGTTGGAAAAAGATATTCCATGAAAATAGAATCCCTAAAAAAGCTAGGTTTGCTATACTAATATGAGACAAAATAGACTCAAAAGTTGTTACAAGAGACAAAAGGTGTTAAGAGTCAAAAACTGTTTTGGAAGACAAAGAAGGACACTATATATTAATAAAAGGGCAATCTACCAAAAAAAAAAAAAAAAGGCAATCCATCAAGACATACTATGATCTAAATATGTATGCACAGGGAAACGGACTTGGCCCAGTGGTTAGGGCATCTGTCTACCACATGGGAGGTCCGTGGTTCAAACCCCGGGCCTCCTTGACCCGTGTGCAGCTGGCTCATGTGCAGTGCTGATGCGCGCAAGGAGTGCCGTGCTACACAGGGGTGTCCCCCGCGTAGGGGAGCCCCACCCGCAAGGAGCACACCCCGTAAGGAGAGCTGCCCAGCGCGAAAGAAAAGTGCAGCCTGCCCAGGAATGGCGCCGCCCACATTTCCCGTGCCGCTGATGACAACAGAAGCGGACAAAGAAACAAGACGCAGTAAATAGACACAGAGAACAGACAACCGGGGAAGAGGGGGGAATTAAATAAATAAATAAATCCTTTTAAAAAATAAATAAATAAATATGTATGCGCCTAACCAAAGTCCTGCAAAATACATGAGACAAACATTGGCAAAACTGAAGAGAGAAACAGACACCCCTAAAATACAGTTGGAGACTTCAATTACACCACTCTCATCAATAGATTGAACATCTAGACGGAGTTAAATAAACAGAACTTGAATATGATAAATGAACTAGACCTAACAGACATACAGAACACTGCACCCAAAAAGCAGGATATATATTCTTCTCTAGGACAGACCACTTGTTGGGTCATAAAACACATCTCAAATTTAAAAAGATTGAAACGATACAAAGCATCTTCTCTGACCATAATGTAATGAAGCTGGAAATCAATAAAAGGTAGAGAACATAAAAAATCCACAACATATGGAAGTTAAATAACACACACTTAAACAATCAGTGGATCAAAGGAGAAATTGCAAGGAAATCAGTAAACATCTTGAAAAGAATGAAATTGAAAACACAACATATCAAAACTTATGGGATGCAGTGAAGGCAGTGCTGAGAGGGAAATTTAATTTAATGCTTACATTAAAAAAAGAGAGAGAGGATCGATTTATTCTTTATTAATATGTATCAATAAAACTGATTAAAAAATAAGAGCTAAAATCAAAGACCTAACTGCACACCTGGAGGAACTAGAAAAAGAACAGCAAACAAAAACCAAAGCAAGCAAAAGGAAAGAAGTAACAAAGATTAGAGTAGAAATAAAAGAAATTGAGAATTTAAAAAATCAAGAGATAATTAACAAAACCAATAGTTGGTTCTTCAAGACAAACCCTTAATTAGACTGCCAAAAAAAGAGAGAAGATGCAAATAAATAAAATCAGAAATGAGAGGAGGGATAATACTACTGACCCCAAAGAAATAAAAAGGGTCATAAGAGGATACTATGAACTACTGTTTGCTAATAAATTCCACAACTTATGTGAAACTGACAAATTTCGAGAAACACACAAACCACTTATACTGAGTCTAGAAGACATAGAAGACACCAGCAGACAAATTACAAGCAAAGAGATAGAATCAGTCATCTAAAACCTCCCAAAAAATAAAGATCTAGGTCCAGATAGCTAGACAGGTGAATTCTACCAATCATTCCAAGAATTACTACCAATCTTGCTCAAAATCTTTCAGGAAATTGAAGAGCAGGTAACAGTATCTAACTCACTCTATGAGGCCAACATCACTCTAATACAAAAGCCAGATAAAGATATTATAAGAAAAGAGAATTAGGACCAATTTCTCTAATGACTATAGATACAAAAATCCTCTACAAAATACTTTCAAATAGAATCCAATAGCATATTAAAAGAATTATACACCATAATCCAGTGGATTTTATCCAATGTATGCAAGGGTAGTTCAACACAAAATCAATTAATTTAATACAACACATGAACAAACCAAATGGGGAAAACCACACTCATGTTGACTGACACAAGAAAAGGCATTTGACAAAATCCAGAATCATTTATTTTCTTTTTCTTATTTTTTGAGGTACTGGGGATTGAACCCTGGACCTCATATGTGGGAAGCTGGCACTCAACCACTGAGCCACACTGGCTCTCCTCAGTTGGTTGTTTCCTTTGTTTGCTTGTTGCTTTTCATTTGTTTGTTTGTTTTTAGGCAGCTGTAGTAGTTTGATATTGTCTATGAATTCCAAAAATAGATATTGGATTATGTTTGTCAACTGGTCTGAGGTTTCACTATTATTTGATTAAATTATGATTAGGGCTTTGATTGGGCCATGTCTGTAGGGCACTGAGTTCCTGCCCCTTGGAGGGTGGGGACTCACAGTCAAAAGACATGGCAAAGGACAAAGTTTGGAGTTTTTGAGCTGGAGCCCTGGAAATAAGCACACGGAGGAGCAGGGAGAGAATCAAGCCCTGGGAAGAGAGACAGAGCTGGTTGCCCAATAGTCTACAGCTGGCCTTGTGCAGAGAGCAGGGCAACTAAGCCCTGGGAAGAAAGGAACCCAGGAAGCCTGAAGTCTTGGCAGACATTGGCAGCCATCTTGCCACAACATGTGGCAACAGACTGGTGAGGGAAGTAAGTTATGCTTTATGGCCTGATGTATTCGTTAGCCAAAGGGGTGTTAATACAAAATACCAGAAATCTGTTGGCTTTTATAAAAGGTATTTATTTGGGGTAGAAGTTTACATTTATCAGGCCATAAAGCATAACTTACTTCCCTCACCAGTCTACTGCCACATCTTGGAGCAAGATGGCTGCCAACATCTGCATGGGTTCAGGCTTCCTGGGGCTTGCCTCTGCCCAGGCTCAGCCGCTCTGTTATCTCCACAAGGCCAGATGTAGACATTTAGGCAAATGGCTTGTTTTTCTTTCCTCAAGATCAATTTCCTCTATGTACTAACTTCCCAGGGCTCCAGCTCAAGACTCCAACTTCCCTTCTCTGTGGTGCAGTTTTTCTGTGAGTACCCACTCACCAAGAGGTGGGGAACTCAATATCCTACTGACATGGTCCAACAAAGCCTTAATCATTATTTAATCAAGTAAAAGTAAAACCTCTGAATCCAATACACTCTAATACACCCAGAGGAAAAGACCAATTTACAAACATAATCCAATATTTCTTTTTGGAATTCATTAATAATATCAAACTGCTATCCCTGGTAACTATAAGCTTCTACCCCAAATAAATATTCTTTATAAAAGATAACAGATCACTGGTATTTTGCATCAGCACCCCTTAACTAACTAATACAAAGGCACTGGGGTCAAAGCCAGGACCTCCCATGTGGGAAGCAGGCACTCAACTGCTTGAGCCACATCGGCTCACTAGGATCCTATTTTCCTTTTTAAAGATTTATTTTATTTATTTATATATTCCCCTCTCCTCTTATTTGTGCTCGCTTTCTGCTCTATGTGTCCATTTGCTGTGTGCTCTCTGTGTCTGCTCATCTTCTCTTTAGGAGGCACCGGGAACCAAACCTGGGACTTCCCACGTGGGAGAGAGCACTCAATTGCTTGGGCCAACTCAGCTTCCAGCTCTGTTGTGTCTCTCACTGTCTTTCCTCTTTGTGTCTCCTTGTTACATCAGCTTGCCTGCCTGTCGTGCCAGCTTGCTGTCTTGCTTGTCTTCTCCAGGAGGCACCAGGAACTGAACCCATATGGTAGGCAAGAGCTTAATCGCTTGAGCCACATATGCGTCCCAGCATCCTTTTGTAAAAAAGTTTTTATTTATTTGTAAAAGATACTTAAATTACATAAAATGTTACATAAAAAAATTTAAGGGATTCCCATATGCCCCACTCCCCACACCTCCCACTTTTCCCCAATTAATAGCTTCTTTCATTAGTGCGGAACACTCGTTGGCAATTGATGAACGCATTCTGGAGCATTGTCACTGAACATGGATTATAGTTTACAATGTAGTTTATGCTCTCTCCCACGCAATTCTGTAGGTCATGGCAGATTATATAATGGCCTATGCCTGTCATTGCAATTTCATTCAGGACAATTCCAGTCCTGAAAATGCCCCCATATTACCACTCTTTTTCCCTCTCCCTGACTTCAGCATCTCCACGGGCCACTGTTTCCACATCAATGATACAATATCTTCCATTGCTAGAATCACAATAAGACTATAGTAGAATAGCAGTGAGTCCACTCTAGACCATATTTTATACCCCATTTCTGAGGATTCTGGAATAGTGATGCCCACTCCATCTTTAATCTTTTTTAAAAAGATTTATTTCTCTCCCCTTGCCCCCCATCTGCTACCCACCCCAGTTGTCTGTTCTGTGTCTATTTGCTGCGTCTTTTTCTTTGTCTGCTTCTGTTGTTGTCAGCGGCATGGGAATCTGTGTTTCTATTTGTTGCGTCATCTTGTTGTGTCAGCTCTCCGGGTGGGCAGCGCCATTCTTAGGCTGGCTACATTTTCTTTCGCGCTGGGCGGCTCTCCTTATGGGGCGCACTCCTTGCGCGCCGGGCTTCCCTATGCGGGGGACACCCCTGCATGGCACAGCACTCCTTGTGTGCATCAGCACTGTGCGTGAGCCAGCTGCACATGGGTCAAGGAGGCTGGGGGTTTGAACCACGGACCTCCCATGTGGTAGATGGATGCCCTAACCACTGGACCAAGTCCGCTTCCCAACTCCTCCATCTTTAATTGAGAGGGGGCTTCAATCCCATAAGGCTGATGGATGGGACTCTCCTGCTTGCAGTTATAGACTCTCTCGGTTCCTCGGTGTGGTGGTTGTCCACTCTCACCTCCTTGTTAGTTGTCCTGGGTGAGTCCAATGAACTGGAGTGTAGGTGTTGCAACTCCACTGAGGCTCAGGGTCCAGCTGGCACATGGACAGCCCAGAGATTCAAGTCTCTTGACTTGAATCTACCAACTCCAGCACCAGCTATAGGTTCAGATAAAAGAGACAGAAGAGGGATGTGTAGAGAAGTCACATCTGAGTCCAACTCTGTCACACACGGGAGTACAAACTTCAAAGTAGGGCCCCCTGGCAAGGCACCAAACTCTGGAGCTATCCGCCATGACCATAGGACCTGGGTGTCTCCGGAGACCTCCGGAGCCCCACTATTTGGGGTAGTATCTACTTTGGCTGACTATGAGATCCTGCTGTGATGTGCATAAATGTTACTTCTCTGATGACCTCCCAACTCACTTTGAAGTCTTTTAGCCATATAAACTCATTTGTCTTTACCTTTCCCCCCTTTTATTCAAGGTCTTTTTCCAGTTGCATCACCAGCTAGTGCTTAGTAGTAATCTCTCAGTGCCAGGGAGGCGCATCCCCAGGAGTCATGTCCCATGCTGGAGGGAAGGTCATGCATCTGTATGCTGAGTTTGGCTTAAAGAGAGACCACATTTGAGCAACATGGAGGTTCTCAGGAGGTAACTCTTAGGCACCCTACAACACCAGGCTAAGTTGCAATTTCAAGAGCTAAAGGCTTATAAGCACAGTTGCCAATATCAATAGCCCATCAATGGACCATCCTTTTCACTAGTTACTGCCCTTGTTTGGGGGGTTGCTGCTATTCCATTAGAGAATGTGGCAGAGCTCCCCAGGATGGGAATTCAATATTCTTTCAGTTGTTGTGTGAATCTCTACTCATTGTGGCAATGCCCCATGAGCATTTGAACACATTTATATGCCTTATATGTATGCCCAGATGAACTTCTTCTCATGTATCCCCCATCACTGACACCCCACACCAATGATCCTTCCCTACCACAGTTGTAACCCTTCTGTGATCTAAAACTTCTTCAAAAATGAAACCAAGAAAATTGTCAAATTCAATTAATAGGAAATGAAATAATGATAGGTTTAAGTATAAGAAATAAAATATATAATTTAGAAAAACTAAAAACAAAGGAAAAAAATTGAGGTATTAAAAAAAAGAAAAATATTGAAAGAAAATATTTTTTGATGTTTTGCCTTTCATCAGTGTAATATCTGTTGTCCTGTATGTACAGTGGCATTTTCTTCCTTATCTTCCCCAGTTTTTTTCATTTTGTCTTCAAAGAAGTTTTAGGTCACAGTAAAGTCACATACAGAATATACGGGACCCAGTATCCTTTCTTGATTAAAAAACTTTCAGAAATAGGAATAAAAGGAAACTTCCTCAACATGATATAGGACATACATGAAAAACCTACAGCTAACATGGTACTCAAGGGTGAAAGACTGGAAGCTTTCCCTCTAAGATGAGGAATAAGACAAGGATGCCCACTGTCACCAATGTTATTCAACTTGTGCTAAAAGTTCAAGCTAGAGCAGTTAAGCAAGAAAAATAAATAAAAGGCATCCAAATTGAAAAGGAACAAGCAAAATTTTCACTATTTGCAGATGACATTACCCTATATACAGGAAGTCCCAAAAAATCTACAACAAAGCTGCTAGAGCTAATAAACAAGTTCAGCAAAGTGGTGGGATACAAGATTAACATGCAAAAATCAGTAGTTTCTATACACTAGTAACGAGCAACCTGAAGAGGAAATCAGGAATAAAATTCCATTTACAATATTAACTATAAGAATGAAATATCTAGGAATAAATTTAACCAAGGATGTGAAGGACTTATACACAGAAAACTACCAAGCATTGCTAAAAGAAATGAAAGAAACCTAAATAATTGGAAGAACATTATGTGTTCAAGGACTGGATAGCTAAATACTGTTAAGATGTCATTTCTACCCAAAATGATTTACAGAATCAGTGCAACCCTAATCAAAATTCCAAAGCCTTCTTTGCAGAAATGGAAAAGCCAATTATCAAATTTATTTGGAAGATAAAAAGCCCCAAACAGCCAAAAAAAAATCTTGAAAAAGAACGAAGTTGGAGGCTTCACACTTTTTAACTTTAAAACAAATTACAAAGCTACAGTGGCCAAAACAGTATGGTACTGGCACAAGGATAGCTATATTGACCAATGGAATCAAACTGAGAGTTCAGAAACTGACCCTCACATCCATGGCCAGTCCACACAATTGGGCTAGAATAATCTCTTGAACAAATGGTGCTGGGGGAATTGGATATCCATTTGCAAAAAAAAGGAACCCTACCACATACCTTATACAAAAAAATCAATTCAAAATGGATTAAAGACCAAATAAGGACCCAGAACTATCAAACTCCTAGGAAAAAAATATGGAAACATCTTTAGGACATTGTGTTAGGTAATAATTTCGTAGACTTTACACCCACAGCACAAGCAACAAAAGAAAAAATAGACAAATGGGACTTCATCATTAAAGTAAAACAATACCTACACAATGGGAGAAAATATTTGGAAATTACATATCCAATAAAGGTTTAATATCCAGAATATACAGACAAATCCTTCAACCTAAAAACAAAAAGACAACCCAATTTAAAAATGGGCAAAAGACTTGAATAGATCTCTCTCCAAAGATATACAAATGGCCAGAAAGCACATGAAAAGATACTCAACATCATCAGCCATCAGGGAAATGCAAATCAAAACCATGAGATACCACATCACATACATTAGAATGGCTACTATTAATAAAAAGGAAAATTATAATTGTTGGAGAGCACGTAGAGAAACTGGAACACTCATTCATTGATGGTGGCAATGTACAATGGTGCAGCTACTATGAAAGACAGTTTGGTGGTTCTTCAAAAAGTACAGAATTACCATATGACTCAGCAATCCCTCTACTAGATATACACAAAAGAATTGAAAGCAGGGGCTCAAACAGATATTTTCAAAGCTGCATTATTTATAATCGCCAAAGATGGAAGCAATCCAAGTGTCCATCAACCAAGGAATGGATAAACAAAATGTAGAAGGAACATTAAGTATTTCTTTTTAAAAATGCCTTCCAATTAAAAACATCATGTTTTAAACAGAAGTCTTTTAACATTTCATTACATTCTAGGGCACTGTGGGACTCAATCTCACCTTCTACTCCAAGCTATTTTCACTTAAATAAATCATATACTATCCATTTCTTGTTATTTGAAGGCAACTTTTTTGTGGTCGAATACTCAATTGGGTTTAAGTGGACTGGCAGATGACTTTTGGCCACTAGCCCAAACTGTCTTGGATTCTGAATACACTATATATACATTAATGGTTAAATAATAGGTAATAACATATAAATTTGAATAATTTAGATTAAGATTTCTTAAAAAGTAACAGTATCACAACTGTGAACAGAATTTCATACTCTGCGAAATATGTATATATTTCTGGATATATACATATATATTTTAATCATGTAGTACTGTTTAATAAACAGGTCTTCTGGATCAGATGTCAATAACTTTTGGGGCCCCAGGCCAACCTGGGACTAAGTAAATAAGACTATTGGATATCACTTAGGTGTACATGGGTAGCAGACAAAGAAAAGAGAAAAAGTGGACTAGACTGTTCCTAACTTCCTTTACACCTTATACCGCGACAGTCTATTAGGATTCCTGGGGGTAAAGCCACAGATTGTTTAACTCCCGAGTAAGGAGCTTAAAATCCTTTCACAAAATGCTTAGCCATCTCACCCTAAAATGCAGAAGCAGCTTTGTTGAGGGAATCAAAGGAGGAGACTGCAATAGGTATAAATATGCGCCCTAGGCCGCTTTCTTGCCCCACCCCCTTACTTTCTACTAGAAATTCTTCACCAGCTTTGATCTAAGTGCTGGAATTGAAACTCACTTGGAGAAAATGCAGTTTCCACCAGACACAAGGTCGAGTGTTGGGATCTGGATACACAACAAAGGTGTTCCTAAAGTCTGCAGGGCATTTCCAGGGTCTCATTGTATCCATCTGTAAAACAATGGCAGCCTGCTAGACCAAATCTGTCTAAACACTATATTCTCCTATCTAGCTTCCATTAAATGTACAGATTCTCGGGCTTCGCTTCGAGAAAAAAGAAATTTCTTTCTTGAAACCCCTACCCTATCCCGTGATTCAGATGGGCACTCAGTTTGAATCTCAATGAACTAAGATTACTGAGGCAATTTCCAATTTAACATCATATCCCAACATCTTAAACTTTCCTTTTGGGTCCCGAGCTAGGACCAAAGCAAACGTAGAGCACTTCAGCTCGCCGGCGCTCTGCCCCTTTCACCCCCGCGCGCCGCGCCGGGGATACCGGCTTCTCGGAGCTCAAAGCAACTAAAATCCTCCCCTTACCAGAGCCGAGAGTCACAGCGGACAAGACGGTCTTGAAAACACGACGCCGAGTGACCTCCAAAAAGACCCCACGCAGCTAACTCAGCGCCCCGGAGCCAGCTCAACACACAGCAACAACCGTTGGGCTTTCACGTACTTCGCATTCAAAAGCGCGCCTCACCCCGTCACGGCTCAAAACTACGAGGTGGCGCAAAGGACAGAATTCGTCGGATTCTCAGGGCCAATTCCTTTCGATCTTTTCGGGCTTCCTGCTGATTCCTACTCACTACTAAATAGGGACGCTTTGGAAGCAAATAAAGGGAAGAAAGCTCAGGAAAAGATTAAGTGGTTTTTTATAACTACCTTCAGCCATTTAGAGGAACAAATCCTGGTTAAAAAAATAAAGGAATATCTATGCCTGTATTTAAGGCTGAAGCTCTTCCCCAGTTACAGACACCTAGGTCTGTGGTAAGAATGTGTCATCATTAGATAAATGTTTTATTAGAGATTTATTTTACTTTGAAACACTTGGCTCCAAATGCCTAGAGCAGCAATCCTTTTTGGTTGAGAAGAAAAATAATTTAGAAATATTGCTAACTCTTGTAAATACCATATTCAGTACGGCATTCACTTATTTATTCAATAAATATTTATAAAGCACCTACAGTGTGTCAGGCACGCAATGAAAGCCCGCTAAGTATGATACACTATAGTAGTCAGGACAAGACGCACAAAGATGATTCACAAACCCTTTCCCCTTCCCGGCCGCAGGAGGCGCTTCAATAGTTTGGGGAAAAGCAAGCGCTCAATCTAAACCTTGAAAGACAGGTTTTTGTTTGTTTATTTGTTTACTAACAATTTTTGTCACAAAGTGACATGGCTCATTTATTTTTTCACTTGTGTGTGCACGTACGTACATACACACACTGAACTGTTCTGCTTAAATGGATTTCATTGACATTACTGCTTATTTTACTTCTAAGCTTCATAAAGTTTCTCAGCCTGTAACCGAAGCTTAAAAAGTAATGATTATGACTAATAAATCATAATATAGATGGCTGTATTTTATAAAATAGCAAAAGGTTCATACCTGAAATTACTGAAGCTGGCTAGAGTGGTCCCACCCCTGTTTTAAGTTTATTCTAGACATCCTCAGCCTTGTGGATGCTTACTATTGTGACAATTCTAGATTGAACTCACCCTTATTTATACTTACATTTGGGGATGGTAACCCTTCACCCACCTCTGTTCAATATCCTTATGAAAGACCTTGTAACTGACCTTTGTTCTGTATACCCCTATCCCAAGCCCCTCTGACTGACCCTGGTTTACTATCCCACCCATCTGTTCTTTTCAGCCCCTTAATGTTTAATAAGGAAGGAACTTATTAAACATTATTCATTAGCACCCCCGATATTGATATTATAAAATATTAGAATTTCTGCAGATCAGGGAGGCAGTTTTGGGCCATGAGGCCACTGTCCTCCTTTGCTTGTGAAACTGAAGCTGGATAGTAAGATAGCGAATCAACGGATGGATCTGGAACCTGGCAAGAAGTCCACGTGGACATCAAAACCACAATGGCTGCTGGAAGACCCCCCCCCCACAAGATTCTGCCATCCAGAACAAGACTTCCTCCCAAAGCCAGGAGAAGCCCCAGATATTCCCCAAGGACTCTAGAACTGGGCCCTCATGGGAGATCTATGGGTGGGGAAATCAATCAAAACAGTAAACAGGTGGCGGACTTGGCCCAGTGGTTAGGGCGTCCGTCTACCACATGGGAGGTCCACGGTTCAAACCCCGGGCCTCCTTGACCCGTGTGCAGCTGGCCCATGTGCAGCGCTGATGCCCGCAAAAGAGTGCCCTGCTATGCAGGGGTGTCCCCCGTGTAGGGGAGCCCCATGCGCAAAGAGTGTGCCCTTTAAGGAGAGCTGCCCAGCGCGAAGGAAATTGCAGCCTTCCCAGGAATGGTGCCGCACACACGTAAAGCTGACACAACAAGATGACGCAACAAAAAGAAACACAGATTCCCATGCCACTGACAACAGAAGCGGACAAAGAAGACACAGCAAATAGACACAGAGAACAGACAACCGGGGTGGGGGGGCGGGGAGGGGAGAGAAATAAATAAAATAAATAAATCTTTAAAGAAAAAAAAACAGTAAACAGCTGGGACTCCCATGCCATTAGCAAAGTGGTGGAATAATTAACAGTTCAAAAAGCAGGTGCAACATGGGAGGTCCCTGGTTCAAGCCCCGGGTCTCCTTGACCCGTGTGGAGCTGGCACATGCGCAGTGCTGATGCGTGCAAGGAATGCCGTGCTACACAGGGGTGTCCCCCGCGTAGGGGAGCCCCATGCGCAAGGAGTGCACCCATAAGGAGAGCCGCCCAGCGCGAAGGAAGGAGCAGGCTGCCGAGGAATGGTGCCGCCCACACTTCCCGTGCCGCTGAGGACAACAGAAGCGGACAAAGAAACAAGACGCAGCAAAAAGACACAGAAAAAAAAACAGACAACCGGGGGAGGGGAGGGGAATTAAATAAATAAATAAATAAATCTTTAAAAAAAAAAAAAAAAGCAGGTGCAAGGTCTGAGCACTCTCTCTTGCCTTTGGACCCCAATTCTTGCCACCTTCTCCCCCACTTGGATCACTATGCAAGTTAAAACCTGGGCATTTATAGTTTATAATGGCAATTGTAAGTCTGTAAATCAGCCTGCTTTATCACTTTTCAGCCCCCTTCCTCTCTACCTGGGACCCATGATCTGTTATTTTCTCCCATTTCTCGGGCCCTCCCCCCCCTGAATAAACTATTGTCCAAACTCACCCGACTTGCTCTTGAAATTCATTTCTGCAGCACAGTCAAGAACCTAGACAAGGGAAACGGACTTTGGCCCAGTGGTGATAGGGCGTTCCGTCTACCATATGGGAGATCCGCGGTTCAAACCCCGGGCCTCCTTGACCCGTGTGGAGCTGGCGCATGTGCAGTGCTGATGCGCGCAAGGAGTGCTGTGCCTCGCAAGGGTGTCCCCCGCGTGGGGGAGCCCCACGCACAAGGAGTGCGCCCCGTAAGGAGAGCCGCCCAGCGTGAAAAGAAAGAGCAGCCTGCCCAGGAATGGCGCCGCCCACACTTCCCGTGCCGCTGACAACAAAGAAACAAGATGCAGCAAATAGACACCAAGAACAGACAACCGGGGGGGGGGGGGGGGGGGGGGGGGGCGCGGAAATTAAATAAATAAATAAATCTTTAAAAAAAAAAAAAAGAACCTAGACAAAATCCAGTAACAAAAACCAAACTGGATTTAAAGAGGCATTGGGAGGAAGGAACGCACTTTTGCTTGATATCAAGCCCATTTTGAGAGCAGGTTTTATATATGCATCAGCTATTCTGTCTACATGCTTATCTGTAAGGCAAATGGGTGCTCTTGCATATATGGTACAATCATGAAATACAAATTTTTTTTAAAAAGGGAGAGAGGTTTGCATTTATAGCTATCCTTCACCAGATTGGCCAACAAGAATTTGACTGTTCTATGATTCCTATTATGTTAAACAGCTGTTGGGAATCTATAAAGAGAAGAAAGAGGCAGCAAGGAGACCAATCAGAAGGCTAAATTAGTAACCAGACAGTAAGAGGTAGCACATTCCATCTCCGTACTCACCTCAGCAATTCCAAGTAAAATAGAGATTATCAGACAGAATCTTGTTCAACTTCCCACCATTCCAAATCAAATCCAAAATCCAAAACTTTCTGTAATCCATATCCTCTGGTTTAGGGAAAATGTCCTTCCTCCTGCTTTAAGTAATCTGTCCACTATGCTCTGGAATCCATGTTTCCCACACTACCCACCCCATCCAAATCAATCTTCTCCTCCCCTTCCTCTAATGGATCTTTCTCAAATAACAGTAATAATTGCACTTTTTTTTACTATGTGCCAGGCATTGTTTCAAGTGATTTATATATATTAACTCACTTAATTCTCACAACCAGTATGTGAAGTATGCTACTATTATTGTCAGCCCCAATTTCCTCATTTTTTCAGATGAAGAATCTGAGGCACAGAAAGATTAAATAATTTGTTTAGTCACAGAGCTAATAAATGGTTGACTCAGCATTTGAACCTACATTGAGCTTAGAATGCTTTAATAAACTTGCTCAAAATCTCTTCCATCTTACACACATACACCTCTCTCTCAATTCCGGGCCTTGGCAGACTTGGTCACTTTCTCCTAAGGATAGAAAAAGTGTCCCATTGAAGCTGGCTAGTAAGATAGGGAATCAATAGATGGATCTGGAACCTGGCAAAAAGTCCACGTGGACATCAAAAACCCCAAGATGGCTGCTGGAAGACCCTCCCCAAGAACCTAACATTCAGAACAAGATTAGTAGACAGGAGAAGCCCCAGATATTTCCCAAGGACTTTATCACTGGGCCTTCCTAGGGAATTAATGAGAGAAATAAGCAATCAAAACAGGGAACAGCTGGAACTCCTCCCCTGCAATTAGCAAAGGGGTGGAATGATGAATGGTTCAAAAAGCAAGCACAAGGCCTGAATTTGCTCTCTTGCCTTTGGATCCCTGCTCTTGCCTCTGCCATGTCCGTTGCCAGGCTATGTGCCTGTTCTTGCCTTCTGCACCCTGCTCTCTCCGTTTTTTCTCTGCCACAATGGCCGTGCAAGTAAAATCTGGGCATTTATAATCTATAATGGGAAATTGTAATCTGTAAATCAGCCCGCTTTATCACTTTTCAGCCCTTTCCTTTCTACCTGGGACCCATGATCTGTTGTTCTCTCCCATTTCTCTTCCCTTCCTACCTAAATAAATTACTGGCCTAAGTCACCAATGTGCTCTTGAAATTCATTTCTGCAGCATAGTCAAGAACCTTGACAAAATCCAGTAACACCATCTCACCTTCCCTCTATTCACATTTTAGTGTGGGAGCATAATATCATAGACCTCACCATCTTCTCTTTAAAGAGCTATAATTTTTAAAATACTTATTAAGTCCTACATTTTTACAAGCCCTCTATTTTCTATTCTTATTGGCTAAAAAAATCCTGCCTACAGCCAGAGCCCAAAAGCTTCTTAAGTTGTTGTAGAATTTGAGAGAGGTTTAATTATTTGCATATAGAAAGGCCAGGACTCAGGAATGATTCTGAGAAGGGAAAATGGTTTATTGATGGCTGGTCAGACTTAGGAGCTTTCTGTTTCAAACCCGAGCCCCGAACAAGAATTTTGAGTTCCTTTTATACAGAGGAAGGGCTAAATAGTTTGTTTCAGTGCCCAATAGGTTTGAATTAGCTATATCTTCCACATCTTAGGTAAGCTTTTAGCATGGACTTCATACATTCTAGATAAGCTTTTAGCACATTTGGTTTGCATTTTCCCTGAATATTTAAAGTTTATAGAGTTTGCATTGATAAACTGTTTCTTGGGACTGGAGTTGTTGCCATGGTCACTAAGGGCAGGGCTGCAGCCACTTACCATCCCACACCCACAAGTCAGGACAGACAGCTTAGGTTAAGGTTATTTCCGAAGAGACAAAGAGCCTCCCACCCATAGCCCACATTAAAGTAACTATTGCTCATGAAAAGAAACTCTAGAGAAATGAGGTTACTGACATAGGTGTAAGATGAGGCCATAAGTATTCATAAGACCAAAGGCCTTTGGGTAAAGACTTGCACTCACAACTGTCCTGTTCCCCATTTTGTAACTATAAAAGTACCTCCAGAGATTATCTGTAGAAACATCTAAACTTTACATGTTTAATGTTATTGCTTTTGAAATGTAACCATTCATTTCAAAATCTTACATACTAGTCAGTTATCATGGGCAGCAGCTTCTAACCTGGGTCAGTTGCTTCTTTCAGTGTATAAATAGCCTGTGTTCCTTGGCTCAGCAAGAGTCCAGAACTGTATTTGACTCTTGGTTGATTGGGTCCAAAGGAGCATCTGCATTGTCACTTTTTTATGGCATAAACTCTAAATTCTACTCCATTGAAGCCCTCTCCTTTAGACATTGAAGAGCCTAAATTGGAAGTTTAAAAAAGAAGAAGAGTATTAATCATTTTTCCCCTTTTCTTTCTTGTTTTGGCATTCTCCTTGAGGCCAAGCAGATGCAGGCTAATGACCAGGAGAGTGGTGGAACTGGTCAAGAAAGAAAAAGGAAGAAATAGTAAAATTTCGAGATTTTTATCTTATCACATCTATATATCCAACTAGTCAATATGACATGTCCCTAGGGCGCTGCTCAGGCATCCAAAAACTATTAGGTCCAAAGCTGAGTCTGCCTGAGTCTCCTGCAGTGCTCTTCCTCTGGGTCCTAGTCTTATTCCTGGCACTTCCATCCATTCCCAGGGCCTGAGCTGGGAGTTCCCCTTGCCTTTACCCATCCAGGTTCTGCCAATTCTTTATGTATCTCCAACTCTCTTCCCTCTCCTCCATCCCAATTTCCTTTGCCTTGGACTATAAACTCTCACTTCTCACTATTTAGTACTTCAACAGCCTCCTAACTTGCCTCCAGTAACTCCTTCCCTCCAAGCCATTTTCCACATTGTTGCTGGATATATCTTTCTTCAAATACATCCGGTCATGTCAATCCCCTGTTCAAGATCCTTCAGCTTTCCTTATTAACTTCAGGATAAAATACAAACTCCGTGAACCTGATACAAAAGGTCTCCAGTGATCTGACTCTGAGAATCTCCATCTCAGTTCCTTCCAGCCACATATGTGGCCTTCAATTACACTTAATCAGTGGTAACTCCAGAGCATGGCATGTTATCATGATGTGGGCTACGGGTGGGAGGCTCTTTGTTTCTTCAGAGATAACCTAAGCTGTCTGTCCTGACTTGTGGGTGTGGGACAGTAAGAGGTTGCAGTCTTGCCCTTGGTGAACATGGCAACGACTCCAGTCCCAGGACGCCATTTAGCAATGCAAACTCTATGTAAATACCAGTCAGTCCAGGGAAACTCTGAGGGTGGTGATGCCGAAACTTAAGGGAACTTGGACTTGGCCTTGAATGGGAAATATAATATAGCCTGTGCATAAAATCAAAATCATCTAATTCTGTATCCAAGTGTGCCTAGTCTCTAGAAATCCTGTTAAGTGATATAGGCTTTGAATGTTCAGAAAGGATGTAAGACTGAATGTGTATTCAAGGTTGCACCCAGACAGAATGTGGCAAGATGCTAATTCAGGCTCACTTGGAATGTGGGCGATATGTTAATTCAAAATCTATCTGGTACTCAGGCGAAGACTTAACTAACAAAGAAAGTAGTTTTCTTTGATAAAAGCACCATTTGACTCCCCACCCAGTATAAAAGGAACTTGAAAATCTTGTCTGGGGGCTCGGGTTTGAAACCGAAAGCTCCCGAGTCCAGTCGGCTGTCAGTAAACCTTTTTTCCTTCTCAAAATCATTCCTGAGTCCTGGCCTTTCTATATACAAATAATTGAACCTCTCTCAAATTCTACAACAATCACACATCTCCAGCTTTTGCACATGCTTTCCTCTCTGCCAAGAAAGTCATTCACCCACCTTTTTCACTGGTTCAGCATTTCCTTATCCTTCTGTACTCAATTCAGGAGCCAACTGCTCCAGGATGCCTTCCCTAATCTTTCCAGTCTAGGTTACTCATCTCCAATCTCCTAGAGTGCCTTCTGAGTCTCTCTATCCCAGCACGTATCACAGTGCATTGAAATTTTCTTTTTTTTTTAAGATTTATTTATTTTTATGTATTTATTTACCCCACCCCCCACCCCCCTTGTTTGCACTCGCTGTCTTCTCTTCTTTTTAGGAGGCACACGGGAACCAAACCCAGGGCCTTGCATGTGGGAGGGAGGTGCCTAATTGCTTGAGCTGTCTCAGCTCATCTGGGAACAATCACTAAGCTGAATCACTGTTTGCTGATGTGATTAAATCCAGCATGGGAAGGGAAAGAAAAATAAAAAGAAGGAAATTGAGGAGATTTTGCTTTCTTACACTCTCTCATTTTTGTATTACCTGCTTTCTCAATAGCTTCTCTTTTGATTACTGAAAACATATGACCCTCCAATTCTCAAAATCTTATCTTTTCTTCTTTAGTATCTTCCCTCTGCTTTGCTTTGGGCATTCTGGGCTTGGACTGAACAGAGGGACAACAGGCCAGATTCCAAACCATCCATTGTTTAGTGATTTGGGTGGAACTCTGAGCTTGTTGCTAAAAGAACCATTCTGCATCTTTTCTCCCCTCACTTCACGTACCAAATTTAGAGTTGAAATAAACATTAAAAATGTGCCACGATGGTGAAAGGGATTGTTGATGTGGGAGGAGTGGGGTGAGGGGGGGTGGGGGCTAATGGGACCTCATATTTTTTTAATGTAACATTAAAAAAAAAAGAAATGAACCTTAAATGTTGCTTTGTCAGGTTTTTTGAGAGTGTTGAAATGCCTCTACATCATCCTGCTCCAAGGACAGCTCCAGGCATTCCAAGTAGTCCATTTCTTTTCACACAGTTCTAGTTTTCAGGGAATTCTTTCTGATGTTGAAAGAAAATTTAACTTATCATCACAAACTCTAGTCTAACAACAAATTTAACAAATATTTTTGACAAATATTTTGACATGGGAGAATCAATGTGAACAAGAACAAATACAATGTTCTTTGTAATCTATTAACTTTAATTTTAAAAAGTGTAAAAAAAAAGAAAGAAATGACAAAGATCTGAACAGAACTAAATGAAAGAGAAAATAAGAAAGCACTAGGAAAAAAAAAAGAATAGCCCCCTTTTTCCCATGAGGTTACCATCTACTGGAAGATGTAGGTGATAAAAAAGTAATTAAAGTAATTACAAATGGTAATAAAGTCTGTGATGTATGCAGGCTGCTGTGGTAAAGAAGGATGAGTGATTGTGTGAAGGGTCCTACATTCATAGGGTCATCAGAAAAGATCTATTTGATGGCATTTAAATAGAGATGGATGAGAAGGAGCATTAAATAGTAAAGGATGAGAAGGAGCCAGCTTTGAGAGGAGCCAAAGGAAGAGCCTTCCAAATGGAGGGAAAGGTTTTGGGGAACAGAGAAGAAACTAATGTAGCTAGAGTTGTGGGAGTGTTGTGGGAGGTGGGTAAGGGTAGAATAAGAACAGCCTGGAGAGGTAGGTTGATGTGGGCTATGGGTGGGAGGCTCTTTGTCTCTTCAGAGATAACCTTAACCTAAACTGTCTGTCCTGACTTGTGGGTGTGGGATGGTGAGAGGCTGCAGCCCTGCCGTTGGTGACCATGGCAACAACTTCAGTACCAGGAAACAGTTTAGCAATGCAAACTCTATAAACTTTAAATATTCAGGGGAAATGCAAACAAAATGTGCTAAAAGCTCATCTAGAATGTGTAAAGTCCATGCTAAGAACTTACCTAGGATGTGGAAGATATAGCTAATTCAAGCCTATGGAGAACTGAAACAAAAGGACCATTTGGCCTTTCCTCTCTGTATAAAAAGGACTCAAAAATCTTGTTCAGGGCTGGGGTTTGAAACAGAAAGCTCCTGAGTCCGGCCGGCCGTCAATAAACCATTTTTTCCTTCTCAAAATCATTCCTGAGTCCTGGCCTTTCTATACGCAAATAATTGAACCTCTCTCAAATTCTACAACAAGGTGACCTTCCAGGCTGTGATGAGGGATACAGATTTTCTTCTAAGTTCAATCAGAAGCCATTGAAGAATTAAAGCAGGGGAATGTCACATTCTGATTTTTAGTTTAGAAGGATCTGACTGCTCCATATTAACTATCATGCCTTTCAACAAATGGTGCTGGAACAATTGTTTGTTTCTAGGCAAAAAACAAACAAAAATAAAACAAAACACCTTGACTTACAGCTCACACCTACAAAAATGAACTCAAAATGGATTATGGTGTATACCTAAGCATATACCCAACTGAAAAGCACAGATATGCACCAAAGACATATACGTAATTGTTTACAGCATTATCCTTAATGGCCAAAATGGGAAACCACCCAAATGCCCATCAACAGTAGGAAGGCTATATGAATCTGGGTATATTTAAACAGTGGAATACTATATAGCAGTTCTGCTATCTTCTACAATTTAGGTTAACCTCACAATGTTATGCAAAGAAACTAGATGCCAAAGAGTATAATACTGCATAATTCCATTCATGTAAAGCTCCCAAACAGACAAAACAAAACTATAGTAGTTAGGGATGTATGCTTGACAAGTAAAACTATATATACATTTTTTAGAAACACTAAAGTGATTACTATAAAAATCAAGTTTGTGGTCACTTTGGGGAAAGGGAAGAGAAGGAGAGTGGCATGTTGGGGTGCTGATGTTCTCATTCTTTACCTGGCAATGGTAGTGAGGGTTTGATTGGATAAATCATTGAGTGGTACATCTTTGTTTTATCCACTTTTCTGCATTTTTGTTCTTGTTTTTTGCTTAAAAAGTAAGAAAAGGAGAGTTTTATGATATGGTGGAAGGTGAACCTGGAGGACTCCAAATACTTCAGTTGTGCAGTGGGTATAGTGAATAGACTCAGGTTGTGAATTTGATTCTGCCAATGCAGTGTACTTGGTGCAGCCTGTAAGGCAGAGGGAAGTGGAGGCTCCCTTTCTGCCCCTCCACCTACTTCTTCTTGCGAGCACAATTTGGAGGCTTGGGAGATTTCAGCAGCAATATTCCAGTGTCTAGACACTAACGTCATGAGTTTTGAAAGACACTTGCAGTACCTGTGGTGACTTCCTGATCCCTGAATCACAGCCATGGTAGGATGTCCTTGAACCTGACAGTTCCAGTTTCATTCTCTTACCTGGCAATGGAGAGGGACATATAATCCTTTTTTAAAAAGAAGGGGAGAGTTAATAACTGCACAACGATACATTCTACTACAGTATCCTAGAAATCTTACATATACATGTAGCAACATTCAGCATGGCAAAGAACAGGGGAAAAATAGGATCACAGACTTAAATGAAAAACATAATACTACAAAATTTTTTGAAAAAATATGGGAGAAAATCTTTGGAACCTAGGGATAGTTGAAGAGTTGTTAGAACTAACACTAAAAGAATGACACATAAAAGGGGAAATTGCCACATTGGGACTCATCAGTTTGAAAACTTTTGTTCTGCAAAGACCCTGTGAGAAGGATGAAGGAAGAAAAGACAAGCTACAGACTGGGAGAAAATATTTGCGAGCCACATATCTAACAAAGAATTTATATCTAGAATATCTAAAGAACTCTCAAAACTCAATAGCAAAACCCCCCCAAACAATCCAATTTGAAAATTGGCAAAAGACAGGAATAGATATTTTACCAAAGAGAAGACATGGATGGCATATAAGCACATGAAAATGTGTCCAACATCATTTGCAGTTTAGGATAACACAAATTAAAACCACGTGAGCAAGGAGTTACTAATAGGGTGGTATTACATAAACTCTAGTTTATTCATGATTTTTCTATAAACCTACACATTCTCTAATAAAAAAAAATAAGAAAAAAAAACCCCACGGTGAGATATTATATACCAGTCAGAATGGCTAAAATAAAAAAATAGTGATAATACCAAATACTCATGAGGACGTGGAGAAACTGGATCAGTTACTCGTACATTGCTGGTAGGAATGTAAAATAGAACAGCCACTCTGGAAAAGAGCATGGCAACTTCTTACGAAACTAAATGTGCGCTTACCATATAACCATATGGGCATTTTTCTCATGTAAAAGAAAATTTATGTTCACACAAAAATCTGTATACAAATGTTCATAGCAGTTATAATTATTTGTAATAGCCAAAAACTGAAAACAACCCAAATATCCTTCAATAGGTGCATGGTTAAACAAACTGTGGTACATCCACACCATGGAATACTATTCTGCAATAAAAAGGAAAAAAAAACCCAAACTACTGGTACCCACAGCAACTTGGATGGATTTCAAGGGAACTACGCTGAGTGATAAACTCAGTATCTATCTCTATGATTTCATTTATATAGCATTCTTTTTTTTTTTTTTATTTAATTCCCCCCCCACCCCGGTTGTCTGTTCTCTGTGTCTATTTGCTGCGTCTTGTTTCTTTGTCCGCTTCTGTTGTCGTCAGCAGCTCAGGAAGTGTGGGCGGCGCCATTCCTGGGCAGGCTGCACTTTCTTTCGTGGTGGGCAGCTCTCCTTACGGGGCGCACTCCTTGCGCGTGGGGCTCCCCTACGTGGGGACACCCCTGCGTGGCAGGGCACTCCTTGCGTGCATGAGCACTGCGCATAGGCCAGCTCCACACGGGTCAAGGAGGCCCGGGGTTTGAACCGCGGACCTCCTATGTGGTAGACGGACGCCTTAACCACTGGGCCAAGTCCGTTTCCCTATATAGCATTCTTGAAATAACAAAATTATAGAGATGGACAACAGACTATTGGTTGCCGAGGGTTGGGGATGATGGTGGATATAACCTTAAAAGGGCAGCACGAAGGAAACTCATGATGGAATTATTCTGTTACTGTGGTGGTGGTCCCACAACTATACACATGTGATAACATTGTATAAAATTAAATACAGGCAAACACAAATGAGTGCATGTAAATCTGGTGAAATCTCAATTAGGTTGGTTGATTTTATCAATATCAATTTCCTGGTTGTGATATTGCACTATAGTTGTGGAAGAAGTTACCATTGGGGAGAAGTGGGTGAAAGGTATATGGGCTTTCTCTAGATTATTTCTTCCAATTGCATATGAATCTAAAATTAACTCAAAATAAAATATGTATGTAAGTTGGAAAACTATGGCAGTGATAATAATCAGATGTTCTGTATGGTTTGTGTGGATAACACCACAGTGCTTTTAAGTAGATACTCATTATCATCATTTCCATTTTGCATTAAGGGAATTGGGGCACTTAGAGATTGAACACCTCATCCAATATCACACAGCTCACACAGTTAGGACGTGCACCCAAGAAAACTGGTCCCAGAATCTACACTCTCATGCAACAAATAATGTGACTTAGACCAGGGTGGGAGGAGTGGACACGGGAATGAGGCAAACAGGTTCTATAGAAGGATTCTAGTTCTGCTCTCAACAACCTCATTAGGGTTGGTGGCAGAAAGATTGTTAAAATGGAATGGTGAGCATGAGAAGAAAATGTTTGAGGACACAAAGAGAAAACAGGAATGGGAATATTTGTGAACTCCAAGAGGATCAGCCATTTGCATGAGGGAACTTCCTAAGTGCTGGGAGTCTGGGAGAGAGGTGCAGCTACAGCCTTGGAGCTAAGCAGTGGCTGGGAGACCTCCACACAGCTGCTTATTAGGAAGGTGGGAATCCACCGGGCTTTGCTCATCTTTGATGGTTAAAGGTTTCCTCTTGCTGCTTTCTGACTTTTTCTACTTCCTGTTAAGGAGTGAAATGTGCTGTTTTGGGAATATGGGGCTTGAAAAACAAGTGCTTTGGGAAATGGTGTGGGATCTGAATTGCCTGTAATTGATGAGTTCCTTGCTCCATTGTGGTTCAGCAAACTGAGAAGATGTGAAAGAGAATTCAAACTCTTCCTAAGGGAAAACGCCTACAGAATGCCTAACAAAGAGGAGTATTTCATCCTCTGTGATTGTGTAAGATTTTTGGGCCTGCCCTTACATCTGGCCATGATTTTGGCTCCCTGACATTTTTGCTCCACAATGTTTTATGCTTTCTAATTCAGCCAGACATATTTTCTGGATTCTCAATTTCTTAGGGTGAATCAATACAGTGATTAACAGGAAAGAGATTTGGGGTGAGAGCAGGGTTTCATTTTAACTATAAAACACCTCCCTGGAATGTGGCCAGGGGCCTTGGAAGAAAGGGAAATCCTGCTTACTGCACACTATTTGAGATTACCCTGTCACTAAGGCAACAGCATCTACTCAACATATTGAGGGCAGAGAAACACAGCAGATGTTTTCAAGACATATGAAAATCATAGGTTCAGGCCCTTTCCTCAAAAAAAGAGAGTTAAATGGAGAAGCTGGTTGTTCTGTACACATTTATACCCAGCATCTTAACCCATAAACACAATCCCAGAATTGTAACCATCAGAACTCCCTTAACCAGAAACCTCTTTTTCAGCAACTGAGTTTTTGAATAACCTTAACTTCTCCTCAGGCAGTGTGAAGAGCTAGGTGGATATTGGAAAGGAAGAGCCTCCCAAAGTCCCAATACCTATATTCCTTCATGTACCTGCTAGTATTCTCAGCCTAAGTTTAGCAACCCTGAATCAGAACTGTCCTGAGCTAGGTATGTAGCTTATTTGATGGCTGCTGTAATGAGTATCTATTTATCTACCTATTATTTATTTGTTTAAATGGTAAACCTGAACTTAGTGGCCTTTGATAAGGCTCTTCCCTGTGTGGGGAGGAGGGATCACACTTTGAGAATTGCTAATGAAAAAATTCCAGAAGTGGGTGAATTTATTCACTCCCTTGCTCACTTATTCATTCATTTGTTCATTGAACAAATGATCCTCTGTCAGGTACTAGAGATGAAAATATGAAAAACTCAAAAAACCTTTGCTTTCAAGGAGCATACAGACTAGTAGACGAATAGAATACAATGTGCTACAGATATAATGAATGATAGAGGGCCTGACTGCTTGAAGTGTTGGGGGAAGATTTCAAAGAAGAGCTGATAATTGATTTGAGTCTTGAAGGAAGAGAAGTTTGGATGGAGATCCTGTTTGCTGGGTAGAAGAGGAGGGGCAGGGCTCTCCAGGCAAAGAATAGACTAGGTGGAGGCCAGAGAAAGAATGGTTATTTTTAGAGCAGTAAGTAGCTTGATACAATTAGAAACGAGATTGGGGAAAATATGTAGAAGCCAGATCATGGGCTTTTCTAATGCTAGATATTGGACTTGGTTTTGTAGGTATTAGGTAGCCGTAGCAGGATTTAGAACAGGAGAGTGACATATCAGAAATGTGTTTTAGGTGGATAGGTCTCCTTGTAAGTATTGGAGGGGGCTGAAAATGGGGGATTGTTGTGATTGTTCGGGTGAGAAATTATGAGGAGTTAAATGGGCCAGGGGAGGTGGGCTGTAAGGGATGAAATGAAATGAGCCAGTGCTTATGGAGTAGAATCAACAGCAGGAAATATATGAGGCTATTAGAGGACTGTCACCTAAACAAAAGGAGGACTGGTTCTTTAAGAAAAGTATTGAAGCATGGTCAAAAAGAAAAGCCCTTTCTCAGATATTCTTCCCCTGTGTCAGGATGGGCAGAGAGCTGGAATGAAAGGAAACCGGGGAAAGCATCTGCTAAGCTGTATTATACCACTGATTTCACATTGCGGTTTAGGCCTAAAATCTAAACAAATAGTTAAAAATTACAGCCTGGACCAAGACCCAAATATGCCTTTCTACATTTTCTGTAAGATTCCTTTCTAAAATTTTGGACAATGTATTATATTTATTTTGCTTTTTATTGAGTTGAAATACACATACTGTCAAATGCACAGTCTTTATGTGTATAATTTGATAAATTTTGGAAAACATATACAGCTGTGTAACAAACACCCCAATTAAGATATTATACATATCTGTCATCCAGAAAATTCCCTCCTGCACCCTTCCAGATAGTTCCTACCTCCCATAGATAACCATTTTTCCAATTTGCCTTCCTTGAATTTGTATTTTGTCCTTGAATTTTGCGTGAAAGAAAGCATACTGTATATAACTTCCTGTGTCTGAACAGAATATATTACGATTTGTTTGCTGATAGATGTTATGGTTATTACTAGGGCTGTTTGCTGGTTGGGGCTATTATGAATATATTGCTAAAACATTATTGTACAAATCTTTAACGGATATGTTTTTATTATTCTTACACAAATACCTAAAAGTGGGATTGCTGGGTCATAGGGTAGGTGTAGATTTAACTTTAAAGAACTGCCAAATTATTTTTCAGATTTTTTTCCACTTTATACTCCCATTAAGAATGTATGAGAGTTTATTTCCAGTGGATGTAAAGTGGTAGCTTATTGTGGTTTTAATTTATATTTCCCTGATGACTAATGATGATAAGTATCCTTCTATGTGCCTATTGGTCATCATATTACTTCTTTTATGAATTTATGAATTGTCTAAGTCTTTAACTCAATTAACAATTAGATTGTCTTTCATTATTGAGTTGGAAGAGTTGTTTACATACTCTGAAGATAAGTCCATTGTCAGATATATGTGTTGCAAATATTTTATCCAAAGTTGTAGCTTGCCTTTTGATATTCTTGACAGTCTTTTGATGAAAAGAAGCATGAAATTTTGATGAAGTCCAATTTAACAACCTTTTTATGATTAGTGTTTTCAAGTCTTTTCTAAAAAAGACTGCGTAACCCAAAGTTGCAAAGATTTTCTCCTAAGTTTTCTTCTAGAAGATTTTAAGTTTTAGCTTTTTTTTTTTTTTTAAGATTTATTTATTTCTCTCCCCTCCCCCTGCTCCAGTTGTCTGTTCTCTGTATCTATTTGCTGCGTGTTCTTTTTCCGCTTCTGTTTTCAGCGGCACGGGAATCTGTGTTTCTTTTTCTTGTGTCATTTTGTTGTGTCAGCTCTCCGTGTGTGCGGCACCATTCTTGGGCAGGCTGCACTTTCTTTTGCACTGGGTGGCTCTCCTTACCGGGGGTACTCCTTGTGCGTGGGGCTCCCCCATGCGGGGGACACCCCTCTGTGGCAGGGCACTCCTTGAGCGCATCAGCACTGCTCGAGGGCCAGCTCCACACAGGTCAAGGAAGCCCGGGGTTTGAACTGCGGACCTCCCATGTAGTAGATGGATGCCCTAACCACTGGGCCAAGTTCACTTTCCTAAATTTTAGCTTTTAATCTATTCATGATCTTCTCAATTTTGTGTATGGCATGCGGTAGGGATCAAAGATAATTTGTGTCCATGTATTTATCCAGTTCTTCCAGCACTGTTTATTAAAAGGCTTTCACCACTGACTTTATTGGGAATCAACTGACAATATATATGTAACTCTATCAATTCTCTAATCTGTTCAATGGATCTTTTTGTTTGTCCTTATGCTAAAATCATATTGTCTTGATTATTTTAACATTATAGTATGGCTTTAAATTGGGTTGTGAAAGTCTTCCAACAGTGATTTTTCTTTTTCATTGCTGTTTTGGCTATACTAAGTCCTTTGATTTTTCATATAAATTTTAGAATTATCTTATCAACTTATACAGAAATGCTTGTTGGGGTTTCAATAGGGATTGCATTAATTCTATAGATCAATTTAGGGAAAATCGAAAACTTAACAATACTGAGTCTTCACATCCATGGGCAAGGTATTTCTCTCTATTTATTTGGCTCTTTTCAGCAATGCTTTATAGTTTTCAGAATAGAGGCCTTGCATGTATTTTGTTGAATTTACTCCTAAGTATTTACTTTATGGTTTTGATGTTATTGTAAATGGTCCTGTTTCCATTTTACTATTCAATTTTTGTTGCTGGCATACACAATATAATCAATTCTTGTATGTTGAACTTATATCCTGTCACTTAGATAAACTTATTAATTATTTTAGTAGATTTTTATACTGTAAATTAAAATAAAATAGGGGGTTTTTGCTACCATGATGCCTCAGCATCTCAGACCCTGTTGTTAGGTTCCTCAGTGACCACACCTGACACCTGCTTTACAAGATAAACAGCTTCTCTTTTTCCTCATCCTCCCTGGGTTCATGTACCCATGAAAGTCAAATGCAAACTCCCCAATTCCCATTCTTGTTTGACCAACTATTAAAGCTCCATCCATATAACATTGTAAAGACATAGTCCCCAGATCTGCTGTAACATTTTGTTCCCCACCTGCTTGACTGAGTATGTGCTCCTGATATGTTTCCCTATGTGACCCTGTGAGGTGTGATACTTCTCTGTTTTAGGACCTGTGAGTACTAATAAACTTTTCTTTCATACATTTCTGCTGTCATTCATCCTTGCTGCACCTGACTATGCATATAAACATCTTTACCACACATATATGCACAATTATGACCTCCAGTGCAGTGTGAATAAAAGTGGTGAGATCAGGAATCATTGTCTTCTTCCTGATTTCAGAGGAAGCTATTCAATATTTCACCATTAAGAATACAGGTCTAGGCTTCTGTAGATGACCCTTTTGTAGATGATCCTTATAGAGGGAGTTTTCATCAATTCATATCTTATGGGGACGATTTGTTAATCATGAGTTGGTGCTGAATTTTTTAAAAAAATTATTTTATTTATTTCTCCTCACCCCCTCATTGTTTACATTTCTTTGTCTGTTTTTTGTGGTGGGTTCTTCTTTTTTTGGGAGGCATCTAATTGCTCAGGTCACCTCCGCCTCTTGCTTTATTGCATCTCTCATTATGTTTTTCTTCTGCGTGTCTCTTGTGCGTCATCTTGTTGCGTCAGCTTGCCATGTCAGCTCACTGTTTTGTGTGTCTTTTTTAGGAGGCAACTGAAACTGAACCCAGACCTACCATGTGGGAGGTGGGAGCCCTATTGCTTAGGCCACATAAGCTTCCCGGTGCTGAATTTTATCAACTATTTTATTGCATCCACTGAATTGATCATATAGTTAGTCATCCTTCTTTATACTGAGAATGTGGTAAATTATACTTATTTGTTTTTAATATTAAACCAATTTTGCATTCTCTTCTTGGCCATGGTAATATATTAATCTTCTTATATATTACTGGATTCATTTTGTCAATATTTTATTAAGGATTTTTGTATATATGTTCATGAACAAAATTGGCCTGTGAGATCCTTGCCAGATTTTCATATCAGTGTTATGGTGCTTAAATAAGGTTATAACAAATCAATTTTATTGATACATATTAATAAAGCAGACAATTCATTCAAAATGTACAATCAGTGGTATTTTGTATAATCACACAGTTGTGTATTCATCACTTCAATCATTATCAGAGCATTTTCATTATTTCAATAATAATAATAATGAACAAAAAACAGATGAACAAGAAAATTCTTCACCTCTCAGCCTCTCTATGTTTCCCCTGCATACACACTGTAATTTCTGTCTATTCTTGCACATTTATTTATTTATTTACTAAGCAGTTTTATTGAGATATATTCACATCCAATACTATCTATCCAAAGTTTATAATCAGTGGCTTTTAGTAAAATCACATGTTGTACATTCCTATCACAATAAATTATAGAACTATTCCATTACTTCAAAAAGAAAAACTGCACACGCCTTAGCATGTGCCTTCCCTAGCCCTACATAACCACTAATCAAATCTCATCTTCATAAATTGATATATTTACATTTTATATAAATGGAATCATACAGTATGTTACACAATATATTTAGTTCATAGTAACACAATCATATGGTATTTGTCCTTTTGTATCTTGCTTCACTCAACATAATGTCCTCCAGGTTCATCATGTTGTCATATGCTTCACAACTTCATTTCTTCCTCCAGTTGCATAATATTCATTGTGTGAATACACCACAGTTTGCTTATCCATTTTTCAGTTGATGGACACCTGGGTAGTTTCCAACTTTTGGCAATTGTGAATAATGCTGCTATGAACATTGGTGTGCAGATGTCTGTTCGTGTCACTGCTCTTAGTTCTTCTGAGTATACACCCAGTAGTGGTATTACAGGGTCACATGGCAAGTACATATTCAACTTCTTTAGGAACTGCCAAACAGTCTTCCAGAGTGGTTCTAACATTCTACATTCCCACCAACAGTAAATAAGTGGTTCTATCTCTCCACATCCTCTCCAACACTTGTAGTTCAATATCTTTTTAAGTGTTGCCTGTCTGATAGGCGTGAAATCATATCATATTATAGTTTTGATTTGCATTTCCCTAATTACTAGTGATATTGAACATTCTTTTCATGTGTGGTTTTTTTTTTTTGCCATTTGTATTTCTTCTTTGGACAAATATCTATTTAAATCTTTTGTCCATTTTTAAATCAGGTCTTTTGTCTTTTTATTGTTGAATTGTAACATCTCTTTATAGATCATGGATATGAAACCCTTATTGGTCATTTGATTTCCAAATATTTTCTCCAATTGATTAACTGCCTTTTCACACTTTTGACAAGGTCTTGTGAGGTACAAAAGCGTTTGATTTTGAGGAAGTCCCGTTTATCTACTTTTTTTCTTTTGTTGTCTGTAATCTGTGTGTAAGGTCCAAGAAACCATTTCCTACCCCAGGGACTTAGCCGAGGTAGGAAGTAACTCCACTCCCTGCTGCATCCTCCACCATCTGTCCTGGTGAGTGAGAGGGAATTTGGGAGTGTCAGCTCTCTTTAGTCCCAGATGTCTTTAGTCCTGAGCTTGCTCACAAGGCAAACTATGGCATGGCCCCACCAAGTCTCGTGGGACACAGCAGACCAAATTTGTGGGTTAAAAGCTGAATCAGCCTTAGACTGTGTCCCTCTTTCTCTTCTTTCCTGGGGAGGTGAGTTTTCAACAATCAGTCCCGGTTAGAAGAGAGAGAGGTTGAGAGGGTCTCTTTAGTCCCCTGCCAGCTGCCAGGACAAACAATGGCACGTCCCTATCCAACCTGGAAGGACTGGTGGGACACAGCAGACCAAATTTGTGGGTCAAGCAGCCCCGTGTGAAAAAAGCGCAGCCTGCCCAGGAGTGGCCCTGCACACACGGAGAGCTGACGCAGCAAGATGATGCAACAAAAAGAGACAGGTTCCCAGTGCTGCTGACAAGAATACAGGAGGACAAAGACGACCACACAGCAAAGGGATGCAGAGAGCAGACAATGGGGGCGGGGAGGGGAGAGAAAAATAAATAAATAATTAAAATTTTTTAAAAAAGCAAAGTCAGCTGTTGGAAACTGAGGCACAGTGATCTCGCAAGGAGAGATTTGCTGTTTCCATGGCTACGCTTGCAACCTAAGGAATGAAGTAATTAAGAGTTCCTGGCAAACAGGATAAAACTGTGAAAGGCTGAAAGAAAAGATGAGCAGATAACATTTGTGTAGTAAATGGAACACTTAAACTTTGTACCTTGAGATAAGATTTTTTGAATTCCTTAGACTATGAGTAATGTTGATGGTTGACTGCATGTTGCTGCTTCTACCCTTGTGCACTGGGTATATGTAGAGCCTCTTGTGAACAATAAAGTTGTCTGATGAGTCTCTACTTGCAGACCCCCTGGTTCCAGCTCTCTCGTTCCTTCTTTTTCTTTCTTTCTCTTTCTTTCATTCTCCTTTTTCTTTCATTCCCGATACCCTTCTGGTCCAAATCTCCAACAGTCAGCCTTAGGCTGTGTCCCTTTTTCTCTCCTTTCTTGGGGTGGTGGAACCCTGGAGTTCCCTTTGTCTCTAGCCGACCCAGGGGTCGAATTTCTAAAGTGTCTTTAGTGTGGGAGAGGGTGCTGGCAGTAGCAGCTGCTGGTTTTAACTCACAGTTTTGCCATTGTGATTCTTTTCTTTTGTCCCTCTCTTCTAGGCAGTGTCCAGCTTTTGCTTGGTGTCCTAAACCCTAGAAGATTTTTTTCCAGGCTGTTTCAGCCTGTCCTCTAGCTATTTTTCTAGGAGAGAAGACAGTCCCATGTCTTTCTAGTCTGCCATCTTCCCAGAGGATGGCATTTCTCTTAAACATTTAATAGAATTCATTAATGACTTACAATTATAAATTTAAATTTTTTAAATTCCCTGCCCCCAGATGGCTTCCTTGTCTGTGTGCTCATCTTCTTAAGGAAGCACCAGTAACTGAACCCAGGTGCTCCCATGTGGGAAGCGAGTTCCCAACCACTCAAGCCACTTCCACTCCCTGCTGGTTGGATTGTCTGCTGGTTGTGTCATCTACTTGTTGCAGCACTTGTGGCATCTAGTGGTTGTGGCATTTGCTGGTTGCAGTGTCTGCTTGCTGTGGTGTCTGCTGGTTGCGGTGGTTGTGGCGTCTGCTGGTTTCGGCATCTGCTTGTTGTGGTGTCTGCTTGTTGTGACGTCTGCTTGTTATGACGTCTGCTCATATTCTTTAGGTGGTACTGGGAATTGAATCCAGGACCCCCCATGTGGGAGGCTGGTGTCCAGTTCCTTGAGCCACATCCACTCCACCTGTAAATTTAATTTTTAAAGAGTATACATATTCGAATTGTCCGTTTCTTCCTAGGTTCATTATGGGAAGTTGTTTCTTTCCAGAAATTTATGTATTTCAAATTTATTGACATAAATTTGTTCATAATATTCTCTTATCACTTTAATGTCTGTGTGATCTCTAGTGATGTCCTCATTCATTCCTGATTTTGGTAATTTGTGTTTTCCCTTTTTTTTCTTGAATATAAGTTAATCAATTTTATTGATCTTTTCATTTTGTCAGTCTATCTTGTGCTTCACTGATTGCCACTCATATCTTTACTATTTCATTCCTTTTAGTTGAGTTGTATTTAATTTGCTTTTCTTTTTCTAGCTTTTTAAGGTGGAAATTCAGATAATTGATTTTAAGCTTTTTCTTTTATACCATAAGCATCAAAATATACGTTCTAAGCATTGCTGTAGCTGCATCACACAGATTTTGACATTGTATTTTCATTTCCTTTCAGTTCTAAATATATTCTAATTTCCCTTGTGATGTCTTTTTAAAAAATTTATCTACCTATCTATCTATCTATTTATTTATTTAATTTATCCCCTGCCCCCCGATGGTTCCCTTGTCTGTTTGCTTGTTGTTTTGCTTGCTGTGTTTGCTCATCTTCTCCAGGAGGCAACGGGAACTGAACCCGGGACCTCCCACATGGAGGTGAGTGCCCAACAGCCTGAGCGACATCCGCTCCCCTCAGGCTGTGGCATCTTCTGGCTTGCAGCATCTAGCTCATTTGGGCTGGTACAGTGTCTAGCTCATTGCAGTGGGTTGCTGTGTCTCGCTCATTGCAGCAGTTTGCAGTGTCTAGCTAGTTGCAGCAGGTGTGGCATCTGCTCATCTTTTTTAGGAGACACTGGGACACAAACCTGGGACCTCTCATGTGGTAGATGGGTGCCCAACTGGTTGAGCCATATCTGCTTCCCCTTCTGATGCCTTTTTTTAATACAAAGTTATTTAAATTACATCTAATTTCTAAATAATTTAGGTTTTCTTGATATCTTGGTATTATTGATTTCTAATTTAATTCCATTTTGGTCAGAGAACATATTCTATAATATTTCAATCTTTAATTTACTGAGACTTATTAGAGAAATATTCATGCACACTTGTTAAAAAGGTATATTCCTCAATGTATTAGTCTGCCAAAGAGTTGCTGATGCAAAGCACCAAAAATCTGTTGGCTTGTATAAAGGGTATTTATTTGGGGTAAAATGTTATAGTTACAAGGCCCTAAAGAGTTCAACTCAAGGTTGCTTTCTCTCCAAAGTCAGTTGCCATGTGTTGAAGCAAGATGGTTGCTAATCTCTGCCTGGTCTCTCCTTCCTAGGCTTCTGCTTCCTGTTAAGTCTCCCAGTCTCTGCTGTAGCATTTAGCTTAGGGATTGTCCCTCAGGACTTCTCTCTCTTGGCATAGGGACTGTGTCTTTCTGGGCTTTCTATATCAGCTGCAAACTATCAGGTGAATGGCTCATCTTTCTACAGGGCCCAGGATCAAACATGACAGAACTCCTCTTGAGTGAGTGTTCATTTATATTGACCCATCAAATGGGTAGGGACTCAACTTGAGTCATGCCCTACCGATGTGGTTGAATCAAAGCCCTAATCTCCACCCCCAGCCCTCACTGTCTGCTGTCCATTCACTGTGTGTTCTTCTGTGTCTGCCTGGATTTTTGTCAGCGGCCCCAGACTCTGTGTCTCTTTTTGCTGCGTCATCTTGCTGAGTCACCTCTCCGTGTGTGCAGCACCACTCCTGGGAAGGCTGCACTTTTTTCGCACGGGGCGGCTCTCCTTACGGGGTGCACTCCTTGTGCATGGGGCTCCCCTACATAGGGACACCCCTTCATGGCACAGCACTCCTTGTGTGCATCAGCACTGCGCGTGGGCCAGATCACCACATGGGTCAGGAGGCCTTGGTTTTTTTTTTTCCAAAGATTTATTTTTTATTTATTTCTCTCCCCTTCCCCCCCGCCCCCAGTTTTCTGCTTTCTGTGTCCATTTGTTTCGTGTTCTTCTGTGACTGCTTCTATCCTTATCAGCGGCACCGGGAATCTGTGTTTCTTTTTGTTGCTTCATCTTGTGTCAGCTCTCTGTGTGGGCGGCGCCATTCTAGGGCAAGCTGCACTTTCTTTTGCACTGGATGGCTCTCCTTACGGGGTGCACTCCTTGCGTGTGGGGCTCCCCTATGCGGGGGCACCCCTGTGTGGCATGACACTCCTTGCACGCATCAGCACTGCACATGGGCCAGCTCCACACGGGTCAAGGTGGCCCTGGGTTTGAACCCTGGACCTCCCATGTGGTAGGCAGATGCTCTATCAGTTGAGCCAAATCCGATTCCCTAAAGCCCTGATCTTAACAGATAATTTAATCAAGGCATCTCAGCTGAAACTAATGCAATCAAAAGGTATCACAGCCAGATGAATAGATTAGTTTATGAACATAATCTTTTCTCTTTTTTGGATTCATAAATGATCTCAAACTGTCACATTCAGTTTGGTGTGGATTGCTTGATAAATTCAATTAGATCAAGTTATTTGATAATGCCATTCAACTTTTATATCACTGTTGATTTTGTGTCTACTTGTTATATCAATTAAAAAAGGGTGTTAAAATCTCTAATAATGATTTAGATTTGCATATTTTAAATTCTGTTAATTTTTGCTTCTTGTATTTTAAGGCTATATTATTAGGTGTATGCACATTTAGAAGTGTTATGATTTCCTAATAAATTAACATTTTTTTCTTTTTAGCATAAAGGTTTACCTGTCATTATCTCTGGTAATGCTTTTTTTTTTTTTTTTGAGGCACTGGGACCTGGGATTGATTGATCCCAGGACCTCATATTTGAGAAGATGGTGCTCAACCACTGAGCCACATCCACTCCCCTGAGCTAGTTCCTTCATTTGCTTGCTTCTGAGTTTTTTAATATTTTTATTTTCAAAAGGCACTGGGGACTGAACCTGGAATCTCCCATGTGGGAAGCAGGCATTCAACTGCTTCAGTCACATTTGCTCCTCTAATACTTTGTTTTCCCTGAAGTCTACTTTGCTTACTGTTTGTGTGATAACTTTCAACCTGTGTTATATATTTACAGTGTTTCTCTTATAGACAACATATGGCCGGATCTTGCTTTTCTATTCTATTTGACAATTTATGACTTTGAATTGGAATGTGTAATTCATTCACATTTAGGATTTTTAGGTCAACAGTCTAGCTATTTTCCATTTGTCCCATCTGTTTTACTGTATACCTGTTCCTCCTTTTCTGATATCTTTTAAGTTAACCAAATATTGTTTAGTTAACCATTTTAATTCCTTCTTTGGCTCTTTTAGCTATAGTCTTCCTCTTTTTTTAAGTGGTTACTTTAGGAATTAGAGTATGCATTCTTCTTTTTTCTTTTTTTCTTATCTCTATTTTTTAAAAAGATACATAGATTACACAAAATGTATTCTTAATTTATCAAAGCCTACTTAGAATTAACATTTTGTCACTGCATGTAATATAAGAAATTTTCAACACTATAAATTTATTTATGGTCCCCTCTCCCCAGTTTTAATAACTGTTTTGAAGGTTTTGTATGCCATTTCCAACATCTGACTTATCTGGGGTCTTTTTCTATTTACTGCTTTTATTTTTTAAAGATTTATTTCTTTCTTTCTCTCCCTTTCCTTCCCCCCCCCCCCCCCCCCGCCCCCCAACCTCGGGTGTCTGTTCTCTGTGACTATTTGCTGCGTCTTGTTTCTTTGTCCGCTTCTGTTGTCAGCGGCAGGGGAATCTGTGTTTCTTTTTTGCTGTGTCATCTTGTTGTGTCAGCTCCCCGTGTGTGCGGCACCATTCCTAGGCAGGCTGCACTTTCTTTCGTGCTGGGTGGCTCTCCTTACAGGGAGCACTCCCTACGCATGGGGTTCCCCTACACAGGGGACACCCCTGCGTGGCAGGGCACTCCTTGCGTGCATCAGAACTGCGCATGGGCCAGATGCACACAGGTCAAGGAGGCCCGGGATGGAACTGCGGATCTCCCATGTGGTAGACGGACGCCCTAACCACTGGGCCAAGTCCGCTGCCTTTACTGCTTTTTTCTCTTGATAATAGGCCACATTTTTCTGCTTTGGCACATGTCGAGTAATTTTTTTGTAGACACTGTGGATGATACATTTTTGTAGTGAGTCTAGATTTTGCTTTCTTTTCTTAAAGGTGTATAAATTTTGTTTTGGCAGGCTGTTCAATTAGTGGAGGATCCTCTTGGTTCTGTCAGGCTTGGTATTGTGCTTTGTTGGGATAGGTCTAAACTGTTTTTTATCCTTAGTCCTTGTTTTCAAGAATTTTCCTTCTCCTAACAAAAATACTTCGAAGGTACAGGTTTCTAAGTGTGCATGTGTATAGTTGGATGAAGGAAAAAGCATTAACTCCTCCTTTCTTTAGTATAAAGTTTCAAAAGACAGTGCATAAAAGTGAAAACTCAGTAGATAACAGTAGGAGATTAAATAGGTAAGATACTTGAATCTAAATGCTTGAAAGGAGATTTAGACAATGGTAAGGGTTTGGAGTTGAATAATAATAAATGTGCAGAGGCGACAGACTTGGCCCAGTGGTAGGGCACCCGTCTACCACATGGGAGGTCCGCGATTCAAACTCCAGGCCTCCTTGACCCATGTGCGGCTGGCCCATGTGTGGCTGGCCCATGCGCAGTGCTGATGCGCGCAAGGAGTGCCCTGCCACACAGGGGTGTTCCCCGCGTGAGGGAGCCCCACACGCAAGGAGTGCGCCCCGCAAGGAGAGCCGCCCAGCACGAAAGAAAGTGCAGCCTGAAAAAAAAGAAAAAGAAAAAGAAAAAAAAAAAAGAAAGTGCAGCCTGCCCAGGAATGGCACCGCACACACGGAGAGCTGACACAACAAGATGATGCAAGGAAAAGAGACACAGATTCCTGTGCCGCTGACAACAACAGAAGCAGACAAAGAAGACGCTGCAAACAGACACAGAGAACAGACAACTGGGGTGGGGGGGGAAGGGGAGAGAAATAAATAAATCTTTAAAAATAAATTAATAAATAATTGTGCAGAAAACTAAAAAAAAAAAAACCCAGCCAAACAATGATGAACTCAAGGGTGCCCAGAGCATTTTCATTATTTCAATAATAATAAGCAAAAACAGACAAAGAAACAAGGAAATTCTTTACCTCTCAATCTCTCTCTGATTCCCCTGCTGTACATAGCTGCTATTTTTGGCTATTCTTACACAATTATTTATTAAGGAATTTTATTGAGACATATTTCACATACCACATGATCTATCTGAAATGTTTAATCAATGGCTTTTAGTATGATTCACCACAAAAAATTTTAGAGCAATTTCATTATTCCAAAAAGAAAAACTTGGCATCCCTTAGCATTCCTTCCCCAGCCCTACATAACCACTAATCTAATTTCATCTTTATAAATTGATTTATTTTTACATTATGTAACTGGAATCATATAATATGTAGTACTTTGTGTCTAGTGTCTTTCACTTGTCATGAAGATTTTTTTGTTTGATATTAACATTTTGTAGTGGTAATATATATTTATTTATTATCAAGAAGGTTTTTAAAAAAATTTTTTAACTTATTTCTCTCCACTTCCCTGCCTGGCCCCCAGTTTTCTGCTTTCTGTATCCATTCGCTGTGTGTTCTTCTGTGTTTGCTTGTATTCTTGTCAGCGGCACCCGGAATCTGTGTCTCTTTTTTTTTTTGCATCATCTTGCTGCATCAGCTCTCTGTGTGTGCAGCGACACTCCTGGGCAGGCTGCACTTTCTTCGTGCTGGGTGGCTCTCCTCACGGGGTGCACTCCTTGTGCATGGGGCTCCCCTACATGGGGACACCCCTGTGTGTCACGGCACTCCTTGTGTGCATCAGCACTGAGCATGGGCCAGCTCATCACATGGGTCAGGAGGCCCTGGGTTTGAACCTTGGAACTCCCATGTGGTAGGCGGACGCCCTATCCGTTGAGCCAAATCTGCTTCCCTTAATACATATTTATTCAGCTTCAAAGAAAAATGATTTTGTATATGCAATTTTATCCATATTCATATTTCACATGCAGTTTTACTATGCTATACAATTCCATGATACATTTTTTTAGCTTTCCTTTTAGTTATATACATGACTTAGACTTTGACTTTAAACCACTTTTATAACCACACAGTAGTACTATTAGTTAAAAATATTATGTTATGCTTTCACCTTTTCTGTTCCTTTCCACGGATTAACAAAGATTGTTTCCTACCAATTCTTCACAAGTTAATCCACAGCTTTCCATTCTCTAAACTAATTTTTTTTCCTGGTGCCCCATATTCAAGTTAGTAACTCCATGAGATCACACAATATATTTAGTTCATAGAAGCACAAACATGCAATATTTGTCCTTTTGTTTCTGGCGTGCTTAACATAATGCCCTATAGGTTCTTTCTTGTTGTTATATGCTTTATAACTTCATTTCTTACAGCTGCATAACATTACATCATGTTAATACACAACAGTTTGTTTATCCATTCATCAATTGATGGACACTGGGGTTGTTTCTAACTTTTGGCAATTGTGAATAATGCCTCTATGAACATCAGTATGAGAAGTCTGTGTCATTGCTCTCAGTTCTTCTGGGTATACACTCAGGAGTGGTATTGCCAGGTCATGTGGCAAATCTATATTCAACTTTAGGAACAGCCAAACAGTCCTCCACAGTAGCTGTACCATTCTATATTCCCACCACCAGCGAGTAAATGTTCCTGTCACTCCACATCCTCTTCAACACTTGTAGCTCAATGTCTTTTTAACTGTGGCCATTCTGATAGATGTGAAATGATATTACATTGTAGTTTTGATTTGCATTTCCCTAATTGCTAGGATGTTGAACATTTTTTATGGGTTTTTTTTTTTTGCCATTTGTATTTCTTCTTTGGACAAATGTCTATTCAAGTCTTTTGCCCATTTTTAAATCAGGTAATTTACTTTTTTATTGTTGAGTTATAACATCTCTTTATATATCATGGATATGAAACCCTTACCAGACATGTAATTTCCAAATATCTTCTCCAATTGAGTCAGCTGCCTTTTCACCCTATTGACAAAGTCCTGTGAGGTGCAAAAGTGTTTGATTACAAGGAGATCTCATTTATCTACTTTTTATTTTGTTGCACATGCTTTGGGTGTAAGGTCCAAGAAACCCCCACCTACCACAACATCTTGAAGTTGGTTCCCTACATTTCCTTCTAGTACTTTTGTGGGACTGGCTTCTATATTTAGTTCGTTGATCCATCTTGAGTTGATTTTTGTTTAGGGATTGAGATAGGAGTCCTCTTTCATTCTTTTGGTTATGGATATCCAATTCTTCCAGTACCATATGTTGAAGAGACTCTTTTATCCCATCAACATGGACTTGATAGGTTTGTTAAAAATGAATTGGCCATAGAGTTGAGGGTTTATTTCTGAACTCTCAATTCTATTCCACTGATTGATGTGTCTATCTTTGCCAATACTATGCTGTTTTGACCACTGTAGCTTTGTAATATGTTTCAAGGTCAGGCAGTGAAATTCATACCCATGTCACTCTTCTTTTTGGAAAACTTTTAGCTATTCAGGTACACTTCCCCTTCCAAATGAATTTGGTAGTTGCCTTTTCTATTTCTGTAAAGTAGGCTATTGGAATTTTGATTGGTATTGTATTGAATCTATAAATCAGTTTGGATTTGAATGACAGTTTCATGATATTTAGTCTTCTAATACATGAACACAGAATGCCTATCCCTTTGTTTAGGTTTCATCATTGATTTCTTTTAGCATTGTTTGGTAGTTTTCTGCATAAAAGTCCTGGACTTCTTAGGTTAAATTGATTCCTAGGTATTTGAGTATTTCTACTGCTATTGAAATGGATTTTTTCCCCCCGATTTCCTCTCAAATTGTTCAATACTAGTGTACAGAAACATTGTTGATTTTTGTAGGTTGATCTTATGTCCTGCCACTTTCCTGAACTCATTTATTAGCTCAAGTAGCTTTGCAGTAGACATTTCAGAACTTTCTAAATATAGGATCATATCATCTACAAATAGTAAGTTTTACTTCCTCTTTTCCTATTTGGTTATCTTTTATTTTTATTTATTTTTTGTTTAATTGCTCTAACTAGAATTTCTAGTACAAGGTTGAATAACAATGGTGACAAGGGCATCTTTATTTTGTTCCTGATCTTAAAAGGAAAGCTTTCAACCTTTTCCCGTTGAGTATAATGTTGGCTGTGGGTTTTTCTTATATACCTTTTATCATATTGAGGAATTTTCCTCCTATTCCTATCTTTTGAGGTGTTTTTATCAAGAGGATGCTGAATTTTGTTGAGTGCTTTTTCTTCATCAATTGAGATAGTCATGTGCTTCTTTCCCTTCAGTTTGTTAATGTGGTGTATTATGTTTATTGATTTCCTTCTGTTGAACCACCCTTGCAGACCAGGAATATATCTTACTTGATTGCAATTTATAAGTGTGGTATGCTGCTGGATTCAACTTGCAAGTATATTGTTGAGAGATTTTGCATTTATCTTCATTAAAACATTGGTCTATAATTTTCTTTTCTTGTAGTGTCTTTATCTGGCATTGGTATTAGGATGATGTTGGCTTCATAAAATGTGTTCAGTAATTTCCCCTTCTTTTCAATATTTTGGAAGAGTTTAAACAGGATTGGTGTTAATTCTTCTTGAAATGCTTGGGAGACCTGTGAAGCCATCTGGTTCTGGACTTTTCTTTGGTGTTTTTTTCTGACTGTTTTAATCTCTATAAATGTGATTGGTTTGTTAGTTCTTTGTATTTCTTGTAGCATCATTGTATGTTGTTTGTGCATTTCTAGCAATTTGTCCATTTCATTAGGTTGTCTAGTTTGTAGGCATATAGTTTCTCATAATGATCTCTTATGATCCTTTTTATTTCTGTGGGGTCTAGCATAACTTTGTCCCTTTCATTCTGAATTTATTTATTTGCATTTTATCTCTTTTTTTCTTTCTTATTCTAGCCAGGGTTCCATCAATTTTATTGATTGTCTCAAAGAACCAGATTTTGGTTTTGTTGATTTTCTCTTAATTTTTTTTCTCTATTTCATTTATTTCTGCTCTGATCTTTCTGCTTGTTTGGGGATAGTTTTGCTGTTCTTTTTCTAGTTTCTCCAGTTGTTCAGTTAGATAATTGATTTTAGCTCTTTTTTCTTCTTTAATATAGGACTTCAGGGCTATAAATTTCCCTCTCAAGTCTGCCTTTGCTCTATCCCATAAGTTTTGATAAGTTGTGTTCTCATTTTCATTTATCTCAATATACTTACTGATTTCAATTTCAATTTCTTCTTTGGCCCACTGATTATTTAGGATTGTGTTGTTTAGTCTCCACACATTTGCAAATTTACCTCTTTCCTGTCTATTATTGATTTCCAGTTTTATTCCATTATGGTCTGAGAATGTGCTTTCTATAATTTCAATCTTTTTATATTTATTGAGAACTGCATTTTTCCCTAACATGTAGTCTATCCTGGAGAAAGATCAATGGGCACTTGAGAAGAATGTATAATCCACATGTTTGTTAGGTCTAGGTCATTTATCATATTGTTCAAATTGTTGGATTCCTTGTTGATCTTCTGTCTAATTGTTCTATCTAATGTAGTGAGTGATGTGTGGAAGTCTCCAACTATTATTGTAGAGATGCCTCTTTATCCCTTCAGTTTTGCCAGAATTTCCTTCTTGTATTTAGGGGCACCCTGGTTAGGTGCTGTGTTAGTCAGCCAAAGGGGTGCTGGTGCAAAATACCAGAAATGGGTTGGTTTTTATAAAGGGTATTTATTTGGGGTAGGAGCTTACAGATACTGGGCCATAAAGCATAAGTTATTTCCCTCACCAAAGTCTATGTTTACGTATTGGAGCAGGATGGTGGCTGACATCTGCGAGAGTTCAGGCTTCCTGGGTTCCTCTGGACACAGCTCCTCTGTTTACTCCACAAGGTCAGCTGTAGACTATCAGGTAAACAGCTCTGTTTCTCTCCTTGAGGCTCCAGCTTCAGCATCAAACTCCAACATCAAAACTCCAACATCAAAAGCTGGTAAATCTGTACTTTGCCATGCCTTTTATCTGCGAATCCCCACTCAGCAAGGGGCGGGGACTCAATGCCCTAATGACATGGCCCAGTTAAAGCCCTAATCATAACTCAATCAGGCCCAGGTACAGATCAGATTACAAACATAATCCAAAATCTATTTTTGGAATTCATAACCATATCAAACTGCTACAGGTGCATAGATATTTATGATTGTTATTTCTTTCTGGTGGATTGTCCCTTTTATTAATATATAATGTCCTTCTGTATCTCTTATAATTTTTTTGCACTTAAAGTCTGTTTTGTCTGATGTTGTCTGCTCTGTTTTGGTTACTATTTGAGTGGTGTATCTTTTCCTCACCTTTCATTTTCAGCCAGTTGGTATTCCTGGGTCTAAGTTGAGTCTCTTTTAAGCAGCATATGGATGGCTCATGTTTTTTTAATCCATTCTGTCAGCCTAAATCTTTTGATTGGGGAGTTTAAACCATTCACAATCAATGATATTACTGTAAATTCATTATTTACTTCCACCATTTTATTCTTTGGTTTTCATATGTCATGTATTATTTTCATCTTTCTTTTTACTCTTTTTTTTTTTACCCTTTCTGCTATTCTTCCATCTATATTGTCCTCCAAGCCTTTTTCTCTTTTCTTTATTTTTCATGCTATAAGATTTCATTTAATATTTCCTGCAAAGGTGGATTCTTTTTTATGAACTCTCTTTGTTTCTGTTTGTTTGTGAATGTTTTAAATTCACCTTCATATTTGGAAGAAAGTTTTGCTGGATAAAGCATTCTCAGATGGCAGTTTTTCTCTTTCATTATTCGAATTGTATCATACTACTTTCTTCCTGCCTCCATGGTTTCTGATGAGAAATCTGCACTAAGTCTTACTGGGCATCACTTGTATGTGATGGTTTGCTTCTCCCTTGCTACTCTTGGAATATTCTCTTTGTCATTTGACATTATGGCTAGTATGTGTCTTGTAGTAGGTCTATTCACATTTATTTTAATAGTGGTATGCTGTGTTTCTTGGACATGTAAGTTCATTTCTTTCATTAAAGTTGGGAAATTTCCAGCTATTATTTTGTCAAATACTCTTTCTCCCGATTTTCCCTTCTCTTCTCCTTCTCAAACTCCCATGACATGTTTGTTATTGTGTTTTGTGTTGCTATTCAAATTCCTGAGCTCCTGCTCATTTTTCCCATTCTTTTCTCTCTGTCTTTTCTCTTTTCAATTTCAGCTGTTCTGTCTTCTGTATCACTTTATTCTTTCTTCTATAATTTTAAATCTGCTATTTTATGCGTCTAATGTGTTTTTTAAAATTTTATTGAAGTATATCACTCATATATAAACATACATAATAAATGTATAGAAATAGTTGTGAACTTATAAAACAAACATACATAACATCATTCAGGGTTCTCATACCTCACTTCACCATACCACCAATATCTTGCATTGTTGTGAAACATTTTTACCTAATGATTTAAGAGCATCCTCAAAATGCTAACTAAAGTATTTTACATTTGCTGTATTTTCCCCCCAACTCAGCCTATTACTACTACTACTACCACTACTACTACATCACTTAAACGTGAACATACATAAACAATAAGTATATAGTAAAAGTTGTGAGCTTACAAAGCAAACATTAATAACATCATACAGGGGTCCCATACATCAACCCACCACCAACACCTTTCATTGTTGTGAGACATTTGTTACAAATTATGAAAGAATATTGTCAAAATCTTACTAACTGGGAAACGGACTTGGCCCAGTGGTTAGGGCGTCCGTCTACCACATGGGAGGTCCACGGTTCAAACCCTGGGCCTCCTTGACCCTTGTGGAGTTGGCCCATGCGCAGCGCTGATGCACGCAAGGAGTGCCGCGCCATGCAGGGGTGTCCCCTGCGTAGGGGAACCCCACGCGCAAGGAGTGCACCTGTAAGGAGAGCCGCCCAGTGCAAAGGAGAGTGCAGCCTGCCCAGGAATGGTGCCGCCCACACTTCCCGTGCCGCTGACAACAACAGAAGCAGACAAAGAAACAAGATGCAGCAAATAGATACAGAGAACAGACAATCGGGGGAGGGGGGAATTAAATAAATAAATAAATCTTAAAAAAAAAAAATCTTACTAACTATAGTCCTTGATAGTCCCCTACTCATCAGTTATTATTTTTTAAATATATTTTTATGATAGAAGCCATAAACTTACAAAACAATCATACATATGTGCAGAATTCCCATACAACACCCCTCTATCAACACACCACACCACAGTAGAACACTTGCTACAGATTATGAGAGAATATCATCAGACTATTACCAGGTCCATAGTGTATATTTGGCATACTTTCTCCATACTCCCCCATTATCAACACAGTATATCTTTGGCATAGATGCATGAATATTACATTATTGCTGTTAACCACAGTTCATAGGTCACTCCAGTTGTATTTTCCCCATGCTTCTTTACATTCACACCACCCTACAATAGTGACGTCCATCTGCTCTAGCTCACAAAGGACACTCTAACATCTATACCATCAACCACAATTCTCATCCACCTCTGGATTTACTGTTAGTCCATAGATCATTCTCCAGCTTTCTTTCAATTGGCATTTACATCCCTAGACTATCTTTTTCAGCCATATTCCCATTTATAAACCAGCTGCTACTCACTAAAATGTGTTACCATCAACTCCATACATTTCCACACTCTTACAATAAAGTTAATTAAAACTTCTACATACATTAAGCATCAGTAGTCCATCTCAGTCCTCCTCTTATCTTCTTTAAGAATTCACCACCTACCACCAGGTCCTGAAGACATTTTCCTACATTTTCTTCTAGAAGCTTTATGATTGTTGTTTTTTATTTAGGTTTTTTATCAATTTTGATTTAATTTTTGTATAAGATGTGAGAGAGGGGTCCTTTTTCCTTCTTTTGTCTACTGATGTTCAATTCTCTTAGCACCATTTGTGGAACAGACTGTTCTGCCCAAGCTGGGTAGGTTTGACAGGTTTGTCAAAAACCACTTGACCATGGGTGTGAGGGTCTGTTTCTGAACCATCAATTTAGTTTCATTGATCTGTGTGTCTGCTTTTATGTCAGTACCATGCTGTTTTTACCACTGTAGCGAGGTAGTATGATTTAAAGTACAGAAGTGAGAGTCTGCCAACCTTGCTTTTCCTTTTTTAAGATGTTTCTGGCTATTTAGGATACCTTATCCTTCCAAATAAATTTGATAATCATGTTTTCCATTTATTTTAAAAATGCTGCAGAATTTTTTATTGGGATTGCATTGACTCTGTATATCAATTTGAGTAGAATTGGCATCTTAATGATATTTAGTCTTCCAATCTCTGAGCATGGAATGTTCTTCCAATTATTTAGGTCTTTTAAAATTTCTTTTAACAATGAGTTGTAGTTTTCTGAATACAAGTACTTTACATCTTTTGTTAAGTTAATTCCTATTTGAGTTTTATCTGTTTTTATATTTTATTCTCACCACTTGTTTGACACTTTTAGTTACTTTTACTGATATAATCTTCCTTTCTAGATTCTCTTCCAAGCCTCTTTCTCCTGTCTTTTCTTTTCACAATGTAGCACACCCTTTAGTATTTCCTGATAAGCTGGTCTCTTGGTTAAAAACTCTCTCAGTTTCTGTTTATCTACAAATATTCTTTTTTTTTTCAAATTCTACTCAATTTTTTCATTTTTTAAAAAGATATTACATTAAAAAAATATGAGGTCCCTATTTGCCCCCACTGCCCCCACCCCAACTCTCCCCCCCAATAACACTCTCCCCCATCATCATGTCACATCCATTGCATCTAGTGAGTACATCTCCTGGCATCGCTGCACCCCATGTCCCGTGTTCCACACCATAGCCCACACTTTCCCACGTTCCATCCAGTGGTATCTGCGAATATTCTAAACTCACCCTTATTTTTGAAAGACAATCTTGCCAGCTATAAGATTCTTGGTTGGAAGTGTTTCTCTTGCAGTATCTTAAATATTTCACACTACTGTCTTCTTGCCTTCATGGTTTCTGATGAGTAATCAGCACTTAATCTTATTGGGTATCCCTTATGTGTAATGCATTGCTTTTCTCTTCCTGCTCTCAGAATTCTCTTTTTGTTTTTGGCATTTGACATTCTGATTAGTATGTGTCTTGGAGTTGATCTATTTGGATTTATTCAAATGGGAGTACATTGTTCTTCTTGGACATGGATATCTATGCCCTTCAATAGGGTGGGAAATTTTCTACCATTATTTCTTCAAATATTCTTTCTGTCTCTTTTCCCTTCTCTTCTCCTTCTGGGACACCCATGACGCATATGTTTGCATGCCTTTTGCTGTCATTTAGTTCCCTGAGACCTTGTTCAATTTTTTCCATTACTTTCTTCATCTGTTTTTTTGTATGTCCACTTTCAGAGGCTATTTCTTCAAGCTCACCAATCCTTTCTTCGGCTTCCTCAAATCTACTATTATATGATTCCAGTGTGTTTTTAATTTAATTTATTACACCTTTCATTCCCATAAAATCTATTTTGCTATGTATACTTTCAAATTCTTCTTTGTGCTTATCCAATGTCATTTTAATATCCTTAATCTCTTTAGCCATCTCATTGAATTTATTAAGGAGATTTGTTTGAACATCTATGATTAGTTGTCTCAACTCCTTTTTCATCTGGAGGCTTGTTTCTTTAATTGGACCATTTCTTGGTGTGGATTGTAATTTTTTGTTGGTGTCTTTGCATCTGGCTTACTAGATGTATTTATTCTGGGTGAAGTTTCTCTCTTTAATTTAGGACTCCCTTGCCATTTCTCTCTTGCTGGTTATGTAGTAGGAGCCAAGGATGTAATAGGTGTTGTAAGCTGTGGAGCCTTAAGCTGTCCTCATTGCCCCAGGGACTGATGAATCTTCTCCTACCTTTCTCCTTTGCCAGGGGTAGGGACAGAGCCACAGCTATGTGTAATAATCAAAGTTGTGCAGACCTAGACTAATGTTGCCCAGAGACACTGATGAAGGTTCACACTTCTCTCTTCCCTGCCTGGAGTGGTCCAAAATGACCTGCAATTGCCCCAGTAGATTTCTGACTATTTAGTCTGTGCCAGCCAAATGTTCCTGCAGTTACCCAGAGAGGCTGCTGTAGGACCTGCCAACCTCCCCCCCTGGCAGAGGTGGGGCTGAAGCCTTGGCTAGGGCTGCAAGCCAATCACCACCATGATTTTCAGTCAGCCTGGCTTCTCCTCATGCTGGAAGGTGGACTCAAAATGGCAGCCACCAGCCTCTTTCTGACTTGGACACGTTCAAACTTTAGCTGTTCTTAGGGTTATACTTTAGTCAGCCAAATTTACTAACCAGTAGCTACAGTCGGTGGTCAACTGTCTCTCCCTCCCCTTTATTTTTAGGAAATGGAGATTCCAACTTCAGCCACAAAACAGCTCCTGGGATGGCTTGTGCCACTGTGTGGTCTGTGTGGTCTGTATTTTCCTGGAGAGGATGGTGCAGGACCCCAGCTTCCTCCCTGCTGGAGGTGGGGCTGGGGCTTACACTAGCACTGCAATCTGATCTAGATGGAAAAAAGCCAGTTCCTACCAGCACTGTGATTTTCAGTCCACCCCGCTTCCCTTTGTGCCAGGGGCAGAGTTAAGATGGCAGTGACCAGCCTCTTTCTGACTTGGACAGGTTCAAACCTTAGCTGTCCTTGGGATTACGCTTTAGCCTGCAAGATTTACTAACCAGTAGTGAAGTTGGTGCCCAACTGTCTCTTCCTCTCCTGTTTTATGGAAGTGGATCTTCCAATTCCAGGTGTGAAATAGATCCTGAGGTGGCTTGTGCCACCAGTAGAAGATGAGCACTGGCCTCTGGGGCATGGGGTGCTCTACTTATGAATCTTCTCTGCAGATGAACAGTCTCCTGCTTCCATTCTTTCAAGCATGTTGCAGGATGCTCTTCTGGTCTCATGGGCCCCAAAACAGGTTCTTTAGATAACCCTGGGTAATCACTAACTGCCCTGTAGCACAAGCTGACTCTGGCGCTCCTTACTCTGCCACCATCTTGCTGGTTATCTCTGCCTCTAATGTGCTTTTGATCTCATATATCTTGTCTTTCCTTCCTATGAGTTCTGTTACTTTTTATTCAGGTTTTCAAATTTTTTTTTGTGCTCACTCTGTCTTTTTGATGTACTTTATCTTGATATATTTCCTTTTCTTTCTTCCATTTTCTTAGTATGGCTTGTAATTTTTTGCTGATATCTAGGCATCTGATTAGGTGGTGAATTCACTTAGATGCTCAATTTCTCTCTCTTTTGTAAGGTTTAAGTGGTGGGAGGCTGTGTGTTACAGCTCTTCTTTGGTACTTGGTTCAACCCATTTTGGGTTTTTAGGATTGTCCCTGTTAGTTGCTCAAAATTGGGCTCTTGATGCAGTAATGGATTGCAGACCCAGTTCCTAGGGTCTTGCGGAGGGAGGCTGTAAAGGCTGGAAAAGCCTCTCATTTATTTACTTTTTAATTTTTATTTTTTAAGATTTATTTATTTCCCCCCTTCCCCTCCTCTCACCCTGCTGTTTTTTTGCTACCTGTGTTGTCTTCTCTTCTCATTTTTTTATTGTCTAGGATTCATTGGGATTCAATCCTGGAGACCTCTGATGGGGAGAGAGGTTCCCTGTCAATTGCACCACCTCAGTTCCTGATTTCTGCTGAGCTTCACCTTGACTCTCCCCTTGTCTTTCTTTTGATGCATCATCACCTTGCTGTGTGACTCACTTGTGCAGGGCACTTGCTCACCATGCAGGCTTGCACAGGCACTTGTGCAGGCACTGGCTCGCTGCGTGGGCATGCTTTCTCATCTTCTTTTTCATCAAGAGGCCCCAAGGATTGAACCCAGTTCCTCCCATATGGTAGGCAGAAGCTCCATCACTTGAGCCACATTCGCTTCCCTCATTTATTTACTATTAATTTCAGCATGTGCACTTCTTTGTTTTGCCAGCAGATGGTGCTCTTTGGCAGCGCTCTCAGTTCAATGCCTGGATAGAGTGTGTTTACTGCAACAAGCATGCATCAACGTGATCGGGGAGGACCCTGCCTGGAGCTAAGAGCCTCGTAACTCAAACTTTCTCAGAGGTAGTTCTTCAATCTTTGCTGGTTGCCCACTCCCTTTCCCCGGATAATAAATAATTCCACTCCCCCTGCATACTCAACAACCAGTCCCATTAGTATAGAACACAAGTTTTTAACCTTTTTTGTTCCACAGACCCCTTTGCAAATCAGGTGAAAACCACAGACCCCTTCTTAAAATGTAGCAGCAGATAGTTTTAAGACCCTTAAGTAGCGTCCGGTCTAACAACTACCGAAATTTTGAAGTATGGATGAGTGTAAGTGATTTTTCGAGATATGCAATAACTACAGTGCGATATGAAATAAATACTACTGTAAATACTCTCCTTTCCTGGGGAGGTGATCCCTGGGGTCCCCTTTTCTGTAGCCACTAGCCCTGAGACCTGAGAATTCAAAAGTGTCTGTAGTGTGGGGGACTGTGCTGGCATTTGCAGCTTCAACTTTAACTCACAGTTTCGCCTTCCTGATTCTTTTCCTTTGCCCTCTCTCCTCCGGGCAGAGTCCAGCCCTGCTGTCCTAAACCCTCGAAGATTTTTTTCCAGGCCATTTCTGCCTGTCCTCTAGCTCTCTTTCCAGTCTGCTATCTTCTCAGAAGTCAAACTTTAAAATTAAAAAAAAAAATTATTTATTTATTTCTCTCCCCTCCCCCCCCAACCCGGTTGTCTGTTCTCTGTGTCTATTTGCTGAGTCTTCTTTGTCAGCTTCTGTTGTTGTCAGCGGCACAGGAATCTGTGTATCTTTTTGTTGCAAACTTTTATATTTTTAATTAAAAATATAAATATAGAAAGAAGTTGAAAAAATGTACAGAGAACACTCATACCTTTCACATGATTTCATGAATTAAACTAGAGGGTGTTGTGTTTTTCTGTAAGGATGCATATAATGATTGATTGCCTCTTTTTACAAGGTTAGTAGCTATTAATACTTCATGTCTAGATCCATCAATTTATCAGAAGTTGCAAAATGGTGTTATTTTAATCCTATCATTTCTTTTTCACTAATTAGTTTCTTTTCAACTAATATTTTGTAATGAAGTTATCCAGTTCATATAAAGAGGCATAAGTGCTTCATTCTGTCCATTTATTTACTAATTTTTAAGTTAATGAATTTGGTTCCACATCAGCCTGCAAAGATGACCAATTAGGATTTTTAAAAAATATATCATTTTGAAATGTGGATCCCAACAGATTTGATGTGTTTTAATTCATAGGAACTATTATTCTATTGCCATCCATTCTGTAACATTTTGGCCAGTGGGAGCCTCTTCGACTCCTGAGTCTTTTTTATATGACTTTAATAGTTTTTGATAGCTTCCTTTTTAACTGATATGACAAAGTGTTTCAGGCTTGTACATTTTTCACCCCAGACTTGGTGTCAGCTATTTCTTCAAAAAGCCCCTGTGTTTTAATTTTATTATTTTATTTTTTATTTACAAAGTTACTTTTAATACTTCGGGATGAGCCCCGCAGGAATAAAAACCACTGGGCAGCGGTAACCCCTTCACCCGCAGGAGTGGCCAGGGGGAGAGAGGCCACCTGAGGGGAAGGAAGCATGAAAGGGACCCGCTGCAGGCTCAGAGCAAAGAGAACGTCGCCGGTGCTGGGACCCATGAGCCCCGCAGGAGGAACCGCGAGCGTGGCGGGACTAGCTCCAGGCGCACAGGCGGAGGGCAAGGGGGTGGACGTGAAGCTACGTGGGTTCCCCCTTCTCGTTTGCCGTTTTCTGCTTCTACTGCAAGATCTCCGAGTCCCTCTGCTTGGGGGCAGCAGCAGCAAGCGCGTCATCTCGGCGCTTGGCCTTCCCGGGGTCGCTCTGCTCTTTCGTATTTACCTGGCGGGCCAGCTCGCGCTGGTTGCGCGGGTCACGGCCACGGCAGCGGCTCAGCCCCTGTGTTTTTGTTGTTGTTATAAGTGGGAAACGGTATTTTAAGACCGTAAGTTAAGTGCTAAGAATGACCATTAGGACTGATTTGGCCACTGTTTTGAGTCCTGTTTCTTAAGAACCAATGCTCTGGTTTTAGTCATACTTTCTCATCTCCATTCTCAATAGTAGCATATGCCACCAAGTATTGAGCCTTTTGGGAATTCTGTAGCTTTCTCCACTTCATGTTCAACATTCAACATTTTCATGTCTGTTAAGTCATTTACCGCTTTCCCTCAACTTTCCAGTCTCAAAAATGTTGTTGGTTTTGTTTCCTCTCCTGTAACATCTTTCTTATAGGTTTATGCCTTCAAAAGACAAAATCACTCTATTCTTGTTTTACTGAGGTTTAGGAAGGGAGTGAAAGAAGATGCTCCAGTACATTCTAGCATGTTTAGCTCTGAAAGTCTCCCTCTTATCTCTGTATTCCTGGTATAAGTATCGGGTTTGTTACTCCTTAATAAATGTTTATGGAAAGAGAACTACCTTCTCTTGGCCTTGAGATGAGTGAGATCAGGTGACGCTGGGACACAGTGTTCTTAGATGTTTTCCCTTTCATTCCAGCAGTTTCTCACTTTGCCTTGAGTATCCCCTGACAATCATTTCATCATTTAAGTTTTGGATCCTGAGCCTGTGCTCCCCTGGGGACCCCTTACTTCAATACCTGTCTGGTTGATCTGGACTTTCTGACTCTGTCAGAGTTACACTTCTTTCTTGACTATTTACCTTGCTACTGAATGGCTGGTCACTAAAACTAGGCCTAGATCTCCAATTTCTAGGTGATGTCACTGGTCAGCTGTAAGATGAAAGAGAAACTCTCATAGCTGAGTAAGCCATGGATGTGCTAACTTTAAAAGTGGGTGGGCCTTCTCAAATGGGAAGAAAACTTTAGGAAAGAATTATTCTGGCCTTGTCTTTGAAGCATGGAAATATCATCAAACTAGATCTCCCTTTGGCTTGATGGAATCTGAGCTTTACTCCCCACCCTAAAGTCCAGATGAGGAGACTTTGCCAGAATTGTGATTTACTTCAAAACATTTTATCTTTTGAGGAAAAGAAAAAGAGACATTCACATGATTTGTTTTGGAAGATCTTTTGCTTTTCCCCAGTTATTTTTTCGTATTCTAAATAAATTGTGGGACAAATGAGTTACCTGATTTCTCTTGTAAAAGTGGAAAAAGGAAGAGAAAAATAAAAATTCTTATAATACCCTGGAGGAGGAACATGGAGTTAAAAAGGTAAAAGGAGGCACCAGTGATACATTCAATTTACCTCCAGCAAACATGGTGTAGGGGACTCTTTGACCATAGAATCCTCAAAGCCAGAAATGAGTGCTACTGTCTTTTTCAAATGTGAAATATTTTACACAGAACTTGGTTCTGGTCTTGTGTAGTGGCCACTTAGTTACTGGAAATCTACCACACCAGTTCTTGGCTAAGTGGCTCTGGCAAGGCCTTTGCTAGCATTTAATAACAGTAAGAAGGCTCCAGTGATTTTATTAGCTTTATAAAGAATTATGGAGGTATTGGCCTAAGTTGGATGAACTCCAGAGCAGCTGTACTCCTCTTATATTTCCGGAAAATTTCTCAGAGATATATTATGCTACAGAAAAGTATCCAGGAATTTTACTCCTAAGTTATGTTAGTAACGAACATTGGTGTTCCTAATTTTGCAAAGAAACTGTATTCCTGAAAATTATTCTGTAAATTTGACTTCTCACATGCAATACTATTCCCATATACAATAATTATAATTTCAAAAATGCATAATTTCAATATATGGCTCAGTGTCCAAGTACATACTCTCATCTTTCAATTCCTCTATTTATTCTTCCTTTCCAAATTCCTTTGGCAAGTACTTGAATATAAAATGAAAATATAATTGGATAGCTATTTATTTAAAGGAATGTTTAGTAAATATTTTAGTAAAGTGAATGTTCAGTTGGTACTTTTATATTTGCATATTAATAGGAATTAAGTCTCAGCTTCATCCAAAAAGTACATGTGGAGAGGCATGCCTTAACAAAAATGGCCTAGTAAGTTTGCCATTATTTGTTTAGTTGGCAAATTTTAGTGTCCCAACATGCCAGACGAGTCTGTAACAAAGTTTTCACAGGTCCACCATAAAATGGGTAAAATAAGGGAGAAAATGGTTTTTTTTTACAAGGCTAAATGTATTCAATTTAAAGATCTGTCCTTCATAATCCTGAAATTATGATCTTCTTGCTTTATTGATGCATAAATGCCTTCTTTTCTGGAAGAGTGATTTTTGTGGGTAGTTTTTCAAAGATGTCCTTAGAAGGCAAATATTAAAAACGGCAACTGTAGAACAGTCTCCCAATATTTTTTTGAAATTAACTTGTTATGTGGAACCCACTGACTTGTTTAACCTTCCAAAATGCCATGAGGTAGTGGTGATAAAATTTGACCATGGCATAATTTACTGAACGAGATGAGTATGCTCTTCCCTTTGAAATTGTATATAAAACAAATCATTATTGGAATAAGTACATTAAGTATTTTTTCCATTAATCATTAATCTTTATCATTTTCAATGTAATCTAATTCTTAATTTATTTCAAGGCTTGATTGGTCTACATCAGTGTTCCTTAAAGGATATTTTGTAGAACACTAATTCTGTGTGTAATAGATTTCTATGCTGTTAACAAATTACAACAATTTCAGCAGATGAAAACAACAAACATTTAAAGTTCCACTTCCAGAATGGCAGCATGAATTGCTCTGTAGGACCCAGCAAAACAAGCTTAACTGGTGAAAATTATTTAAAATATTTTAAGTTTCTGGAAATCTTCCTAAGGGCACATAGCAAATGAAGGAAGATTTGTTCAAGAAAGTCTAGTAAACCTTAACAAGAACAACAAGAATCTGTGGCATTTGAACCAAGACCTTCTCCCACCCCTCCTCCTCCCAGCTCCATGTGACAGAAACTCTGTTCTAGCTAGGTGAAGCCAAGAAGAAAGGGCTCAGTGTTACCCCGGCTCCCACTTGAGGGCTATAATATCACCTAAGAAGGATATGCCACCAGAATTTTTCATCGCCTTCTGCTGTGTTTTGCAGGGGCTAGATTCCAGGTGGTACAGTCAAGAGCTCAGGGGCTCCCTTCTTTCACTCAGTCCCGTTCACAGGGTTTAGGCTCTACCTCAGGTGCAGCAAGCATGCTGAGAATACTGGGACCCCGACTGCCCTTTCCCCAGCACATTTGTAGGGTAGAGAATCCATACTGGGAGAGGCAAGGCAAGAAGATCAGAGACTACGGTCCCCACATAGTGCCCTGCTCCTAAAGTAGGAGTGTCACTCAGAGAGAGGCATGTCACTGTCCCTGACCCCAGCTCCAGGACTGTGACTCAGAGATTTTGTCCCTGAGGAGTGCAAGCCTTAAGAACCGAGATCAATTACGCTCTCCCCAAAGGAACAAACTTATTCGAAACAGAGTGTGGAGATGCTAAAGCCTAAGGGCATCCTCAAAACACAGTGGATGAATTGGTTAGAGGAAGCTGGTAGCTCCAAGAGAGCAATGAGCTAAACCACAGACACGCTAGTTTACCAGAGAGAACCAAGGAGAGGAGCTGTTAAAAAGAGCGCTGCAGATCAAGATGGTCGGGTGAGCCATTCCAGGGCTCTGTTCCCATGCTGAAGCTCTGAACATCCAGCAAGAACTGGCAGGAGCATCTTTCTCGAAGCATCAGAAAACAAAGGATTGCAGTAACAAGGTGAGCGCTGAATCAAGAAAAAGACGACTTATAATAAAACTGGTAGGAAAAAAACCAAACTGGTAGGATCTCCTGGTATTTTGCTGGCCCCTCTCTCCTTCCTTCACCCACCTAGTGCAGCCAGCCCACACTCCCAGTGTGGGGTCCCTGGTCCTCATTCCAGAGGGAGAAGAGTAACCCTCATGTGCATACTGGGAGCATATGTTTGTGACAATCGCTCGAAGCAGCATGAAGGACTGAGCTACGCTCCTGAAGGAGTGGCTCGTTGTCCCAGAACTCCCTTCATGTAGAAAACAGCTTACAGAGCTATTCTATAGAAAGCTGTAGGAGAACTGTCAAATTTCAGCTTCCCAGGTGAGGGTAGGTGGTTATGGGACATAGAGTGAAGTTCCCAGGAATGTGAAGAAACAGTGTTTCCCAAGGAAGAGGGGGACGTTAGGGTCTGTTTAAATGGGGAGACACTAGGGTCCACATACAAACGGACCCGGGACAAGATGCAAGCAGAGAAAGGATCAGGGAGGACCTTATGCTTTGCCTCAAGCTGTTCTCTAAACTCACTGTATGTCTAAGCTCTGAAGGAGAGCACTCGCACAGGTCCATCTGCAAGACTGGTAAAGGTGTTTTCTTTTATTCCTTCTTTTTTTTTTCTCTGTAAGTTCCTGGCCTTCAAGGAAATCTCTGTCATAATACTAGCTTGATACAAGCTTAAGGTACAGATAACTCAGAATCTAAAATCCAGAAATAACTAATTAAAATATAAATATGTTCAGGTTTTAATAGAAGATCACAAAACATAGAAAGAAACAGGAAGTGATGGTCCATGCAAAGGAGAAGATTAAAGCACTAGAACCATCAATGAGGAGGACCAGACCTGGGACATACTAGATAAAGACCTTAAAAATTGGTCCTAAATATGCTCAAAAAGCTAAAGGAAGGGGGATGGTGTAACTCAGTGGTTGAGGGCCTGCTTCCCATGTACAAGGTACTGGGTTCAATCCCTGGTACCTTCTTAAAAAAAAAAAGGTAAAAAATATATATATAGACTTTTGGATGGGGAATATTTTTTACCCTGTAGGTCAGAGAAGTAGAGGGAGTGGATACGTAGAAAGAAATGAAGAGGCACTGGTCCCAGTATCTGTCTGAGAGGGCCTCCATTTCTGCCTTTGATATTTTTGGGTATCACAATATTGTAAAATTCTATCTTCTGTTCAAAGTTAGCATGAATTGGTTTCTCTTACTTGTCTCCAAAGTGTAGCTATTGCATGAAGTTTAAGAACTTAGGCATTAAAGTGACCAGGACTCAATTCTACCTCTCCCATTTACTAACTTTTGTGGTTTTGAGTAAATGACGTAACCTAAGTCTCACGTTCTTCGTTTGAAAATGGTACCAATAACAACAATATCTGTTATTATGGCTGTTGTAAAGATCAACCAATGTAGTGCTTATGGTAGCTGGCTCCTCAAACCCATGTCAGCTGATACAATTGTTAATGGGTCCAGAGTATTAGCAGATGTTCATAAATAAAAAATTATATAATTTAAATAAAAAGTTTTCAGTGTTCCCACTTCCAGAATGATGGATTAAGGACCCCTAGAAATCTGCTCCTCTATAAAAGCATTGAGAAGACTGGCAAGAATTGTCAAAATAAACCAGAATTCTAGAAGTTAAACACAGGCTTGCAATAATCTGAAGTGTTTATTCAAGGAAAATGGCTGACTTTTGGGAAGAATTAACTTTATGACATTTTGAATTGCTCTGCTCCCATCCTCCTCTCCCCAACTCCATGGCAGCCTTGAAAGCCACCTGTCTTGCAATCATGAAAAGCAGTAAGTACCCTAGCAGTCACTGAAGTGGGGAAAATGGGTTTGGAGCTGCCCCTAAAGCCCCATTACCAGAAAATTATTACTATTTGACCTGACAGTTCAAATTGATGGAAACTGATGACAGTTCAGTTGATGGAAACATCAACTGGCAGTGCTTGTCTTCATTTGACCTGAATCAGAGTTTGCTTAGTGTGAAGAGCCTTTTCTTGGGGCACTGTTGAAATTAATCTGTGACAATTGTTTAAAATAACTGCTGGTGGCAGCAATAACAGTTGAGACAAACAAGTAGCTGACCAAATAATAAAAATATATATATATATATATATATATATAAAGCTAGTGAATGAGATATTCATAGTGGGCTGTGAAAAGCTACCCCTGGGAATCTGAAAGGCCGCACACATGTGCAGGGCTGGGCACATGCCAGGAAACACCAGAGAAGGCCCTAATCTCTCACCTTTGACTGAACTAGAGGCTCTGAGCAAACAGGAAGTGAAGGCTAAGGAGTGTGGAATGCCAGAACATTGACTCCATTCCTCAACCCACACACACAGTCTCTTGGCAAAGGCTGGAAGACTTACTGGTTCAAGGAATTTAAAGGAATCTCTACCCAATCACTAGCTCACCAATAAGCTAACCAAGTAAAGACTTCAGGGCCACACCCTGCATATAGACTTTATAGAATTAGTTCAGTAAAGCCACTAAACAAATATTAACAATAACAGTAATAACAAACAGCAGCAACATGAAACTCTGGGGAGGGGGTTGGATATTTTTGCCAATTATATTATTTAAATGTCCAATTTTCAACAAAAAAATATGAGATATGAAGAGAAACAGGAAAAAAGGCCCATACATAGACAAAAATAGCAGTCAAGTCCATATATTGGAAATTCTAGACAAAGAATTTAAACCAGCTACTATACTAGATAAAGACCTTAAAAGAACTAAAAGAGATCACACCTAAAGAACCAAAGGAGGATATGAGAATGATGTCTCACCAAGTAGAGAATATCAAGATAGCAACAGAAAGCATAAAAAAGAATGAAGACAAAAGAACAGAACCTCAGAGACCTGTGGGACACCATTCTGCTCTGATGTTTTCTGTTGATGTTTACAGAAACCTCTCCTTCACCTCCCACCTTCAACTAATCAACTCCTATTGATTTTATCTTTTTAATGTCTTTAGATTCTGGCCCTCATTGTCCACCTCTATTGCTACCTTCTTTTTCCATGCCACCATCATCTCTCCTGACTGCTTTATTTGCCTCTTGCCTCTTACCTTACATTCTTTTTTTTTTTTTTTTAAAGATTTATTTTTATTTATTTAATTCCCCTCCCCTCCCCCGGTTGTGTGTTTTCTGTGTCTTTTTGCTGCGTCTTGTTTCTTTGTCCGCTTCTGTTGTCGTCAGCGGCACGGGAAGTGTGGGCGGCGCCATTCCTCGGCAGGCTGCTCCCTCCTTCGCGCTGGGTGGCTCTCCTTATGGGCGCACTCCTTGTGTGTGGGGCTCCCCTACGCAGGGGACACCCCTGTGTAGCACAGCACTCCTTGTGCGCATCAGCACTGCGCGTGGGCCAGCTCCACACGGGTCAAGGAGGCCCGGGGTTTGAACCGCGGATCTCCCATGTGGTAGACAGATGCCCTAACCACTGGGCCAAAGTCCGTTTCCCTTACCTTACATTCTATTTACCATATAAATTTAGTTATTGTATTATTATATACTGCTAACTTCATTATCCCTTGTGAGTTTTTAGTTGGGTGGCTTAACCTAGCCAATTTTCAAGTCTTACAGGTATAGGATATTCCTTTCTTTCAACTGTTCCCTTTGAAATTCTCTCTTCTCCAAGTTCTTGATTACTTTCTTTTTAAAAAAGATTTATTTTATTTTATTTTTTTAGGATTTGCTTATCCTCCCCCACCCCCACCCCCATTGTCTGCTCTCTGTGTCCATTCACTGTACCATCTGCTGCATCTCTTATTGTCTCTCCTCTCTTTCTTTTTGTTGCATCATCTTGCTGTGCCAGCTCTCCACTCGGGCTAGCACTCCTGTGCAGGCTAGCACTCCTCTCGGGCCAGTACTCTGCTTGGGCCAGCACTCTGCATGGACCAGCTCTCTGCTTGGGCCATTTCACCATGCAGGTCAGCTTGTCTTCACCAAGAGATCCTGGGAAATGAGCCCTGGACCTCCTATATGGTAGATGGGAGCCCAGTCACTTGAGCCACATCTGCTTCCCTGTTTTATTTATTTATTTCTCTGCACCCCCTTGTTGTTTTTCACTTGCTTTGTCTGTTCATCTTCCTTATTTCTTTAGGAGGCATTGGGAGCCAAACCCGGGACCTCTGATGTGGGAGGGAGGTGCCTAATCACTCAAGCCACCTCCACTCCCATGTTTTTCATTATGTTTTTCCTCCCCATGACTCTTGTGTCATCTTGTTGTGTCAGCTCGCTGCCCCTGCCCATCGTGTCAGCTAGCTGTCTTCTTTAGGAGGCACTGGGAAATTCTCCCTGCTTTGTTGTGTCTCTCATTATGTTTTTTCTTCTTGTGTCTCTTGTTGTCAGCTTACTGTGCCTGCTTGTTGCGCCAGCTGCCATCTTCTTTAGGAGGCACCAGGATCTGAACCAGCAACCTCCCATGTGGTAAGCGGGAGCCCAGTTGCCTAAGCCACATCCACTTCCTTTAATTACTTTCTTGTAATTTTAAAACTTCTTTGAAATTTTCATCATTTTAGATTTTCATATTACAAATGTGTAATGCCATATATATCAAGTGACAAAAATACATTATGTTTGGGAATTGGGTTTGGCTCAACTGATAGAGCAACTGCCTACCACATGGGAGGTCCAGGGTTCAAACCCAGGGCCTCCTGTAGGGAAGCCCTATGCACAAGGAGTGCACCCCGTAAGGAGAGCTGCCCCATGTGAAAAAAGCACAGCCTGCCCAGGAGTGGCGCTGCACTCTTGGAGAGCTGTTGCAGCAAGATGACGCAACAAAAAGAGATACAGATTCCTGGTGCCGTTGGCAAGAATCCAAGTGGACCCAGAAGAACACACACAGCAAATGGACACAGAGAACAGGCAACGGAGGTGGGGGAGGGGCGAGGAAGGGAAGAGAAATAAAAAAATAAATAAGTCTTTTAAAAAAAACCATTATGTTTAAGATAAGGCCTTTCGAAAAAGTTATCTCCTGAGACAGTACAGCTGAGCAGGCTATGTACTGCAGAACTCCAGGGATGCTTCCCCATGGACTATGAGGGGAATGGCAACCTCTGGAATTATGCAACAGAGGCTCTATATCTGCCTTCTGCCAAGGCAGGTTGAAGTGGCTCAGGTCAGTGGAGTTCAGTCTAGTTCTCCTCCAAGAGATGGTGTCATCCTTTGCTAGCATGAAGTGGAGAGTGAAGGATAATGAAACTGGGGCTGATGTGGGGAGTGATAGCTTTTCATTTCTGCTCAAATAAGGTACGTTCTGGATTACTTTTATTGCATGTTCTGGTATAATATCAATGAAATTGAATTCTGTGGTAATGATTGCTTATGCATATTGGTAGTGTGGTTCAATGAAATTAGTGTTGGACTAGAAGTCAAAACGCTTAGTTCTGTCATTTACCAACTGCATGACTTTAGACCTTTAGACTTTCTCTGACTACCCTGTGCCTAATTTCTTCATCTACAAAATAACTGTCTTACCTCCCTCACAGGGCAAATATGAAATAAAATCAGATAACATGTAAAGCTGCCTCAAACTAGATTATACTATGCAAATGTAATAATTTTATTATTGATGATTATTGATTGACTGAAAATGATTGGCTGACTTAAGAAAGGATGGCTATGGAAGTACATTTTCCTTTGATTGACTAAGCATGCTTAAAAAAAGTTCTCATGGTTGTTCATTTCCATGGTAGTTCTCAAACTTAGGTGTGTTTTAGAATCACCAGGAGAGCTGATTAAAACACAGATTGCAGGACTCTGCACCCAGAGTTTCTGATTTGAAATGTCTGGATTGGGGTCTGAAAATTATTTGCATTTCTAGATTCCCAAGAGTTGCCGATGCTGTGAGTCTCAGACCACTATTAGAGAACTCCTGTCCTAGGAGGTTAGGAAATGTTCATTCTTGTTACAAATTGTGACAAGTGCCCTGAAATCCCAGGGTAATATGAAAGCACTTAAAAGGGGTCCTGCAGTAGTCTGGGGGAACCTGGAAGTTTTACAGAAGGAAGGAGTGTTAGAGTTGAAATCTAGCATATGAATAATAGTGACAGGTGGGAAGAACTGCTGGACAAAAGGAAAAACATGTAAAAGGCTGCGAGGCCACTTGTCACTTCTGATGAAGTGAAAGGCCAGTGTGGCTGGAGCACAGAGTGAGGAGAAGCAATGCACATGGTGAGACTGGAGAGAGAGGCAGGAGTGAGACTGTGCCATGCCTTGTTGGTCACGTAGAGATTCTGAACTTCATCCTGAGAGCCATGGGAATTAATTGAAAGATTTTCAGCAAGGGAATGAAATGACCAAATTTACGGTTTTAAAATCTCTCTGGCAGCTGTATAGAAAATTATTGGAGGCAGGCAAGAGTAGAAATGGCAAGAGCAGTTAGAAAGGTATTGAAGTTGTCCAGCAGAGTTGATAGCTTGGACTGAGAAATTCTAACTGGGGTTGAGTGGGTGACACACTCTATCGATGGGGCAAGAGAGAAAGCTGTAAGGTTGCTGATTAGTGCAATAGGTGATAATACGATGTTCACTGAGATAGAGAGCCTTGGATGGACGAGGACCAAAATGTGATGGAAACAGATGAAGGGAGATCACAAATCCGTTTTGAAGATGTAGTTTTAAAAACTCACATACAGTAAAATTCAGTGTGTTTTTTTTTTGGGCGGAGGTTATACATTTCTATGAATTTGGACAAATGCACAGACTCATGCTAACAAAATTACAATCATTATACATAACGATTTCATCTCTCTAAAATATTTCCTCATGCTGCCTTTTGCAGTAAGACTTTCCCTGTATTCCTAAACCCTAACAACCACTGATAAGTGCTTGGTCTATAGTTTTCTTTTAAAAAATGTCATGTAACTGGAATCATACAACATATAATAGTTTGAATCTAGCTTCTTTCACTTAGGATAGTACATTTCAGATTCATCTGTGTTGTGTGTATCAATAGTTTGTTTCTTCTTATTCCAAAGTCGTTTTAAATTGTATGGGTTTCTTTATAGGGGATAAACATTCACCCACTGAAGGACAAACAATTGAGTTGTTTCCAGTTTGGGCATTTAAGAATATGCGCTATAAAGATTCATGTACAGTTTTTTTGTGTGAACATAGGTTTTCATTTCCCTAGGGTAAATACCTTAGAAATGTGGTTGTTTGGTCATATAAGTGTATGCTTTGCTATAGGAAACTGCTAAACTGTTCCAAAATGGCTATACCACTTTACAATCCCACCAGCAAAGTTCCAGTTGCTTCATATCCTTCCATGACTTGGTATTGTCCATTTTGTTTTGTTTCTTTAATTTTAATCATTCTAGTGGCTGTGTACTGGTATGGTTTTAGTGATGTTGAACATCTTTAATGCACTTAATTGCCATATGTATATCTTCTTTTTTTTTTTTTTCCTGTGCAGGAGATTTATTGCAGGGCCGTACACGTGTGTGTAAAATACATAATTCCTTTCACACAGTGTATATCTTCTTGGTGAAGTGTCTTTTCAGATCTTCTGCCCAATTTTTAATTGGATAGTTTCCTCCCCCACAATTATTTATTTATTTATTTTTGTTTCAAAGTATACAATCAATGGTATTTGGTATAACCACATAGTTGTGCATTCATCACTTCAAACATTACTAGAGCATTTTCATTATTTTAATAATAATAATAAACAAAAATAATGAACAGACAAACAAGAAAATTCTTCACCTCTCAATCTCTTTATGTTTCCCTTGCTGTACTTAGCTGCTATTTCTGGCTATTCTTGCACAATTATTTATTTATTGAGATATATTCACATAGCATATGATCTATGTAAACTGTATACTCAATGGCTTTTAGTATAATCACAATGTTGTGCATTCATCATCACAAAAAATTTCATAATTATTTCATTATTCCTAAAAGAAAACCTCCACACCCCTTAGCATGCTTTCCCTAGCCCTATGTAACCACTAATCAAATTTCATCTTTATAAATTGATTTATATTTACATTTTATATAAATGGAATTCTACAATATGCTATACAATATATTTAGTCCATAGTAACTCAGTCTTTTGTGTTTGGCTTGCTTCACTCAACATAATGTCCTCCAGGTTCATCCACGTTTCACATATTTTAAGTCTTCATTTCTTCTTAAAGCTGCATAATATTCTGTTGTGTGAATACACCACAATTTGTTTATCCATTCATCAGTTGATGATGTGGTTTCCAAATATTTTCTCCCATTGAGTTGGCTGCCTTTTCACCCTTTTGACAAAGTCTTGTGAGGTGCAAAAGTGTTTGATTTTGAGGAGGTCCCATTTATTTTTTACCTTGTTGCATGGAATTTGGCTGTGAGGTCCAAGAAATCACCATCTATCACAAGGTCTTTAAAATGTTTCCCTACATTTTCTTTTAGTAGTTTTATAGTCCTGGCTTTTATATTTAGGTCTCTGATCCATTTGAGCTGATTCTTGCACAGGGAGTGAGATAGGGGTCCTCTTTCAATATTTGGTTATGGATATCCAGTTCTCCCAGCATCAGTGTGGAAGACAGTTTTGTCCTGTCAACACGGACTTGGTAGGTTTGTCAAAACCATTGATTGTAGAAGTGAAGGTTTATTGCTGGACTCTTTCTTAATTCTCCTTCCACTGATCAATGGTTCTATCTTCATGCCACTACAATGCTGTTTTGACCACTGTAGCTTTGTAATATGTTTCAAAGTCAGGCAGTGAAATTCCTTCTTGATGCTCTTCTTTTTTTAGACTGCTTTTGGCTATTCGGGTGCACTTTCTTTTCCAAATTGATTTGGTAATTGCCTTTTCTACTTCTCTAAAGTAGGCTGTTGGAATTTTGATTGGTATTGCATTGAATCTATAAATCAGTTTTGGTAGGATTGACATCTTCATGATGTTTAGCCTTCCAATACATGAACACAGAATGTTTTTCCATTGTTTAAGTCTTCATTGAGGGAAACGGACTTTGGCCCAGTGGTTAGGGCGTCCGTCTACCATATGGGAAGTCCGCGGTTCAAACCCCGGGCCTCCTTGACCCGTGTGGAGCTGGCCATGCGCAGTGCTGATGCGCGCAAGGAGTGCCGTGCCACGCAAGGGTGTCCCCCGCATGGGGGAGCCCCACGCGCAAGGAGTGCGCCTGTGAGGAAAGCCGCCCAGCATGAAAAGAAAGAGCAGCCTGCCCAGGAATGGTGCCGCCCACACTTCCCGTGCCACTGACGACAACAGAAGTGGACAAAGAAACAAGACGCAGCAAATAGACACCAAGAACAGACAACCAGGGGAGGGGGGGGAATTAAATAAATAAATAAATCTTTAAAAAAAAAAAGTCTTCATTGATTTCTTTTAGCACTGTTTTGTAGTTTTCTGCACATAAGCCCTGTACTTCTTTTGTTAAATCAATTCCTAGGTATTTGAGCCTTTTTGTTGCTATTGTAAAGGGAATTTTCCCCCCGATTTCCTCCTCAGATTGTTCAATACTAGTGTACAAAAACATTACTGATTTTGAAAATCCTGCTACTTTGCTGAACTCATTTATTAGCTTAAGCAGCTTTGTGGTAGATATTTCAGAATTTTCTAAATATAGGATCATGTCATCTGCAGGTAGTGAGAGTTTTACTTCCTCTTTTCCTATTTGGATGCCTTTAAATATTTTTCTTTTCTAATAGCTCTAGCTAGAATTTCTAATTCAATGTTGAAAAACAATAGTGTCAGTGGGCATCCTTGTCTTGTTCCCCATCTTAGAGGGAAAGCTTTCAACCTTTCCCCATTGAGTATGATGTTGGCTGTGGGTTTTTCATATATGCCTTTTATCATATTAAGGAATTTTCCTTCTATTCCTACCTTTTGAAGTGTTTTTTTTTGTTTTTTGTTTTTTACCAAGAAACGATACTGGATTTTGTTGAATGTCTTTTCTGTACCGATTGAGCTTATCATGTAGTTTTCCCCTTCATTTTGTTACTGTAGAGTATTATGTTGATCGATCTTATGTTGACTCAGTCTTGCATACCAAGAATAAATCCCACTTAATCATAATGTATAAGTCTTTTGATATGCTATTGGATTTTTTTGGTCTTTATTTATTTTTTTAATATTACATTAAAAAAATATGAGGTCCCCATATACTCCCCACTCCCCTCACCCCACTCCTCCCCCCATAACAACAATCTCCTCTATCATCATGTGAGACATTCATTGCATTTGGTGAATACATCTCTGAGCACCGCTGCACCTCATGGTCAGTGGTCCACATCATAGACCACACTCTCCCACAGTCCACCCAGTGGGCCATGGGAGGACATACAATGTCCAATAACTGTCCCTGCAGCACCACCCAGGACAGTTCCAAGTCCCAAAAACACCCCCACATCTCATCTCTTCCTCTCACTCCCTACCCCCAGCAGCCACCATGGCCACTTTCTCCACATCAATGCCACATTTTCTTCGGTTACTAATCACAATAGTTCCAGAGTAGAATATCAGTAAATCTACTCTAATCCATACTCTATTCTTCCATCCTGTGGACCTTACAATGGTTGTGTCCACTCCACATCTATATCAAGAGGGGGCTTAGATTCCACATGGATGCTGGATGCAATCCTCCTGCTTTCAGTTGTAGGCACTCTTGGCTACCTCCATATTAGCTGAGTGGAGTAAGTCCAATAAACCAGAGTGTAGGAGCTGAAGTCTTTTGAGGCTCAGGGCCTGGCTATCACATGGTCAATCTAGAGATTCAGGTCCCCTGGGTAAACATTAAACCCCAGCTCCAACTACAGTTCTGGTAAAAGTAACAGGAGAGGCTTATGAACAAAGATCACATCTGAGTCCAGCTCCATCATACAGAAACACAAACTCCAAAGTAGGGCCAACTGACATGGCACTGAACTCCATCTGCCATGACCATAGAACCTGTGGGTCTCTGTAACCCTCAGAAGAACCAATACCTGGGGTTGTATCTACTTTATCTGTCTCTGGGACTTTGCTCAGGTGTGCATAAAGGCAACCCCTCTGATAACCTCCCGGCTCTTTTTGGAGACTCATGGCCATATAAACTCATTTGTCCTTTCCATTTCCCCCTTTTATTCAGGTCAAAAAGCATTTTTAATTCCTGGTATTATATGTAGATTGAGATATTCTGCTGGTTCAAGTTGACCCTTTTATTCAAGGTCATTTTCTAGTTACATCATCAGCTGGTGCTTGGTAGTAATCCCTCCGCGAAAGGAAGGCTCATCCCCAGGAGTCATATCCCACGCTGGGGGGAAGGCAACACATTTACATGCTGAGTTTGGCTTCGAGACTGGCCACATCTGAGCAACACGGAGGCTCTCAGGAAGTAACTCTTAGGTATCCTGCAGCTCTAGGCCTTGTTCTTATTTCAGGTGCACAGACTCACAAGCATAGTCATTAGTATCAAGGGCTCATTGTTGGACCTTCATTCTTTTTTGGTCTTTGCCGTTGCACTGGGGGATTGTTGCTGTTCCTTTAGGGACTGTGATAGAGCTCCCCTGGCTAGGAACTCAGCACTCCCTCAGTTGTTGTTTTTAATTGTATCCACTATGAAAATATCCAAACATTTTTATGTACCCCTGATATATGCCCTGGAAAACTCCTTGCCAACCACGTGTCTCCTGTCAGTAACATCCCACACCAGTATTCCTCCCCTGCCATTGCTGAAACTCTCTGTGATTCAAAACTTCTTCGAAAGTGAAGCTCAATATATTGCCAGGTTCCATTAATAGTAAAATGGAATATAGTGATGAATTTAAAGGTTAGATATAGAATACATATTAATTTAGAAAAATTAAGGTAAAAATAAATTGGGGTATCAAAAAATTAAAAAATGCAAAAGCTTTGTTTTTGATATTTTGCCTTCCATCACTGCAATAAGTGTTGCCCTGTATGCAAATTGGCAAGGCAACTACTTCCATCTTTTCCTCAGTGTCTACGTCCTATTTTTTTCTTTTCTTTTTTCTAATTATTAAGCTTATCTTCACAAAAGTTTTAGATCACAGTAATTCATATAAACAATATACAGTACTCCCACATATCCAACATAAAACCCTTTTCCCTTCCACAGCAACAATATTTTTACATGTTCATACTATATTTAATGAAACTGATGTACAGATATTGAGACAATAGCTTTCAAACAAGGTAACATTTGGGTTTACATTGTGGTTTCTATTTTAGACTATACAATTTTCTAAATTTTTAGTTATCTTATGTTTTACATTATGATTTACATTTTAGCCTATCAGCCCCTATATATTTTTCATGTAATTTAACATGTCTTATATCCATCCTTGTGTACTCTTGTGGAACACTTCTATTGCCCACACAGTTACATTGGTTCCATCTATTCAATACCTCCTTCCCCCTCTCCTTAGGGCCCACAGTGACAGTCAAACTTCATTGCCTGAAGGGCCATGTACAGAGATACTTTCAACAGTGTTGAGGGCTTGACATGCTCAACTGCCCTAATGCACTGGGAGCCACCATTTTACTGGATTTTATTTGCAAGTGTTTTATTGATAATTTTTGCATCTATGTTCATTTGAGAGATTGTTCTGTAATTTTCTTTTCTTGTGGTGTCTTTATCTGGCTCTGTTATTAGGGTGATATTGACTTCGTAAAATGTGTTGGGTAATTTTCTTCCTCTTCTATTTTTTGGAAGCTTTCAAACAGGATTGGTGTTAAATCCTTTCAAAATACTTGGTAGAATTCACATGTGAAGCCATCTGGTCCTAGTTTTCTTTGTTGGGAGATTTTAAATGATGGATTCAATCTCTTTAAATGTGATTGTTTTGTTAAGTTCTTGTAGTTCTTATAGTGTTAATGTAGGTTGTTTGTGCAATTCTAGGAATTTGTTCATTTCATCTAGGTTGTCTAGTTTGTTGGCATACAGTTTTTGTAATATCTTCTTATGATCCTTTTTATTTCTGTGGGGTCAGTCATAAATCCCCCCACCCCTTTTATTTCTGATTGTATTTATTTACATCCTTTTTCTTTTTTCTTTTTCTTTGTTAGTCTAGGTAGAGGTTTGTTGATTTCATTGAGCTCCTCAAAGAAGAACAGCTTTTGGTTTTGTTGATTTTGTTTTTTTTTCCCTCAATTTCCCTCATTTCTGCTCTAATCTTTATTACTTCTTTCCTTCTGCTTGCTTTGGGATTGGTTTGCTGTTCTTTTTCTAGTTTCTCTAGTTGTTCAGTTAAATCTTTGAATTTAGCTTTTTCTTCTTTTTTAATATAGGGATTTAGGGCTATAAATTTTCCACAGCCTTTGCTGTGTATCATACATTTTAATATGTTGTGGTTTTGTTTTCCTTTGTCTCAATATATTTACTGATTGCAATTTCTTCTTTGACCCACTGATTATTTAGGAATCTGTTGCTCAGCCTCCACATATTTGTGAATTTACTTTTTTCTATTATTGATTTCCAATTTCATTCCATTATGATCTGAGAATGTGCTTTGTATAATTTCAATCTTTTTTTTAAAAAAGATTTATTTATTTCTTCCCCCTTCCTCTATTTTCTGCTCTCTGTGTCTATTCATTGTGTGTTTTTCTGTGTCTGCTTGTATTCTCTTTAGGCGGCTCTGGGAACTGACCCTGGGACCTTCTGGAGTGGGAGAGAGGTGATCATTTTCTTGTGCCACCTCAGCTCTCTGGTCTGCTGTGTCTCTTATTGTCTGTTCTCTGTGTCTTTTTTTGTTGTGCCATCTTGCTGTGTCAGCTCTCCGTGTGGGCCAGCACTCCCGTGCGGGGCAGCACTCCATGCAGGCCGCTCTCCATGTGGGCTAGCTCACCACTTGGGCCAATTTGCCTTCACCAGGAGGCCCTGGGTATCAAACCCTGGACCTCCTATATAGTAGACAGGAGCCCAGTTGCTGGAGCCATATCCACTTCCCTCATCTTTTATATTTATGAGAGCTGAATTGTGACCTAACATGTGGCCAATCCTGGAGAGAGATCCTTGGGTACTTGAGAAGAATGTATAACCCACTGAATTTGAATGCAGTGTTCTGTATATGTTTGTTATGTCTAACTCGGTTTTCTTATTGTTCAAGTTCTCTGTTTGTTTGTTGATCTTCTTTCTAATTGTTCTATCTAATGATGTGAGTGGGGTGTTGAAATCTCCAATGATTATTGTAAAGATACCTGTTTCTCCCTTCAGTTTTGCCAGAGTTTGTTTCATGTATTTTGGGATATCCTGATTAGATGCATAGATATTTATGACTATTATATCTTCCTGGTGGATTGTCACTTTCATTAATACATAATGGCCTTCTGTATCTCTTATAACTTTTTTGTATTTAAAGTCTGTTTTTCCTGACATTAGTATAGCTACCCCTGCTCTTTTTTGGTTACTATTAGCATGGAGTACCTTTTTCCCACCTTTCACTTTCAGCCAATTTGTATTCCTGGGTCTAAGGTGAGTTTCTTGTAAGCAGCATATTGATGGCTCATTTTAAAAAATCCATTCCATTAGCCTGTATCTATTGATTGGGAGTTTAATCCATTCACATTCAATGGTATTACTGTAAATGCACTATTTCCTTCCACCATTTTATTCTTTCGTTCTCATACATCATATCATATTTTTGTCTGTCTTTTTATTCTTTTGGTTCTCTTTCCTGCTATTCTTTCTTCTATACTTTTCTCCAAGTCTCTGTCTCCTGTCTTTTTCTTTTAGATTCTAAGGCTTTCTTTAATATTTCCTGCAAAGGTGGATTCTTCTTTGCAAATTCTCTTAGTTTCTGTTTGTGAATATTTTATACTCACCTTCATATTTGAAGGACAGTTTTGCTAGATAAAGAATTCTTGGCCATCAGTTTTTCTCTTTCAGTATACGAATTGTATCATACTACTTTCTTCTTGTCTCCACGGTTTCTGGAGAGAAATCTGTGCTAGGTCTTACCTAATGGTTTCTGGAGAGATATCTGTGCTAGGTCTTACTGGATGTTCCTTGTATATGATGGTTTGCCTTTTCCTTGCTGCTCTGAGAATTTTCTCTTTATCTTTGACATTTGACATTCTGAGTAGTATGTGTCTTGCAGTGGGTCTGTTCGGATTTATTCTGATTGAGGTACGGTGTTCTTCATGGACACATAGTTCATTTCTTTCGTGAGAGTTGGGAAATTTTCAGCTATTATTTCCTCAAATACTCTTTCTGCCCCTCTTCCCTTCTATTCTCCTTCTGTAACTCTCAAGCCACGTATGTTGTTATGTTTCATGTTGTCATTCAAGACCCTGTGCCTCTTCTGGGGCTTTGTTATATTCCTTTTCTTGGGCCATGTCTTCTATTTTCTTTGTATGGTTCATAAATTTTGCTGATGTCTAGGCATCTGATTAGGATGTAGTTTATTCAGATATTCAATTTCTCTTTCATTGGGATTTAGTGGCAGGAGTTTGTGTGTTACCACTGCTCTTTGATTCTTGACCTAACTTGGATTATTAGGATTATCCCTGGTTGGTTGCTCAAAACTGAGTACTGGCCCCAGTAATTGATTGTAGACTTGCTTCCTAGGGCCTTGGGAAGGGAGGCTGTAGAGGCTGGAAAAAGCCTCTCCTACTTATTATTATTTTTTAATTTATTGAAGTGTATTACTCATACATAAACATACATAAACAAGTGTGTAATAATAGTTGTGAACTTAAACAAAACATACTTATATAACACCATACAGGACTCTCATAACTCACCCTGTCACCAATAACTTGCATTGTTGTTAAACTTTTTAAACTAATGATTAAAGAGCATTGTCAAAATATTACTACTAACCAAAGTATTTTTCCCCCAACCAATCTGATGATTATTATCTTTATATCATTTATATATGAACATACTTAAACAATTAAGTATATAGTAAAAGTTATGAGCTTACAAAGCAAACATGGATAACATCATACAGGGGTACCATACATCAACCCTCCACCAACACCTTGCATTGTCATGAGATGTTTGTTACAAATTATGAAAGAATATTGTCAAAATCATAATACTAATCATATCTTTATCTTATATTGGGTGTGTTTTCCCCCCAACCCACCCTATTATTATTTTTAAAATATATTTTTATGACAGAAGTTGTAAACTTAATAAAACAATCATGCACATATGCAGAATTCCCAAACAACACCCCTCCATCAACACACCACAATGTGGTGTGTCATCTGCTACAGTTAAAATAATATCATCAGATGTCCATAGTGTACATTTGGCTCACATTTCCCATACCACCTCAGTATCAACACAGTACATCTTTTGCATAGATGCAAGAATATTATATTATTACTACTAACCACAGTCCATAGGTCACTCCAGCTGTATTTTCCCCATGCTTCTCCACATTCCCACCCTGCAATAGTGATATACATTTACTCTAGCTAACAAAGGACACTCTTGCATCTGTACCATCAACCACAATTCTCATTCATGTCTTGGTTTCCTGTGCTATCCACTTCCTAGATTATTCTCTAGTATTCTGTCAGTTGGCATTTACATAACTAGACTATCATTTTCAGCCACATCCCCATTTATAAACTAGCTGTTACTCACTGTGTGTTACCATCCACTCTATACATTTCCACACTTTTACAGTAAAGCTAATTAAAACTTCTGCATACATTAAACATCAGTAGTCCACTCAGTTCTCCTCTTATCTCCTTTAAGAATTCATCACCTACCACCAGGTCTTGAAGATATTTTTCAATAATTTCTTCTAGAAGTTTTATGGTTCTTGCTTTTATTTTTGGTTTTGATCGATTTTGAGTTAATTTTTGGATAAGGTATGAGATAGGGGTTCTCTTTCCTTCCTTCAGCTAGGGATGTCCAATTCTTTCATCACTGTTTGTTGAATGGATTGTTCTGCCAGAACTGTGTGAGTTTGACGGGATAGTAAAACATCACTTGACCATACCTGTGAGGGTCTGTTTCTGAACCATAAATTTGATTCCATTGGTCTATTGTGTCTGTGTTTAGATCTATACCACGTTGTTTTTACCACTATAGGTAGGTATTATGATTTAAAGTCTGGAGATGAGGGTTCACCTTTCCTTTTTATGATGTTTCTGGCTATTCAGACTCCTTACCCTTCCAAATAAATTTAATGATCATGTTTTCAATTTTTTCTTTAATGCTGGTGGAATTTTTATTGGGATTGCAGTGAATCTGTATATCAATTGGAGTAGAATTGACATCTTAATGATATTTAGTCTTCCAGTCCATGAACATGGAATGTTCTTCCAGTTATTTAGGGCTTTTTTGATTTCTTTTAACACTGAGCTGCAGTTTTCTGAATATAAGTGCTTTACATCATTGGTTAAGTTTATTCCTGACTATTTGAGTTTTATCTGTCATATTTTATTTTCACCACTCTTTTAACACTTCTAGTTACTTTTATTTATATAATCTTCATTTCTAGACTCTTCCAGGCCCCTCTCTCCTGTCTTTTCTTTTCAGCCTCTAACATACCCTTTAGTATTTCCTGAAAATCCGGTCTCTTGCTTAGAAATTTTCTTTGTGAATATTCTAATTTTGCCCTCGTTTTTGAAAGATAAGCTTGCTGGATATATGATTCTTGGCTGGAAGTTTTTCTCTTGTGGTATCTTAAATATATCAGACCATTGTCTTCTTGCCTCCATGGGTTCTGGTGAGAAATCAGCACCTAATCTTATTGGATATCCCTTATATGTTATACATTGCTTTTCTCTTGCTGCTCTCAGAATTCTCTTTGTCTTTGGCATTTGACATTCTGATGAGTATATATCTTGGAGTTTGTCTATTCAGATTTTTTCTGAGAGGAGTACATTGTCCTTTTGGACATGGAAATCTACGTCCTTCAGTAGGGTTGGGAAATTTTCTACCATTATTTCTTCAAATAATCCTTCTGCCTCTTTTCCCTTCTCTTCTCCTTCTGGGATACCCATGACATGTATGTTTGCATGCCTTTTGCTGTCATTTAGTTCCCTGAGACCTTGTTCAATTTTTTCCATTCTTTTCTTCATCTGTTCTTTTGTATGTCCACTTTCAGAGGCCATTCCTTCAAGCCCACCAATCCTTTCTTCTGCCTCCTCAAATCTGCTATTATATGATTCCAATGTTTTAAAAATTTCATTTATAGCACCTTTCATTCCCATAAGATCTACTATTTTTCTATGTATGTTTTCAAATTCTTCTTTGTGCCCATCCAATGTCTTCTTAATATCCTTAATCTCTTTAGTCATCTCTTTGAATTTATTAAGGAGATTTGTTTGAACATCTATAATTAGTTGTCTCAACTTCTTTATGTCATCTGGAGGCTTATCTTGTTCCTTTAACTGGACCATAGCTTCCTGTTTCTTGGTGTGGATTGTAATTTTTTGTTGGTGTCTCTGCATCTGGCTTACTAGAGCATTTTTTCTGGGTGCAATTTATCTCTTTAGTTTAGGGCTTCCTGCCCTTTCTCCCTTGCTGGTTGTACAGTAGGAGCCAAGCATGTAGTTGGTGCTGTAAGCTCTGGAGGCTCAAGCTGCCCTCATTGTGCCAGGGACTGATGAAGCTTCTTCCAACTTTCTCCTTTGCCAGGAGTAGGGACAGAGTCACAGCTGTGTGGAATAATCCAAGTGCAGGCCTAGACTATAGTTGCTCAGAGAGACTGATGAAGCTTCATACCCCTTTCTCCTCTGCCTGGGTGGGGATGAAGCTGCAGGTGTGGGTAGCAGTCTATGCAGCGTGGGTCCAAGATGACCACAGATGCCCTGGTAGACTTCTGATTTTCAGTCTATGCCAGCCAAAGTTACCTGTAGTTACCTGTATAGGCTGGCGCAGGGCTCCTCAGCCTCCTCCCTGCCAGAGATGGGGCTGAAGCCTAGGCTAGGGCTGCAGGCTGATCTGTGTGAAAGAAATTGGTTCCTGCAGACACTGAGAGTTTCAGTCAGCCCGGCTTCCCCTCAGACTGGGGGCAGGGTCAAAATGGCAGCAACTGGCCTCTTTCTAACTTGGGTTTGTTCACACCCCAGCTGTTCCCAGGATTATACCTTAGCCAGCCAAGTCTACCAATCAGTGGCCAAAATCGGCAGCCAACCATCTCCTCCTCCCCTGTTTCTGGGAAAGGGAGCTTTCAATTCCAGCCACAGAATAGCTCCTGGGGTGGCTCATGCTGACAGAGTAGGATAATCACTGGCCTCCGTGTCTTGGCTGGTAATTTCCCAGAGAGGCTGGCGCAGGTCCCTCCAGCTTCCTCCCTGCTGGAGGTGGCACTGGGGCCTAGGCTAGAGCTGCAATATGATCTGGATGGAAAGAAGCCAGTCCCCACCAGAACTGTGATCTTCAGTCTGCTCCACTTCCCCTTGTGCCAGGTGTGGAGTTAAGATGGCAGCTCCCAGCCTCTTTCTGACTTGGACAGGCTCAAACTTTAGCTGTTCTCAGGATTATACCATAGCCCACTGAATTTACTCTTCAGTAGCTGAAATTGGTGTCCAACTGTCTCTTCCTCTCTTGTTTTGGGGAAGTGGAGCTTTCAATGCCAGTCAAGGAACAGCTCCCAAGGTGACTTGTGCCTCCAGTGGAGGATGGGCACCAGCCTCCAGGGCGTGGAGCACTCTCATTATGAGTCTTCTCTGCAGATGGGCAGTCTCTGCCTTCCACTCTTCAAGGATATTCCAGGATGCTTTTCTGGCCTCCTGGATCCCCCAGACAGGTGATTCAGCTAGCTCCAGAGAGCTCTGGGCGTTTGCTAGCTGCCCTGTAGCAGAAGCTGATTCTAGGAGCTCCTTACTCTTCCATCATCTTGCTGGTTCTCCTCTCCTACTTATTTTAAAATTTTTTGTTGTGCACTCCCTTGGTCTGCCAGCAGATGGTACTCTTTGACAGCTTTCAGTTCAATGTCTGATTGGTGTGTATTTGTTGCAACACAGACTGGATCAATATGATAAGAATTTCCTATCTGGAGGCTAGGAGCCTTGTAATTCAAACTTTCTCTGAGACTGTTCTCCAGCCTTCTCTGGCAGTTGTGTCCCTTTTCCTGGCTAGGAAATATTTCCACTCCCCTCTGAGTCCTCAACAATCAGTCCTTGTTAGTTTATAGAAGGAGATTGGGAGGTTTGTATATCTTTAGCCCCTGTGGGCTCCCAATGCAAACAATGGGTTGGCCCCACCCAGCCTGGAAGGGCTCCTGGGACACAGCAGACCAAATTTGTGAGTCAAAAGCTTAGGCTGTGTCCCTCTTTCTCCACTTTCCTGGATTGTCCTCAACAACCATTCTGGCTAGAAGAAAGGGGGATTGGGAGGGTTGGATTTCTCCAGTCCTTTGCTTGCTTCCAGGGCAAACCACATGGTCCCAGCCAGCCTGGAAGTACTGGTGGGATACAGCAGACCAAATTTAGGTCAGAAGCTGAGTCAGCCTTAGGCTGCATTCCCCTCTCTCTCCTTTCCTGGTGTGGTAGATCCCTGGAGTCCCCTTTGTAGCTGTGGGCTCAGAGGCCTGAGAATTCTTAAGTGTCTTTTCTTTAGTGTGGGGGATGGTGCTGGCAGCAGCAGCCACTGGTTTTGTTGTAGAATTTTGAGAGAGGTTCAATTATTTGCATATAGAGAGGCCAGGACTCAGGAATGATTTTGAGAAGGAAAAATGGTTTATTGACGGCTGGCCAGACTCAGGAGCTTTCTGTTTCAATCCCGAACCTGGAACAAGATTTTTGAGTCCCTTTTATACAGAAAGAGGAAAGGCCAAATGGTCTCTTTGTTCAGTTCTCAATAGGCTTGGATTAGCATATATATCTTCCACATCTTAGGTAAGCTTTTAGCATATTTTGTGTGCATTTCCCCTGAATACTTAAAGTTTATAGACCTTGCATTGTTAAACTGTTTCCTGGGACTAGAGTCCTTGCCATGGTTTCCAAGGGCAGTACTGCAGCCTCTTATCACCCCACACCCACAAGTCACAGATAGTTTAGGTTATCTCTTAAGAGACAAAGAGCCTCCCACCCATACCCACATCATTTCCCCCCTTTGCCAAAGTTTAACTTGCTAAACTTTGGCATAATTATTGTTGGAGCTATGAGGTGGATGGCTGTTTGTTGTTTTGATTGATTATTTATCAATCGTTGGTGTAGCATCCAGGACTGTTTTTAGATGTTTAGAAGTTTTTATTCTGGACAGCAGAATCCTGGGGTGGGGGCCCCCTGCAGTCATCCTGGGGCCACCCGTGCTCACGTGGATTTCCAGTCAGGTTCCAGATCCATCTACTAATTTTGTTTTACCTTTAAAGAGTCTACACCTTTAATCTAAAAGGGATGCTGAAGGGAGATGATCTCTTTTCTGTAACTGCTTCCTGCTGGCCATGGGCTGTAGTCATTGCCTAACAAGGTGTAAACTTCTTATTTTAACTGGAGGAAGATGGATCCAGCATTCTGCATGAGTTGGATGAAGTTTTCATATGGTTAATAAGATGTTCTCTGAAAGAAACAAAATTAATTAAAAATTTGGAATACCCGTTTTTAAAAGAGGCCATTGGATTACAGAGGTAGACAAGGTTAGGTGCCTGTAAAGATGGCACTCCTTCTTAAAAGCTGGTGGGAACAGCATATATATTCTTTTTTAAGTTATTTTTCTTTAGAGAGAAATTGCAACAGACACTTAGCTTTGTCTGAAGACACATTCCAAGCTGTTCAATGATTGACACTCATTTGCTCTGTCAGATGCTCCTGGTGAACTGGCATTCCTTGGGCAACTGGCTTCATTCAGGATTAGAACACTAAGTTGGAAACTTTCTTAGTTTTCAGCTGTAGGAGTGATCAGAACTACAGAATAAAGGTTTTTACACCTTGGTTTTAATTGTACAATTTCTAGCAATTTTGACTTGTTCAATAGGTGACTCACCATCAGCAAGCAAGTCTCACCTTTGCTACACAGTAGAGTACAGCAGAATATAGTAAGTTGACTGAGCCTGGCTGAGACTGCCACCTTACTCTATAGACATGTTTATTAACTGTTTAGAAAATGAATTTACTAGGAATTTAACATATCCAATACACTCTTGCACTTGATCCAAAATACAAAAGATAACGTTATAGTTATTAGACATATATTTAGTACAGGATAAGAGTACAGCACTTAATATTAACTAATGTATTACTTAATGCATAAGGATTCAGAGTTGCAATAATTAGTTTTAAGTTTCAGGTTTGTAATACTTTACATGTTACCTCTCCATGGGAGCAGGCCATAATGCCAATTGTGTTTAAGTTGTACTTACAGTATCCTGGTATCATGGCTCCACTTAGCATGTTCTTCACGCAGTGAGCAAGTGGCAGCACCGTTGATCCTAGAGAGATTTTCCAGTATTCTACTAGCCTGGTGCATAGTGCTCTCTGGCACTATGAAACAGTGCCAGTCTGGAGGTGATGTCCATTGTACACTTGGCTGTACTGAGTCATCATTGGCTGCTGCAGGAGCTTGAAACTGCAACATAGTTTCCATCGACTTTAGGAGCAGAACCAGAGGCTGATATAGCTTTTTAATTGAGGGGTCAGTGACCAGCCTAGCCAATAACTCACATGGAGAGGCAAAATGCAATGTATACAAGGCCTGGTTTGAATGCACAAGAGTTTGATAATGTTAAAGTTTATTCTTTGTTTTTATATATATATTTTAAACAATTTAATGCAACACATCATATATCAAATGACTGTTTACTTACACAATTTTACCATGAAGATAACAGTAGGTACTTTAGTAATAGAGGAAAAAAAATTATTTTTCATTGTTAAAATGAAAACAGAATATTTCCAATAGAATCAAGATAACTTTTTATTACCATTTACTTAAATATGTACCTTGAGGTGGCCTTCAGACAGGTTTTATTATCATGAAGTTATTTTTTTGCAACCAATACCAATCTAAGTTTTAGTTAACAATGACTTTTAGAACTAGAACTATTTAAACATTTTTAGTTTGGAAGATGTTTTACAAACTCTTTATAATTGACTATAACCACATCGACTAGCCACCTCATGTTTATATAAACTTATTAAATTACAATTACCAACCAAAGAAATTTAATCTATTTAAGAGAGCATATCTACAATTTTTTCTTTTAGCCTAATTTCACCAATGTGAACTTATAATTTTATTACTCTGAAGATTTTGTACATATAATGTTAATTTAGTTTATATATTAATATTGGGAGATTACACTCAAGTTAAATAAAATTGAAACCATTATAGTTTATGCAAGGAATGTTCTCTTTTTTCCTTACAGGAGGCTAAAAACTTCTTTTCTTCATTTAAGTTATGAAAATGAATAATTTAAAAGCATACTGACTACCAGGTTTTAAAGCATATTACACAATTACTTAATTTGTTTAATCATAATCCAGGAAAGATCTCTCCATAGTTTTTATGGACTTTACTTACTGAAATTTGTTAATAGAGCCACTAATTACCTTTATTTTGTTGGAAAGAAATCTTCTGGAAGAAAATAAGGCTCACTAGATTGTGGAGAAGAAGAAAATAATTTATTCTCAATCTTGCAAGAAGGGGCACAGAGCCAGATATGGGTGGCGCCCCGAACAAAGGAAAATGACACAATTTATACCCCTAAGCCTAGCACGCAAGCTCTTCCTCTGTTTCTCCATAGATTGGATACTTCAGAAGTTACAGCTTATCTGAGATCTAACTTTCCTGTGCAAAAATTTGTGATTTAACTGCTTCTTCTATCACATTCTACCCATTTCAGTTTTTACCTGCTCCCCTTTGTTAAATAAGGAATAGAATTTAGTGCTGAAATGGCACCGACCTAGCTCCTTCTTGGGCATTCTTTCACTGCCCATAGGACTGGCCTAAGCTGGTCTCCTCCACTGCTGTCCAATCCGGGAGTGGGAGACTGAAGCAGCAGGCCGCCAGGTTACACCAATCAACATTTTTTTAAATGTGAAAACTAACCTAATCTTTGTTTTTTTTTTACATTTTATGGCTGACAAAAGGTTTAAACTGGGAAATTACCGGGCAAACTGATTCTTAATTCCCTAGCCTAATAGTTAGGTTTAATCTGCCACACCTAGTCTTGACTTTAAAGCTCTTGCAAAGAGGAGGCCCTTTCCTAATTGTTTCTATAATCAGATTTCTATACAACTTTTTCATTCTGCTTAGTTTAATTTGGGCTTTAAGAATATTTACATATAACTGCATATTTAATTTTTAATAATTTGAATAGAGATCTTTTAAGAATTTTCATTTGTTAATTTGATATTATTATCCTGATGTATATTACTTATAATTTGCATTATTTTATATACTGTTTAGCTTAATTTGGGGTCCAGAAATATATATTATTTATATAACTGCATATTTAACCTCAACAATTTGAGCAAATAGGCAGACATGAATAGGTTGACACAAAAACATAACTTTAGCTACTTTAAACTTCTAATTTTTACAAAACAAGTGTGACTGCAAAACATTTCAAAGACTCCTGAACTCTTCTTAATTTGCACTATGACTGTGCAGTTTTATACTATGACCATGCAGTTTTACACAAGAATTTTCTTTCTTAATGCATTGTAACCAAAATGTTCTCAATGCTTTTGCACTATTTTTTGTTTCAGAACTTTATATTTTACTTTGAATTTAGCAGAATTTTGGATAAGCAACAAGATTAATTTTATATATATTTACTGACTATTTGAAGCCTCAGGGAGACAGACAGACTGGTTTCACTCATGAATTGCCGCTCTTAGGAACACTGACCATCAAGGCAGGAGACTTCTTCCCCTCCACCCTGCCTTTTGATTTTGGAGATAATGAAACTCCAGTGGTCATTTAACCTTATTCCATCAGGCAGCAATTTATTTAGTTTACACTTGAATTCATGAGAGAAAGGGTTACTAATACCAGGACAGGAGACAGTGACGTCCCAGCTCTTCTCTGGCCTGTAGGGGCAGAAGCTATTATGAAATAACCATAGGCAAAGGCAAGGGGTGAAGTTAGGCTTGAAGTAACCATAAACAAAGGAAAGGTTAGCTTAGAATTTACACTTAAATAATAGTTTCAGACTAAATTCACCCAGCTATAATTTCGGTTATTATCTTTTCACTGTTTTATAATATAAATGCACTTATAAATGATTTTAACTTAGTTACAGTTTTTATTAATTTTTTAAAAACCTGTTAATTTTATAACACTTTTAAACACCTTTCATTCAACTTATAACATACTAAATGAACTTAACTATTACTTTAATTTTTCTTTTAAGGTAAAAGAATAAATCTCTTGCAGTTAGTTTGAAATAAAAAGCTACTTTTCAGGATTTGATTTCTAGAACATAATGTTCTTTTAAAAGTGATAAGACCCTTTCTTCTTCAAACACTGAGGAAATGATGAGGTTAAAGCACAAGAAGCTATTTTGATAAAACAGATTTTCTTTGTATACTGATCTTACTCAATTTTAATCATAAAATTTTCCTTCCACAAACCTTCTACACTTTCAGTATTTATTCAGGTTTTGTCCCACACTCTACTCTTTCCAATAATCAATCATTTTATCTTAGGACAAAATCATCTTCTGTTTCCTTAACAATAAAAACATGTTCCATATATCCCACATACTAAGTTACCAGGCAAACTTCTTACAACATATAATTGCCATTAATACTAAACAAGCTTGTTAAAATAATGAATTTTCTTCACTTTATAAATACTTAGTAGCATGTAATACCAGAAAGTTTTTTTGAAAGCAAATTGGCAGGGGAGGCTGGCTGCAGAAGAAAGGTTTTCTTGTTATAAAATTACCTTTTATTAATATTATTATCAACTCAATTTTTGTTTAATAATGACCTTCTGCAATTAGCTATTTAAATACCTTAATTTAAACAATGCTTTGTTAAACTTTTATAATTATTTATACCTTTAAGACAAATTTTACCTTCACAGAACACATTCTCTTACTTAAAGTTAATACAATAACTTCTAAGAACCTGGGCAGAATGCACACGTATTTTGGCTTTGACACCCTATGGAGGGAACTTTACTGCATTTATCCTGATTCTGCTTTTCACCCCCTTCACTTCCCCCCCTTCCAGGCAGTCAGGTGCACAACAATCAAACAGGAATGCAGCTTATGAATAGAAGGTGTGGACTCACTGGAAAGGGACAATCCGCTCCTCCCTTTCCAGCTTTCAGCCAAAATGGGCAGACAGAACCTACTCAAATTTGGCAACTCTCCCAGGGACCCAGCCACCCTGACTGGGGCATCCCCAACAACTTGGGTGCGTGGCGCAGACACAGATGGCCTCCAAGCCCCGGCAAAGGGGCAGGCCAGAGACAAGACAGCAGAGCATGCACAAGCATCTAGACTCCACAAACATCCAGAGTCCTCAGTTTTGCCCCATAATTATTTCACCCCCTTGCCTTTAGCTCCACTGAATTCTACTTTACATAACCACACAACTCCAACACTAGCATTGAGCTGACACAGACAGAAGCACAAAGGTCACTAATCAGAACCACAAGTTCTATATATATTTTTTCAGCATGGCTGCCCCCACAGCCACCACAAACCTTAGAACACTTAACATTTGGTATAAAGCAAATTCATTCACAATTTAACACTATAACAAAAGATTTCAGCTAGACTTTTTCCTCTGTTTAATTTTACACCCAGGCCAAGCTCCACTAGAAAAGCCGATCCATTTTCCTGCAAACAAGTTTTTTTTTTTTTTAATCCAGACCAATTTCCAGGACATTAGGACTCGAACCTATAAACAACCCTTCCTATTAAAATCAAGACTCCACTCCTTTAGTGGGTGTGAGACTAGTACCAGATTCTAACGTGCACTTAGACAAACCCAAAACACCAGGGCTTTTTCCCGGTTTTTCTCCAGGACATTAGGACTCGAACCTATAAACAGCCCTTCCTATTAAAATCAAGACTCCACTCCTTCAGTAGATGTGAGACCAGTACCAGCTTTTAACATGCAGTTAGACAAATCTAAAACACCAGGGCTTTTCCCCAGTTTTTCTCCTTTTCCCAGGCCTAGAGAGAACGGCTTCCCCCCAATTTTCTGGGGCTACTACGGTTCTCTCGGGAGGTGATCAGCCTCCCCTTCCTAGCAGTTAAAGCTAGGGCTTTCCAGACTGTGCTCACCCGGGGAGTCTTACCTTCTTCCATGTTCAGAGTTCTTTTTTATTCCCAGAATCTTTCTCTTCAGACTTTCCATTACCTTCGATTTTTGTTGGGAAGATTCTGGTGGAGCCCACATCTTTTCTGGATTAAATTTAATCCAGGGGCACCCAGATTTGGGGTTCACCCGAGTCCTCCCGGCTTCCTTGGGGATTTGCAAGGGGCAGCAAAATGCTACCGTCTCTGGCCTTTGTTTGCAGTCCCATCTGGGTCACCAAAAATGTTGTAGAATTTTGAGAGAGGTTCAATTAGTTGCTTATAGAGAGGCCAGGACTCAGGAAAGATTTTGAGAAGGAAAAATGGTTTATTGACAGCCGACCGGACTTGGGAACTTTCTGTTTCAAACCCGAGCCTGGAACAAGATTTTTTAGTCCCTTTTATACAGAAAGAGGAAAGGCCAAATGGTCCCTTTGTTCAGTTCTCAATAGGCTTGAATTAGCATATATATCTTCCACATCTTAGGTAAGCTTTTAGCATATTTGGTGTGCATTTCCCCTGAATACTTAAAGTTTATAGACCTTGCATTGTTAAACTGTTTCCTGGGACTGGAGTCCTTGCCATGGTCTCCAAGGGCAGTACTGCAGCCTCTTATCACCCCACACCCACAAGTCACAGATAGTTTAGGTTATCTCTGAAGAGATAAAGAGCCTACCACCCATAGCCCACATCAGTTTCACCTCAGAGTTCTATCGTTGCAATTCCTCTCTTGTGTCCCTTTCCGCTCTGGGTAGTGTCTAGCCTTGACCTGGTGTTCTAAACCCTAGAAGATCTTTTTCTAGGCTGTTTCAGCCTGTCCTCTAGCTCTTTTTCTGGAGAAGAGAGTCCCATGTCTTTCTAGCCCACCATCTTCCTGGAAGTCCTACTCTCTTTATTAAAAGTGAAATATTTAAGTGCTCAAGTATTCATTTCATTTGTTCATTCATTTTTTCAACAAGTATTTATTGGAAATCTTACTGCACACCAGGAATAGCTACTAAAAGGCTGTGAAAGGAAGCGAAAGTGGCTCAAGTGATTGAGCTCCCACCTACCACATGGGAAGCCCCTCCATTTGTCTTTAAGGAAGGAGAAAACTGGAACAATTTCATTTTGGAAAGAGTAGAAGGCTCTGAAAAGAGCCCTTGGTGCCTAGGTCACCATATTGCTGGCTCTCTGGCAGTCAGAACTCACTTGGTGCTGGTGTACTTGGTGACGGCCTTGGTGCCCTCGGACACCGAGTGCTTGGTCAGCTCCCAGAGCAGCAGCAGGTGCATGGCCATCTGGATCTTCCCAGAGGTGACAGTCGAGTGCTTGTTGTAATGCACCAGGCGTGATGCCTTGTCTACCATATGCTTGAAGATGTCATTGATGAGTGAATTCATGATGCCTTTGGCCTTGGATGAGATGCCAATGTTGGGGTGGACCTGATTCAGCACCTTGTACATGTAGACCTGGTAGCCCTCCTTGTGGCTGTGCTTATGCTTCTTGCCCTTCTTCTTCTCTGCCTTGGTCACCGCCTTTTTTTTTTCTCTCTATTTTTTAAAAAATGTTACATTCAAAAAATATAAGAAGTCCCCATATACCCCTACCCCCTTCACCCCACTCCTCCCACATCAATAACCTTTTTCATCATGTGGGATAGTCATTGCATTTGCCGAATACATTTTGGAGTACTACTGTACAACACGGATAATGGTTTACATAGTAGTTTACACTCTCCCCCAGTCCACCCAGTTCACTGCCTTCTTGGAGCCCTTCTGTGGGGCTGGAACTGACTTGTCTGTTTCAGGGATATTTTTAAGTGCAGAAATGTTTAGAATGGGCAAAGGACAGTGTGTTTCCTCTTTATATAAAGGCAAATGAAGTGGTGACTAGTCAGAGGTCTGATTGGTAAAACTGGATGACATCACATATTAACTTTGTTCAAACAAAACAAGTGTACTTGAAACCTATGATTTTATTGGTTTAAATGAAACTATAATTCTAGACAATGGCACAGTTTCATTTTCATGCCCAGCAATGGCTATCAGAACCACTGCTCTGGGGATGCTAATTTAATGACTTTTTTTGTGGTGGTGTTTTTTAAAGACAAGGTCTGGACATGGCAAGCAGGGCAGGAAGGCAGTGGTCTTCCGGGCCTGCAGTTTCCCGTTAGCCCCGGTGCACCGCCTGCTCCGCCTGTTCCCCCAGGGCAACTACAACAGCAGGTCGGGGCTGGCGCCTGGGTGTACCTGGCCGCGGTGCTGGAGCACCTGACGGCCGAGAGCCGGGAGCTGGCAGGGAACGCAGAGAAGACTCGGATCATCCCGCACTACCTGCAGCTGGCCATCTCCAACGAGGAGCTCAGCAAGCTGCTGGGCAAGGTGGCCATTGCTCAGGGTGGCGCCCTGCCCAACATCCAGGCCTTGCTGCTGCCCAGGAAGACCGAGAGGCACCACAAGGCCAAGGGCAAGTCAGGGTCTTGGCAGCAAGCCATGCCTTCCAAACCAAAGGCTCTTTTCAGAGCCACCACTTTTTGAGAAAGGCTGTGCCTCTAGGATCACTATTGTCAGTGTTTAATGTGAAAAACAAATCACTGTGGAACTGTAGTTGGTAATTTTATGAAGATATCAGTCTATTTGGGGTTTTTGGTCCCTTCCTACGACTTTCATGACCATCTTATATCCTCAGTGTTACAGAAGGGTCTTGTAGGGAAAAAGGCAGAATGTGGTAACGATTTGAATGAGTTTTCCAAACGACCTTATGACTAGAGTGAGAGCATGTCTCCATTTTAGTTTGACAAGAGAAAAGTTATAAAAGCCAGTGTGAGGCCTGTATTTCAGAGGCACGAACATTAACTGCCTTTCCAATGTGGAATTTTGTAGTTTCAAGATTAAGAACTCTAGTATACAGCGGCACACCCAAATCACTAAATCCTATCAATTTTAAATGTACACAATATCCAGTGCTGTTGCCCACCTCATCAGTATTTCATGTGCATGTATGCGTTTGGAACATATCAAAGTACTGGAGTATAAACTCAAGGAAAAAACTTGACCAGTCAGAAAACAGTGCAGGTTTTTTAAATTAAGGTTTCCTTCTTGTGGATAATACTCAGATATAAGAGCATCAGGTTTTAATAAGGGTCTGAGAAATTCATGTGCAAGGCAGTTTTGTCAAGGGGAAGAAAGGGTACGGAGCAGTTAACTGCTCTGGCTGTGCTGTCGGTATAAGTCCTTGCTTCTACCCATCCTGGCTCCTGGTTTCCACAAGAAAAATATGTATCCCAGACAGAGCCAAGTTGAGATTGCTGAGGGGGATGTCAAGGTTAGAAATCACAGTAAGTTATACTTACTCTTATCTCTAGCTGTAATAACAGAAAAAGAAACAACTCTCAAAACCCACCACTCCAGCTTATCATCCACTAGGTAACAGCAAAGTTGCTTCAAGCCGGAACCTTTACCACTCCCCAGGATATCCACTTCCCCAGATCATGTGGAGACCCTCTCCCCTTAAAGCCAGAATTCTTCCCACTAGACTCCCTTTAGGGGAAACAAACAAGACTATTGACTTTTAATGCAAGACGATTTAGAGACAAATCCAGCTAACTCTCAGCCACATTTGGTGCAATAGGTCGAAGTTTTGGAATGAATTACCTTCTAAAAACAGTCAACGCCACACTTTATAATTCAGAGCCTTGGAATGGATTACCCCCAAACCACAGTTAATTGGCAGAATATGGAAAATAAGCACTGACTCATGGAATTCATTAACATTACCATTTAAAGTAATGGCTAACCTATATGAATTTAGAACTGCAGCAACCGGCACTTGGGTGTATTTTCTGGCATGGGGTGATGGAAAAATCCCTGAACTGGGGAGAAGATAAGGGTTTTATCCCTGAATCTGTCACTTAATGGTTGTGTGTCCTTGGGCAAGCTACTTAGCCTCTCTTGGACTCAAATTCCTACATTTGCAAAATGAGGGGGTTCTATAAGATGATCTTTAAGTTCTCTTCAAGCTGCACTATTTACTGTACAGCCTAAGAGAAAATACACAATTTCCACAGAAATGTTACTAGTAAAAACTGACTATGGTTAATAGAACTAATAGGAGAATGTTCTCTCATGAACTATAGCAAGTGTATAATACTAATATAGGCTGTTAATAACTGGGTGAGTTGGGGGAAAAAGACATCAAATGTAAGATGCTGGCTATAGTTAGTGGTTTTATATATATATATATATATATATTTTAAAGATTTATTTTATTTATTTATCCCCTTCCCCCTTGTCGCCTGCTTGCTGTCTGCCCTCTGTGTCCATTTGCTGGGTGTTCTGTGTCTGCTTGTCTCCCTTTGTTGTGTCATCTTGCTGCAACAGCTGTCCATGAGTGTGGGCAGTCAGCTCTCAGTGGATGCGGGCCAGCTTGCCTTCACAAGGAGGCCCTGGGAAGCAAACCCATGGCCTCTCATATGGTAGATGGGAGCCCAATCGGTTTAACCACATCAACTTCCCCTAGTAGTAATATTTTAACAATGCTTTTTCACAGTTTGTAACAACTGTTTCACAACAGTGCAAGGTGTTATTGGTGGGATACTGTAAGATGATATGCATGTTTGTTTTGTAAGTTCACAACTTTTACTGTATACTTACTGTTTATGTATGTTCATGTACAAATGATAAACTTCAATTCAAAAAGCTTTTTTTTAAAAAGAACACTTTTTTACCTTAACGTAGTACACAGAACTGTCTGTTCTGTACACAGTTGCTTGTCATCTGGTGCGTCTATCAGATTCATCTTTGTGTCGTCAGGAACTAGTTTTTGGCACATAGCAGACACTCATACAAACGTGAGTGAGTGAGTGAATGAAAAGGAGTCAGGTCTTCCTTTAGAAATTCTAAAATTCTGATAAGGCTTAAGAACACCATTTCCTTGTTCTTCCTCCCCATTACTATTCTATCTGTCTCCTTTTTAAAGCCAAACCTGGGAAGATGCTGACTCCATTTCCTCACTTTCCACTCGTTCCTCAGCATTGTCCAATCAGACTTTTACCCTTTCATTTATTTATTTAATTGAATATTATTTTATTCTTCATTTTCTTTAAAAATTAACATTAAATAGTCACATCCAGTGCAACTTTGCGCAGAAGACTTAGGTATGGTTTGTAAATATAAACTGTAAAATAACTGGGATGAATTCCCATGTATACCCATGTAAATATCTTTGTTAACTGAAATGTACTTTAAGAAAAGATAAAATCTGTAAATAAACTGATTTATAAATTTAAAAAAAATTTACATTAAAATAAATGAGGTCCCCATATACCCTCCACCCCCACTACCCCACTCCTCCCACATCAACAACCTCTTCCATCACTGTGGGACATTCACTGCACCTGGTGAATACATTTTGGAGCACTGCCGCACCACATTGACAGTGGTCTGCATTGTAGTCTATACTCTCCCCCAGTCCACCCAGTGGGCCATGGCAGGACACACAATGTCCAACATCTGTCCCTGCAGCACCACCCAGGACAACTCCAATCCTGTAAATGCGCCCACATCATATCTCTTCTTCCCTCTCCCTACCATCAGCAGCTGCCGTGGCCACTTTCTCCACATCACTATTACAATTTCTTCCCTTACTAATCCCAATAGTTCCCCAGCAAAACACCAGTAAGTCCACTCTAATCTATACTTTATTCCCCCATCTTGCGGACCCTGGGATGGTTAAGTCCAGTCCCCTCTACATCAAGAGGGGGCTTAGATTCCACATGGATGATGGATGCAACTCACTTTCACGTTTTCAGAGCTACTGAAATAGCACCTCTGAAGGTCACCAGTGGCTTTTGTGTTGGTAAACCAAATGGACCTTTTGTAGTCTTGGTTATACCTGATCTCTCACCAGCATACGATTTATTTGATTATATATTTAGGCATTTGTATTATATTTTATTGTCAATCAATTCCTTACAATTTAAAATTATAATGACCATTTATTTAATAAATCCAAGGCCAAAGTCTTCCTATTATATTGAAATATTTATTCAAACAACCCTTTATAGTTTGTAAAATTTATCTTTTTTAAAAAATCCTCGTAACACATGGTATGTAGCAACACCCCAATTTATGGATGATGATCCGAAGCCCAGAGATTCATCTAGTAAGTCATGAAACTAAGACTTGAGTCCAGGTCTTCTAATTTCATATTCTGTAATCTTTTAATTTTATCAAATGGACTCCCCTAATTATAATAACATTTCTGCTCAATTAATGATGATGTCAAACTGTAGTTACCCATCATAAAGTTGTTTTATTTGGGAATTTAAGTTTTAGCTTGTAATGTTTTTTCCAGCTGGGCATTTCACCAACAGTAACTGATTAGATAATATAATTTCAAAAAAGATTTCATTATGTCCATGACTGGGAAACATACTGAGCAAAACAGACTTTTGAAGCAATATTCTAAAATACCACGGCATGGGGATATTTCCCCGGAAAGAAGAGTCAGCACATTTCTTCTGAGGCCCTCCTCCCAAGTTCTCCTTCTTCTCTCTCTAGTACAAAAAGGAGACGCTTTTTCTTCTTCCCATCCTATCTTCCTTTCACAAATATTAAGTACCTAGTATATATCAGGCCCTCTACTAGGTACTAATGATCCAGTGGAGAGCAAGCCCCAGTTCCTGCCCTTATGGAGTTGACAGTCTATTGGGATACCAGACAACAGGCACCAGTGGGTAGCAGTGTGAGAGGGGGACAGCAGGTACCATGGTGGTCTATAAGAAGGGGACATAACCTGGTGTGGAGGATCAGGAAGGGTTCCCCTCAGAAGCAATGCTGTTTAAACTGAGACATGCAGGTTAGTGTGGGAACTGAATCACACCCCCCACAAAAGAGATGTTCAGGTCCTAACCTCTGGTCCTGTGGTGTGAACCCATTTGTAAATAGGACCTTTGAAGATGTTGTTGGTTAAAGAGTGGCCTACACTGAATGACAGCAGGCCTTAATCGAGTAAAGCTGAAGTCTTTATAAGCAAAGGAAATTGGACATAGAAAGAGAAGCCATGGGGAACAGCCAGAAGCTGGAAATCACCAGAACCCAGAAGAGAAGAGAAGACACCACTAAGTGCACTGCGATGTGAGAGAAAAGCCAAGGAATCCCAAAGATTGCCAGCCAGCCAGAGGATACTGACCCTGGGAGGAAGCAAGCCTTTCTAGCCTCTGAAACCATGAGCCAAGAAATTTCTGTTGTTAAGCCAACCCTTTGTATGGTATTTGATTTAGCAGCCAGGAAGCTAATCAAGATAGTAATAGTTCAGAATGGGAAACAGGCAGGGAAGGAACTCTCTATGGAGAGGAAACATTGGGCCTGTCAGGGAGACTGGAGAGTTGGGGGCAAGAGAGTGGGCAATGGGACGAGATGTAGTTGGAGAGACGGCATGGGGCCAGGTGGTCAAGGGTTTGTGTGTCAAAACACAGTACTCTCCACTCCAAAATTATTGGTGATGAATCCATCTGTTTACATATTTCTGTGGACATATTTTGTGGCTATTCCTATCTTTTGAGAAACTTAAAAATTAATACGGGATATAATTAATTTTTTCTTTTTTTTTTTTAAACTTCAGAATTAAGAGTTTATCTAAAATGAGAGATCAGGAGGAGGGTCTGCACACCTACACCCCTCTTTCTGTCGCATAGTTATTCATTCATTCATTGAACTCTCATATTAATTCACCTAGTCTGTTTATAGATTACTTTGGGTTTTCTATGTATATAATCATAGCATCTATAAATACTTAGTTTTGTTTTTCCCTTTTATCCCTTTTCCTTCCTTACTATGCAGGCCAAGACCTCTGGCATATTGTTAAAAAGTAGCAGACAACTGGTATTTTTATATTGTTTTTTACTTTTAAAAGGAGCGTATCTAATATTTACATTTAAATAAGTTTGTTCCCATATATTATTAATTTGTGAAAAGCTTTTAATTATAAATGAATATGGAATTTTACCAAATGTCTTTTCTGCATCTATTGATATAATTATGTACTTTTTCTCCATTAATTTGTTAATGGGATGGATTACACTAACAGATTTTCTAATGTTAAACCAAGTTTGCATTCCAACTTGGCATAATGTAGAATACTTTTTCTATTTTGCTGATACTATTTGCTAGTATGTGGTTTAGGATTTTTGCATCTATGTCAATGGGTAAGATAAGCCTATAGGGAAACGGACTTGGCCCAGTGGTTAGGGCGTCCGTCTACCACATGGGAGGTCCGCAGTTCAAACCCCAGGCCTCCTTGACCCGTGTGGAGGTGGCCAATGCGCAGTGCTGATGTGCGCAAGGAGTGCCCTGCCACGCAGGGGTGTCCCCTGCGTAGGGGAGCCCCACGCTCAAGGAGTGCGCCCGTAAGGAGAGCCGCCCAGCGCGAAAGAAAGTGCAGAATGGTGCCGCCCACACTTCCCGTGCCACTGACGACAACAGAAGTGGACAAAGAAACAAGACGCAGCAAATAGACACAGAACAGATAACCGGGGGAGGGAGGGAATTAAAATAAATAAATAAATCTTTAAAAAAAAAAGATAAGCCTATAATTTTTCCTTTTTCACATAATTTTGATATGTTTTGTTATGATGTTTATTAAAATTTCATAAAGTAAGTTGGAGTGTTCTCTATTTTTATTTTCTTTGGGAGTACTTGTGAAAAACTGGGATGCTCCATCCTTTGTTAGAGCTACCTATTAAACCATCTGAGCCTAGTGTTTGTGGGGAAATTTTAAAAAAATTAATTAATGTTTTATTAAAGGACTTGTAGGGTTACAGAAAAGTCATGCAGAAAATAGAGTTCACATATCCCGCCTTGCACATACACAGTTACCCCTATTATTAACACTTTGCATTAATGTGGTACCTTTATTACAAATGATTAAACAATATTATTATAAATTATACTATTACCTATAATCCATATTTACATTATAGTTTACTGGGTTGTACAGTCCTCTGGTTTGTTTTTTTATAAAATTTTACTCTAATGGCACATATTCACCCTAAAATTTCAGTAATGTAAATTACATTTACAATGTTGTGCTACCATCCCACCATCCATTACCAAACTTTTCCAAAACCCCAAACAGGAAGTCTGTGCCAATTAGGCATTAACTCCACATTCTACCCCAATCATGGCCTTTGTATTCTAGTTTCTTACTATAAATTTGCTTATTCCAATTATTTCATATTTGTGTGGTCATACAATATTTGTCCTTTTGTGTCTAGTTTATTTCACTAAACTTGGTGCCTTCAAGGTTCATCCATATTGCCATATGTATCAGAACTTTATTCCTTTTTATGGCCAAATAATATTCCATTGTGTATATTTATCACATTTTGCTTATCCATTCATCTGCAGATGGGCACTTGGGTTGCTTCCATGTTTTGGCATTTGTGAATAATGCTGCTATGAACTTGGGTGTCAGATATCTGCTCGAGTTTGTGGGAAGATTTTTAATTGCAGATTCTATTTCTTTCAATGTTAGTAGACTATTCATTCAAGTTCTATATCATCTTGATTCTCATTTGATACTTAGAATTATTTGTAATTTTTTCTAAAATTTCCAAGAAAATACACTGGCATAAAATTGCTTATAATAGTCTCGTTATTTTTCTGCTGCAGCCCTTCTTTGTCCTCATTTACATTTCTCTTTTCTTGTTGTTGTTTGTTTTTGAGGCCAATAAAAGTGTTTATTGAGAAAAGAGAAAGTGAGAGTATACACCCAAGACATGGGTGCTACAGGGTGAGATGTGTCCTCATTTATATTTTTAACGCTTTTTGTGTCTTCTGTTTTTCTTCTTTATTGGTGTTACTTAAATTTGTCAATATTACTTGTCTTTGTAAAGTCCAACTTTTGGCTTTGTTCATCCACCATTCACTATTCTATCTAGTATATGGATATATCCCAATTTGTTTATTTACCCGTGAGTGGACATTTTAGATGTTCCAGTTTTTGTCTGTTACAAATAAAGTTGCTATGAATATTTGTATGCAAGTCTGTGTGAACATATGGTTTAATTTATCTTGGGTAAACACCTTGTGTAGGTGCATGTTTAACTTAAAAAAAAACAGCAGAATTTTTCTCCAAAGTAGTTGTAATATTTACATTCCAGTTGCTCCACATTCTTGTCAATACATGGTATAGTTGGAAATTTTAATTTTAGCAATTCTAAAAGGTATGTAATGGTATATAATTGTGGTTTCAGGTTGCATTTCCTTAATGACTAATGATGGTGACATCTTTAATGTGCTTATTTGATATTTACATATCTTCTTTAGTGAAGTGTCTGTTTAAATCTTTTGCCCACTTTTTTTTTTTAAGATTTATTTATTTATTTAATTCTCCCCCCTCCCCCGGTTGTCTGTTCTCTGTGTCTATTTGCTGCGTCTTGTTTCTTTGTCCGCTTCTGTTGTCGTCAGCGGCACGGGAAGTGTGGGCTGTGCCATTCCTGGGCAGGCTGCACTTTCTTTCGCGCTGGGTGGCTCTCCTTACGGGGCGCACTCCTTGAGCGTGGGGCTCCCCTACATGGGGGACACCCCTGTGTGGCAGGGCACTCCTTGCGTGCATCAGCACTGCGCATGGGCCAGCTCCACACGGGTCAAGGAGGCCCGGGGTTTGAACCACGGACCTCCCATGTGGTAGATGGACGCCCTAACTACTGGGCCAAGTCCGTTTCCCTTGCCCACTTTTTAATTGGGTTTGTTTTCTTATTGCGTTTTGAGAGTTCATCAGATATTTTGGATTTAAGTATTTTTATAAGATATATTCTTTGTAAATATTTTTTCCCAGACTTTTGCTTATCTTTTCTTTCTCTAGTGTCTTTTGAAGAACATATGCTTTTAATTTTGTTGGAGTCCTATTTATCAATTTTTTCTTTATCAGAACATGCTTTTGGTGTTGTAAGAAATGTTTGCCTAATCCAAGGTGAAAAATGTATTCTCCTATGCTTTCTTCTAGATTTTTCACAGTTTTATGTTTTACATTTAGGTCTTTGGCTCATTTTGAGTTTTTGTGTGTATATGTGTGTGAGCATAAACCTGGCATAGGGAAAGGTGCTTGATAAATATTTGAATATATTACTTTTCTGTTATGATACAAATTAAGGAACTTAAAAGCAGGACATCATTCGATTTCTTAATGTTAATTAGTCAGTAAAAAAAATATTTATTTATTTCTCTCCCCTCCCCCCCACCCCGGTTTCTGTTCTCTATGTCTATTTGCTACGTGCTCTTTATCCGGTTCTGTTGTTGTCAGCGGCATGGGAATCTGTGTTTCTTTTCGTTTCATCATCTTGTTGAGTCGGCTCTCCATGTGGGCGGCACCATTCTTAGGCTGCACTTTCTTTCGTGCTGGTCGGCTCTCTTTATGGGGCACACTCCTTGCACGTGGGGCTCCCCTACGTGGGGACACCCTTGCGTGGCAGGGCACTCCTTACGCGCATCAGCACTGAGCATGGGCCAGCTCCACACGGGTCAAGGAGGCCCCGGGGTTTGAACCACGGACCTCCCATGTGGTAGACGGACGCCCTAACCACTGGGCCAAGTCCGCTGCCTGTAAATTAGTCTTGATTAACAGGCACAATATTTATTGTTTTGTAGAGAGAATGGAGATGAAAAAAGGGTAGCTAGATAGGTAGAAGAGGTCCAAGGGGCAAAATGTACTTGTTCAGAAGACTGCCCGTTTAATAATGAGCCTGTCTGACCTAGATAGCTCAGATATGTTTCGATGGCTTGATGGGGTTTTCAGTACATCCAGCCTCTTTATTCTTCCCTATTCTCTTTATCTGTGAGGAAGAGGTCATTTAGCATAATACTAGCATTATGCTCTGAGAGGCAATCAGTATAAATGAGAGAAGTTGGTTAGTATTATACTGCATGCCCTGAAAAAGATAGGCCCACACCAAACCAGTGTCACTCCCTGCTGATGGGAAATTACCCTACGTGAAGGCATGAATTCCCAGAGGGATTGACCAACTAAACAGAGCAACGACCAAAATCACATTTTCAAAAATTTTTTTCTCTTTAACAGTGGAATCTTGCTTTTAGAATATTCCACTGCCTGGAGTTGTTGCTAAGAAGTTGAAATAGGAGAAGGGTATTCATAATAAGATTCTGGTATTATGGTATTCATAATAAGATTCTAATCGCCTTTCTCTGAATTGGTTTATATCACAGAATCTGAAAGTTCTGGGTCCCTAACTTAAAACTCAAAACCTTCTTAGAAAGCCCCAGATTTCTAACCAACTCCTGTCCTGATTTTCCTATGATAAATCACCTCCCCCCTCCCTTTGAATGTCATATCCCAGTCTGAACCAACTCCCTTCCCACACACCTCTCCCTGCATAAAAACAGAGCTATCCCACTTGCTCTTTGGCTCTGCTGCCCAATACTAAGCTATCCAAGATGGAAAACAAAAGGTTGACTTATATGACATGTTTCTTAACTTTCTGGTTTTCTTTTTTCATGTGCAAGTATGTCTCAGAAACACAGGTAAAGAATAAGGTACTTGTCTAATTACAACTATATACCTTAGGAAATATGTTCAACCTAAACAGTAAATGACTATTAATTTTGATTCATGATTAGCATGTGTTGCGGTGAGATCTGCCTAACATTCTCCTGTGTATATATTTATGTAGCCACAAATGTTAAACAACTTCCTCCTCAGCCCAATTTGTGACTCCAGAATCAATAAATATGTCAAAAAGATTTTAGAGAGGGAGAAGTTATAGACACAAATGATTTGGTTTGAAATCCTTTTCTAAGAGACAACTCTTTAAGGAATAATTTCAGAAAGACCAAAGCTATTAAGTACTATGGGAAGGGAAAGAAAGTAACCCAAATTATTTTGGATCATAGATGGACTCTTATTTCTGATGTAACAAGGTCAAATGATCAGAGGAACTCCATCACCTTACCTGTACCTGACTCTTTTAAATGCTGTAAAAAGCTGAGGTCTTCTGGGTTTAGCCAAGGAGGAGGAGTCGCCAGTCTCTTTAGAGAGTCTATTGGGGATCAAAGAGAGTCTGTGATCCTTCTGTCTGGGTTGGTCATAGTTAAAGGACTTACTGTGGGCACATTTCCTATAGGTGATTGTGGTGGTATGCACCTGTATGTATCCCAGAAAAAAATATGTTCTTAAATCTAATCCTTTCCTGTAGGTGTCTACTCATTGTAAGTAGGACCTTTTGATGATATTTCTTCGGGTAAGGCATGGCTCTTCTCAATCAGGATAGGTCTTTATCTTATTACTGGCATCCTATGTAAGAGAATGCAATTCAGACAGAGAGAGGAAAACACAGGAAACAAGAAGCTGAAATGGAACATGGAAGAGAAGGAAGAGACCAGGAGAGGTTGCTAGGTGCATTGCCATGTGACAGAGGAGCCAAAGATCGGCTGCAGCCAGGTTTTCAGGAAGAACGCATCCCCTTGATGATGACTTGATTTGGACTTTTCCCCAGCCTCAAACCATGAATGATTAAATTCCCATTGTTTAAGTCAATCATTTTATGGTATTTGCTGGAGCAGTCTAGGAAACTAAAACAGTGGTGCTTTGGGCATTTATATATGAGTAACTGGATGTAGAATTATTACTTTTTTTCTGGAAGCACATTAACAAGCCTCAGGGCTCAAACTTTTGTATTCTAACATAATTGACCATCTTACTTTTACCTTCCTTAGACTTGGTCTTTCAGAATTCCAGTACTATTGTTGGTTATGTTTTATAAATTAAGTGCAGTGTTTAAGATTTCTTGGATTCAAATTCAGAGTCTCCATCTAATTTGTGCTCCTCTGAGTGCCTACATTTCCCTACCTGTAGAACTGGGATAATAAGAGAACCAACAGGTAAGAACCAGAGAGAGTTCGTTCCTGTAAAGCCCATAGAATCTACTACACAGTAAATGCTCAGTGAATGTTACCTGTTGTTTCTGTCATATGATCTCTGCTTATCTACTACTGTTTTGAATGAAAGGGTTTTATTCTTAGTGTTTAATCATCTCCATTTTGAAATGATGGTTATTTATATAACCAGAGCCACCTGTGCTAGTGTTAACTCACTAGCTATAAGAAGGTGTTTGTTTTTTTTTAAATGATTAAGCTGTTTGTGTTTTGCCTAAGTAGCTTTGTAAGCAACCATGTCCCCTTCACCTACATATTTCCTTTTGTTGGATGCCATTGTTCTTGGGTATTGAACATTATGCTAAAAGGCTGCAAAAAGGGCAAGAGCTAGAATATAAGCTCCATGAGGGCAGGGACCAATACACAATATCTCCTGTGCCTAGCACATGGTAGGTACTCCATACTTATTAAGTGAACAAGCAAATGAATGGAGAGGAAGACCTTTATCAAAGCATTTCCCTATGGGTAGGGCATGGGTTTCCACAGAGAGAGAACGTTTATTTGTTGTGTCCTTTAAAACTCATCTGGATATGTTATCACAGAAGGATGAGGTCTCAGTGAGTGAAGCCCAGGTGGGTGACAGAGTCAGCACATTATTTTCTAAGGACAACATACCATGAGAAACAAAAAAAGTGCCCATGGTGTGGACATAGGCAAGAACTGAGAGGAAAGTGAGCCAGTTTGGGACCACAGCTGAAGTGGTTATTGAAGAATCTAAGACTTCTGTTTTGGAGAGTTGTCTGTTTTGATGCTGTTAGTGTTTTTCTGAAAGTATTTCCTTGTTGCTCATCCATAGCTTTACTCTGCCAATACTAAGGAGAACCAAGCAAGAACTTTGGGGGCTGACCTTTGAAACAAGTCTGGGGTGTGGTGGGCCTTGCTAGGGGGAGTGAGAGAATCTTAAGTGCAAAACCCTACTTGTCTGGCCATCCCTTCCTACCTACAGATTCTCTTTCCAGAGCTAGTCTCTGCTAAACCCACACACTGTGATTTGTTTAACAATGAAGGCTGTTTCTTTATAATTCTCTCTGACTAGAAAACGCCCAAAGGGAGTACTTCCATTTCAGGCTATATGCGAGTAATTACCAGAATGACCGTCCCTCTGAAATAACCAGAAAATTGCACAAAATAGTGATGCATTTCAGACATGTATTTTCAGATATTGGACAACAGACTGTGAGCCCTGAGAAAAAGCAAATAAGTGAGGTAAGAACTGAAGCACAGGAAAGGGGACCCACACAGAGTCTGGCAATCTCATTGAGGTGAGAAGACAAAAGACTGGAAACAGGGGCAGCCAAGGTAGACAGTGTTTTCAGGGCACAGTACCAGAGAGAAGGGAGCAACGCAGAAAAGAGTTCCAGAAATGTCCCTGGAGTCTTTGGCGCATGCTAATCTGTGCATGTACGAATCCCAGGAGGTCCACAAGAACAACCTCTGAGGAAAGGATACCAGAAATCACACAGTTCCCTCCAGTCAGAGTGGAAAAATTACCTAAGAGATTGAAGTTCTTTCTTCTTGGAATCTCTGAACCTATTCTAATCTGTGGGCAAGAGGGCTGGTGAAGAGGAATAAATCAGAAAGCATCAGTCAATCAGAATCCCAATGTTTTAGTTTGCTGGGCTGCTATGACAAAGACAATGGGTTGGAGTAAGCAACAGGAATTTGTCTCACTGTTTCAGGGGCTAGAAAGCCTGCTTCTTCCCTGGGTCAGTAGTGTTCTGAAGCTGGCTTGCCTCAACCCTTGGGTTCCTTGGCTTTTTATCTCTGTTTCCTTCCAGTCACATGGTGCTGTCCCCTCCTTTGCTCTTCCCAGATCCCACTAACTTCCTGCTCACAGTTCCTCACCATGGCTTTCTCTTATACTGGCTTCCAGTTTCTTTCTTTATAAGGCCTCCAGTAATCCAGATTAAACCCCAACCTCAAGCAGTTGCTATTCTTAACTAAAAATACCATCTTCAAGAACTCCTGTTTACAATGGGTTCATATCCACAGGAATGCAGATTGAGATTAAAAATATGTCTATGGGAAACGGACTTTGGCCCAGTGGTTAGGGCGTCCGTCTACCATATGGGAGGTCCGCGGTTCAAACCCCGGGCCTCCTTGACCCGTGTGGAGCTGGCCATGAGCAGCGCTGATGCGCGTAAGGAGTGCCCTGCCACGCAAAGGGTGTCCCCTGCGTGGGGGAGCCCCATGCGCAAGGAGTGCCCCCGTGAGGAAAGCCGCCCAGCGTGAAAAGAAAGAGCAGCCTGCCCAGGAATGGCGCCGCCCACACTTCCCGTGCCGCCGACGACAACAGAAGCGGACAAAGAAACAAGACGCAGCAAATAGACACCAAGAACAGACAACCAGGGGAGGGGGGGAAATTAAATAAATAAATAAATCTTAAAAAAAAAAAAATGTCTAAAGTGGGGTACATAATTCAATCTACTATACCAACTCAGTTCCAAAAAGCTGAAGGTTAGGGAAAGGAGAAAAAAGGAAGAGGGGTGGTCTATGAAGGATTGAAGGAAGAGCTGTTCTGAGAACAAAAGGACAAGTTTGAAATTTTATAGAGATGTTAGAATATTGATTGTCATAAAACAATGTAGCTGAAGATCTAAGGGGGACCTAAGGTTGAGAAAGTTTTAATTCCTTTACATGTAGCCAGTCCATTGCAGTGATTATGTTCAACTAATACAATACACATAGGTGCTAAACCTAGGTCATCACAGGCACTTGAGATGGGGTAATAGTGGTGCATTTATGTGAGAGAGGGTAGAAAAAGACGGTCCTTTGTCCTTCTCTGTGAGAGGCTATTTACAGAACAGGAACGACAGTGATTTTGGGGGTATCACCAGGCCTTTTAGAAGAGAAAATCAGGGTGTTTACTCTGTGGATTTCCAGAAAGTCACCTTTTTCTCTGTTGACTTCCTTCAGCAAATTATTATGGTCCATAACAAGCTTGGAGCCATTATGTATTCCCAGGAGTGCCAATGTGAGCGTGTGGCCAGGATTAGGCAGTGGCCTGGGCCATACTCACATACTACAAGAGTCCTGCTCCTGGGACTTCCTGCTTCTCTGAGGCTCAGTGACTTGGCTGATGTTATACCTAATTCTGGATTATCTTCTTACATGTGAATGAAAAATGCTAGCATTTATAATTGAAACCCAGAGGGAAGACATTCCAAAACAAGAACTCTGGAGATGTGAGGCAATCATGTTTCCTTTACTGACTATAAAAGCAATTATAGGATGGACCTTGTTCTGTTGCTTGGGACTCATTTCCTTTGGTTACCAAATAAGGATTGAGACATCATGTTCTATCATGTTTCTGGTCTAGACTATGTTTATTGTCTTCCAGTACTACTGAGAGCTTTTCATAAGCTCCCCATTCTATCGATCCCCATTGAAAAAAGATTAGACCATCCCATTTTCACCAGTCCTCCCCACACTCAGTTTTAACGAGAAAGAATGTGATGGAAGGCTTGTTAGTGACATGTTTTTAGCTTTATTGAAAATTTCTTAAAAATATTTAATTTTAGGCCAGGCGCAATTTCTTTTAGTCCCTGAAATACACAGGTCCATGATCATTTCCATGTCCTCTTAAGCAGATATGTAAACTAGTAGACTTTTCTTTTTTTCTTTTTTAAGTTTCAAACAGTTGAAATTTTAAAATTTAACAAACAAGATTTGTATCTTCCCAAATAAAAAGACCAAGTAAGAAAGTTATATGGGCCTTCATTGTTGGGGTAATAGGGTTCTTTGCCAGAATCAACTTTATGAATTTATTTTGGTAAACGTGACATATTTCTATGTTTATTATTTTTCAATGCAAACTTTGCAATGTGCTGAGCTATGTAGTAAAGACTGCTATGTTTATATATGCATACGTATATTGGTTCTGGAAGAAGATGCATGAGTTCGTGTGTGTTATATAAACATAGCAATTGGTCAGAAGATTTTCTGATCATCAGGACATTAAGGAATAACAAGCATATTGTAAGCAAAGAATGACCAGTAGCACATGTTAGTTGAGATGTCAGCCAGGAACTTTGCTAGTCCCACACCTGGAAGGTCCAAGGTCTCAGTCTTCCCAGGCAAGCCTACGCTCTTCCAGATTTGTGTATCCAAGGCCTGTGATGAGGTGGGTCTATAGCTCATCTGCTACTTTGTAGCTCCCCTAGTCCTAAAACAAAGTATGATGGCCCAGCCCTACTTCCCCATTTAAAAAGTAGAAAATGATCTTCCTGTCACTGGGAGGTGAGTGTGGATCAAGGACTTACAGAGACCTATGGCCCCTTCTTCCCCCTGGAGGTTATAGGGAATCCTTACTTTCTTCCACCTCTATAGGAGCCATTAGGAGGCAACATCTCCTAACCACAGGATCACATCCAAAGCAGCCTGGAAAGTGCAAAATCATCACCTCCAGAGGGCACTGAGTTACCTATGTTCCATGACGACACAGGGTTTAACCCTGACTGCCCAGTGCTGAGCGTTGCTCTCACTTTAACATGGACAGCCCCCTTGGCACTCTCCAAATCAGCTTTCCTCCTATGTGGATCATTGTACTTGGAAATCACTCATCTCTGGTCTTGTATTTCTACAGCATAAATTTTGGAGTATGTAGCTTTCTTGTCATACATGTCTCATATCCAAAGTTCTTGCTCAAGCCTAGCAAAGACAGACTAGATTTCAGGTGGGCCATTTGGTCTCAGTCATTCTCGGTTGGGCCAGGTGAGTGCTACTTGGAATTATGGTCTTACCCAGGCTAACATGCATTGTAAAAATGCTGCAAAATGGATACATGAATTTAGCACCCAAGATACTATTTAGCATACCATGGTAGTTATCCCATAAATGTTAGTTTCACTCCCCATCTCCAAATCCAGTTTGATTCCTTCAGGTGACATGCATTTCCTCCTTCCTACAGCTGGTCTCTGCATATATCACTTCCCCAAACTAGCAAAATCAGAGTAAAGAGGGAAAATGAATCATTCAGTATTGTCTTTTGCTGGGGAGGGAGATATTGAAACTCTTGACTTAAATGAAGTTTGGGATTATCCAAAGAGTAAATGATCCATAATGCTTCCCTACCAAGTCCACTGTTACATTTGTCTCTGATATATTATCAGCATCCATCTCTAACTAATAGACCCAAAATAACATGGATTCTGAGTCCTGATAAATGGTGTTTAGAAGGCTAGGCACATTGACATTCCAGTTTACCAGGACTTCCTATGCAGGAACCCTGGTAGAAAGAAGAGACTGATAGTAGATCCCAGAGTTGTACTTTGGAGCAGTTATCCAAGAGGAGAATGACGACAGCCCACCTTGGTCTTGGGGTAAGGATTATGGGGGACTGAGGGGTGCTGGAGTGGGCAGGGCAGAGGCTTGGGCAGGGTCACCTCAACCTAGGAATGCAAGAAGGAGGCTCTGAAGCAGTGTCCAGACCTGGGGCTGTGCCTACTGTCAGTGTCTGCTGCATGTCACCCCTGCATCCTCGGCATGTCCGCAGTTTGTCACTCCCCATTTGGAGAAGCTGCAACGGAAGATGGTGTCCTCAGTGCCCTTGCAGGCAACATCGTCCATCCAAATCCTCCCTGTGCCTGTGGAGACAAGTCAACACAGTTTCTTAGCAGCTGTGCAGGAGAGCAGGGAGGAGGGGAAAAGGCAGCATTGCAGTTTTTGGGCTTGACAAGGCTGTCCTGAGCTCTGCTGTCCCTTTTCAAAGCTGTTGGCTCCCATATTCTCCACCCAACCCAGATCCCATGCTTATTTTCTCAGCTCAGTCTCTTGATGGTGATAATGGTAAAACTGACTGACTACCTTCTCCATATCAGGCATCTTACACATATGATCTTCCCCAGTCTTCGCCATGGTGCTGTGAGGTAGTTATGAAGAAACCCACTTTATAGTGGGAAAACTGAAGCTGTGAATGCCATTGGTCCAAGTAGCTTAGAGTCTTGGTTCTCAAAGTCTGGTATGCAGACCGGCAGCATCGACCTCACCAGGAGCTTGTTAGGAATACAGAACCTCGGGTCCCACCCAGACCTACTGAACCAGAATCTCCATTTTAGCAAAGTGATTATGCATTAAAGTTTGAGAAGTACTGATATAGAGAAAGAAGTCAGCCTTTGCAGCAGGACAGTCCTAGATTCAAGTCTCAGCACCATCTAGGGTGACCCTTTCAGTTGGGGCTTTCAGTGTGAAACTGTGTTACATTCCAGGCAAACAGCATGAGTTGCTCACTCCAGCATTATCACTTATTAATTCTTTGGCCCAGCACCAAAAAGCACTAGGTTAGAGTCATAAATTGGGTTCTAACACTTACTTGCTGTGTCACCTTGAGCAAGTCAAATGAGGGAATAATTCCAGTATTTGAAAGGGCTTTGAAAATGACCAAAGCCCTTTATACAAGGTAGTTCAGGTATTAGTCTTAATACCTCTACTGGATCCCCTGATCCTCCTTGTTACAGCTCACTGAAGAGTCCTGCAAGTCACACGACTCTCATGTGGCAACTGCCCATACCATTTCTCTGCAGCCATGCAAACTTTCCTTTTCCAGGACTTTTGAGAGCTAATTCCTAATACCTTGAAACTCTGTAATTTACTCTTGATCTGCACTGATGAAATTCTTTTACAATGAATGTCAAGGGAACAACTAAACCATTTCAATGACCACTAATATACTGCATAACTAAATAGTTAAGACATATTTTTGTCATACAGAGATTTTCAGCACATGGGATGGGATTACTCTGAAGGGAATTCAGGGACAGAGCTGGGGCGAGGCCTCCTTCCGGCTGACTTCTTGGATGTTGTTTCTTCCCCAGATCTCTTCCCTGGCCCTGGCCTGGATACCCTGTGGCTCTTACACAATAAGCTCTTTCAGGCAGAGCAATAAGTCGCAGATTAAATGTCTCCTGGAAAACACATCAGTTTACAAATTACCCAGGAAAACGTTGCATGCAGGCCCAAGAGCTCTGTGGGATTAGTCACACCCAAAGCAAATAAAGAAGCTCCGAGGAGACTGACAAATAAAGAACAGCCCAAGGTTACCCAATCCTAGTGCATATATAGTATATCTAAACTCCAAATGCTAGTTGGTGTTTAGCCAGAGAGTTCTGGCTAACGTTCAGCCATGAAAGAACTAATAAAATGGGACTAGGGTCATTAAATTAGCATCATTGAATGTTTGCGTTTACTAGACAGTGTGGATGATCACTGAAAGGCTAATTAGCCAGCCCCCCATCTTCCCTCCTCAGACCATGGCCCTGAGGTCAGAACACCAACTACTCTAGGTACCAATTATTGCTTAGGCATTAGAACTGACATCTGAATATTTTAAGCCTGGTCCCAGGACTGGGAGCATTGGCATCTCCTGGGAGCTTGTTAGAAACACAGAGTCTTGGGACTCACCCCAGATCTGAATCAGAGTCCGCATTTCAAGAAGCTCCCCCAGGCAATTCATATGTGCATCCAAGTACATATGTGTGCTATCTCTTTTTTTTTTTGAGGTACCGGGGGCTGGTGATTGACCTGGGACCTTGTATGTGGGAAGCTGGCACTCAATCACTGAGCCATATTGGCTCCTCTGAGCTGCTTTTTCGTTTGTTTTTGCTTGTTTTGTGTTTGTTTTTTTCAGGAGGCACTGGGAACTGAACCCAGGGGAAGGTGGGTACTCAACCACTTGAGCCACATTCCCTCCCTGTGTATCTCTCTCTTTTTTTTTTTTAAGATTTATTTATTTTATTTTATTTATTTCTGTCCCCTTCCCCCTCACCCCAGTTGTCTGTTCTCTGTGTCTATTTGCTGCGTGTTCTTCTTTGTCCACTTCTGTTGTTGTCAGCAGCACAGGAATCTGTGTTTCTTTTTGTTGCATCACCTTGTTGTGTCAGCTCTCCGTGTGTGCGGCACCATTCTTGGGCAGGCTGAACTTTCTTTCGCACTGGGCGACTCTCCTTATGGGGCGCACTCCTTGTGCGTGGGGCTCCCCTACACGGGGACACCCCTGCGTGGCATCAGCACTGCACGTGGGCCAGCTCCACACAGGTCAAGGAGGCCTGGGGTTTGAACTGTGGACCTCCCATGTGGTAGGCGGATGCCCTAACCACTGGGCCAAGTCCGCTTCCTTGTGTATCTCTTTTGAGCTAGTGTGATGGTTAGGCTAATGTGTCAACTTTGCCAGGTAATGGTGCCCAAGCGAGCACTGGGCTAATTACAAGGACATTTATGGACTGTAGTCATCAGTGAGTTCATTGGATAGATGGCTGATTACATCCACAATCAACAAAGGAGATTATTGCCAGCAATGAATGACATTTTAGCCAATCAGTTGAATGCCTTAAAAAGGGAAGTGATTTCAGCATTCAGAGAGAATTTTCCAGCTCAGCTTCAGACAGCCAATGGCTCCTGGGAACTCATCAGGACCTTCATTGGAGCCCTTGGTTTGTATCCTGGCTGTGGAATTTGAACTTGTATATCCCTACAGTTACATGAGAGAATTGTATAAAATCTCTTTCTATTTACAGATATCATATCTCCTGTTGATTCGGTTTCCCTAGAAAACTCTGACTAATACAGCTAGTAATAGCCCTGTCAGGAAAGGAGGGTATGAACTATTCTTCCTGTTTTACAGATGAGAAAAAAAGAAGAAAAAGAAGCAGCAGTGAGGCCATGTTTTATCTCGAGGAGGCAAAGCTGGGACTACAGCCCTGGGTCTTCTGTTATTAGAGCATTAGGGGCTGTTTGAAGGTGACACTTGTTTGGATGAGTAAATGGAGATGGAACTTTCTCCTTAATAGCCATTCATCCATTCAACAAATATTTGAGGGCCTACTCTGTGCTCAGCACTATTCTGGATGTTTGGAGTATATCAATGAACAAAAAAAATATAAAACACAACAACAAATATCTCTGCCTCATGGATCTAACATTTGAGCTTATATATGTTTATTTGGAATAGTATTTCTAGTAGGAATAAGTTATATTGAATCCATAGAGTGGCACACAGATGTAGGAAGGCCAGCTCTAAAGAAGATAAGAAAACTGAGGCCCCACGAAGATTAAATGACTTGTCAATGGTCCCATAACTATTAAGTGGAAGAGACCATGACTTAATGCCTCTGATGCCTGGTTAGTCCAGTACTTACTCTGTTGATAACCACAGAACACAGCACATAGCACCTAACACTAAAGCCAGGGACTGGCAAACCGTGGGCCAAATGTAGCCCAACACTTATTTTTATAAATAAAGTTTTATTGGAACACAGCCCCACCCATTTGGTTCTTTTGAGCTACAAGTGCAGAGTTGAGTAGTTGTGATAGAGACTGCCTGGCCCACAAAGCCTGAAGTATTTATTACCTGGCCCTTTACAGAAAAGGTTGGCCAACCCTGACACTAAGTTGTCTCCCACAATTTGGATCTTACAGAAAAAAGGGCAACAAACAGTAATAACAGTATAATTAGATGTGAACACTCCCAATTTCAGTCATCTATCCTACCTAAAAATCTGTCTGCATTTGTATGCATCCTTACCTACTTCTCTGTCTGTCTCACAGAAAAGTTTTCTCTGCTGGTTCCAGGCTAATTAACTTCCAGCTACACTAGATATTCACCCGTCTGTCTCCTCCTAGACTTGGTTCCATTCATCATCCCTTTGTCTTCTGTGTTTGTATCCACTCCCTCTCCAATAGTTCTAGGACAAATTTAAAATGTGAAAAACATCCTAAGTCGCTCCCATTTGGGTCTTTCCTTGCTTTTTGCCAGGGAAACAGATAATTTGATTACTAAGTCCTGTCCAGGAAAAATTTTATGGTGCCAGACCACTGGAAGAACTGCCAGGGTTTGGCCATATCTTGTGTTACACTGGGGAGGGCTCAGGTTAGACAAGCGAGAAATCTCTTCCTTCCTCTCCTCTTTCCCCTTCTTCCCCCCCCAACTTCTCCCTCTCTCTCTTCGCCCCCCCCCCCCTCTTCCCTCACAGGTTCAGCCAGCCGCAGTGGATGTGTATGAAGGACAGTGTGTGCAAGGGAGAGGTAGGGAAAGGGGAGGTGGGCAGGGGCAGGATTAAGAACAGGCTTGTATACTAAACTAAGGAAACTGAACTTAATCCTGAGAACAATGAAAATCCACTGAGAATCGGATACTCATTTTAGATAGACCCTTGACAGCCAGGTGGAGGAAAGGTCACAGGAGCCAGGTGAGAGGTGGTGGGAGAGTAGGTTGGGGAGGATTGGAGCTATCACTGCCCCCACTTTGAGTGATACCTGTACCTTCACCCAACATGTAGCACATGTGCCATGGGATCCCGCCCTACAATCCTTGCCTTATAGACATGTCACTGAATTTTCATAATAATCCTTAAAAGGTAGGAGAAATGAAATCTGCCAGTTAATAATTGGAAGATAGGGGATTCTAGTTTGGGTGGTTTCACTCCAGAGCTCCTAACTCAGCAAGAACAAAAAGGAGAGGGTAGAGTGGGTGAGAGGGTGGAGGGCCACCAAGTTTCAGGCTAGGATGGGGCCTGGATGAAAGGGTGGTGCCCTTTATCAAGATGAGGGTCTGGTGGGAAGAAAGCGCATGTGATTTCGACATGTGGGTTGGAGGTGCTGTGGGCATCCGAGTGGAGCTCTCTAGGAGGTACTGGACACCTGAACACTGAACGCGAGAGGGAAAGACTTGGGTGGCAGTGAAGCCCAGGTACGGAGGCAGCTCTCAAAGATCAGGCAGAGGGTGAGAAAAGCAGAGGCTGGAACCCAGGAGAGAGCCAAAGAAGTGACAGAGAAGGGGGAGAAGAGGGAGCCGGGGTGAAGAAAGTTGTAAGAAGGAGGGGCAGGCAGCCAGCTGGGAGGCAGAGCCTCCAGGATCCTGCGCTGGTGGGAGGAGTGACAGCCCGAGGTCTTGGCAGTGAGGAAGCACATCCAGAAGGGAGCAAATAGAAACTGAGAAAGAAGGGCCAAGGGCTGGGAGACCAATGGGCAGAAGAGTGGGAGTGGGAGTCAGGACACCCTGGGATAGGGGGTTGTGGTTGGAGGGGGGTTGGTGGGGTTTCTGCGAGACCTTGCATACAGTTCCCCTTGCTGCCCTCTACCCCAACAGCTGCTGCTGCGGCATTAGAGCCTTTACCATGCTGACGGGAAACTCTAAATTTATCTAACTCCCCCTCTGAGCAGAGCATGAGGAGGTCAGGCCCAGGCTTAGTCAACTCCAGGCCCCAGCACCCAGCCCATGGTAGGTGCCCGGAAGCTTCTTGTGGAAGGAAGGAAGAGAGGGCAGAGAAGGCAGCCTGGGCTAGTGGAAAGGGTGCCTGATGAGCCTCCATTGTGTAAATCCCCTCGCTTATCCAGGCCTCCACCTCTGTGTGCCCCATTAAGGACACCTGTCCAGCCCACCTGTCATGCTCTTGCATATCACCTGAGATCAGTTCCTGGACCATGATGAGAAAATAACAATGCAAATCTGATGGACATATGCAAGTTAAGCTTCCCATCCACTGGTCTAAAGGAATCCACTGGCAATCTTAGAGCTTCCCCACACTTTTGACAGTACAAAAATCAAGGGGGAAAGAAAGAAGCCACAGGCTCTGATGAGATTCCTGGCTGGGCTACCTATTAACCAACCAGCAGTTTTAGGCTAGTAGCACCCACTCCCCATTTTTTTCCCCAGAAAGGTTTTACTTCCACTCATTAGAAAGAAGGCCTTTGTTGGAGCCAAACATGGACAAGTGAGAACTGTTCCAAGTCTTCCTCATGTGAACAATAAGGTCTATCTTCCCTGAAAAAAACAGGCTGAAATGAAGCATGGAGCTTTAAGTAGGAGAAAAGTGTTCTATCCCCGTGGCTGCCCCTCAGGCAGCTGAGAGCCCCTTTGAACTCCCGATGTACTCCAGCCTTTCCTTGGAGGACGGATCTGGAGTCCATCAGCAGCTTTCTGCCAGCTGTCTCAACAGATCTCACAGTTAGTTACTTTCTGCCGATGCCACTGAGCTCTAAGGGATGAGATTCTGAGTAAGATTTGTGGGAGGGGAGGAGAAAGGGCTGCTGGGAGGAGTGGAGGGTTCCAGGGTCTGTTCTGAGGGATGCACCAGGCCCTCATCTCACTCACACCACCAGTCCGTTTAGCCCTGGGCGGGGGCTGCGGTGCCACGTGGCCCGGGGCCTTGGGCAAGATGGTAGGGGTGCTGGCTCCTGCCGCTCCAGAGCCCATGAGGGGAACCCGGCGACTGGGCATGAGAGCATCAGGCCAAGTCTTTCCTACAGTTTCGACAGTGAGCAGCATCTTAAGCCCCAGGGGGACTGGGCGGAAGGCCCGTCAGAGCGCCTGCCAAGCCCCTTTAAGGTACAGGTGAGGAAACCTAGACCCAGAGTGGAGAAGCACCGCTCAGGCCAGGGCTGGCGTGCTGTTCGACAGGGATGGGAAGTGCGAGGGGATCACAGTTTCAGTTGTGTCAACACAGGCTTCTCCATGTTCAAGGTCTGACAGAGGAGAAAGCATGAATGTCAAAGTGTGCGTGTGAGAGTGGCTCTGTGTGTGATCAACACATGTTCACATGTCACTGGCTGTCTGTGTGCAGGCCGAGGCAATTCTGGTGGTGGTGGCAGTGAACTTGCTAGACTGAAAGAGAAACTCGATGCGGTGAGTGGGGACTGGAGCTGCGGTAGAGCCAGCCTCCTCTCAGCAGGAAAGGGGCAGACAGACCAAGTTAGCACCTACCTGGTACGGTGCTCCTTCCTTGAAGTCCCTTCCCACACTAGTATTGGCAGGAAGGGAGGCGAGCTTGAGATTGTTGAAAGGAAATGGCGAAGGCTTTTGAAATCTTGTCATGTGAGGACAAGATGAAAGAAGTGGGGAGAGTCATCTGGAGCAGATAAAACTCACAGAGAACAAGATGACTGAGCTGCCTGTTTGGCTCTGCCTTTTGCTACCTGTGTGACCCTCTGTGCCTTTGTTTCCTTATTTAGAAAACGAGAATACTATCTGTATCTTCTTTATAGTGTGGTAAGGATGGAATGAGTTAATATTTGTAATGTGTTAGCACTGAGTCTGCTATATAAGTGTTAAGTAATAGGCAGTAGTCAGATAAGAGAGCAAATTGCTAAGATCTGAGAGCTGTCAAGTGGGAGAGGGACTAGATAACCTTATTGAAACACAGGAAGCAGAACTAGGGCCAGAGGGGGACTGACAAGGAGTTAAGATTTAAATTCAGGGGAAAGAATAATTTTCTGATAATTTAAATGTGTGAGGACAGGCTTGCCATGAGGGGTCGTGAGTTCTCCGCTGAAGGAAGGATTCAGGCTGTGTGACCACTCTGCAGGCGTACAGGATTGCTGGCGAGGGGACTCAAGCTCTGGAGGGGCCCTGAAGGTCTCTTTCAGTCCTCAGACTCTAGAGCCCTCTCATTATGGCAAAGTCTTCTTCCTCCTGTGTGCCTTACCTTGCCCGAACCGCGCCGTCCGGTAGACCTCCTCCACGCCACGGAAGCCCAGCATGCGGCATACCACGTCCCCGTCCTTCTTGTCCCAGCCGTCATCGCACACCGTGCCCCAGCGCCGGTCATGGTACACCTCCACGCGGCCCTCGTGTGGGCCCGAGCCATTCACCAGCCTGATGGCCACGCTCTCCACACCACCTGTGGGAGCAGCAACCCTTATTACCCAGCTCTGAAAACAATAGGGTCCCACCCCGGGGCAGGGGGGATGCCAGCCAAGGCCACGACCTTGACTGAGAGAAATCGTGTGTGCTCCCTGCCCTCTGTTAGCCTTCTCTTCAGACCTGGTGACTGCCAGAAAGGAAGGTAGAGGGGGATGAGAGGAAACCAAATGGCGGCTGAGGCTTTGGGGGCACAGTGGTGTAACTGTGCACTTAATGGAGGAGAGGTCCCCAGGAAGTATCTGAGCCCTAGTTCTGTCACTCCCTTCTTGGCTGTGGGCAATATGTGAGAGCAGGCAGACCTGGGTGTGAACTCTGATTCTGCCACTTACTACCTGTAAATGAGACAGTTCCATGAGCTCTAGCATGCCACTGACTAGAAGGCACATCACGATTTTATTTTTCACTAAGAAGGAAAAACCTCCACCAATTATGATGGCACATTACTATCAATTGTAGGTAATGTCCATAGGGAAGGGCTATCTGAATGACCGTAAGGAAGTCTGTTAGCCTCCCTAAGAGTGTATCCTCACCTGTGACGTGGGACAATGCCTACCTCACAGGGCTGCTGAGCAGGCAAGATGAAATGGTGTGTATAAGGCTTCCAGCAGAGTGCCTGGCACATAGTAGGCCCTGAGAAAATGCTAGTTCACTCCCCCTTTCTTTAATGGCAGAAACTCTGTTGCATTAATCTTTTAGCATAATTTCTGACTGTAGGAAGTAAAGGTTTGATGAATGGATAAATGAATGAAGATTCAGTTTTTGCACTAAAAAACCATTCCAGTACTTCTTCAAGGGGATGTTTTGGGGACTCAAGAGACCACAGGAGTGGCTGAAAGAAGTCTTAAGATCATCTCAGAGACAGGATTTGGTGGAGGGTGTCAATTTCAGGGTGGACCACGAGCTTACCAACAGAGCTGGAATTGGAGCTAGGGTCTCTTGATGTTGCCTTCCTCCCTCCTCTGCCACTCATGGGGGGCTACTTTTGCTCCTGGGAATCTGAGTTGCCGCATTGGACAGAATGTCAGGGTTACTGGTGGTCCATACATCTGACCACACATCACCATCATCAGGAATGCTTGCCCAAATGCAGATTCCTCTGCCAGCCCAGACCTAGTGAATCACAATCGGGGTGGCTGGAGTCAGGGGTCCATATTTTCAACAAGTGCTCCCAAATGATTCAGTGGCAATTAGCCTGTGCATTGGCCTTTGGGATGACAGGATTCAATCATCTGTAAGGTTCCCTCCCGCTCTAATCCATAATTCCAAACCCAGGGAAGATGTCAAAGTCTTTTTTTTTTTCCAACCAAAAACCACCTAGGACATGTGGTATGGGAGTGAGGGGTGGGGGTGGGTCCTGGTACTGTGACCCAGTGACAAGTGACTGTCATGATACAGGAAAATCCCTACTGCTGGGGAAAAAAGAGTAAACCCATTGCAGTGAAAACCCAGGATTGCGGAAACATCAGATGCTAGAAGAAACAAGGAAGGAGACTCCCGCACCCCTCCACCCCCCTACCCTCCCAACATGAGGGACCATGGCCCTGCCAACTCCTTGATTTCAGATTTCTGGCCTTCAGAACAGTGAGACAATAAATTTCTATAGTTTTGACAGAAAAAGAAAAGACAAACCCTATAAAATACTGCTCCCCAGGTGAGCTGGAGGAATCTCCTTGCTATTGACTGTGACCTTTGTAGGCCCTTGGAGGAAAGGACAGACTTGCTCTGTGCCAAAGGAGAAAGAAGTGTCAGAACCAGCCATGTGTCTGGAATGGGCTGCCCAGAATGGGCTGCCCAGTGCTGGGAAGTCCCCAGCACACTCTGCAGAGAGAAACTAAGGAAGCCACCAAGTCACTACATCATTCCCAAGGTAGTGAACGATTCCAGGGTGCTTGCTTTGAAAGGCTCCTCTTGATACTTAACGCCATTTTGTATGCATTCCTCATCCCTGGCCAGACATTCTCCCCTTAAAGATTTACTAAAAATATGAGCTCCTGCCAAGCTGTCAAAAAAAGGCTTAGGATGAGCAAGAGAGCTTAGAAATCCTGGAGAAGAGGAAAACATGGAGAGTAGCCAGAATCCAGAGGCCAGGTCTCAGACAGAGAACTCCCCTGAGAGCAGTAACGAAGTGCTACCCTGAAGCCTGCAGCACCAAATGAGTCCAGGACCCTGGCGGAGAAGGGCTTGGCCCTTGGTTGGCCAAGGCTGAGATGTCTGCCCTGGTTTCCCCCAGACTGCCCCCCTCTGTCAGCACTGTGTCACGGTGGCCATGGGCCAGATCAGGCCAGGAAGCTTATAACAGAAGCCTCACTGGAGGGTCAGTAAAGCAAAGAGAAAGATGGCAAGGCAGGAGGACGCTGTGGACCCACACGGCTTGGCAGACTAGCGTAGGATGTTAAGTCAAAACAACAGGAAGCATAAAAGAACAAATGTTATGTGACTCCACTCAAATGGACTCTCTAGAATAGGCAAATTCATAGAGACACAAAGTAGAATAGAGGCTACAAGGAGCTGGAGGGGCAGGGACAGGGGAGGAGATGGAGTTTCTGTTTAGGATCATGAGAATGTTCTGGAAATAGTGGTGACAGTACACATACTGTATGTTCTTAATGCCACTGAATTGAACACTTAAAAATGGTTAAGGGGAATGGATGTGGCTCAAGAGGTTGAACACTCACCTCCCAAATGGGAGGTCCTGGGTTTGGTTCTCGGTGTCTCCTGAAAAAAAAAAAAAAACCAATGCAGGGAAGCCAATGTGGCTCAGTGATTGAGTGCTGGCTTCCTGCAAACAAGGTCCTGGGTTCAATTCCTGGCCCCCAGTGCCTCAAAAAAAAAAAGATTAAAATGGTAAATTTTGAGTTATGTACATTTTATTTTATTACAATAGAAAAGGAAAATATATATAACGCTAAGAGGCTGGGTTTGGTGTAGGTAGCCAGGGGTGAAGTTTGGAGATTCCCTGCCCTGTAGTAGCCTGCCTGTAGTAGCCTGCCCTAGCCAGCCTGAACTCACTTCATTCACTTATTCATTTATCTATCCACTCAACAAATATTTTTGAGTCTGCTTTGTACCGGGCCCTGTTCTAGGGGCTGGGGATACATCCACCAACAAAACCCCTGTCCCCGTGGAACTGACATGCTAATGGGTGTGACAGACAATAAATCCAATAAACAAAAATATACCCTAAGGCCAAATAATGCTAAGGGCATGGAAAGGAGTGAAAGCATGGGAAAGGAATGGAGAATGGCGGGACAGGAGCCGAGGAAGGCTCTGAGTAGAGGCTCAGATGAGGCAAGTGAGGACCCGCATCCCTCCACCTCAAGAAACCCTTCTTTGTACTCTGGGCTCAGCTTTTCTTGTCCTTTAGAACTCAGCTTAGATGTTCCTTCTCCCCCAAAGCTGGCCAGGACCCCTTCTACGGACATACTTATCACTTTGTATAATAATTGCCTGTTTAACCTCTTGGATGTTGTGAACATTCCAAGGACAGATCACATGGCCTGAAGCAGTACCTGGTACACTGAGATGCCCAATAAATCTGTGACAATGACTGCATGCATGAATGAACCAACTAGTTAAGGAAAACAGACCCAGGAAGGCAGGTCCTGTCTGTGAAAATCAGCCATCAGGTGTTCCTCTACTCCATCACCCACCTGGCTCCTTCTATTCATGCACCCACTAAAGGTGTCTTTGGTGGGATGTTCCTGGGGTCGTAGCCTACAGCTCAGGCCACTGGTACAATGACCATACATTCCAAGTCAGAAAATAGGGGCACACCTGTCATGTGAGTATGGTGGGTGCCAGAGGAAGTCTGGAAAATGTCATTTGGATGCTGGAATATTGGAATTCCCAGGATCTTTTGAAGTATATGGAAGTGACTGGGAATATTTAGAAACAGAACTTCAAAAAATTGGAAACATATGGTAACCATCATCATTATGGGGCTCAAAGGGTATATTTCAAGGATGTCTCTGGTCTACATGCCCTAGTCTTTTGCAGCGGGCCTCTCTGGTCATGGAACCCAGGATGTCCTCCCCCAACTAAGACCATATCCATCTCAGGGACCAAAAGGAGGAGAAGTGCCCATGAGGGAGAAAAAAGTCCGGACAGTACCCTGACAAGGGTTAGAGGAGGCACCACGCATCCAGACCCGTGTTGACCCCTCAGGCTCTGGAGTCTGGTCCTTGTCACTCGTCCCCAGATCTCTCAGATTGAGGGCTTCTTCCTACGGTGGAGGCTGAAAACCATCATGAGTCTCGGATGCCCATGGGATCAGAAGCTGCACCCCCAAAAGGGCAAAATCATTCTCCTCTCCTGGACTCATCCAAACCAGGTGCCACATTTTTATTCTAGCTCATCTTATGAATATGGAACTAGACTGTGGCTTTTGTATCCTTTTTCTCCCCTAACAAATTCACAGTTCTGTTGAGACCTCCATAGATTGAAGTTTGATCTGCTTATGATAAAGATTGTCCCAATTCAGGGCCTCAGAAAGTCCAAGGAACTGTTCCATTAAAAGTATCTCCTGGGAGCAGAGGTGGCTCAAGCCACTGGGTGCCTCCCTCCTGCATGGGAGGTCTTGGGTTCCATTCCCAGTGCTTCCTAAAAGGAAGACGAGGCGGCGGACTTGGCCCAGTGGTTAGGGCGTCCGTCTGCCACATGGGAGGTCCATGGTTCAAACCCCGGGCCTCCTTGACCCGTGTGGAGCTGGTCCACGCGCAGTGCTGATGCGCGCAAGGAGTGCCCTGCCACGCAGGGGTGTCCCCCGCGTAGGGGAGCCCCACGCGGAAGGAGTGCACCCCATAAGGAGAGCCGCCCAGAGCAAAAGAAAGCGCAGCCTGCTTAAGAATGGCGCCACCCACACGGAGAGCTGACACAAGATGACGCAGCAAAAAGAAACACAGATTCCCGTGCCGCTGACAACAGAATCGGACTAAGAAACAAGACACAGCAAGTAGACACAGAGAACAGACAACCGGGGTTGGGGGGGGGGGGGGCGGGTAAGGGGAGAGAAATAAATAAATAAATCTTAAAAAAAATAAAAAAAATAAAAGGAAGATGAGCACCCAATGAACAGACACAGAGAGCACACAATGGGGGTGGGGAGTGGGAGGGATAAATAAAATCTTAAAAAATATATATATATATATCTATATATATGTATCTCCCACCTTCCTGCCTTCTTTGCCCCTGGAGAGCCATAGGGGAGGCAGGCAGATGCCTTTCCCAGGCCTGAATGATGATGACACTTTCTGTAACAAAGCTGGGGAGTCACTAAACATGCTCCAACTGTGATGTCCTCTTTAGCCCAAGAAGGACAGCATGACTTGTTAAGAGGCTTGGGTTTCTGTGGGTGGAAGTTTTAAAACATACTTTTTCCTGGCAGTTTCTGCCCAGGGCAGAGCTTTCCCACCAAGTAACCAACCACCACCCAGAAAATGTTCTCACCCCACAACTGTGTCAGCTGCTCCATAACCAGACGTAGTGCCTGAGAGACAGCCTCAAGCTGATCTGTGACACCCTCTCCCACTACCCCCAGACACTTCTTGTTAGTTTGGAGAGTGTCTTCCTATGAAGGCCCACCCAGAGTGGTCCCTGTGGGATGTTCTGGGCTACCTGGGTCTCTCTTTACACATTACAGAAAGGAAAATGGAAGGCAGGGGATTACTGACTACATAAAACTCAGGCACTCAGGCCAGTAGCAAGATGGGATGGTCCAGTTAGAGGGCAAAGGGCAAGTGCTTGAATGGTGAACAGTGGGACCTCAGGCTTTTGCAAGGGCATACCACTTCTTTCATTTATTTATTTTTTGTTCTTCCTACCACCACCACTTCTTTTTAATAATATCTGCCCTTGCTTTGACAGGTCCCTTACCTCCTTTGCATCCCACCTCAGAGAGCCCTGGGAAATCCTCCCAAAGCAAAATAAGAACCAGAAACCCTGAGGCCAACCCTACCATTAACCATCCCCATGTGGGTTTCTGATTTTGATTCATCGAGGAGCCTCTTGGGTGAAGAGAACATCAAACTCTTCATGTCATCTGCCCACAGCTGTGACCACAGTTTTCAAGTCGAGAGGACAGCACTGATGCCAAGACCTCAGCCTACCCAGCTCTATGTATAGGTCATCTCTTGGCTGGGAGAACCAAGTTTAAGGCAAATGCTAAGAAGTTGTTTCTCACTAAATGGAGAAAATGTAGAGGATTTTCTGACTTGTCAGAAATTTTTCTGACTTAACAGCTTGTCCCAACTCTCAGTCCACTAAGCCTTAGGCAGAGCTTTTCCTTGTACTCCTGCACAGTCACCCAACCTGCTTCTCCTTCCCCTGCCACCTCAGTGTTAGGGGACCACAGACTCTGCCAACACCCTTTGGCAAAGGTTCACACTTTTTATACACTGAACCAGAGAAGAGTCATCTCAAGCCAAAGCCCAGGCTAGAAACATCACCACATGGTTTCACTGCATAACCCTAGAGGAAAGTGCTCCATCCATGAAGGCATACATATCCTATTTTACCTATAAAATTGCCAGCTTCTTGGGCAAAGAGAGCATGTCTTATTTGTCTATGACCCCTCAGTACTTAACATTATTGGCTAGCAGACTGAAAGTGTTCACTAAGCGTCTGATGAATAGATGTGGTGGGGGTAGATGGGAGGAGGTATGTATGACTTTGTTTGGGGGTACAAGTGGAATGCCCCTCTCAATGCTTCACAGTTCTGTACCTCCCTGGTTTCAGCCTGACTATTCAGAATAGGTGCTGTACCCACCCATGGATCTCAACAGCTCAGGGTGGGAGGACACGCATGATATTGCACTAGCAAATATACCATACACCTGCTGTGCACACAGCAACTGGGGGCACTGACCCTCAATTGCAGCTATTTGTACGGCCTTTCTGTAGATCATTCTAGACTCCCCACTGCTGATTGATCTCTAAACTTTTAATGAGCTAGCTAGAGGGACAGTGAGGTAGTAACTGTCTCTTCTGTGCACATGAAAATGCTAAAAGGCAATTCCAGGCTGTCCCTGCTGAGTGCTACCAGACTGGTCAGAGGCTGGCAGTGTGTGATGGTGAAGAGAACTTCTAGTGAGCCAGGAGAAAAGAGACTGGCAGGTGTCTAGCTAAGGCATGGTCCTAAACAGCTTTGAGTCTTGGAGGCACTAAGACACTCTTCATTCCTCAATTTCTTTGCTGGTCATACATGCTCTGTAGAGTTGTTGAATGGATTACATGTGATGACACGGGGAAGGACATTATAAACTGTGCCTTCAACAAGCTGGTCAAGGTGTATGCCATATTCACAGCCCAGCAGCAGGTCCTTATGCTTGAGTAAGGTCCTAAAGGATTGGTCTGACTCAAAAGGTCTATCCAAACAACTAGGATGATAATTAGCAAGATTGCCCAGATTCTGTCAGGAATTGCAACTGGAGGAACAGGGAGAGAACTGAGCAGAAGCAGAAGCAGAAGCAGAGAGGCAGCCACCATGGAATTAAAAAGCCACATCATCGATGAGACACAAGAGTGGAGAGGTGGCCCAAGGTCTGCCCTGCATTCTGAATGAGCTTCCAGTTCTAGCTCCATAAGGCCCAACTTGTATTACAGGTCCTGTTCTTCCAATGTGTTTGTGGATGTCCTTACTACAAGCCCTCATTACTTGAAGTGACCCATATGAGTCTCTGGTCCTTGCTACCAAATGAACAAAGACAGCTCCTGTGAGTCCCATATAGCCTATAAGGGCTGATTAGCTACTTGCTTTCTTGTACCTGGGTGGATTAGGGATTTTTTATGGTGGAAAATATAGTCATGGTGATTCATATGGGGAGGCAATGTAGGAGAGTAAGAGGAAGCCAGGTCTGAACTCAGAAACAGGGTATGAATTCTGGATCCACCACTGGCGAGATGTGACCACCCTATACCTTTTTTTAGGAGGTACTGGGAATTGAACCCAGGACCTCGTACTCGCAAAGCAGGTGCTCAAGCCACTGAGCTCCATCTGCTTAAAATGGGGATAGTGGTGGCAGTTGAGAGCAAGGACACTAAAGGACACAGGTGGGCACTCAATCACTGTGTGCTCCCACCCCAGGCCAGCCAGTGTTCTTTACCCAGCAACACGCGGGTTGGCTCTGAGGCATTGCCCTGCTTTGCTGAGGATGGTTAGGATCCCAGAGGTTAAGTAGACTTCATATCCGTGAAGTCCTCTTTACAAAGCGACCCGTTGCGTGGGGAGCAGGAGCAAGGGAGGGAGGTGGCTCACCCCAACAACTGGATTAATCTCCTAGTTTCCTCTGCTCTCCCCAGGGCTCAGTTCCTGGCCCCTTAGCATATTAGGGCAGAGGGGACAAGAGCATAGGGCAGAAGACGGCTCCTGCTGTCAGCAGCTTTCTGCAAACTAATGCAAACTGGATGTTATTTGTTAAGCAAGGCAGCTCGGGAATGGCCCAGGAATGCAGCACTAGGGCTGAGGCCATTCTCGGGCTGCTAGCACAGACCTTATTAAATCTTCCAGTATGCGGCGATTCTCCTCTCAAAACAAATGTTTCCTTGCTCTCTGCCTTGTAAATACATCCCAGGGAAGCAGTGAGAAATAGGGTCCCGATCAGAGCACAGAGTCGTCTGGGTTTTACCCCCAGTTCTCAGGTTTGAGCCCCAGAACTGGAAGGGGTCCTGGGAGTTGGCCTTGCAGCCGACCACCCCCTTCCAGCCCAGGAATCCTCCCCGCGCTGTACCACGCCTGACAGCTGCTCGTCCTGCCTCTGGGAATAGAGGAAACTGCGGGTCTCCATTTCAGGACTTAAAAACCAGTATCTTGTTTGGCTCACCAGGCCCTGGCATTTTCTTGATGTCTCCAATGTTTTTTCATCTGCTTGTTCCTTACCTTATTTTATTTATCCTTTGGGTTTCAAAGCTATTAACTACGAAGCAAGATACCAAATATCTTCCTCTTTCTCCAGCATCTGGTCTAAGCACAATTGAGGGGATGGCTTCATTGCTGGGTCCCTCAGTGGCCTCAAGAGTCTAGTGCCAGTAGCTGCCATCTCTGGGAACTGGCTTTCAGGGCTGGGACAGGACTGCCAGCAGGTCTGTCTAAGGCTGGCTCAGAGCTGCTAGGAAACCCAGCCACAACAAAGGGATTTCAAGTCGAGGACGAATAGTAAAAGCTACTAAAATGTACTGAGTTCCCATTACATGGCAGGCCTTCTGCAAGGTGCTTTATATACACTTTTTCTCATTTACTCTTCACAAAAGCAACACGAGTTAGTTGTTACGGCTCTCATTAAACAGAAAACTGGAGTCCAGAAAAGTCAAGCAACTTGCCCAAGGTCACACAGTTGCTACATGGTGGTGCCAGGGAGAAAAGCAAAGGTCTTTCATTTTAAACTACAGAACTGACTCTCAAGCTGAATTATCAAGGCAAATATTTAATAACAGTCCTTTCCACACGTAAAATGCTCTGTATCTATCTCACAGTAGCCCTGGTTGAGGGTGGGGAGAACTTGAGAGGCAGTGCAAAGTAATCACAGCCCTCAGGTGTAAAGGAAAGAGCCTGAGACCGGAAGTGGTTCCAAGTCCTGACTGCATAAAAGAATCACCTAAAGAGCTCTTAAAACTACCAGTATTGGGTCATCTGTATTTTTGAACAGTTCGCAGGCAATGCAGAACAAAGGCTGAGAACCACTGCCTGACAGGAAGTTACCGGATCAAGCCCCAGCTACACAATTTACAAATCACTGGACCTTGTGAGTGAGGCATGCATATATCACCTCCTCACGGAAGGAAGGTGTCCTTGACTTGTTGCCCCATCAGGTGTTCCCCATATGTGATAAATATTACATTGCACTTCCCTTTTCACATGTCCCTATTTACTCTCTGTTGTAAGCTCTGGGAAGGCAAGAGCCATTGAATGTCTGTTCACAATTGCAACCCAATTTGCAAACAGAGGGTTGGCAGATTGCAATGCTCAGAAAATGGTATTAAATGAATGAGAAAGTGAATGAATGGGATTCACCACCCTTTTGAGAGGCTCTAGGAACAGAAGTGATCACTAAATACCCCAAACCTGCTTGGCTGTGCATCAAAAGGGCCTTAAAGCCTAGGCAAAATTTCTTTTAAAGAAAAGGAGAGGAGAAAAAACCCAACCTAGACCTGAAACCTTGCAGCTCCTTTAGGTTTGTTTTTCCAGCCTTCCGATCCCCTGCCAAAGCAAAACAAGTCAAAAGAAAGGAGGTTGTGGATAACAGAAATAAACACATGGCTCTGGGAAAATAGGCTCTGATTTTCTGCAGCTGCAGAATAGAGCCCGGGGGATAATTTGGACCATCTGCCCATTAAGGAAGTTGAACTTTCCTTCTCTTGTAAAGAAAGAACTCCCAGTGCCCCCAGCCGGCCTGCAGCCCAAGGGCTGTGCTGGGCTGGTCCTGCCTCCCAGGAGGCTGGGGGAAGTTGGCCTGTATCCTTCTTTTGACATGACACTTCTCTTTTTCGTGACATCCGTGGGAAATGTGATCCATATGGGAAGGACAGGAGCCACCCCTAAGCAAAATAAAGATGAATTTCTGGTCAGACTCTCCTGGAGGGCATATCGCTTTCAAAATGTGGCCTGGCCTGTGGCTGCGCTTTATGAAATGCATTTCCGAAGGCAATCTCTTAATATGATACTTTATGATCCTTCAAAGCACTTTTATTAGACGGTCTCATTTGATCTTTGCAGCAATCCTCTAAGGTGGGTGGTATCATCCCCACTTTGTAGGTCAAACAGCTGAGCCTCAGACAAGGGCGGTGACTTTCTTAAGGCACATTACTAGTAAAGTGGCCACATCAGGACTTGAACTTGGGTCTTCAGACTCACAGCCCAGTGGGTCACTGCACCGGGTATCCTGGCATTAGTTTTTCACTGGGTGCCATATGGGTTGCTTGGTACTTTGCTGGGAAGAAGGAGCAACAGAAACTTCTCCCAAGCCTCCCCTGCACCCCTGCTGTCAGTCCCAACTCTATTGTATAGTCTTTGGAAACTGAGAATATGTCCTGTCTGATTTTGTTTCTCTAGTGCTCTATCAAAATTGTTCATAGTAAGTGTTCAATAAAATGTGCCCAATCAAATAATAAAGAGCTTTGCCTGAACCAGCAGCTTTTCCATTGCAGTTGGAAGATGTCACTACTGTCCAGAAATTCTGCTCAGTTGAATTTGTAAGAATAGATTGGGCAGCCAGGTTGACAGATGAGTACTTTTCCTGGCTTTTGTTCCTGGGCTTCTCAAATGGCAGAGAGGCCAGTGAGAGTCAACAGGTCTTTTAGGACTAGAAAGAAGAGTTTTAGAACTAGGGGAAAAATCAATGACACCAAACTTTCACTTAATCAGGCCTGTAGCCCCTATAAATACCCTGAGCGAAGGCATTAACCAGGCCCTATGGGTCCTCTGCTCTCACCTTCAGATCTGAGGTCCAGGACTAGTGGCTTTTCCTGGAGAGGCTCGTTCATACCCTGTGCCTTTGCTCATGCTCCCCCTCTTGCTTCCTATCTCAAGCCTGATCATTTGTGCTGGTTTGAGTCTTTTGTGGACCCCAGAAAATTATGTTCTTAAGCTAACCCATTCTTGTGCATGTAAACCTATTGAATGTGGGACCTTTGGATTAGATGACTTTTTATGACATCTTTTCAGTTAAGGGCCTTTGATTAGACTGCAGGGATCAGTGGGTGGGTCCTAATCCTCTTAGTGGGGTCCTTTCTAAACAGAGGAGTATAAAGCTGTAGAAACAGAGAAAAGGAACCCAGGAGCTCAGAGAGGAACCCAGGAAAGAGATGGAGCAGCCTGAAGCAGAACCAGCAACGAGGCCTGGTGGAGAGGGGAGAGGGCAGAGACGAGTGGGTCCATACTGTGCCCTGCCAAGCACTTGATCCCCCACAGCTGAGCTCAGGGAGGAAGTGGCCTGGGGTAGAAGGCAGGGACCCAGATGGCAGATAACACCATTGTGTCATGCCATGTGGCACGAGACCAGGATCGCCAGCAGCTGACCTTTGGTGAGACAGCATCTCTGATGTGATGCCTTGATTTGGACATTTTCACAGCTTCAGAATGACACGCTTTTAACCTAATAAATTCCCACTATAGACCCAACCCATTTCTGGTATATTGCCCCCAGCAGCTTTTAGCAAATGAAAACATCATTCTTCAAAGCCCTTGTCTGGGATGCTTCCCTATCCCTGTGTGATAAATCCTTGAAAGTAGAACTATATCTTGAACCAGTTTTACCACTCTCTAGCTCTATGACCTCGGGCAAATGATTTAACCTCTTGGAACAGTTTCCTCATCTGCTAAATGGCGTACCTTAGAGAGTTATTCTGAAGATTGACTATATGCGAGCTCAGTGACTGTGGTGGTGGTTCTCAGTACATATTTATTGAACTCATAATCCCCAAGGATCATGGTGGGGGGCCAGGCACTGTGGCAAAGCGACTCGCTAGCCTTTGAGCCCAGGGCAGGAAAGCAGCCAGGGATTCCCCTCCCCCAGCATCCAGGGGGGCTCCCAAGGATGTCCACGGGCTTCACCACCTCCTGCCTTCATCTTTTCTTTCTTCCATCCGAATTCTAAAAACAGCTCCCTGAAGAAAAGAAGCTGAAATCCAGTCACAGGGGAAGTCAGTCCCTCCAGATAAACTGGCTTCAAATACCCTCCAAAGGCTGTTTCCCACCCTCTGCCTCTGGGGCTACTACAGTCAGAGGATGTGAGGAGCAGTGGAGCTATAAGATGACTGCAGTGGCAGCTAGTGCTCAGCCAGTGCCATCAAAAAGATGATGCGGTTCACAATTGTATCCTCATTTGTTGTGGGGGGACCTCGTTTACAGTGCTTCAGCTCATTTTACTTCCCAACAGAAGGGAAGGGAGAGCAGAGCCATGGAGATTAAGAACAATTCTTAGGTTTATTGGTGTTTTGATTGTCTTCTAAATAAACCATTCACCATTCCTGGTTTTAATGTATGACTAAACTACAACTTTCTTTGTGTAATGCACACATCAAAGACCAAAACTTCAATTCATCAGTGTTTAGGGTAAGATGTTTTGGTAAAAATTCCTTGCTTGCCTTCAGCCTGAGGTTTGTATTTCTAGAAGAGTTTTCTTTCAATGTAAATCCCAGAAATGGCTGCATTTTTTTTTTTTTTTTGCTGGGGAATTTGGATTGCCAGACTTTGGGGAATTTGGATTGCCAGACCTTGCGGGAGATGTGGCACCCCCCACTCCCAGGCACAGCCTTTCATTTAGAGAGAAGCCAGCATACAGCATACAACAGGCTCATTTACTAGTTTGCTCACTAGAAAAAGAATAGGAGCTTGCAGAACAGGAAAACCGGTTCCCTCTACTCATAAGCGTGGAATCCCTGCCAGGGTGAAGGTCAAAGGCAGCAAACCTTCCAAAGTACCAATCCCATACCTGGTGGCCATCTCCAACAGAAACCCCAAATACGGGCTTACTAATTTTTTTTCCATCTAACGCCCTCTTCAAGCTTTGGCCCTTGTCCTTGTTTTCACTTAGCATATATTTAGCATACAAATATTAAAGGTCCTGTTAATGACCATTTCGCCCAACTAGCTCCTCTCTGAGATCACTTTTCCCTGAGGGGGTCTTCATTTCTCCTTGCCTAAGCAGTTTTTCCTGCCATCAGGCATGCCAAGCTGCTGGGGCTCTTCTCTCTCTCCCTCTGGCCAGCAATGCTGAAAATACCTTTTCTGAGAGATGAATGCTATGTAACCGCCTCAGCTGTTCCCAAGTCCAGGCAGAGCCCCGCACCCACCACCAACCCTCACATTACCACCTGGCTTCTTAAAGGGGCCAGGCCCTTTATCTTCCCAGGCCCTTTTTGAATCTATTCTACTTGAAGTCATTAAACCAAACAAAACATGGATTAAATGGAATTAAACTGTTTTCTGCATAAACAACATTAAAGCTCTCCTGGAAGGGTCCCTAGGAAGCTTTCAGGAGAAGTAACTGCGTTTGATTTTGGAAGCTTAAGATAGGATCTTGGCAAACCAGAATTTCCAGAAGGCCAGCCTCATCCTCTGCACAGAACAGGGGAGAAAGAGGAAATTGTTGACTGCAGGGCTGGGAGGCAGAGCGGCCGGCCCCCGGAGCTGCACAGACGGTGGTGTCAGAATGAGGGCTTGGCTCTTAGTTTAGCTACTCGACGGTCAGTGCTACTCCTGTAGAATTCTAGTGTGTCTTCTCAGGAAATACAGTACTTGCTAAAAGGAGAGCAGCTCTGACAAGAGAAGGAACAGCTGAGAAAAGATGGATTTGAATAGGGACATTTACCACTGGGAGGAAGGGCCTGCCTGCCATGCCACAGGCATTGGCATTTGTTGCTGTGTTGAGGGGCTACAGGGGTGCCTGGCCCTGGTATCCCTTCATCTTGGATGACATCTGGAGACTGGTTTAGCTCCCACCTGTCCTCCTCCTCGCTGCCATGGTGCTGCCTCGCCCAGCAATGGCTTTCCAGTGCACAGAGGATCAAGCCCAAACTTCTGACCATGACAAGTTCCTCGTAATCCCCGCCTACCTGCCCAGCCTTAGTTTTTGTTTCTTTCATCCAAAAACTTGCCATGCCAAGCTATTTGGTTTTATTCAGTAGCACTCTAAGAATGTTGCCTTCCACAGCCAAAAGGTAAGTTAAAACTCCAACTTACCCTTGGTAGCAGTTTGATATTATTGATGAATTCCAAAAAGAAATACTGGATTATGTTTGTAAACTCATCTTTTCCTCTGGGCATATTAGATTATATTGGATTCATAGGTTTACTTGATTAAGTAGTTATGTAAACCTCTTGTGCCTATAGGGCATTGATCCCCCACCCTTTGATGGGTGGGGACTCGCAGATAAAAGGCATGGCAAAGGGTTTTTGATATTGTAGTTTTGATGCTGGGGTTTGATGCTGAAGCCTTAAGTGGGCTTAAGCCTGAGGTTTGTATTCCTTAAAGAGGAATCCAGTCACAGGAGAAGTCAGTCCCTCTAGACAAACTGAAGACTTAAGCTGGCTTAAGCCTGAGGTTCGTATTCCAGGAAGAGAGGAACTCTGAGCCCAGGAAGAAGCAAGTCCTGGGAAGAAAGGAAACTTGAACCCAGAGAGAGGCAAGACCCTGGAAAGGAGGAACCCAGGAAGCCTGAGCCCTAGCAGCCATTGGCAGCCATCTTACTCCAACATGTGAAAATAGACTTTGGTGAGGGAAGTAACTTATGCTTTATGGCCTGGTATCTGTAAGTTCCTACCCCAAATAAATAGCCTTTATAAAATCCAACCAATTTCTGGTACTTTGCATCAGCACCCCTTTGGCTAATACACCCTTCAAAACCTGGTTCAAAGACACCTAGTTGGATGACAATAGTAGGCACAGTTAGCCTTTGATCCTACTTCTATAACAGCCCTTCTATACCCCTTATCACAGTAAGTATAATTATTTGTGTCTTTTACCTGCTAGACCATAATCTCCTCAAAGGTAAGACCATGCCTCACTCATCTGGGGCTCTCCAACCATTGGCTAGTACCTGGTACATAGCAAACGCTTGCTAAAGATTTGAATAAACAAATGATCTCTTCCTCAAATATTTTTCCTGCTTCCACACATCTGCTTTTCCTTTGACAGATGTAGGAGGGGGCCAGTTTCTCCCTTTCCAAGGATACCACTTCCGTCTCACTCTTGCTCCTTCTAGGCCCAGTTTTTGGATCTCTGGGGCTCAGCCTTTGTTGGTCCTGCTCTCCCTGCAGCTTGCTGCACTTATCTTGTTCCCATCAGGATCTCAAGTACCATTTCCTTGAGCTTGTTTCTTTCTGTTGTATTCCACTCTGTTACAACCAGGACTGGAAGTAGTTTTTGCCTCAAAACACTTCTGCTGAGTAATCTTTGGGTGCCTGTAGATTTGCAGTTACTAGATATTAGAAAAGGAAACATTTGAAAATCGGTTCTTCATTTTTACATATCCTTTTGTGTTTGCATCTGCAGAGCAACTACTATATATTATTAGTATAAAGAGAATGAATGAATGCATGAAAGACTTCACACTGCAAGATATGTGCTGGGTGCTTCTGCATATGTTATTTCCACTAGCCAATTTTGCTAGTTTATATAATCAAGAACACTGTATAAAGCGAGAGAGGTAGGAAGGGCTTCTCTAGTGGTGCTGAGCCCTCCTGGGGGATGTTTGACCAGGCTTATTAATATGGCCTGTGCATAAATTCAAACATAATCTATATCCAACTATGCCTAGTTCCCTGGAAAGCCAATTGAGAGGTATAAACTCCATAGGCTTTGGATATTCAGGGAGGATGTAAACAAAATATGTTAATTAAAGCTTACCTGGAATGTGAGGGATTCATGTTAAAAGCTTACCTGGAATGTGCGGGGTTCATTTAAAAAGCTTACCTGGAATGTGGGGAATATGTATTAATTCAAGCTTATCTGGAGGATATAACCCATCTGGTATGCAGATAAAACACTTGAAGAAACTAATAAAAAGTCCTTTTGTATATAAACACTATTTGACTCCCCTACATCATCTGTATAAAAGGGACCCAAAAAATCTTATTTGGGGCTCAGTTTTTATTAGGACAAGAGTCCACCAAGTCCAGCCAGTCATAATAAATCTTCCTTCTCAGAATTCTTGCATCCTGGCCTTCAGGATGCAAGCATACTACTGCATATACCTGACTTCTCTCTGCTACAACATTATCCCAGAGCAACAGAAGCAGGCTAAGGTAACCTAAAGGTAAGGTTTCCTAAAAATAAGAGCAGACTCTGAGATAAGGAGGAGTATTTTTAAAGTAATTGAGAGACTTTTGGGAAGATGGAGGATTAGAGAGGCAGAGGGATCACTTCTATTCCAGGAACAATATCTAGAGGACAGGTGGAGACTGTCTGGAGGGCTGCTCAGGTGCTCAGGATACCAGGGGAAGGTGAGACACCACCCAAGAGTAAAAGGGGTAAAGGAAAGGAGTCTCAGCTGGTAGGAAAATACTATAAGTAAAGCTGCAGCAGCAGGAGCTGGTGCCCATTCCTCCACCCTTAGAGCAAGCAGCAGTGTGCTGACTGCAGTGGCTGTGGACTAGAGTGGCTGCAGACTGAGGGCGTTGCAGAGGTCCTCTTCCCCAGGAAAGGGGAGAGGGAGGGACACAGCCTCTAGGAAATTTAGATTTTGGACAACAAACTTGGATTGCTGCCTTGGAGGGGTCCCATACTTTCGGGTCAGGTAGGGCAGGACCATTTTTTTACACTGAGGCAGAGGGAGGGAGGGAGTGGCCAGCCAAGGGAGGAGAACAGCTTTCGAGAAAGTTGGTTTGTGAGTCCTGAGGACATTGCTTCTGCACCATCTGTGGATGAGTTACACTGAATGCATTCCCCCTTGGCACCTGGTGTTTGAGCTGAGCAGTCTGCCAAAGATCGTCATCTTCTAGTCAGACCAGAAAAGTGCATGAAAAGGGATAAATAAATAAATAAGCAAGAAGGTGCCTTTACTGCCCCCTCTCCAAGCCTCGTGGAAACTGACATGTACCCTATTACTAGGTCCTTAGTCCTGGTTTGAGCAATTAAACAGGGGCAATCCTAAATATCTAGAACACAGTTGAACCAAGAGTCAAAAAACAATGGTAGCATACAACTGCTTAACAATAATTCCCTAGGCAAAAGAGAGAAACTGAACATCAGACTAAACTCAACATCAGAATCAGATGCCTAGACATCAGCCAAAAAATTACAAGCCATACTAAGAAAAAGGAAGATATGACTCAGGCAAAGGAACAAATCAAAGCTCTAGACAAGACACAAGACCTGAAACAACTAATCAGTGAGGTTCATATAAATTTCCTAAATCAAATAATGGAGTAAAAGGACAACATGGTTAAATAAATAAAAGAAATTAAGAAGACACCAGGTGAGTAACAAAAAAAATTTGAAATCTTGGATAGAAAAATAACAGAGTTTATGGGAATGAAAGACACAATAAGTGATATTAAAATACAATAGAGGCACACAACAGCAGATTTAAAATCATGGAAGAAAGAACTGGTGGTGCAGAGGACAGAAAAGCTGAAATTGAAAAGTAAAAAGAAGAGAGAGAGAAAAGAATGGGAAAAATTGAGCAAGGGTTCAGAGAGTTGAATGATAGCATGAAGTGTACCAACATACATGTTATAGGTATGGCAGAAAGAGCATTTGAGGAAGTAATGGCTGAAAATTTCCCAGCTGTCTTGAAAGACAGGAATATATGTGTCCAGGAGACACAGCATATTCCAATTAGAATAAATCCAAACAGACCTACCCCAAGACATGTAATATTCAGAATGCCTACTATTTTAGTCAAATCAAAAGCCCAAATGCAATCTTAGCAAGATTCTTTCAAAGGCCCTTCAGCTGAATTTAATGCAACTGAAGGGAAATAGATTAGTTTACAAATATAATCTTTTTCTTTTTGGGATTCATAAATAATCTCAAAGTGCCACATATATAGAGGTAAATTAACACAACCAGTAGGCCAAAGAAGAAAATGCAAGAGAAATTAGTAGATATCTCAAGACAAATGAAAACAAGAACATAACTTATCAGACCTTATGTAATACAGCAAAGGGAGTGCTGAAAGGAAATTTATAGCCCTAAATGCCTATATGAAAAAAAGAAGAAAGAGCTAAAATAAAATATCTAACTGAACATAGGAGAAATTTAAAAATAAAAACACAAAAAAAAACAGAAGAGTAAGCTAATTCCAAAGCAAGTAGAAGGAAAGAAATAACAAAGATTAAAGCAGGAATAAATGGAATTGAGAACAGCAGCAACAACAACAAAACAATAGAGAAAATCAGGAAAACCAAAAGCTGGTTCTTTGAGAAGATCAGTAAAATGGACAAACCCTTAGTTAGACTTAACAGAGAAAAAAGAGAGAAGATGCAAATAAATAAAATCAGGAATAAAAGTGGGGTAGTTATGAATGATCCCACAGAAATAAAAAGGTTCATAAGAGGATATTATGAGAAACTGTATGCCAACAAATTAGACAAGCTGATCGAAATGGACAAATTCCTAGAAATGCACAACCAACCTACATTAACTCTACAAGAAATCCAGAAACTCAACAAACTAATCACAAGTAAAGATTTTGAATCAGTCATTAAAAATCTTCCAACAAACAAAAGTCCAGGACCAGATAACTTCACAAGTGAATTCTACCAAACATTTTGAGAAGAATTAACACCAATCCTGTTTAAACTCTTCCCAAATATTGAAAAGGAGGGAAAATTACCCACACATTTTATGAAGCCAATATCACCCTAATACCAAAGCCAGATAAAGTCACAACAACAATAACAAAAAAAGAAAAATTATAGACCAATCTCTCTAATGAAAGTAAGTGCAAAAGTTCTCAATAAAATACTTGTGAATGGAATCCAACAGCATATTTTAAAAGAATAGTCAAGGGGATTTTATTCCTGGTAACCAAAGGTGGTTCAACATAAGAAAATCAATTAATGTAATATACCACATTAACAAATTGAAGGAAAAAACCCATGTGATCATCTAAATTGATGCAGAAAAGGCATTTGACAAAATCCAGCATCCTTTCTTGATAAAAACACTTCAAAAGATAGGTACAGGGAAGTGGATGTGGCTCAAGCAATTGAGCTCCCACCAACCCCATTGAAGGTCCTTGATTTGGTTCTGGTGCCTCCAAAAAGACAATGAGCACACAGTGAACAGATACAAGGAAGCACAAACAATGGGGTGGGGGCAAATTTTTAAAAACTGAAGAAAAAAAAAAAGATAGGTATAGAAGGAAAGTTCCTCAACATAAGAAATAGTATATATGACAATCCCACAGGCAACATTGTACTCAATGGAGAGAGATTGAAAGCTTTCTCTCTAAGCTAAGGATGCCCACTGTCACCACTGTTATTTAACTTTGTGCTAGATGTTCTAGCTAGAGCAATTAGGCAAGAAAAAGAAATAAAAGTCATCCAAATTGGAAAAGAGTAAGTAAAACACTCACTATTCGCAGATGACATGATTCCATATTTAGAAAATCCTGAAATATCTACAGCAAAGTTATCAGAGTTAGTAAATGAGTTCAGCAAAGTGAAGGATACAAGATCAATATGGAAAAATCAGTAGTGCTTCTATACAGGAGGAAATCAGCTTGCTAATGGAAAAAAGGGAAAATTCCAATTACAATAGCAACAAAGACTCAAATATCTAGGAATTAATTTAACCAGGAATGTAAAGGATCTGTATTCAGAAACCTACAAAAAACTAATTGGAATCAAAGTAGACCTAAACAAATGGAAGGACATTCCACATTCATGGATTGGAAAAATAAACATTATGAAAATGCCAATTCTACCCAAACTGATTTATAGATTCAGTGCAATCCCAATCAAAATTCCAGCAACCTACTTTATAGAAAGAGAAAAGTCCCTTAGAAAAGGGTCCTGAATAGGTAAAAACATCCTAAAAAAGAAGCATGAAGTCCGAGGACTCACACTTCTTGAACTTGAAGTGTATTATAAAGCTACATTGGTCAAAACAGCATGGTATTGGCATAAAGATTATTGATCAATGGAATCAAATTGAGAGTTCAGAAGTAGACCCTTACCTCTATGGTCAACTCATTTTTGATAAGCCTGACACATCTACTTTTCTGGGACAGAACACTCTCTTCAACATATGATGCTGGGAGAACTGGATATCCACAACCAAAAGAATGAATGAGGACCCTATCTCACTCCCTGTACAAGAAACAACTCAAAATGGATCAAAGACCTAACCATAAAAGTCAGGACCATAAAACTCCTAGAAGACAATGTGGGAAAGCATCTACAAGAACTTGTAGTATGTGGCGGTCTCTAAAACATTACACCCAACGCATGAGCAACATAAGAAAAAATAGATAAATGGGACCTCCTCAAAATTAAACACTTCTGCACCTCAAAGGACTTTGTGTAGAGGGTAAAAAGGCAACTGACTCAATGGGAGAAAATATTTGGAAATCACACATCTGACAAGAGTCTAATATGCATGATATAGAAAGAGATCCTATAACTCAACAATAAAAAGACAAATGACCTGATTAAAAAATGGGCAAAAGACCTGAAGAGACATTTTTCTAAAGAAGAAATACAAATGGCAAAAAAACACATGAAAAAATTTTCAACATCAATGGCCGTTAGGGAAATTCAAACCAATGCTACAATGAGATATCATTTCACACCTCCTAGAATGGCCACTATTAAAAAAAAACAGAAAACTCCAAGTGTTGGAGAGGATGTGGACAGACGAGAAGCACTTATTCATTGTTGGTGGGATAGAAACACTTATTCACTGTTGGTGGGAATGTAGAAGGTACAGCCACTGTGAAACTCTGTTTGGCTTCCTAAGGAAGTTAGATATAGATTTATTATGTGAGCCAGTATTACTGCTACTAGGTATATACCCAGAAGGACTGATAGCAGTGACATGAACAGACATCTGCACACCAATGTTCATGGTGACATTATTCTCAAATGCAGAGAAATGGAAACAACACATAATCTCCATTAACTGATGAATGGACAAACAAACTCTGGTATATAAACATGATGGAATACTATTCAGCTATAAGAAGAAATGAAGTCATGAAGCATATAACAACATGGATGAACCTGGAAGACATTATGTTGAGTGAAACAAGCCAGGCACAAAAGGACAAATATTGTATGATGTTCTTATTTATCATGAACTAAATATATTGAGCAAACTCATGGAGTTTGCTAGAATGTAAGTTACCAGAGAACAGGATGTGGTTAGAGAATGGAAAGCTGAGGTTTAATCTGTACAGAATTGGTAAAAAGTTGTTTGTAAATGTTTGTAAATGAATAGAAATGGTGAAAGGACTTCATAGGATTTTAATTATTAGCACTAACATATGGGTATGATTGTGTTAGTTTTGGAGTAATGAAAATGCTCTAATATTGATTGAAGTGATGAATGTGCAACTCTGATTACACCAATACCATTGATTGTACATTTTAGATAAATTGTATGGTTTATGAACAGAAAAATAATGGAGTGGGTTGGGGGAAAAATATACCAAATGTAAGATATACTATAGTTAGTAGTAATTCTTTGAGGACGCTCTTTCAAAATTTGTTACAAATGTTTCAGGACAGTGCAAGGTATTTGGGGTGGGGTGGTAAATTGTTTTTAAAATGAATTTTAAAAAGTTACTGAGGACTACTAAGGAAAAAAATCAGCACTTTCACACTAACAGTGCTAGGAAGAGGCAGAGTGCCCACGTGAACTCTAATGTGTCAAAAAGAAGTGGAGAAAATGAAAGATAAACAAAGATGCCAGAGAACTCTGGTTACATTTGCTAAGTTCCCTTATCCCCCTACTCTCAGCTTCCTCATCTTTAACATGGACACAGTCATACCACCTGAACATTACTGTGAGAATTAAGTGACATAATTCCACAAAAACTATAATGCTCACAGTTTTAGGTACAAGTTTATTAATAGAGTGTTTAATTTCTCTAGAAGTGTAATTTACTTTTAAGTCATGGTGTTGCTGGGATGGTAAAGTTCTATATGATATTAAGTAGATACACGCACAGTTAAGTCAATAAAGAAATAGATTTGTATGTATAGGTCCAGTAGCTCTGTCTCACGATGCCGGACATAAACCTAACTTCTGGTGCTACAGTGCCTTAAACAGATACTCTGGTACACTTTATACAGTCAACTTGAGCACCGGGACGAGGAAAGACTTTTCTTGACTCCAAAAGACTTGCCTGGTAGCCCTTATTCTGAAACAGTGATAGAAACATCTCAGCAGTTACAGGCAAAACTGTCTAGAAACCATCTCCTCTGACAATTCTTATACTGCACACTGGGATACCTATTGGGTCACCTTTCCCCAAATTTACTTCTTTAAATATTGAAGAGGGGAAACGGACTTGGCCCAGTGGTTAGGGCATCCGTCTACCACATAGGAGGTCTGCGGTTCAAACCTCGGGTCTCCTTGACCCGTGTGGAGCTGGCCCATGCGCAGTGCTGATGCACGCAAGGAGTGCCCTGCCACGCAGGGGTGTCCCCCGTGTAGGGGAGCCCCACGCGCAAGGAGTGCACCACGTAAGGATTGCTGCCCAGCGTGAAAGAAAGTGCAGCCTGCCCAGGAATGGCGCCGCCCACACTTCCTGTGCTGCTGTCAACAACAGAAGCGGACAAAGAAACAAGACGCAGCAAAAAGACACAGGGAACAGACAACCGGGGGAGGTGGGGAATTAAATAAATAAATAAATCTTTAAAAATATATATATTGAAGATATTAGACAGTGTTAATTTTTTCAATTTTGAATTGCCAGTGATAATCATCAACAATCATTGGCTTAGAACTTACTCCTGTATCATTCTGCATACTTTTTTCCCATGTGAAGCCAAATTGAGGAAAGTTTTTAAAACAATCTGAACTTACATCCTACTTTGAATTCATGCTGTGGGACTTAAACAAAACTAAATCCTTTGCCTACCCTCTAGCAGCAAAAATACTATTTATTTTTCCTGCAAATGAACCATATACTAGAGTAAAACAAATGCCTTTCTGTCTCAAGATGTGTATATGTAACTTATTTTTTTCCTGGCCCAACTCCCAAAGCCAAACATCTCACTGAGTGACTGATATAACCCTTGCTGGAGAAACGCTTTACCTCTCATCAAGCAGAAATCAGGAGATCTGGGTTCTAGACCCAGTGTCATCAGTGACTAAGCCCTAGGTAGTGTGGGCAGTTTTCCCCATCTCCCTGTCCTTGCTTCTTCCACAGTGAACTAGGGGTGGGGTTGGGAGTGAGAGAGGAGTTGATTTAAAACCCCATCCAACTAGAAAATTCTATGACTCCAGATCAAAACAGGGGTAAACAATTGCAAAATTTTGTTCTGAAAAAATATTATGACTCAAAACATGGTCACTGGAAGTCTTCAAAGGAAAACCCCCAATTTCCCATTCTGAAGTGAGGGTTGTCTAGTTTTTCTCACCAATCCCATTAATGTTGTGACATCTCCACTTGCTGGAAGTTTAGGTTTTTGCCACTAAAGGTAAACACTTAGGAGGTGTTTGGGAAAGGTTCCAGAGCTGCAGGCAAAAGCTCGATTTCGGGAAACCAGCCTGGTTCACAGCTACTCCTCCACAATATTCACTTTTGGAGAAGGATAGAGCTCGGGTGCTGAAAACTCCTTCTTCCCACCCTCAGATCCCACAGTGGGGCTGCCATTGCCCCAGGCAATGACTAAGAAACCCCCAGAAGTGGGCACTCGGTGTTCGTCAGAATTTCCGCACTTTGCTGAAAGATGATCTGTGGTTCCCTCCTCAGAGCCCGGGTCTCAGGGATATAGTTAATGCCTCTGGGACTGGAAATCCTTGGAAACATAACCAAGAGTCTGAATAGAGTTTGGCAGAGGAGGGGGTAGAGGCTGTGGGAAGGCAAGCCGGGCCCTGGGACAGGCCTAGACCTCAGCACTGAATCGTTCAGTGGTGCCCCCTCAGCCCGAGGCCATACACCCGTCTCTGTAGGTCCCTGTAGATGAAACACGAAGGGTTTAAAGGTGCAGTGGAGAAGCCATCCACCCCTACCCACCAAGTCCAGGACCTGAGCTCTCATTTCAGAATTATAAATGTCAGAGGCCTGAGTTTAGTCCTGGCTCTACTCCTTCTTAATGATTTGGGAAAGTCTTTCTCTCTGGGCCTCTGAAAATGAGAAGATGGCTGGATGACCTTGCAGCTTGGTTGTTCTACAATTCCTCTATCTAGCGGGGTTCCTTCTCATGCTGTGTAAAGCTTCCTGTCAATGGCGCTGTCCAGGCCCATCACCATGGAGACATTTTTTGTGCGTCTTGTCAGGCTGCAGAAAGGAAAAGCTTAGAACTTTGGGCAAAGGCTGTTGTCCGAGCTCTGGGCTCCAGTCAGGGCGTAACTTCTTTGGGGCAGAAAAGAACTTCAGTTCTGGAGGAATGCCCCATCCAGAGCTGACATCAGCCTCTTGGTGTACAGTCAGTTGGCTCCAGGGCCAAGTGGATTAGGAGCCCTTGCCCCACTTGTCCCTTCCTATCTCTGGGAAAGCCTGTGTTGTTGTGACTCTGGCTCCTACTATCCCCTCAGGCCTCAGACACCAACCCAATAGCAGAGCCCACCCAGCTGCACCACAGAAGCAAGGTGAAGAGAGAGGAAACCCTCCTTCATGTTAAAGGTGACTCTTACCAACAACCACCACCTTTCCCCAGGCTCTACTCACCTGGACCTCCTCCTCTCCAGTCAGCAAACTAACGTGCCAAGGAATCCCTGCCAAGAAGCCCTCTGGTATGAGGGCAGTGTTTCTGATCTCCCTTTCAAAGGTCATCTTTCCATAGTTCCCCCCATCCTCTTCACCCCCATCAAAATTTATTTATTTCAGAGCTAAATGTCACCAGGCTTCTTAGCTACTTTGGCAACATCCTGTCAGAAGTCAGTCAGCAAGCAGAGTAAGAGAAAGCAGCACCCCAAAGGCACCATATGGACCCAGCCGATTATAGATGTGACTTAGATCTGCCACAGATGTCATCAATAACATCCAGACTCTGAGGTACCTCTGCCCCCGCAGGGTGCATCAGACCTCATCTGGCTGGCACATTCCCGATTAAACCCTTGAAAGGAACTCTAGATAATGACAAAAAAATCTTGGTAATGATAGAAAGACCATAAATTGCTTTGTCAAATAAAACTTCTAAGGTGGGGTGTGCATAAGGTGAAGGCAGGTCTGCTGTTTTCTTCATATATTTCCCTCACTTTAGAGCTCACAAAGTGTTGTCACATATGGTTTTCTTATTTGAGCCTTCTAATCACTGGCCTGGGGGAGTAGGAGGCAAGTCAAAGTGTCATAACTGGAGTCGGAGACCTTGGGAAAGGGCCTATTTTAGAAACCAGGTTTCTTGGCTCTGGGTAGGAAAAAGTAGGGGAAGCAGGCCTTTCAGTTGGTCGGGGCTGTGGAGAAGGAAAGGGGCCAGCATGTCTCACCTCCTTTGACCTATTTTACCCCATCCCACTCCCACTGCCCTAGTCCTATGCTAACCAGGAGGAAAGTGTCATTTTAAGGACCTGCAGAAACCAAGGACGACTACCCTTAGGGAAACTACCAGTCTGGGTCCAACTGTGAACTTTTAGTGGTGTGTGTCCCTGAGTTTTTGCAGCAGAACTTAGACTGGAGCTTAAATGCCCCAGAAAGGGATAATCTGCTCATGTCCTCACACAGGCTGGCAGCTTTTCAGAGCCCAACAAATAGTTTACACTGATTTTTTTTTTTTTTTTTTGGCGTTTCAGAAGTTGCCTAGGAGACTCTACTCATTTTTTTTCTGGCAATCTCTCTGAGACTCTCTATATTGCCCTTTGGGAAAAAGAAACTCTAGAAAAGGGTCACATAACTAGATAAGTTGGCTTACCTTATAAGTATTTTAGAAGGACCCTTGTCAGAAAGATGGCCATACTTATACTTTGTTGTCTGCAAAATAATGAGATCTCTAGCCTCCCCACTCAATTAGTGGCAGAGGAGGAAAACAGAGTGGTACAAGTCTCTTACTGCAGGTTTTTCATCTCTTTCCCTCTACACTTTCCACATGAAAGTACTGTGAAAGGAAATAAAACAAAATGGAGTAACTTAGGCTAAGAGACTCAAAATGGAGTCGGAGCACTATACAGACAGGGAGGTCTTTACGCCACCCCTGAAGCCACCATCGTAAGTGAAACCTAAATATTTACAAATCACCTCCCTTTTTGGGAAAACAAAGCTTATTATTTAAAAACCCCAAATTAGCTTGTCCTTTTTCTTCCTCTTTTCTCCTTTAAATACCCTAGCCCAACCACCCCAACCGGGGAGACAATTTGGGTTGCAACCTGAATCTGTGTTCCCAGAATTGCAATTCTAAGCCCCAAGTAAATGCCTTTTGTTACTTTGCAGCTTAGTTTGTTACTTCTCAGTGGACACTACCCAGGGGAAGTAATGTGTTTTAACAACTCACGTAATCAAATTTTAGCCGCATCTCCAGTGATTTTAGGAGGTATATCTGAATTGGGCATTATGCAGAATAATAATAACAAACACTTACTGAGTACTAACCAAGTACCCAGGCACTGTAATAGGCTTTTTACATGAATTAACTTATTTAATTGTCACAATGACCCTCGGAAGGAGGAAGTCTTTATACCCATTTTATAGATGAGAAAACTGAGACACAGACATTACATAGCTAAGTTGTAACCAAGGGTTAAGGATTAACCAATAATTAAGATTTCTAAATCATTATATATATGGCTTTTTACTTCCAGTAAATTATGATACCTGAAATTACTGAAACTGGCTATACCAACCTCACTCTTTGTATGGGGCCATTTCTAACTAAAAACTTGCTACTGTGATGATTATTCCAGATGCTCATACCTTTGTATATGAACATTTCTATTGAAAGGGTAATCACCCCACCTTCCTCCGTTTAATATCCACATGAAAAACCTTGTAACACACCTTTGTTCTGTAGCCCCCTATCCCAGATGCTTTGACCTCTGATGATTGTAACCTCATGACTCACCCAGGTTTGGTACCTACCTCCTATCCTGCTCAGCCCCTAATGTTTATTAATGAGAGAACCTGAGCCAGCCCCACCCCAATTACTCATCAGCAAAAACTGCTAACCCTGGATTTTTTTTTTTTAAGATTTATTTTTTATTGATTTCTCTCCCCTTACTCCAGTTGTCTGCTCTCTGTGTCCATTCACTATGTGTTCTTCTGTGACCACTTCTGTCCTATCAGCAGCACCGGGAATCTGTGTTTCTTTTTATTGCATCATCTTGTTGTGTCAGCTCTGTGTGTGTGTGTGGCGCCATTCCTGGGCAGGCTGCACTTTCTTTTGCGCTGGGCGGCTCTCCTTACAGGGGCACTCCTTGCGTGTGGGGCTCCCCTATGCGGGGGACACCCCTGCATGGCGCGGCACTCCTTGCGTGCATCAGCGCTGCGCGTGGGCCAGCTCCACACGGGTCAAGGAGGCCCGGGGTTTGAACTGTGGACCTCCCATGTGGTAGATGGACGCCCTATCCACTGGGCCAAGTCTGCTTCCCATAGCCCTGGATATTATGAATAATCAGGATTACTACAGTTCCTGAAGACAGTGTGGGGCCATTAGGACACAGTTTGGGGCCATCAGGGTACTGTGCTCCCAATAAACAAATCAACTTTTTTTCTTTGAAGCTCTGAAAGTGCATTGGGAGGAAAAGAGCCCGCCTTTGCTTGGAATCAAAGTAGTGAAACACTGGGGAGGGAGCCCAGGGGGTTTGCTCTGGAAACTTCCCCCAGGCTCCTAGAGTCTTTCAGTATCCCCTGCTTGACTCACAAAGCCCTGAAGTAGGTGAGGGGTGGGGGAGTTCCCAACACCTGAGCCCTGGCCTGTGGCCCCTCCAGCCTATGGACCCCAATCTTTTTTTTTTTTTCTTCTTTTCCTTCGGAGGTACTGGGGATTGAACTTGGGATCCCGTACATGCGAAGCAAGCACTCAACCACTGAGTTACACCTGCTCTGCTGGACCCCAACCTTCAGGGGCCACTTGGATGACGGCTACACTGCTGACACCAACAGAATTTCCTCACCGGCATCCCCTGCTCTGTCTCCTCTCTCTCCTTTCTCTCCTTTTGGGCCTCTGTCACCTGAAAGAGAATGGGAAAACAGGCCTTAGAGATGGAAACAAATCCTATTTCTGAATAAAATGTTATCTGCAGGAGACCAATGAATCCAAGATCAGAGAAACACTCAGGCAGGAGTCAGCAGCAACTGCAGGGCAGGGCGTGGCAGGGAAGATACACGCTTGGCCAATGATGCTGCATGCTCTGGTCCCTTAGGGGAGGAGGGGGGCCCAGCTGAGAAACTTTAATTCTCTCCTAATTAAAGCCTGGAAGAGTAGCACCTACCAGCCCTAAAAGATTATATGGAATTCAACTAGGAGAAGAAAAAACAAAGATATTTCTATTAAATAGTCCAGATTTTACAGGTCCATACCTAAGTTTGCTCTAATAAGCACAGGTGGGGTGTGCAGGGATAGGGCAAGGGGTGGGAAACCAAGGGCTTCAATCGCGTAGGGTGAAACAGGTACGTGGCAAGCAGCTCTTCTGGTGTTGGAGGCTATAAAACATGGAGGAGAGTTTCCCAGGGAATTGTGGAATTTCCCTCCAGGAGATGGTTAAACGAACAGAGTTCTTTTCCTGGCTAGTACCTCACTCTACAAAGAAGTAGAAGGTCCTGACACCACTTAACGGAAATGAAAATGATCAGGGAATTTCATCCCAAGAAACTCCTAAAAGATAACTGCAAATCAAAAGCCCATAGCATGTGGTCAAGGGAGAAAAAACCCCAGCAAATAATAGGGGAGACTATTTAGTGTGGCCAAGTTTTGAAAAAAACCAAAGGTAACTATGTATGTAGATATGTGTATATGTGTACATATGTATATGAGTAGAAAAAGATCTTGCAGAATACACTCCAAAGTGTTTGCAATGGTTATTCAAAAGCATCAGAGCTGAGAGGAATGAGGGGAGGTGATTCTTTTTACTTAATACCTGTCTGAGTTGTTTAATTTTTCCCCAATATCACATACCTCTTTTATAATGTTTTAAAATCAATTTTTTAAAAAAGTGGATCATAAAAGAAGGGAAAACTTCAGCCTGTTTAATCACTAACCAGAGTGTAGAATACAATTTCCTAGTGATTCAAGATCAAGAGACCATTCTAGACATGTGGTGGGAATGAGTAACCATTATTTTTTTTTAGTTTTCATTTTAACAAGTGAGGAGGGGAGCCCAATAAAAGAGCTTCAGATTTCATTGACTTCTGAAACAATGGGAGGAGGTCTGGACAATCTTAAAAGGAGTATGAAAAGAGAGAGACTGACTATAAATTTGGTCCCCCCCCCAAAAAAGGGGGGGACTAAAGATAAGGAAGTGATGTCATCAAGAAGAAAAATACCAGAAGAAACATCACTGGCAATGTGACCTTGAGAACTGAAGTTCAAAATATCTTGGTGGGTGTGGTGGGGAGTGGGGAGAGTACTGTAGAATGTTGAGAATATGGCAAAACTCAGGTGTGCGGGGAGTGGAGGCTGCTCTGGGTCTGCAGCCTGGAGATTTGCTGCAGCGTTTTTCCCATAGGCCCCTTTTGCTCGCTCTCTGTGGTTGTGTCACTAGGGTGCATCCAGTAGTAACACACCCTTGCATTCCTATAGTACTTTAGAGTTTACAAAGCATATGTATATAATTTAATCCTCACGATAGCTTTGTGAAATATGATAATGATCATGAGGATTTCTACTTTTTGGACATAGAAACCGATAAAGAGGTTAAATGACTTGCCCAAGGCCACTCAGCTGGTCAGTGGCAGAGCCAGAATTGAAACTCCCGTCCATCTACTTTTCCTGGGATTTCATTATTACCTTTGAACCCACGCATGCCCATTGGTCCTGTGGCTCCCAGCTTCCCATCATCACCCTTCGGGCCGGGCTGTCCTGGGGTACCTCTCTCCCCTGGCAGGCCTGGGGAGAAAAGAGACAAACGATGGAACCAAAGACTCAGAACAGGGAGAGCCCTGAGAGGCCAGCTCAAGCATGGATCCTCCATAACCTCTGCTTCTGATTCTTCTGTCATTTAAGTTAGAGATTCTGTGAAAGCAGAAAAAAGGTCAGTGTTTATCCAGCAAGGCTCCGTTTACCTAGCTAGGCTCAGACCCCTGCCCCTAAAAGATCCAGCTGTGTTGTGAGTGATGGCGGTGGTGCCAACCCCATCCCTTCACTTGAGATTTCGACTTGCCAGATGGTTTTTGAACACTTTCTATATATCAGAAACTGTTCTGGATGCTTTTCATAAATGATCTAATCCTGACAACAAACTTTTAGGTGAGTATTATTTCATCTGTGTTACCGGTGACGTATCTGATACCCAGAGAGGTTGAGTAATCTGCCCAAGGCCACAGAGCAGAGTGTTGGAGGCAGGATCTGAGCCTTGTTCTTCCTGAACTGAAAGGTCAAGGTCGATCTGTTTGTCTCGCGCTGAATGGAAAGGGCTTACTGGTTCTTAGGGGAGGGGTGGGGGGTGGGGGTGTCATGAGTGAGTAGGAAGTAGTTGTAAATAGCTCTCCATCCTATTTAAGAAAAAATCAAAAAGGTTCCTTGCCTCCAACACGTTCTCATAAACACAAAGAGGTAAAGCAGAGGGGGCTGAGGCTGAGGAGGAGGGAGGGAGGCAGCAAGGTCAGGCAAGGGAATGGATGGCCTGCTGCCGGACCAGGCTCCAGGGCTCCAGCCACGAGGCCTCCTGGCCACCAGCCCGCATTTCATCACTGGAGAGCCAGAAACAACAAATGGTTTCACCTAGTGAGAGCTCTGGGCCTCCAAGAGGCCTGGCCTAAGCCCGCAATTATCTTTTCAAAGCAGAGCACCCCTAAGTGATTGTTCTTTGCTGCTTTGATTGTTAGTTGGTTTTCTTTGGGCTTTTTCTGTGACATGAAGAAAACCCGCCTATTAGTAATCATTTTTCCAAAACTACACTCAAATAGCTGGAAGAGGACAGGGTGGCCCCAGGAGGGTGGGAGGACCTCAGAGAAGGGCTGATTGAATTTCCTTTTTGTTAACACGGATGTATCTGTTCCCAGAGTCCAAAGGCCACGGGATTCCAACTCTAGTGCAGGATCTGCCCCTGGCTCTTCAACCCTATTATTCATCAAGTTAGAAAAGGCGGGGCTCAGGGACGTAGCCCAGTGGTTGAGCGCATGCTTCCCACATCCGAGGTCCCGGGGATTTAAGAAGAGAAAAGAAAAGAAAAGGGGGTTGCAGAGCCTGGTGAGCCATGAGGCATCCCCAATTCTGAGTTTGGGGAGCTGACCTGAGAGGTGGAGGCCAGACTGCTGCTTTCCCTTTGCCGGGCTGTGCCTCCTTTCCTACGTTTGTAACTCTACTTAGAGATTTATGATGGAGATTGTTTGGAGGAATAATGAGTAAAACAAATAACCAACCACCTTTCCCCCCATAAACTCTTTCTCTTCTTCCATCATTTAGAACACACTATCATCTCTTACAAAAATGTTGCTCTAGCAGAAGCTCAGGAATGGATGGACTGGGATGAAAAGTTTGGTAAAGTAACTGAACATGAACTCCTGAGTTTAAGAAGAACTCCTGAGTTTAAGAAGAACATACTCTTTCCAAAAGGCCAAAAAGTTCCCCACCAACACCTGGACCTTCAGAGCTGTTGCTGGGTGCAGCTGGATGGGAAATTAATTAATAGTTAATTTCATGTGTCAACTTGACTATGTTATACTGGTCAGTTATTTGGTCCAGCAAGCTCTGGCCCTCTTATTACTGTGAGGGTGTCAGGTAGAGGGGATTTTCATCTATAATCAGTTGATTGCATCTACAGTCAACAAAGGGGATTGCCTTCAGCAATGTGGGGCATCTCCTTATCCAATCAGTTGGGGTTCTTAAAAGCCAGAACTGGATGTTTCAGAGATCAGAAGACGATTTTCTACTTTCACTTTGGCATTGGTTCTTTCCAGAATTTCCAGCCTGCCAGCTTCCCCTGGGGAAGCATCACCTTTAGTGGACTTTCCAGCTTGCAGCCTGCCCTATGGGGTTCAGACTTGCCGACTCCCACAGTCATGTGAGCTAATCCCTTACAAAATAAATCTCTACATACACATACACACACACACATCCTGCTGGTTTCTCTGGAGGAGCCTGGCTAATACAGAGAGATGCTCATGACCCAATCATAGATCTGGGGAGGTTCAAGAGGAGTGGAAGGGTGATTCAGGAAACACTTAGAGGGGAAAAACATACTTGAGAGGTTGGTCTGGATTGTAGATCACTTCCAATTCCTTCTGAAGGTCCTGGTCACACAGACACTGACCTTGGGGCAGGAAGTGGTTTTAGGGAGCAATGAGCCTCTCATGTACCCTTTTTCTTCAGATTCCTGCACTTTCTATGAAAAGGTATTTGCTCCATCCTGTTGTTACATCAACAACCTATTAGTGTTTTAGGACAGGGAATTTGAAATTGGGTTAAGTGCTATCCCAAGGAGACCCATCATTTACCAGGAGAAAGTAGAGGGTCAGTGATGGATTTGGGAACTCATCCCATTCCTGGTATGCCCAGGTCTCTTCCAGGGGCATCCCTATTACCTCGGAGTCCAGGTAATCCAGGAATTCCAGGCTCGCCTTCCTTTCCTTCATCCCCCTGATCACCTTTGGGTCCTGGTGGTCCTAAAAGGGTTACAAAGAGCACTCAGGTTAGAAGACTGCTTTCTGGGAGTGGATGTGGCTCAGGCGATTGAGCTCCTGCCTACCACACGGGAAGTCCCAGGTTCAGTTCCCAGTGCTTCCTGGAGAAAATGAGCAAGACAGCAAGCTGGCGCAATGGGCAGATGTGGTGAGTTGACGCAACAAGATGAAGCAACAAGGAGACACAAAGAGGAAAGACAATGAGAGACACAACAAAGCAGGGAGCTGAGGTGGTTCAAGCCACTGAATGCCTCTCATGGGGAGGTCCCAGGTTTGGTTCCTGGTGTTTCCTAAAAAGAAGATGAGCAGACACAGAGAGAACACAGCAAATGGACAGAGAGAGCAGACAGTGAGTGCAAACAACAGGGTATGTGTGGGGGAATAAATAAATTAAAAAAAAAAAAGAAGACTACTTTCTGGAACAGCAAGTCTGCAGAGGAAACAAAACTCCCTTTCTAAAGAGAGGAAGGGTCTGCTTTAAGCTTTGGAAGCACATAGAATGTCACCTAAGCCAGTCTTGGAGAGCCAAGGAAGGTTTCCTAGAAGAAGCAACATCCAAACTGAAATCTCAAGGATGAACAGGAGGGAACCAAGTAAAGAGAGCGGTGGGAAGGAAAGGGAGAATTCCAGGCAATGGGAAAGTGCCCAAAGGGCTTAAAGGAAAGAAAGAGATGTGTAAGCCCTGACGGGATAGGACACTGCGGTCCACTGGAGGAGAAAGTGAAGGGCCCCAGAGGCCAGGCCTACATGTTGTGCTTTCCTCTGAGGGCAGCAGAGGCCACAAGGGGGGCCTGGGAGAAGAGCAGGACGAGACCTGCACATGTGAAAGAAGGCTCTGCCTGCAAGGTGGGAAATGGATTGGCATAGAGGGAGACTAGAGGCAGGGAGACTGAGGAGGGGGCTCCAACCCAGGTAAGAGATGGCAGAGCTTTGAATGAGGGAAGTAGTGGTCCGAAGGGAAGTAAGCTGTTTAGAAAGTAGAAGAGACAGGATTGGCTAAACTTGGGTGAAGGAGAGGGAGGAGGCCAGTGTCCTGTTCTCATCACTGGCTAGAGCACCTGAATGGTTCCTATCTGCCTCAGTGGGGCTTTATGCCATGGGGAGGCTCCAGCCTGGCAGATGATTTAGCATATGTGATGTACTTAGTCCCCACAACAACCCTGGGTGTTGCAGAGGTTTGTCTGAATTAAAGCTATCTATTAAGTGAAGGACAGGTGTGTCCGCTCTGTCCGCCCAAGTCAGCTGCACTCGCCAAGCTAGATATCTCACTGTTCCCAGAACACACTTCACCTTCCTGCCACCGTGTCACTGTGCCTGCTGTTCCCAGGCTGTGGTGACAGGGAGCCTGCCCTGTCAGTGTCCTACCACTGCCTGCCCCCTAAGGCTGTTCATTCCCACCCTCCTGGTAAAACTGCCTCTGATCAATTATTCTTGTAGAAATTGTGTGCAACCTGCTTGAGCTTGTGTCCTCTGTACCATTTGACATTTATCTCACACTGTCTAGTTCTGTCTGTGAATGTGCACTCTCTTTCTTAATAAAATTGCTAGCTCCCAGGGATCAGGACTGTGTCTTTATATCTGTGTGCCTGCTGTGAAGAAGACTCCAAGTTCTCAACTCCTGATTCCACCTTATTAAGTTGCTTTGTGAGAGGAAAAGGAGCAGGAAAAAATGCCCAGATGTACCCCCACAGCACAGCAGTAGTGTCTTGCACAACAAATATTTGATAAATGAATGACTACATGCAACCAGAGGCTGTTAACACACAAAACAACCATGCTGCTAAGACTGAGATGTACTGATACATTTGAAAAGTTGGCACTGTCCTCAAACTCTAACCAAAGTTGACAGCTGGTTAATAATTCCATGGCATGTGCATGGGGGAAAGTTATTAGCAATTTAAAAATTCACAAATTATATAAATCATTCAAGTAGGACCCCATTTTGTAGCCATCTTCCTCTTTTCTGCAAAGAAAAGCAAAGTAAGACTGGCCACGTTTATCCCACTTTTCCAGTGACAGAATGGAGACACAACATGTTGGGGACATGTCTAAGTTCATATGTATCTATCTATTTTTGGAATTCATAAACAATATCAAACTACTACACTCCACCCTCTGAATTCCAAAAAGACTTTACAATACTAAAAAACCCTTATATCAATACAATGCTAAGTACAAAATCATATCACAATCAATTTAAAGAAATACAGTTTGATTTGAGGCAAAGTCCACTTTGGCTGTAGGCCTCAGAAACTTATAAAACCATTCACCTGCTTTCAATATACAAATGGACAGATAGAGGATACACACTTGCAATACAATAAGGATAAATTGGGAGGGAATCATGAGTCATGGGTTCTCTACATTCCTGTAAAACTGCAGGGCATATGTCATTAGATGTCATAGTCTGAGAGTCATTTTTAAATGATGGTTTCTTCTCCCTGGGGCCACATGGGGACCCATCCTTTCCACAGGCTTTCCCAATGGCCATTTTCTTGGTTCCACCCTCATTGAACATCTGGGTGGTGACCAAGTTCTAGCCTTACCCTCCAAGAGCATTGGGGTGATTGCCACACTTTACTTAATCTTTGGGTTAGAGTCTTAACCCCACTAGTACAGTGAAGTGAAGACAACATCCTCCCTAACCTTTGGCATACAGGTCCAACCCTCTCAGAGCAACGAGTTGACCACCTGGCCTTCCCTAATTCATGGGGGACAAGTTCACCCTTCTCAGACATATGGGGTGGTGACCCCAACCTCCCTAATCATTGGGGAATATGCCCCACCCTCTCTGAACTGTGGGATGGCAAAACTCTCCCTGAACAGCAGGTAGGAACATCCACCCTCTTCAACTGCCAGGGTAAACTCACACTCTCTGTACACATGGATGGGGTTCCTCTTTTGGCCCAAAGAGATGTCTTAATTCCAGATCCCAGTTTCTATAGTTTTCCTCTTGAGGTCATTTCCCCTTCAATCTCTCCCTTCCATGTCCATTTTAGTCCAAGTTGACAGTAGTTTTGTTTATACAGCTCTCTCAAAAAGCTTGTTGATTTAACGTGCAAGAAGCAGGGATCCAAGCCATCAGACAGTAAAACTTTCCACAAGTCTTTCCTAGATAACTTCACCTTCAATTCTGATTTTCAAGTTCCAAGTTCAGTTAAGTCCTCAAATGGGGCAGTATTATCTGGGGGCTTGATTTCCAGAGGCTTGGAATTAGTTTCTGTTTTCTTTGTGCCCAAAAATTCAGTCCTCAGCTTATCTCATTCCTCTAGCAGTTTGCTATAAACTGCAAGGAAAAGGCAAGTTGCATTCTCCAAGTTTACTTTGGAAAGTTCTTAAGCTAAAGGCCCAGGCTTGCCATTTTCAAATTCTGCCTTCAATAAAACACCAGGAGTTAATCTTGCTAAATTATCTGCAGCTCTCTCTCTCTGTCTCTGTCTCTCTTTTCTTGCTGTACTAGGGCCAGTGATTGAATTTCAGACCTCATATGGGGAAGCTGGCACTCAACCACTGTACCACATTGGCCTCCCTGAACTGGCTTTTTCATTTGTTTTGTTTATTGTATGTTTTTGTTTAGGAGGCACTGGGAACTGAACCTGGGACCTTCCATGTGGGAAGCAGGTACTGAACTGCTTGAGCCACATTTGCTCCCTCTCTGCAACTTTAAAACATGGATAACCTTTCCTCCAGTTTCCAATAATAGTTTCATCATTTACTCCTAAGGCATCATAAAAAGTCTCTTCCAAGCCCTCTAGGTCTTTTCCATCAAACATTTCACAATTTCTCCAAAAAATATCCCTTACCCATTTATAAAACCATTCCAGAATTTTGGTAATTGCAAAAGCACTACCCCACTCCTGGTACCAAATTCTGTATTAGTCAGCCAAAGGAGTGCTGATGCAAAGTACAAGAAAACTGTTGGCTTTTATAAAGGGCATCTATTTGGGGTAGGAACTTACAGTCATAAGGCCCTAAAGCATGTTACTTCCCTCACCAAAGTCTGTTGCCAGGTGTTAGAGCAAGAGGCTCCTGATGTCTGCAAGGGTTCAGGCTTCCTCTTCCTCTTAAGGCTCCATGGTCCAGCTTCTTTCAATATCAGCTGGGATAAGTCTAATCTCTCTTCCTGGGGCTTGTTTCTCTCCAGCCTCAGCTGCTCTGTTCTCTTCATGAGGCAGCTTTAAACTATCAGGTAAATGGCTCATCTCTCTTCCTGGGGACTCTGCCATGTCTAACGTAGCCTCTCTCTTTTTTCACTTATCTGCTTCTCTATTTACTTCCTGGTGCTCCAGCATTAAATTCTAACCTCCCTTCTCTGCAGTGCAGTTTCTCTGTGAGTTCCTTTCCCCTTGGTGGTCCTACTGATGTGACCCAATCAAAGACTTAATCAATAGAGTCTAATATACCCAGAGGAACAGACCAGTTCACAAACATAATTCAATATCTATTTTTGGAATTCATAAACAATATCAAATTGCTACATCATACCACAAACGAAAGGCATAATCAACAAACAAATGTGCTTTACTACTCCCATTCCTGCAACAGCCCACCAGGTCAAGGCTGTAGAAAAGGTAATGGAGAGAGGTGCATGTATCATTGCACACCACCGAGCTTAGCCATGAGGCTAGACCTGCCCATCTAGCCCCTTCTTCAGGTAGGAGAAGCTGGTACATGGGCCAGGAAGCAGTACTGAAGTGGTTCTGAGGCTGTATTCACTGTTGAAAGAGCTGCCCCTTTCTCACTTAGCTCTCCCCATCATCTGGACCTCCCCAGTCGGTGCCCAGGACCCTAGGTACTGAGCTGGACATGGATTAGAGGCTCCTTTCCTCCCTCTGATGTGGATGTGACTCAATGCATGGATCCTCCAAGAATTAACTTGCCAAGGGAGAATGCTGCACAGTGGAATGACTCTAGTGGTGGAACCTCAAGTCCTTGGGCATCAGGTAGCAAAGAGAATTTGGGACATGGGAGTTGAGTATAGATACAAAGCATCTCAGGTTCAGGTCCTGGTTCTACAAAATGTGGATAAAATTTCCTTTCTTATGCAGTTTAACGAGGAGCACCTGCATTAAGTGATATAATAGCTATAAAAAGGTTTTGAATGGTGTGGCAGTTTGGTATATTTATGAATTCCAAACAGGAGATATTGATTATGCTTGTAAACTGGTCTGTTCCTCTGAATGTGATATACTTTGATTATATCAGATTCATTTGAGATGGCTTTGATTAAGTTATGTTAAGATTAGGGCTTTGATTCAACCATGTCATTAGGGCATGCAGTTAAGTCCCCACCCCCCTTGGTAGGCTATATAAATGGATGCTCAATCAAGAAGACACAGAAGTAGATACACAGAAAAAGACACATGAGAGGAGAGGACTTGGTTTTGATGCTGAAGCCCTGGGGAGAGTTGAGCCATTTGCCTGATAGTTTACAGTTGATCTTGTGAAGAGACCAGAGCAGCTGATTCCAGAAAGAAATGAGCCCCAGGAAGAGAGAAGAGTCTTTTGTCAGCCTACAGCTGAGATTGGAAGGAGCTGGACCCATGGAGCCTTAAGAGAAAAGAGAAGGCTGAACTCTCACAGACATCACCTGCCATCTTTCATCAAGATGTGGCGACAGACTGGTGAGGAAGTACCTCTTACGGTACCTTGAGGTGGACACTCTTTAGGGTCTTGTGATTGTAAGTTTATACCCCAAATAAATACCCTTTATAAAAGCCAACAGATTTCTGGTACTTTGCATCAGCTCCCCTTTGGCGGACTAATGCGAACAGTAAGGCCTTCCGTGACTCCTCAGTAGCTGACTTTTCATAATGTTTTATCAGACTATTGTACATTTATTGGTTATGGTTATTCTAAGGCACATCTGAAAGTATTCTGCCAAGGCTGAATTGGTCATCCAGGAAGAATGAAAAATCATTCCACACATTGATATGCTTAAAAAACCCAAGTAGTTTGTAAGAGTTTTTACTAGACATTAAATGGAGAGAAGTTGGAGTAGACAGAAAAGATGGGTCTCCCAGCCTTAGCCCCGTCCTTAGGCAGTGCTGGCCCAGGAGATTCAGAAGAACCTAAAATTTGGGTCAGTCTGAGACTCATGAGGCCTGACTGATCAGCACTTGAGGCCCAAGTGCTACTTAAAAATCATTGCTGCCCATGGAACATGTGCTCTTGGGATCTGACTTTTCATGATGTGCATCAGAACTATTATTTTCTCAGAAAGCCAAGCTAGAGATCTCAGACCTTTTTTGACTCCTCCCTTTCCTCGACCATCCCCACTCCACACACAGACAAACCCTGGTTATCATAGGGCTTTGTCTACAGTTCCCTTGGCATTTCTCTACCTCCTTCCTCACTGCTATCACCCACACGGGGGCCTTATTGCCTTGCTCTAGCCTTTATAAAGACCTTCTTGTCTCTAGTCTCTCTCTCTGGCCCACTGTGCATCTCACTGTCTGATTCAGCTCTCCAGAACTTCAAAAGTATCCAATGAACTCCGTGCCTCCGAAGGCCCTCACTGCACAACGTGCTGCCACCCCTGTTCTGTCTGCAGCTCAGTCATAATCTGACCCCACAAATTCACATTTTCATATTTCCTGACCCCAATTCTCCTTCACATCAGCAAACATATTCTCTTCATGGTGTTGCCAAACATCAGCTAGATCCTTTCCTTTCTCTGAGCACAGTCTTTCCTGCTCAGGCTTCTCACCTCCCCAGGTACTGCTGACAAAACCCAGAACCAGGCCTCGGAGGAAGCCCTGGAGCTCACTGAGCCCAATGCCCTCATTGGATGTGTCCCTGAACTTGGTCCCCTGAGCACTGGGACCACTGGGAGGACAACCTGACTGCAGGGCTGAAGTCTGGCTCCCTGGCACCTGAGAGGAGTCAAAGAATGAGTGAGGAGCAGTAGAAGCTGCTGTGGTAGCAGCTGTGGTCCCCAGTGGTACCCAGACGAGCTTTTCAATGTCTCAATTTTCACATGGTCTTGTTTCTCATCCTTTCCCATTGCTTCAGCAGTTCCGAGGATGGGGAGGGGATAGAACATGGAGGAAGAGGGTCCCAATTCCTGAAGCAGAGCTATTTTTCTGAATAGTGAAAACAGCCTCAGAGCCGCTCCACTACTGCTTCCTGGCCTGTGTACCAGCTTCTCCTAACTGATCTGCCTCTCCAGGGGGTTTGGATTCCCCTCTCAGTGCCCTGCCAGAGTCCACCCACCAATCATTCTTTCCCACTCTCCACACACTTGCCCCCAGTGTAGTTTTGCCCTTGCCTGGACTGTCTGTGGCAGTCCAGCTGAAAACATCTTCCGAACAGAGCTAAGAATATGTGACTGAGCATTTGGGAGAAACACCAGGGTTTTTTGGGGGGACCAGCCAACAGGGAGGGAAAAAGCCATGCTTTCTCCCTCCCCATGATCCTGGAACAAGTGATAGTGTGGGGGAATTTGCGTGCACTGCAATCCAGGGAGTGACCCGCCAAGAACAAATTATCATGACAGCTGATGAACCAGGCCTGAGGCCAGTAGAAGAGTGGTCAAAATCTTAACATAAACATCATCATCAGAACCATGCTAATCCTCGGGCAGATGACAGGGGTCGAGTCCCTCAATTAATTGGCCCAGAGCAGACTCTCTACTTGCATTTCATTGAAGTCACTGGGGCACTGAACTCTCAGCATCTATTACCCTTACAGTCATGAAAGCTCTCTCACTTTCATTGTTCCAAGTATTCTCTCCACAACCCTGAGAATGTGGACAGGGCAGGGATTAGCAGCCCCATTTCTCAGTTGAGGAGACTTCCACCCAAAAAGTGCAGTGACTGCCCCCTGCTCTGGTATGGTAGATTGAGTAATGTACCTTAACTGTAATCTGCGCCCCTGTGGTTGTGAACCTATTTGTAAATAAAACCCTTTGAGGGGAGTGGACATAGCTCGAGTGGTTGAGCGTCTGCTTCCCATGTACGAGGTCCTGGATTCAATCTCTAGTACCTCCAGGAAAATAAAAAGACCCTTTGAAAGTGCACTATTAGCCAGGGTGTGACCCAGCTGAATCAGGGTGGGCCTTAATCCATATTATTGGAGTCTTTTAGAAGCAGAAGAAATTCAGAAGCAGTAAGTCAGAGAAAACCACACAAGAAGAAACTGAGGACATCACCATGTAACGGAGGACTGTCATCCCCAGAATGCTGCCTACCCCAAGAGAAAGCATAGCCTTGTGTTCATTTTGGACTTTTAGCCTCTAAAGCTGTGAGCCAACAAATCTGTGTGTTTAAGCCAACTCACTGTATGGTATCTGTCATGGTGGACTGGCCGACTAAGATATACGGTCTCCTGCCTCCACGATCGGCATGCTTTTTTCTGAGCCTTAAAGGGCAAAGGGGTGGTGGGCGAGGCTGGGGTGCTATTGTTAATTTTTACAGCATGAAATTTTCTATACTCCCTTCCCAGGAGAGAATCAGTGGTGGAAGGTGAAGTTACAGGACATGATACGACCCACCCAGGGAATCTCTGTCCAGTCTGTGCTTCACGGTCTTTATAAAGTAGAAGCATTGTTTGACATCATTCACAGGGATGCTCAAAAACCTTCAACAGGCCCCTTTCGACTAGAGGCTAAAGTCCAAACTTTTGAGCTTGAAATCCAAGGCCCCACTCCATCACTCCATCCCTTTAAAATTATTTGTGGGGCCAGACTCTCTCCCTCTACTCTTCTACATGATATTTATATATATATACACACACACATATATATATACATATATATATATTTTTCTAAAACAGAAATGTAGCCCAAAGGCAAATTTGGTTTTACAACTCATTTTTATGTATTAAGAGATGTATTTTCTAGTTCTAGCTGGGCCACTGACAAGGCGTCTCACTTAGGAAAGTCATACCTCCTCTTTGGGTCTCCAGATCCTTAACTGCAAAACACTGTATGAGATGATCTCAGAGATCTACTACTGCTCTAGGATTCTATGAAGTTTCATTCTTGCAAACAGAGCCGTCTGAATACAGCTAGAGAGCCCTGCCTTTAAGCCCTTGTTCACACTGTCCTTCTCCTGGTACGTGTCCCTTCTCTGATGATTTAAGTTCTCTGCTTCTTTCAAAGCCATCTGATTGATGCCCCAAACAGAAAACAGAAAACATCTATGTGGGTGTACACAAAAGGCTAACTAGAGAGAAAACCTATAGAAAATGGTATAATGAAGTGAGAAAATGAAAAACATTTTGGGATCAAACTAAAAAATAATATAAATAAGCTTGTATTTGAAAACTATATATAGTTGAGTATTTGTGGATTCTGACCCAGGACAGGGCAAAGGCTGTGAGTGTGTGTGAGTGAGTGTGTGTGAGTTTTTAAAGACCCTATGAGAGGAACTGGACAAAGCTAAGGCTGAAAGATCTCTCCAAACAGTCATAGGCAAACACATGAAACTTGTTTGGTAAAACACCCCTTCTTGAAAGGTCAGGGTGAATGTCTCAAATGGTAATTACATTCAGATAAGTCAAACAGAAGTCTCTTTAATAATAACAATGGGGTACCTGGCAACCAAGGAAGAGGGAGGTGGGAAAGGGAGACCCCAGATGCAGTGGTGATACTGAGAGCCAGAGGGGCTGAGTGGTGGTCACCTGAAAAGCCAAGAGCCTATCCAGAAAGCAAACCCTGAAGACTGGAAGGGAGGCAAGACTGAGGTGAAACTTTCAGTTCAAGGGAAGCAAGTGAGAAACTTTATTTAAAAAGCAAAGAAAGATTCCACTGTAAGAACCCTGGCAAATGAGCGAACCTGAGCAATTTCAGTTAGATCTAAGAAGAGTGGACTTACAAATTAAAGAACCAGGTGTCAAAAGTTCTGTGAGGTCCAGGAGGACACACTAGCAGAAAGCATGGTGAGGCTCTGAAATCTCATCTTGAGATGCCTTTTGACTGGAAAAGAAGGAAAGGGAGAAAGCCTGGGAGGGCCTGACCTCCAATACAGGAATGGAGTCCATGGGACCATGCTCTCTTTTCTTGTCATCAATTGCTTATAGTTGGTACCTCTCCACCCCAGGAAGTAGGATGGTCAGTGACAAGAACATGGGCATCTGAGGTCTGAGCCAGAAAGACTCTATTTTGGATATTGGCTTGACCACTTGCCAACCATGTAAGAAATAGTGGGGGAAGTTACCAAACTTTTCATGCTTCAGGCTTCTCATCTGTAAAATGGGGACAAGCACACCTTTTGGTAAGGTGTGAGGTCTAACAGTCTTTGATGTCTATTTAGAGGATTAATGTCGACAATATGCCTGGCTAGTTCAGTGTAGCTGCTATTAGTAAGTACCTGATCATTTTTTAATACCCCAATTTATTTTTACTTCAGTTTTTCTAAATTAGTATGTATTCTATTCCTAATCTTTAAACCTATCATTACTATTTCATTTTCCTATTAATTGAATTTGGCAATATATTAGGCTTCATTTTTGAAGAAGTTTTGGACCACAGAGGGGTTCAGCTATGGCAGGGGAGGAACACTGGTATGGGGTGTTATTGATAGGGGACACATGGTTGAGGGAGTTCTCCAGGGCATGTACATAGAGTATATAAAAATGTTCAGATATTCGTTGGGTATTTTCATAGTAGTTACAATTACAAACAACTGAGGGAGTGCTGAGTTTCTAGCCCGGGGAGCTCTGTCACATTCCCCAATGGAACAGCAACAATCCCCCAGGTGCCAGGGCAAAGACCAGTGAAGAAGAATGGTTCAATGATGAGCCCTTGAAATTGATGTCTATGCTTATGAGCCTGTGTGCCTGAAATTTCAACTAGGCCTAGAGCTGCAGGGTGCCTAAGAGTTATCTCCTGAGAGCCTCCATGTTGCTCAAATGTGGCCATTCTCTAAGCCAGCATGCAAATGCATAACCTTCCCCAAAAGTGGGACATGCTTCCTGGGAATGAGGCTCCTTGGCGCCAAGTGATTACTACCAGTCACTAAGTGGTGATGCAACTAGAAAAAGACCTGGAATAAAAGGGGGAAATGGTAAAGACAAATGAGTTTAAATGGCTAAGAGTCTTCAAAAAAGAGTTGGGTGGTCATCAGAGGGGTTGCGTTTACGCATGCCTCAGCAGGATCCCAAAGACAACCAAAGTAGATAAAACCCCAGGTACTGGTGGTCTTGAGGGCTATGGAGACACACAGGTTCTACGGTCATGATAGATGGCTCTGGAGTTCAGTGCCTTGTCAGTGGGCCCTACTTTGGAATTTGTGTTCCTGAGTGTGATGGAGTTGGACTCAGATGTGACCTTTCTACACAAGCCTCTTCTGTCACTTTTACGGAACCTGTGGTTGGCGCTGAGATTTGTGTATGCTCAGGAGACTTGAATCTCTGGACTGTCCATGTGTCAGCTGGGCCCTGAGCCTCAGCAGAGTTACAACTCCTACTTTCCGGTTCATTGGACTTAGCCAGGTCAGCTAACAGGGAGGTGAAGATGGTCAACCACCACACCAGGGAACCGAGAGTGCCTACAACTCCAAGCAGGAGAATCATATCCATCAACTGTGTGGGATCTAAGCCACCTCTCCATATAGAAGTAGAGTGGACATCACCATCTCAGGGTCCACAGGATGGAGGGATAAAATATGGATTAGAGTGGACTTACTGGTATTCTACTATAGAACTATTGTGACTAGTAATGGAAGAAACTAGCATTGATGTGGAGAAAGTGGCCATGATAGTTGCTGAGAGTAGGGGTAGGGAAGAAGGGATGTGATGTGGGGGCATTTTTGGGCCTTGGAGTTGTTCTAAATGATATTGCAGGGACAGATGCTGGACATTATACATCCTGCCATATCCCACTGAAAGTCCTGGGGGAGAGCGTAAACTACAATGTAAACTATAATCCATGTGGTGCAGCAGTGCTCCAAAATGTATTCACCAAATGCAATGAATGTGCCACAATGATAAAAGAAGTTGTTGATGTGGGAGGAGTTGGGGGGGGGGGGATATATGGGAACCTCTTATATTTTTTAATGTAATATTTTTTTGTGATCTATGTATCTTCAAAAAAATACAATAATAATAAAAAAAAAAGTACCTGAACTGATTGGTGTGGCAGGAGAGGTTAAGCAAAAGACAAGCTGGGGAAAGGTAAGATCCCAGGGGCATGGCTTTGAAGTAGAATTCTACTCTCTCCTTTCCTTTGATTTCTTAAATGTGAAAGCCCAAAGCCACCCAGGACAAGAAAACCAGACTTCACTGGAGAAGACTTTGATTGCCCAATTTCAAGATTTAAACAGTTGTTTGATAAACATTCAGTGAGTTCTGGTATGTATGTTGCACTGTTGGGAGCTGAGGGACATGGTGATGAACAGATCAGAGTAGAATATGGTTTAATAGCATGAGCACTGGGCTTTCAAATTAAAGTCCTGGCTTGGTCATTTAATGTATACTTAAAACAGGTAAATTTTATGGTATGTAAAGTATACCTCAAAAAAACAGTTAATAAAAACCAATAGCTGGGGGAAGTGGATTTGGCTCAACAGATAGAGCATCCGCCTACTACATGGGAGGTCCAGGGTTCAAACCCAAGGCCTCCTGACCCATGTGATGAGCTGGCCCATGCACAGTGCTAATGCGCACAATGAGTGCCATGCCATGCAGGGCTATCCCCAGGGTAGGGGAGCCCCATGAACAAGGAATGCACCCTGTAAGGAGAACTGCAGCGCACACATGGAGATCTGATGCAGCAAGATGACACAACAAAAAGAGACACATATTCCTAATGCTGCTGACAAGAATCCAAGCAGACACAGAAGAACACACAGTGAGTGGACACAGAGAGCAGACAAATGGGGGGAGTGCGGGGTGGGAAAGGGGAGAGAAAAAACAAAACAAAACAAAGCAAAACCATTAGCTAGGTTGCATCATTAGCAGGCATGTGCCTTTGAGTAAGTCAGGTAGCCTTTCTGAGTCATTTCTTCCTGCAGGAATCCTACTCCTCCCTCAGTAATAAAGCCTGTCTTAAGCCAACCACACAGGCTGTCATGAGAACCCCCTTTAACTCAAAATAATGTACATGAAAGCTCTCTGTAAACTGTAAAGCACAATACAACTATACATTAGTACTGTTGATTGAGATTAGTGGCAAAGCTCAGAGGAAGGAGACAATGGTGAGTTAGAAAGGTCAAGAGGAGTTCTTGGAGAAGGTGGGTTTGAGTTAGAAATTGAAGGATCCATGGGATCTGGATAGGTGATGAGGAAAAGGAAGGAGGGCATCCCACTTAGGAGCAGCAGCTCAAGGAAAGGGATGGCATTGGGAACAGCATGACATGCTTCTGGGACAGTGAGATGTGTCCCACTAGCCCCTATGGTTCATACGGGGTGGGGGTTACAAGCTTTCTGGCTATCGACCTTATATGGCCCACAGATGTGTTTTGTTTGGTCCATAGAGTTAAAAAATTAGAAAATTTCTGTAAAATTTCATATTTCTGGTTTCTCTTGAAACATTGGAGGACCTTGTCAATCTGGGCCCACCTTCAGCCTGGCAAAAATTAATTGGTCCTGAATAGTGGCTGCTCCAAAAACTTCTGACACCTGATAACTTTACTGATTTACATTGCTCCACTGGCCCCACAGATGGTTCTGTCTGCAAGCCCTGGAGCAGGGGACAAGCAGGCAGGAAAGACAGACGAGGGCCACATGCGAGGAAAAGCATACTAGTGCTTTGGAATTGAAAAGGCCTGGATCCAAATTCTGGCTCTCCTGCTTCCTGGCCCTCTCACAGCGGGCAAGTTATTTAAATGTCCTTAACCTTAATGTACTCATCATAAAATAGTGGCAACCCTACAACCTCACAGAGTCACTTTGGAAGACATCATAATGTAACTTATTTGGTACAGCATCTGCCACACAGAAAGTGCCCCACATGGTAGTAGTGGTATTATTGTTATTACTGAGTGTCAGGCTAAGGAGATCTTAATGAATTGGGCAGAACTTGGAGATCCTTGGTGGGTTTTGAACAGGTGAGTACTGTGGGAAAGGCATGTATCAAAAAAAGAGGCCCCTGGCAGTGATGCGCAGGATGAACTGCAGCAGGAAGGAATGGGGGTAAGTGGGTTTGGGGGACCAGGTTGTTAGGGCTGGAAGAGAGGGAAGCTGGGTCTCTTTGCACTGACGTTTATGGGGTCCAGGGCAAGAACAGAAATGGAAATTTACACATTTGTGCCAATATAAATTAAGATAAATTGTTAAATATGTTCCTCTACCTGGATGAATAAATCTTCCTAACAGCTCAGAAGTCTAGGTTCGAATTTGGAATTCTCTCACTCCTTGGCATTCCACACACTGGAACAGGACCCTGGAGGAGACCCTCTCTGTTTCCCCTGACATTGCAGCCTGACGCTCTTCTTTCCCCTGAGTACACCTTCACCCCCCAAGCCCTATCAGCCACCCTTGGCCTGTTTTCATGTCTAGAAGTGTTGACAGTGAGGGCGCCCCCTACCCTGGGAAGGATTTACCCAGAGGAGAGACCTGTACAGGCTCTGGGAGTGGGCACAGGGCCACTGGAGTAGAAAATTCTGGGGCTCTGTAGAGCCACAGTTAAAAGAGGGGTATGGGTCCCAGTGGCCTGACAGACTCCTTGGAGAGGGGCCAGGGCTGGTCCCCTCTTGCAGGGCTGTTAGGCCAGCCTGCGGGCTCGGCTGGGCCAGGCAGCTACCTTGGGCCAGGGAGATGTTCCTCAGTGCGATGGAGTGCTCCCAGTCCTTGAGGCGCAGGTCCTCAGTGACGACGTTGAGCATGGCCAGCTCCTGCTTGAGCTGCAGCTCCATGGCTATGTGCACCAGCCGCATGCGGCGCGCGTCCTCGCTGGCGTTGCTCACCAGCACCTGCAGGTCCTGCAGCCGCGTGTGGTGGAGGGCCACGTCGTAGGACAGGCTCTGGTTGAGGCCCCGCAGGGCGCCGCCCACGTCGGCCAGCTCCTCGCCCAGGAGGCCCACTCTGCGCGCCAGCCCGTCGAGCAGGCCCGCGTGGCGCCGCAGCAGCAGCTGGCTGCGGTTGCTCTCCACCTGCAGGTGGTAGAGCTCCAGCTGCGCCGCGTCGCTCTGCTGGCCCGTGTGGTCGCGCAGCAGGGCCACGGCCTGCTCCGTCTGCGCCGCCTGCGCGTGCAGCCCCCACAGCACGCCCTCCAGGCGCTGCACCGCGCCCGCCAGCGCCAGCAGCGAGTCCGACTGGTTCTGCAGCGCGTCCTGCACCTTCCACACCTGCTCCGCCAGGTCCGCCTGCAGCGGAGCCTGCAGCAGCCGCAGCTGCAAGTCCCGGAAGCTTTCGTTCAGACGGTTCACGTTCCGAGTCAGGGCCTTCAGGTCATCCGGGGAGCTGCGGGGTCTGGACACTGTGGAGGAGAAGAGGGAGAGATGAGCCATACTGGGGCGGTCCCCCGGTCGGGTAAGGCAGACCCGGTGCAGAGCCTGGAAAGCAGTAGGTGCTCAATAACTGCTAGATGAATGAAAAGTAGAGGTGGCCAATGTTAAAGGAATGTTTTGACATCTCAAGTACTGTGCTAAGCCAGTGGTCCTCCAACTTGTCTGGACATTAGAATCACCTAGAAAACTGTCCCACCTGCAGAAATTGTGATTACATTGGTCTGGAATGTGACCTGGAATGTGGAATTTTAAAAAATTCCCAAGGAATTCTAATGTACAGACAAGTTTGGGAACCAACCACTAACCTAACCATTATGTTTCAGGTTGACTCGTGTGAAATTGCCATTTTTGTATGTTGTAATGGTCAATAACAGAAATTTCACATGGTTCAACCTAATATGTTGTGTTTTGCTGTCCTTTCAACTTCAGGAGGTACCATTTTTATCTTCTTTTCCAGTAAGAGCTGTTAACATTGCCCAAGGTAGTACATCAAGTAAGTCATGGAGCTGGGATTCAAACCCAGGCGGCTTGACTCAAGAGCCCAAATGTCCAGAACCAAGTCCTTTCCCACAAGACTGCCCAAAGGAATGCCAGCAACAAACAACAGCCCAGGCTCAAGGCAACAAGCATTTATTTTATGGCCTCCTCAGGTCAGGGTCCCTTTCCTGCCAGCTCACATGCTGCGGCCAAAGACCATCTAGGGCTGGTACAGATGGCTTTCAGATTGATACTCTCCTTTCTTTGCACCTTCCAAGCCTTCTTCTAAATCCTCTATTTCCCTCCTCAGCAAACAACTCATCTCAGTGACTTCTCACCCTTTCTTCTTGGAGAGGTTTCCTTTTGTTTATTATAAGCAGCCATTTCGCAATTCTAATGGGAGGGACTTTTATCTTAATAATTATAATTGCGCATCCCTGGGTCTACTGGCAGTTTGTGCACTGTACCAACTCAGGTCCAGTACCAGCCCTAGTGCTGGGAGGTCTAGAGCATACTCATTCCCTGTTAGCTGCGGGTTGTCGACAGCTATTCTCCACTCTGCTCTGCACATTAGAAAAATGGAAACTAGTGGAAGTAGAACTGGGGCAGAGTAGGAGGTGGAAGCAGATGAGATATGGAAGTAGTTCTGCCTCAGGAAACTTGGACCAAGAGAACAAGGGAACTTGGTACACAGTTTTCTGCAAACAATGAGAAAATTCACAAAGAGTTTTCCCTCAGAATCTCAGGCTGGGAAGGGGGAAAACAGATCGCAAGGGTGCTTAGGCCATGTGAAGACCAACTGCTGCAGTAGTTCAATGATGCTTCTGGAAATGCAAAGCACTTTTGGTGGCCACCCTGGAGGAGATAAGTAATTTCAGATCAGATTTAGAGGCCAAGAGGCCTGGGTGGACCATGGAAATCCACCTCAACTTCTATCCCACCCAGCACTTGCATCTCCCAGAATATTACCCTGCCAAGGGGTCACCCAGCCTCTGCTTATACTCCTGTTTCCACCTTCAGTTAGTTCTAGCTGTTGGGACAGTATTGAAATTTGCCTCCTTGTAATTTCTTTCTATCCACTGACACTGCCTCTGGGGTCAAAAAGAGCTAGTGAAACATTTTTCCAAAGACCCTTTGGAATTTTAAAGATGTTATTACCTCTTTGCTCAGTGTTTTCTTGTTTAAAATCTATTGTTCCTTCATCTTTTCCTCTCATGGCTAGGTTTTAAGCCTCCATCCATCCTGGTTTTCCTCTTCTGTTCACACTGTAGTTTATCAATATCCCCTTATAGGATGGTGTTCTAAATGTGGGTTTCCAAGGTGTAGGCAGTCTACTGGGCAAGCCCAAATAACCACAGGAATTCTGTCTAAGCAAACTTCATAGACCAGGATTTGATTCTAAAACCATTGGGTTTGTTCAATATTCAACCCGATTGCTTGACAAATATTAGAGACACAACAGTTGTAAAACAGAAAGTCCAATGTTTTATTGTCTCTTCTCATGGTGACCCTGAAGCTCAGTGAGATACTGTAAATGATCACAAGTGGTAAGAACACTGTGAGTTTTGTAAGTTAAAATCAGGATTGTGGGCTGATTGTGACTGAGAGAAAGTAGTTTCTCCTACTTGATTTAAATCACAGGCTTGATTTAAGGCCACATTTGCCCAGGGCCTGCCTGAGGGAAAACCATGAATTAGGCAATTTCCCTTCCTCCACTGTCTTCCTACCTCCACAGACCCCTCCTTCCTTCTCCAGGTGGTCCCCAAGCCCTTCTGGTGCCCCGTGTCCTTGGAGGCCCAGACACTGCCCATCAGCCACCTCCTCTCAGAACCTGCCAGAAGTAGGGCTTCTGCTCTGTGTCAGGAAACTAGACTGAAACTTTGCCTATATGGTGATGACCAACAAGTAGCTACCCCTTCCCAGGGAGTTGATTTGTGTCTTTTATTATTGTTTATTGCGCAACCAGTATTGACATAAATAAAAGAAAGAAAAAAAATTCTTCCACAATCCCACAACCTTCAACAAACAACACTGCTTTCCTTTTCATTTTCTTGTCAAGCTCCATCCATATGCATACCCAGTCTTTACTGTTTGATTTTCTATGTTGTTTTCCACTTATTATTATTTCATAAGCATATCCCCACCCTTCATTTTGGTCTTTTGTCATTATATGGCTGCAATACAGCCCATTAAGGGGATGCATTGTAATTTGCCTCTTCTCTTACCATTGAAATTTTTTTTCAGTCATGATAAATATCCCCCTCTTTTGAAAGTTTTCCAAACAATCAGTTCTCAGGAGTTGGATTAGTAGGTCAAAAAGTGTTGAAATTTTTATGAGTCTTAAAAATTATACCTAAATTACTTCCCCCAAAGTTATACCAATATATATTTAATACTAGATTTTTGGATGTACCAGTTTTGCTGCAATTTCACTGCACTGAATATTATAATTTTCATACTGTCAATTTCACAGATATAAACGATACCTTTTTATTCTAGTATATTTGCATTTTAAAACTGGTCTTTTCAAGGCAAGCATTAGTTCAAAAGAATGATGTAGACATTTTAGATAGTCTGGCTAATCAGAACAGACATTATTTGGGATAAGTATTCTTTGGGCATCAAATCATGTGGCTATATGACACTAGAGCAGCCTCCCTTTCTGGAATCCCTTGCCCTCCCCAAGAATGAATTATTTCCTTCCAACAGTCACTCTGTGTTCTCTGTTCACACACCACCACCCACCCACCCCCTTCCCCCCATTTAATTCCTTCCAGATGTTTGTTGTCCTTAGCAGGGAATTTCCTACTTGAGTGTGACTCTCTTAATTCAGGTTTATGTAAACAGTTCATTTATCTCTCTGCCTGGCATATCTACTTTTAATGTGCTTTAATTAATCTTCAACTTTTATACTTCTATAAATGGGAAAATAAATCATAGAATAAAAATGATAACTGAGTATTTACTATATACCAGGCACTGTTCTAAGTGCTTTCCATATTAATATATTTAGTCCCATAACAACCCTACAAGGTTAAGTATTATGATTATCCTCATATTTCAAATGAGGCAACTGAGGCACAGAGTAGTTAAGTAACTCACAAGATCATACAGCTAGTTGAATGGAGGAGACTGGATTTAGACTCCAGTAGATTGGCTTCAGAATCCCCAGCTCTAAACCGTTTTGCCATGCTGCCTCTCGTATAATGTTTGAGTTAAAAGGGTGAATGGCATAGAACAATTGTTTTTTTAAAAATCTTTTTATTGTAGTAACAATTATACAACTCAAAAATTTTCCATTTTAGTCACATCCAAGTGTAGAATGAAGTAATATTAATTATATTCACAATATTGTGCTACCGTCACTGATATCCATTACCCCTACTGTGCATCACCTTAAATGGAAACTCTTCACCCATTAAGCAATAACTCTCCTTAGCACCACAACCCCCAACCCTGGTAACCTATAAACTACTGTCGCTATGAAGTTTGCTTCTAGGTGTTTCATGTAAGTGATGTCATACAATTTTTGTCTTTTAAAAATTATTTTATTAGAGAAGTTGTAGGCTAACAAAAAAATTATGCATAAAATATAGCGTTCCCATATACTACCCTATTATTAATGCCTTGCATTAGTGTGGTACCTTTGTTACAATTCATGAAAGAGTGTTTTTATAATTGTACTATTAACTATAGTCCATCATTTACAACAGGGTTCACGGTGTGTGTGGTAGAGTCTTATGTTGTTGGTTTTTAAATTTTTATTCTAGTAACATATATATAACCTAAAAATCCTCTTTATACACGTTTAAATATACCATTCAGTGCTGTTAACTATGTTCACAGTGCTGTGTTACAATCACTACCATCCATCACTAAAGCCTGACAATCAACCCAAAAAGAAACTCTACAGTTTAAGCATTAACTCCCCATTCCCTAGCCCCACCTCAGCCCCTGGCAACCTATCTTCTAGTTTCTGACTCTCTGAATTTCCATATTCTAATTAATTTAATATCACTGAGGTCATACGATATCTGTCCTTTTTGCACCTGGCTTATTTCACTCAACATGATGTCTTCAAGGTTCATCCCAGTTGTTGCATGGACCGGCACTTCACTTCATTTTATAGCTGAATAAGATTCCATTGTGTGGATAGACCACACTTTATTTATCCCTTCATCTGTTGATGGACATTTGGTTGTTTCCACCTTTTGACTTTTGTGAATAATGCTGCTATGAACATCGGTGTGCAAATACCTGTTTGATTCCCTGCATTCTTTTCTTTTGGGGATATGCCAAGAAGTGGGATTGCTGGGTCATATGGTAATTCTATTTTCAATTTTCTGAGGAACTGCCACACTGATTTCTATAGTGGCCACACCATTCTATAGTGCTACCGGCAATATATGTGTTCCTTTTCTCCACATCTTCTCTAGCACTTATTTTCTTCTTCCTCCTCCCCTCCCCCTCTCCCTCCCCCTCCTCCTCCTTCATCTTTAGTGAGTATGAAGTGGTATTTCATTGTGCTTTTGATTTGCATTTTCCTGATAACCAATGATATTGAGCTTCTTTTCATGTGCTTTTTAACCATTTGTATACCTTCTTTAGAGGAATATCTATTCAGGTCCTTTGCCTATTTTTTAATGGGTTATTTGTCTTTTTGTTGTTGAATTGGAGTGATGTGGGTATGGGTGGGAGGCTCTTTGTCTCTTCAGAGATAACCTTAACCTAAGCTGTCTGTCCTGACTTGTGAGTGTGGGATGGTGAGAGGCTGCAGCCCTGCCCTAGGTAACCATGGCAACGACTCCAGTCCCGGGAAACAGTTTATCAAGGCAAACTCTATAAACTTTAAATATTCAAGAAAAATGCAGACCAAATGTGCTAAAAGCCTATCTAGAATGTATGAAGTCCATGCTAAAAACTTACTTAGGATGTGGAAGACATATACGAATTCAAGACTACTGAGAACTGAAACAAAAGGACCATTTGGCCTTTCCTTTCTGTATAAAAGGAACTAAAAAATCTTGTTCGGGGCTCAGGTTTGAAACAGAAAGCTCCTGAGCCCGGCCGGCCGTCAATAAATCATTTTTCCTTCTCAAAATCATTCCTGAGTCCTGGCCTTTCTATACGCAAATAATTGAACCTCTCTCAAATTCTACAACAGGAGCAGTTCTGAGTGTGAATTGGAGCAGTTGTGAGTGTGAATGCAGGCTCAGACTTCTCAGTCTCTGAGAAGTCTGGCCCCTCTTTCTCTCACAAACAGCACAGAGGCAACAAACAAGGAAAAAGAAAAAAGAAGAGAAGAGAAAAGAAAAGAAAAAAGAAAGGAGAAGAAAAGACATCGACAAAATTAGCACAGAACCATGAACGCACTCCTCTCCCCTCTTGCTTTCTAGAAGAACACTGGTGGAGTGCACCATCAGGCCCCCTGAGCAGGGGTCCTGCACTGGGCTGAGGAAGTGGAAGGGACTTGTCAAAGGCTTGGAAGAGCTCGAAGCAGTGGCCTCCAGAAAGTCCGACCCAGGAGGCCCAAAGGGAGGCAGATGCTAGAAAGCTGCCAGGTGCCTTACAGCATCTCATGTGATCCTCCCAACCCTGTGGGCAGATAGTATCACCATTTTACAGATGAGAAAAAGGAAACTAGAGAGATTAAGTAACTAGCTCAAGGCCACATAGCTTGTAGGAGGTGGAAATGAGAATTAGAGCCAGGATTGTCTGACTCTAAATCCACGTTCCTTTCATTGCCCCACACAGAAGTCCTGCCTTATATTTAGACCAAGGAGCTGGAGGCAGGGAAGGCAGGGTGCAGAATTCATCGACCCTCCTAGCAAGGACACAGTGTGGGAAAGGATGGGGCTGAAAGGAAACTGCACGCAGGCACACCAATATAAGCACCCCCAAAAAGAGAGGGGTACTTCTTTCAGGTGGTCTGCAAAATTAGGGTGAATTAACTGAGGTCTGGATACATGTGACTTAAAAAAAATAATTTAAAAGCAAAGCATGATATTCATGCAACATTGCATAAAAGAGGTTATTAGTAGAGGTTTAGTCTTTTAAGGTAATGCGCACTTTAATTAGATTTCCCCTGACTCAAGATGTAGGGAAAAACCAGGGACGACCCCATGGGAGGGTAATTAGTGCAGTTGCATGGGGTCCTGCGTCAGAAAGGGAACTAGTGCTATAAGGTTTAATGCTATGCAGTTGCCATCTTGAAATACTTAATAATGATATCTCTCAGTGTGTGTTCTGTAAGTGAAGGCAGATGGGACAAAGGAGCATGGGCTGGGGACTGGGTGCCTCAGCGTATGTGCAGCCCACTTCTAACCCTGCCTTGCCACCCAGGAGGGGTACTTGGCCTCCCCTACCCACCCAAGGACCACTGCCACCCTCCTCTCTGCCCCTATTGAGAATGGTCAGGTGTGTATGAAAAGTTGCCGGGTGGGGCCCTGGACACCAGCAAGGGCCTGCACTCACCCTGTGAGAATCCCCGTGTCTGAAGGAGTGCAATGTTAGTTAGCAAATAAATAGAACCATGACAGGTCAAGAAAGAAATCCTGTAAGAAAGGAAATTAATCTTTTTCCTGCTTCTTGGACATGGAGCCCTGCATTTTCGTTATGCACTGGACCCTGCAAATTATGTAGCTGGTTCTGGAGAGAATGAACAACTCTTGATTTTCTGGGACCCATAGAACAACTCTGAATGAGCAAACCCGGGTGATCCTTTAACATCCTCAGCTGGCAGTAACTGCACAGGAGTAGAGGGTGGGTCTCTGTTGCCCTCTAGGGGTACAAGGAATGATCTTTAGGGCTGGCAGGTGTAACCTCTTCCAAGAAGCTGGGCAATGAGAAATTGCCAGAGCAGGCAGGGCAGATATATAAGGGGTGTGTTGTGGGGATTGGGATGGGGGAGTGGGGGTTTGGGGATAAAGGGGCACAGGTTTGGGACATACTGGATTTGAGATGTCTGTGGGACCTCCATGAAAAACACTTTAGAAGGCTATTAGAATATGGGCTGGAACCTAGGACAGAAGACGGGGCTGGAGATGCAGATTTTGGAGTCGCCAGCCACAGATAAATGCCAATTTCATGAAAAATGAATGATGTCAAGCAGGAAGAGAGACCAAGCCCTGGGATGGGGTTGGGTCCTTGAGGAACAAGGAGAAGGTCTGTAGCTACTGTGGAATGTAACAGGTGTTCCGAGTGTGTTCACCTCAGATTATGAGCTCCTCCAGTACAGGGGAGGCACTTGTTCTTTTGGTCTTCTTTGTTTCTAAGCACTAAGTTCAAGGCATTCAGCAAAGTTCTGAGGTAACACTGAAGACAACCCATAGATGATCAAATAAATGTCCTAACATTAGTGACTGGCCATAGACATGTGACTGAAAAGAGGTGGACCAGGAAGCAGTCCTTAGCCTTCTGAAGGGTCCCACATAGCTCTCAGTCAATGGGCCATGATTCTTTAATTTTTTTGGTGAGCTCATGTTTTAAAAAGCACCACATGCACTCTATTCTACCTCAGAATATTCTACCTCAGGATAAATATTTATAGGAGACTGAATTTTCCTTTATGCCTGTGGCCCCACCAGCCCTTGCACATAAACAAGAAGGAGGGCACTTTCAGCTGCAGCTCAGAGCAGCAGGAGGCCCCTTTGGGAAAGAAGCCAGATGCTCTGCTTTTGCATAGATGGCCTGTGCTTTTCAATGCAAAGTCAATCTGGAGACTCAAGTACCAATGGTTCCTTGGGTCATCAAGTTTTGCCAGCATAGTTTTGGAATCCTAAATGCCTACCTGTGGTTGCCTCTGCCAGTTCAGAGACTGGTAGGATTTTCCAAATGAGCATGGAAAGATGGCAAGGGGCCATTTCTAGGTCTTCTAGGCAGGATTCAACAAATGAGGTAGACAGCGAGACCCAACTGTCCACTGGAGTGGTGGGTTGACCACAATCTAGACACCCATCACTTACAAATAGACACTGTCTCTGGTACAGATGGAGAACAGAAACTGTGACCGGGAGGAGGCACAGAGCACATGCCATCTTGTGGACGGCTGAGGACAACAGGTGTCCACATTAGGAGGGCTGCGTAACCTCAAAGGAAAAGCAATCCCACCAATGTGTGGAGTACTTTCCCCAGAGGAGTAGCTGGAAACTGTGCTCCGGTACATATTCCCTATTGGTGGTCCCAGCAGTTGGGACCTCTGATAACTTACTGCTGATTTGTATGAAGATGGGAGCCAAGATGAATTAATCAAAAGCATCCTATTGGGATTATTCCTGGATCTCCTATCTGGGAGGCCAGAGTATCTTAAATCATTACCAGCTAAGTCAGGAACCCGGCATTTCCATAGAGCACGTTAATCTAGTAAGAAAGCAATTAATCTTTGTGAGTTCACAAATGAATTAGGGACTTGCTAGTTGGACTAACATAGAGCCTAACATAGAAACTGGAACCTGGTAGCTGGTCCATAAATAGTTGTCAAATGAATAAATGAATGATTGAAAATATAACTGAGGCAGAATAGCAGTTGGTTAAAAATAGTGTTCTTAAAAAGAGATCAACTTGGATGGGAGGAAATTTATGGGGCAGTTACTCTTCCCTGCCTCCCATGATTTCAGCCCACCTTTCACTCCAGCCACTGTAGGAACAGCCAACTTTAGGCAGGTGTGGACTTCACCTCTACTTCTGATCTTGTGCTTTCTGCCCCCTGGGCTTCTATGACTTCTCAGAATGGGGGGTATCCAGAGGAACTGCCTGGGACTCCTACATACATGACTTTCATCCTTGGCGGAAATTTGACCAATGGGGGGGCAACAGCTGATGTGTAAATCCTCTCCCCAAACAATTCTGAAGCTCTTACCACACAGCTCCTTAGAGGCCCTGGCAGAATTGATCCCAGCTGCCTGCAGTGGAGCCCAACACATGGAAACATCCTTGTATTTGCTTTCCCTCCTTCCTGATTTTCACTTTCTTCAAGCTCTAAGACCTTAGAAAATGTATCTAAATTACTGTATTTTTGTTTTAAAAACTCCCATATTCTAAATGCTTAGAAGGCTCATTGGGGAAAAGGGGCAAAATCCAACATCAAGGTTATTGAAAGAAGCTGAATGTTAGTGTAATTAGTGAACCATCTTCAGTAGTCTGGGTGGATGAGTTTCGTTTTTGCATTTTTATAAGATGCTTCTGTCAGCAGTAAGGAGAAGGAATTGGAAAGGACAAAGAACTTAGGGGGAAGCAGGCCTGGCAAGAAAGGAGATCCCTGGTCCATGGCTCCTGGTTATTGGGATGGAGAGAGGAGAACAGACACAAGTCATGGTGAAAAAAGAAAAATCAACAGGACTTAGTGGCCTCTTGAAATTGGGGGTTGGAGAAGAGGAGGACCTCAATACTCTCAAATAACATGATGCCTGCTAAAACGAAGCCCTCAGCCCGTTGGAGTCAAGACGCTTATTGATAACTGACCAGGGGTGCAAAACTGTGGCTAATATTTTAGATGACAAAGATCAAATTCAGAATTATCTTAACATATATGAACTTTTGGCTGAGGGGAAGAGGATTACATATAAAAAGGACCAACGGTATTTTGTATTTACAATCAACTGTAAAAGACTCACTGAATTAAACGTCAGTTCCTATTTATCAAATTCCTACCTATACCTCAGACACTCCACATACATCATGTCCCTTAATCTTCAAAACAGCTCTGTGAGTGGGCATTATTATCATTATTTTAAAGAGGAGGGAACTAAAGCTCAGAGAATATAATATTTATTTTAAATAAATGAAGGTTTCCCCTGCCTGTAACAATGTCAGAATTGAAAGGTACTTTGGTGACCATTTGGATGCCCCCTCCCTATTTTATAGATAAGGAAACATAGTCCTAGACAGAAGAACCCTCTTGCCTCTTGCCCCAGTCACACAGCTAAACAGAAATATAGACAGGCTATATTTCCATAACTGGATGAAAGAAGAAAGGAAATATAAATAGGTGATTTCTAAGTGCCAGAGCGTGTGTTGGGTACTCTTAGCCTTTGTATCACTTGTGATGCCATAATGGTTAATTTCATGTGTCAACTTGGCTAGGTTATGGTGTCTAGTTGTTCGGTCAAGTAAGCTCTAGCCTAATTGTTAGGCATTTTTTTGGATTGAAATCATTAGTCAGTTGATTCTTTCTATGGGGAATTACATCCACAGTCAACAAAGGAGATTGCCTTCAGCAATGAGAGAAGTCTCCTGAGCCAATCAGTTGGAGGCCTCAAAGTGAGACCTGAGGATTTCCACTTAGGAAAGAAGAATTTCTGTCTCCACTTCAGCCAGTAGCTTCTCGTGTGGAATTCAACTTCACCTTCATTGAGTTTCCACCTCAGGGCTTGCCCTTTGGAATCTGGGCTCGACAATCCCCATGATCACATGAGCTAATTCCTATAATAAATCTCTGTCAGTTCTGTCTCTCTGGAGAGCCCTGACTAATACAGATCCTCTGAGGTAATTGTTCATATTTACAGTTTTACAGATAACTGAAGCTTAGAGGGATAGAATAACAGTGCTGGGGGATGGAAAACCTCAAATTTCAACCCTAGGCTACCTGACTCCCTCCCCCTCTGCCGTGGCGCATGGCTCATCCCTGTCACTCTGGCAAGAGCCCACTGAGTCTGGGTCAAAGGACCCCTTCTCTGTCTCCAGTCTGCCTCCTGGCCTGAGTCACATGAGGCTGCAATCTGAAATCAGTGAGGGAGGCGAGCCTCATTTCTATCTTTCTGGACAATTTGTTCCATAAGTGCTTGTTTTCAAACAGTCCAGCATCGCTCCCCCAGGGTTTCCAGGCAGCTTTTGATTGGAGCAGTGGAAGCTTCCTCGGTTGGCCTGTTTTCTCAGATCCATCTTTCCTCACTTGTGGTGCCTGTCATAAAGTATTTTAAGGAGGTTGGGATTTATTCTCACTGCTAAGCATGTGAGGAATCAGGGCCAGACTGGCCAGGAATCTAGGCATTTATTGGGTTTCCTCTCTCAGAACATGTGGTTTGGGGCCCACATGTCAAAATTCACACCACTGTTCTTCAAAAAGCTAGCTAATGATGCAGGATGATCATAGATGCTTTGAGCTGAAAGTGACCTTAATAATTATTTACTTCTCATGTTCAGATGTAGAAATGAAGGCTGAGAAAAGTGATAGGAAATGTCTAGGTTGACCGAGATCATTGGTGGCACAGCCAAGGCAGCACTTGTGTTTCTTGAAACCCAGTTCTCATCTCTTTCTGCTATACCATGCTGCTGTTGAAGAAACCAGAATTGGATGTCTACCATCCATCCATCCCTTCATCCATCCATCCATCCATCCATATGAATTGTCGTTGAAAATAAAGCAAAAGGCATTTCCACCCAAAAAGGTATATTTTCTCCAAATAAAAACATTTAATTAAGAGTAAAACTTCTTTGAAGGTCCTCAGAGTGTTTTGCATTATTAGGTGTTATATATCTTCAGTATTGCAAGAGAATCAAAGGAAATTATGTCAGTTCCAATCATCAATCACAATATGGTTTTGTGTGGACTCAGAGATGTTTTTATAAAAGGTTAAATTTTTAATGACAAGTTTAACATCTTGCAGTAATATTAATATTATATGCATCTCATGTTTACAATTCTTCAAAAACTGACAGCTTTGAGATTTGTGTGAAGTGCAAATTACAGAAAGGAAGCAGGTTTTAGAATTTCACTGATCTGAAAGCTAGATGAGTCCTTAGACATAGTTAGGTTAGAAAAGAAGGAAAATTGAATTTCAATCCAAAGGCCTGGGTTCAATCTGCTACATATTCTTGGGCAAAGAATTAGTCTTTCTGACTCCTTCCCTTTTCACCTAAAAATAAATTACTAACATCTACCTCACAGGGTTGTTATGATAACAAAAGAGAAGAGTGAACTCTAATTGAGCACTTACTATGCGCCAGGCATTGTGCTGTGTGTTTCCTGCAATTGCTATCCCATTTGAGGATCTCAAATGAATGGGAAGAAAATCCCACACATACTGCAAAGCCCTATTCAAATTCAAATGATTGGAATTACTGTTTAGCATTCTTCCCAAGTACACCGTTCCCTCTGGGTGCCTCTTCTTTCTTCATTGACTTCCACTTCATCACCTCCAATCAGGCTCGTCAGGACCCATATTCATAATGGAACATCAAACAGATGGATAGAGCTTATATTTTATAAAGCACTATTATGTACCTTATCTAATTTTATATTCTTGATCAGCATTTAATCCTCATTTATATTAGATGGGAACTGAGACCAGTAAGAAAAAATGGTTTTTCTACCAGTAGCTAGTGGCAACCAGACCTCAAGACTCAGTCTTGCAACTCTAGGTCACAGTGTGTTTCACACACCTTTATCTCTCATTCTCCCTGCGTTTGTGATTTTCTGACAACCTGAACACACAGCCATCCTCTTCACCCCCAGCAGCCCCTCCATCATCGCTCCCCCTTAATAATCACTTGATTCTGTCCCAAAGAGATCCAGAACACTGTCCTCCTTCTCTTCAACTTCCACCGCTAACGCTGGCAGCTCTTGCACCGTGAGTGAACCTGCCCACTTTCTTCAATCCTGGTAACTTGACTGCCTACACTGGCCCTCTTCTGGCTAGATACCTGGGTGTGGAGCTGTTTTTAAATGTCCTTGGTCTCTCTGGGAGTTGCTGTACTCCTCAAGGATAAACCCTGGTCACCTGTATCTGCCTACTTTCCTTGCTTTAACGCTTAGAATACATAGTACTGCTGGAGTATTGTGCTAACTTGACCTATTCTTATGCTTTTGAATATACCTGGGGTTGGTCTTCTCCATAACTCCCAAACCTGCTTTTTTTTTTTTTTTAAAGATTTTATTTTTTATTTATTTCTCTCCCCTCCCCTCCTCCCCCACCCCCAGTTGTCTGCTCTCTGTGTCCATTTTCTGTGTTCTTCTGTGAACATTTCTATCCTTATCAGCAGCACTGGGAATCTGTTCCTCCTTCTGTTGTGTCATCTTGCTGCGTCAGCTCTCTGTGTGTACTGTGCCACTCCTGGGCAGGCTGCACTTTCTTTTGCGCTGGGCGGCTCTCCCTACGGGGCACACTCCCTGTGCATGGGGCTCCCCTACGTGGGGACACCCCTGCGTGGCACGACACTCCTTGCGTGCATCAGCACTGCACATGGGCCAGCTCCACACGGGTCAAGGAGGCCCGGGGTTTGAACTGTGGACCTCCCACGTGGTAGGCAGATGCCCTACCCATTGGGCCAAGTCTGCTTCCCCCAAACCTGCTTTGACCCTCTCTGTCTTAATTTGCCAAAGGGGTGTGTACACAAAGTACCAGAAGTGTGTGGCTTTAATAAAGAGTATTTTATTTATTAAAGTTCCAAGACTGTGAAAAGTGCAACTCAAGGCACCATAAGAGGTATTTTTTCACCAAAGTCAGCTACCATGTGTTAAAGCGAGATGGCAGGCAATCTCTGCCCGGCTGGTTCTTCTCCACCAGGCTTTCTTTCTCAGGCTCAGCTGCTCAGCCTTCTCCCAGATTTTAGCTGCAAGCTGGTGTAGGGCTTGTCTCTTAGGGTTTCCTCTACCAGTGTCATTCTGCTCTCCTCCCAATTTCAACTGTAAGCTATCAGGCAAATGGCCCATCTCTCCCTAGGGCCTTGCTGTTTGAGCCTCATCTCATGGCAGGATAAAAAAATGGCAGAGCTCTTTCTTCCTGTGTCTGTCTGAATGTCCATTTATATCAGGCCCAGCAAGGGGGTGGAGACTGAACCTGAGTCCTGTCTCACTGATATAGTCCAATAAAAAGCCCTAGAGGGAGCAGTTGTAGCTTAGTGGTTGAATGCCTGCTTCCCACATATGAGGTCCCAGGCTCAATCCCCAGTACCTCCAAAAAAAGTAGCAATCTTAGCAGGCAATCTAATCAAAGGCCCTTCAGCTGAATTTAATGCAATCAAAGGTATCATGTCCAGAGGAACAGATTAGTTTACAAACTATCTTTCTCTTTTGAGGATTCATAAAATAACCTTAAATTGCCACACTCATTCTTAGAAGTAACTCTGCACTCACTTAACCAAGAATATGAAAGCCATTTAGTATGAATTCCATCTCCTCTGTACCTCATAGTATCTCTGCAGTCACAGGGCTTCCTCTAAGATCAGAGTAAGAAGCATCACTTTCCCTTCCCAAGCTAACCTGCACCCGCCGTGTTTCATTCCATCACCTGCCAAGTCCTCTGCATAAAGGCACAAGGTGGGTAATACAGAGTGCATGTTATGCCTTCAAGAAATGACTGGAGCACCAAGTGGAAGAGAGGTAGGGGTGTTTAAGTAGTTGCCCCCTAACATGAGGATTCCCCCAAAAGCAGTCTGTTAAAAGAAATAAAACAAAATAGTTTCTATGGCTAAGAGATTTTAAATGGAGTTGGGCAGCTATTCTGGAGGTTACTTTTATACAGGTCTCAGCCCGATATCACAAACTGCCACAGTATGCAAAGCGTTAAACAACAGTGTTCCTGAAAATCCTAAGGACATCTGGACACCATAAACCACAAGATGAAGAACTCAGTTAACTATCTAAACTGAAGGACAACTGGAGTATGCCACAACAACTTGTGTAATTGTGTTTTCCTTTAAAAACCCTTGACTGGAAATGCCAAGATAGGACACAATTTGGGCTGCTACCTGAATCTGTGCTCCCAAAATGGCAATTCTAAGATCTTAAATAAATGTCTTTATTGCATTGCAGATTAGTTTGTTTTCCCTTGTTTGACAAGTCCTTTAAATATTTGAAGACAGCTTTTATGTTTCCTCTAAGAGTTCTCTTTTCAGACTTAAGTCCCCTTCCCTTAAGCTTTCAAATTCCTTCACTACCAAAATCATTCTTTCCTGAATGTGTTAGCTAGTCTGCATCCAGTGGTACACTGTAAACATTTAACAACTGGTTCTCCAGGGGAAAAAAGCCCAATTCATAGCACTTGCTAATTTCTGAGGGGTAAATGCTCTTGCTCTGGCTCATTTCAAGCTATCAATGTGACATCACCAACTGCGGAGCTGGAAAAAGAGGCATATAATTGGAACCAGCTTTGGCACAGCCTTCTATATCCATCTTAAATTGTAGTGCCTAGAGATGAAAACAACGACACTGAGGAAGGCTAGAAAAGCCATTATTTTAGGAATAACTGATTCAGGCAAGAATTAATCATGGATGCAGAAATCATTGGATTGTTGGAAATAGCATATTTACACAGTATCAAAGTATCTTCCCACAGACCACTTCTTAATTACAAAGGGGCTGAGAGATACTCTTATGGGAGATAGTTCTGGCAGATATCACCTTAACCAAGTGATCAAATTAAACATGACCACTAAAGGGACAAAATGACACAAAATGCCCCTTGATTCAATGCCCTGAGCAGGACTTATGGACTATTTCTACCACAAATGTTTAACCTATAGACAATCACAAGGAAACAAAGAAATTCAAACTGAGGGGCATTATACCAAACCACTAGCCTGTATTCTTCAAAAATATCAATGTCATGAAAGAATGAAAGATTAGGAGCTATTCTAGATCAAAGAAGGCTAAAGAGACATGATAACTAAATTTGTGATCCTTGAATCTTGCATGAAGGTAGTAAGTTGCTATAAAAGACACTGTTGGAGCAATTTAAGAAAGTTGAATACAGACTATATCTTTAATAATCATATTATAGCATTATTAAGTTTCTGGAGAATTTAATGTGGTTACATAAGAAAATGCCCCTGTTCTTGGAAATGCATACTGAAGTATTTGGGGGTGATGTTTGCAACTTTCTCTCAAATGATTCCACAAAAATAAAAATAGTAATAAGAATCAGGAGAGAGAAAGAGAACAAATGTGGCACAATGTTAATAATTGGTGAAACAAGGTATATAGGTACTCATTATACAATTCTTTCAACTTTTCTGTGGGTTTAAAATTTAACCTTAAATTTTTTTTAAATAAAAAATTGAACAGGAAAAAAGACAAACTACTGAGGAGTTTTCTAACTGGCATGGAATAATGAAATCAGATAGGAATATCATATCCCTTAGTCTACATACTGTATCTCTATTAATGTGATTTATAATTGCAAAACCTTTTGAGGTGTAGCCATATCACACAGTTACTCATATCAGTCTCATTGTCATCCCCAAACCTAAACCTTGCTTTAAAAGTTGTTGTCAAGTCACATCTTTCCCATCATGTAGTGTAGGATGTCATGTGCAGCCATATTAATTGATTAGATCTGGGCTGTCTCTAGGTTTCAGGCTCATTTTGGATTCTGATTTTGCATTCCTTTGAATTCAATATCTTTGCAGAACTCTGTGAACTGAAAAGAATATGCTATCTTGGATTTAACTATAGTCAACAAAAATTTATTGAATTCACAATGTGCAAAGCAATGTATTGGATACAAAATAATCAACAATGAATAAGACATAATTCTTGACTGTAGGTCTCTGGAAGATAAGAACTAGCTTCCTTAGTCACTCCAGAGCACTAAGCATGGTAGTCGAGCGTATAGTAGATACTTAATAAATATCTGTATTTTGGCCTTGAATAGGTAAGTAGGCCAAAGGCTTAATAGATGATAAAATGAATAATCAAATGTCTGCAAAAATTTACCAGATCATTAGCTATCAAAGCAATGCAAAACAAAGCAAATAAAGTAACTTTAAAAATAAGAGGACATTGCTATATCATGCTGGCAAGATTGTGGTGAAAACTAGTGTGCTTACACATAGCTGATAATGACAGTGTAAAATATTTTTGGAAAGCAATTTGGCAAAATGTGTCAAGAGCCATAAAAACGTGCACTTCCTTTGTTCAATAATCTCACTCCTGGGACTTTATCCTAAGGAAATAACCCTAAAGAAGGGAAAAGCTATATCTCAAAGAAATTCATTCTACTCTTATTTGAAGCAGTAAAAAGGTGGAAAAGTTATGGATCAACAATTCAGGAATAATTAATCATAGTATATCAACTAAATGGACTTTAATAAAGTCCTAAAAGTGGAAATTATGTAACAATGAGGAAAACGCATGTTATAATATTAATATTAATCAAATAAAGCACACACACACAAATATAAAGATCAAAATAAGACAGGGATTATTGAAAATAATTGACTTCTTAGAGTGGTGGAATAATTTGTGATTTTTATTCAGTTTTCTGATGCTATTATTATGTTTGAGCAATATAAAGAAATTAAAATAATCATCTCTTGACCGAAGGAGGAAAGGACCATTTAAGACAACCCAGTCAGGCAGGGTTCACTTGCTTGCATCTAATGGTCTAATAATCAGAAGACTAATTGGGAATCTGATGAGTGCCCCTTTTTACTGTCTTCAGCTCATTGGATGGAAAATCCAGCTATCAGGCAGTAGTTCTGAAACTTGCTGCCAATCAGAAGTACCTAAGAGACTTCACTATCACAGCCTGGAGATTGTGATTCATGGAAGTTTGGCGGGGACCCTGGGAATCTGCATTCTGGTAATGCCTCCACCCTATTTCTGTTTCAACAACATAGTCATGCTGAGATCCTTTAAGATGATGAAAATTTATTATCTCCTTAGCTTTTTGTTTTCTTTTCTATTCAACCTCTTCCTTCCTTCCATCAAACAGAGCTCCCAGTTGGTTGGAATCTCCTGGTGGACTCTCAAGTGCAAATTGGTTTAAAAATCTGAAGGGGATGCATGATTTTTCTGTAATCCTACAAGTGCTCTAAAAAATAAAGTTTAAAAAGTTAAAAAAAAAAAAATCCAAAGGGGAACTAAAGAAAGGATCTGGGCTGGGGTGACAGACAGGAAGAAGGACTAAGCTGGGCGGGGTCTCTGGACTCACCCCTACTGGAGTGAGGGTGGTGACTTAAGGAAGAGAGTCATGCTGGATCCAAGCAAGGGCTCCAGGCAAGCAATTACTCAACCTCAGTGGAGTCCCACCCAAGGCCAGATGATATATGGCCCCATTGGGACTCAGTGAAGCCCCAGTTCAACTTTCACAATTGATGTTTTGGGACCTGGCCTAGAGCCCATGGGCTGGAATCTTCTTTTCCCTCCCCTCCCCTCATCTTCTTTTCCATCAAATAAAGGTTCATGGGGGCCTGGAGCTGTACCTGTTCTTTGGGAAAGAACTGTCATGCCCAGCTTTTCTGCCTGCTGGGAGAAAGGGCTCAGCCTGGGGTCCCTTTGTGTTCCGTGTTTGTATGCTAGGGATTTGAGAGCTCTTCAAACTAGCCATTCCCATGGGTTTTGGTGAGTAACATTCCCAATCCCTCTCCAAGGAAGAAAAACAAACAGCTGAGAGCAGGCAGCTCCAGCTGTGGGACACTTTCCAAGTTTGGAAGGAAAAAAAGTATTCCAGCCCCAAATGCCTAGTTAAATCGAAAGCAATGGGTTGTAAAAGGGAGTGGGAACTTCTCCATAAGCCCCAGTTTTATCAAGGAATTTAAAAAAATCCATCCTTGAGTGTTTATGCCTTTTGCTTCATAGTTTGCAATGTGGTATTAGAGTCCTTTTTATACATCTGTGTGTATAATATGTACCGTAAAAATCCACATGGCCAGGCTGTGTGAACTGAGCACAAATGGGAGGAATCGAGCATTGGCTTGGTACTTGCCTTCCTTGTAGAAAATCATCCTCCGTGTCCTCACTATTAGGCTTTTCAGTTTCCCTGTCTACTTCTTGCCAAGAGGCCAGGTGGTGTGGGACAGACATTGCACTTCCGAGGCATTAAGTCCCATGCCTAGACTGATCATGTATTAGTAGACCCCTTCCTATGTGGGCCCAGAGCTCTAGTGTCAAGATGGTCTGCATTTCCTCAGTGGGATAATGCTGGCAGAAACCAGGTGGGCAATGGGGCTAGAAAAGAGCACTTGACAAGGAGACCAGAGTGTGAGTCACAGCCCCCATTTCCTAATTGCCGCCATTTAAATTTAACGAACACCTATTTGTTTCTCCCATGAAAACTATCAACCTCTTTGGGCCTCAGTCTTCTCATCTGTAAATTGGGGATAATGATATTTATACACATTGCTGTAAGGACCAAGTAGAATAATGGAAGTGAAATAGAATCACTACTATAATATCATGGTGACATTAGTGGTGAGGACAATGGGACGGTGGGGACCCTACAAATTGGCTAGCTCAGGAGTTATGCTGTTGGAGCTGCATGATAACTCAGAGTGGGAGGAAGGCAAGAAATTGCAGACCAGCAGCATGGCATGATTCACTTCCAGCGGGCCTCCTGTCACCTTCACCACATTCACTGCTATGCCTGTGATGTCTGGACCAGGGCGGGAAACACCCCTGCCTGCCAGTGTTTCAGGTCTGGGTCCTGTTCTCCACTGCAGTCTGCCTGGCAAGGATGGGGCCATGGTCACTCCTGAATAGGAGCTTGGGGCTGCAGTGGGACATAAAGGAGTCAGCTACTTCAGTCATAGGAAGTAAGTGCTGTTGCAGAAAGTATAGAATGGAGTGAGCCAGCTGGGCTGATGCCAAGCATGAAAGAGCAGGCTGGTCTGGGCAGGTCCAGAGGGCACCAAAAGGGCACCCAGGAAGCACAGTAACTGTTTCTCAAGGTGAGAGCTGGGCTGAGAGTCCTAAACCAGCCTGGGCAATGCCAACTCCTGCCTCTGAGCTGAGCCTTGCAGCAATGGGAGGTCCAGAACCACTGAGGAGGTGAGAGGGCTTAACACATCTCCACTGCCAACTGGAGGCCAGCCCCAGGGTCTGAGGCAGTGACACCAACACATTCATTGCCATTAAATCACATGTGTCTGGGCCTTGACGAGAGCCAGACCCTAGAGGTGGCAGAAACATATAAGCCTACCCCGAACCTCGGCCAGGCCCACCCTTGCCTTTTCAGGAGAACTTCACCCCCTTCCACTTCCTGTTCAGGACTGTGCCACATGGGCCTTACACTCATACTTGTGGACACCCCAACCTCCACATTTGTATTAGTCAGTCAAAGGGGTATTGATGCAAAGTACAAGAAATCTGTTGGCTTTTATTTATTTGGGGTAGAAGCTTATGGTTACCAGGCCCTAAAGAGTCCAACTCAAGGTTACTTTTCTCACCAAAGTCTGTTGCCATGTGTTGAAACAGGACAGCAGGTGATATCTGTGAGGGTTCAGCTTTCCTCTTTCCTCTTAAGGCTCCACGGGCCCCGCTTCTTCTGATCTCAGCTATAGGCTGGAGGGCCCATTTCTTTCTCGACTTAGCTGTGCTGGTCTCTTCATAGGTCAGCTGTAAACTATCTGGCAAATGGCTCATTTCTTCCCGGGACCACAGGATCACTCCTCTTTGGTGTCTACGGTGCTCTCACTTTCTTCCATATATCTTCTCCTGTGTATCTACTTCTGTGTGTCTCCTTGACTGAGTGTCCATTTATATAGCCCACAAAGGGGGTGGGGACTGTTACACTCTACTGACATGGACATGGTCGAATCAAAGCCCTAATCTTAACATAATTTAATCAAAGACATCTCAGCTGAATCTAGAAAAATCAAAGGGTATCATGCCCAGAGGAACAGATCAATTTATAAACATAATCAATATCTCTTTTTGGAATTCATAAATAATATCAAACTGCCACAACATCCAAGTTCTGTCTCCACACTCAACACCTGCAAACAGCTACCCCTTTGACAATAATGTAGTTTGCCATAAGGAGGATCGTCCAAGGGCCCTGGAAGAAGACTGGAGCTTTTAGGGCAGCAAATTCCACAGTCCCAGGTCCCTGGAGTGCAGTTCAGAAAGAGGAGGGCGTGGACTCCAGGTGGGCAAGTTCTCTTAGCCCCAATGACTCCTAGTCTTTTTGGATGGGATGTGACCAGATGAGGGACAGAATGGGGCCCTCTGAAGTGGGGGAACAGGGCAGGAGCTCCAGATGCCCTTGTCTGAGGGTGACAGTGACCTTGTCCATCCTCAGCAATGCCCAGGAGCACCAATGCTGAAGTTTTTCCTTGAATATATATTAATAAATACCATCTATGCCCTCATTCTAATAATCTAAGATTTGTTATAAAATGAGTATATGAAATAGAACTGTACGACACAAAGAGTGAGCCCTGTTATAAACTATGTGTTAATAATATTGTTGTAATATTTGTTGATAAATTTTAAAAAGTTCTATACTAAAATGTTAATATAGAGAAAACTGTGTGTATGGGGTTATATAGGAACTCTGCAAGATTTAGATATATATTTATATAGGAACTTTCTGCAAGATTTTTCTGTAAACCTACAACAATTCTAATAAAAAAAATTAATGCCTATGGGAGTTCTCAATTCTGTGAGAAAAATAGGTTAGTGTGCATTAAACAGTTTGCTATGTAGATGACACCAATAACTACCATTGTATTACCTGTGTTGGAAATCACTGCATCCCAAGAGGTATGGTGGGCCCTTAAATACGTTGTCTCATTTAAGGGTCACCACAATACTTAGAGGATGACATTAGGGTCTGCATTTTACAGATAAGGATACTAGACCTCCAAGAGTTTAAGTAATTTGTCCAAATTCACAGTGGCAGTGCTGGGGCCAAAGCTGGGTGCCCTGAGCACCCACCTCAGGATCTGTCCAACATAGTGGAGCTGCTGCCTTATCCAGAGCCACATGGAAAGGCAGAAAGCAGAGGCCATCTAGAATGTGGAGGGCTGCACGGATCTACCAGAGCTGCAGAGTGTCTCCTGCACCCAAATGAGGATGCCAGATGCTTCCTCTTTCCCAGGGGAGGGAGGTTCCCCAAGATTGAGCAGGAAAGGACGAAGTCCAGGATACTTTCTTCTTCTCAATGCTTTCCACTAGGAAGACTTCAAGTTTACTTTAATGTCTTGGGCAGTCATTTTTTGATCAGGTCAAAGTTGGAATATGAGAGTTTGGGTAGAGATATCAGTTCGTATGAATCATATCCTTGGAAAGGTGGCTGGAAAATGGACCTACTTTCTGTTATTGCTGTTACCCCATAACAGCCTAGCTGCAGATCCCCAAAAGTGCTGCTTCCCTTGGCTCCTGTGCCCCCATGCTGGTCGCCCAAAGTGCAGCTAAGCTACTTATTTAATTTCTTGCAGATAACCAGAGTCTCCCCTCTGCCACAGGGAGCACGGAACCCTGGACAGGATGCTTCCTCACCCTGAGCCTCTGTCTTCTTTTTAAAACTAAGGCCAGGACTAAGCCTTCCCAGCTCTCATTTTACATGGGATTCTGCCTCTCCTTTGCTGTGTGTCCTCAGGGAAATTGCCCAGCAGCTCCCTCTGGGGCAGGAGTGTTTTGCTATTAATTGAACTGCAGGAGCCTCTGCTGGCAGGGTCTCCAACCCATTGGGGCAGTGCACAGGCACAACTGATGAGTGGGAAACGAGAGACTCGTTTGCCCCCAGAGGGTGAGCTGGTGGTTTGGGGGAAGTCCAAACTGCTGGGTGCCGTGTTCTCAGGATTATAGAAGGATTCCCATGGCCTTTTCAAAAGATGGTTTTATTAGAACATTAGAGGAAATTGAAGGAGAAAATGTGTACCAATAAGCCTACCACTCCCCCACAGTTGTTTTCGTTTCTCCAAGTTCCCTTCTCCTCTTTATCCCTTTGTATACATATTTGTTTGCATAATTGCACTCATAGTGTACACACACAAATGAGTGCTGTTTTTTCCCTTAACATAATTTCATAAACACTTTCCCATCTGCTTCACAGTTGTTATAATTATCATTTTAAATGGATGTGTAATATTCCTTTGTGTTGATTTACCATAATTTAGCTAAACAACCCCCAAAGGTTAGACACTTAGCCCCGCCTAATTTTGAGCTATTATGGATAATGCGACTAAGAGTTTTACATTTGCCTTCTTTATAATCATTTCCTTGCAACAAATTCCCACAAGGAGGATTTCTGAGCCCAAGGGTATAAAATGCTTTTATAGATCTTGCAAAGGCATTGGTTTTCTCAAGGAAATCTCTGTTTGTGCGTGCTAAATGGCTGTGGCTAATGGTAGGGGATAAGTGTTAAGAGGTAAATAAAAGATGCCTTTCCTTAACTCCTCCCAGAAAGATGCTGTTTTCCCAAAGCTCTGGCAAATAATACACTGAAAATGTTTCACTGAGGACAACTGGCCAGAGCCCACTGTTATTGACAACAGTAAGAAGGAGAAACAAAGTGGTTTTGCAGAAGGGCTGCCTCTTTGTAGCAGTTCCTCCTCCCAGAACCAGCCCCATTGCTTCTTGGACTTTAGGCCCTAAGTCACTTAAGACATTTTCCTCACTTTCTTCACCCCATGTTCTTGCAAGTGCCAGGTGTGTGTGTGGTGGGAGGGGTTCCAAAGATTCCTTGTAGGGATGGAGATCCCGAAGAGAAGGGGGACTGGCATTGGTTACCCCCACATGACTGCTGAGATGCAGAATATGTAGCTTAGAGTGGTGCTCTTGTTAGAGAGAAACATGGCAAGTTGTTGGGAGAGCTCTACCCATGTCCCCTGAGCATGAACAGAGCAAAAGATTGAGTACCTCTCTTCCACTCCGGAAGGTCCCAGGATGGGTTCCCGGTGCTGCCTAAAGAGAAGACTAGCAGACACAGAAGAATCCACAGTGAATGGACACAGAAGGCAGACAATGGGGGGTGGAGGGGGCGAGAGGGGTGGATAAATTAATAAATAAATCTTAAAAAAAAATAAAGGAAAGGAAAGGGCCAAGGATTGGGGTCCTAGTTACTCCAAAATGTAGAGGTCAAGTAGAGGGCCAAGGGCAGCAAAGGAGACCAAGAGATGCTTAACTGGATTAACTTGGGGCATCTTAAAATATTTTTGTATCTCTATTTTGAAATGTACAGGGAAGTAAACATTTTCTGAGCCTCTAGGCTAAGCCAGGCATTGTGCAATCCCTTTGCATGTTACTTTAGTGAATATTCCCAATTCTGAGTGAAGGACAATATTCTCCCCATTTTAATGGTTAAAAAGAATAATGAGACTCAGAGAAGCTAAATTAATTTCCCCTAGATCACATCTCATAAATGGTCAAGCTGATATCTGAACTCTGGCTTGCCTGGTTCTAAAACAACCGCTCTTTCTCTCCCCAGTGTTGGATAGTTACTTTTACACATATCTGCTCTGTCAGTCGGGAAGATCTTTACGGCAGGGGCCTCTCTTTCTTTGTACCTCCCTGTGTCTAACACAGTGCCAAGCACATAGCTGGCACTCAACAAGAGTCTGTTGTTTTGAATTTGAGGCAGGAGGGTTCCAAACTCTTGGGTGGTGGCAGCCAAGGCCAAGTGCTTACAGGGTCATCACAGAAATTCCAAGTCCTTATAACTCTCTTCTCTCCAACAAGGCAGAGAACAAAGGGTTTGCTAGATGCTCAGATTCGATCTCAGTCCAAACTCAAAGCCATGAGTTTGCGGCAAAATCTATTTGATAGCTCTGGACACACACAACACAAGATAGTACCAGAAAGCAGAAGGAAGGGTGTGTTTAGAAGGTACAAGGTTGAGCTTTGAAGAGTGAGACACAGAGGTGTGGAAGGAAGCAAGAGACTAATTCAAGTCCTTTCATTATCTTTTTGCTTAAATAAGAAAGCTCTTTTTTCTAGCAAGTATGAGTGCTGCACACTGCCTTTGACCAGTTTCCTCCAAGTCTGCCTCCTGGGATAGAGATGAAGGCACTTGATAAGTCTCTCTCGATATTTCCTTCCTGCATAACATGGTGAAATGAGGGCTGGATTACCACAGTCAATGTGGGTTCTATCTGACTATGATCACATAACAAACACTGGTGACACTAGGTGCCAAGCACTATTTTAGGTAGAGAAATGATTTTAATCCTCACCAAGCTCTGAAGTAGGTTATTACTGTATTACTTCCACTTTACAGATGAGGACACTAAGGTACCTGTAGCTTGAGTCAATTGTCCAAGGTCATGGGGTAAGTGGAAAAGCCAGGATCTGATCCCTGGCAACCCGGTTCCAGGGCACATACCATTCAGCCGTGGTTTATGACCTCACCACGAGGCTCTGGGGAAGAGACGTCTTGAATTCATGTCCCTCGACCAGGTCCCCATTCACTAGCTGTGTGATGCTGGGCCCAAACAGGTAACTCCTCTGAGTCTTGGTTTCCACATCCACAAACTGTGAACTACATTGTGGATTACCTAGGTTGTCATGAGGATCAGATGGCATGATGTATGTGAAAATTCTTGAAAACTCTAAAGCACCATCCAGAGATGAAGGATCAATGTGGCTAATTAATGGTGAGTTTAAGTCTAGAGTAGGGTTGGCAAACTTTTCTTAAAGGACAAAATAGTAAATGTTTTAGGCTTTGTGGACCATACGGTCTCTGTTGCAACCACTCAGCTCTGCTGATATAGTACAAAAGCAGCCAGACAATATATAAATGGATGAACATGGCTGTGTTCCAGTAAAACTTTATTTACAAAAATAGGCGGTGGCCATATTTGGCTCTTTGGCTAAAGGAAGGACTCCAGCAATATGTAGGTGCCATCAGTCTTCTGCCCAGTCCTATCTAACTGAAATTAATGATTTGGCTGGGGACCCAGAGAGCATGTTTGCCAAATTTGCAGGGGATGTACAGCTGCCTCCACATTTCCGGCATTTCTCACTTCGGGAACAGTCTAAGGCATCCATCAAATCAAAGAGATAGGAAAGGCCTATCATCCTGGGCAGCAGAATCTTTGTTGGAGAAGTACGGGTATCAAAATTTTCTTGGTCATTTGGGCTTGGGAAAGAAGCTCTTAAAGTTAGGCGGGATCCAGCAGAAAGGGCTGTTAGTTTCTCACATGTTTAAGGTCTAAGTTTAAGTAAGAAGGCTAATGGGGAGACTCGAGGTGTCTCTGCTTCAACAGTGTAAGACATGAGGAATGAAATGCGTGCATGTGCCTAGCATGACCTTAGTAGCATCCTCCCGCTAACTGTACACGTGGCTAGGGAACATGGCTTTGGGTGGGATATTGGCTCAAACATGACTGATGGCACAGGGTTGAAAGGAAAAGCTAAAGGGAAAGATGTCTGAATCCAGATTCAAATTGATCCAACAGGCTGCAATACTTGGCAGAAACCAATGTGATGACATTTAACTGGGATTGCTGACAAGACCCATATTTAAGTTAAAGCAGCTACAAAACCAACAAATGTCAATTGTGCTAACAGAGGATGGAGAGGTCCTCACTAGGCAATGTTTCCTTTGAAAGAACTCTGGGTTGATGAGGAATTAACATTATTATTAATGGTTGCTTAGAATTCCATTGTTTGGGATGTGGTGTCATGCATTACTGAGTCACTGCTAGAAATGCTAATATACATTTAGGTAACATCAGCATACACAACTGTCGAGATCAACATTGGTTACAGCCCTGCACACTCTGCCCTGGCCCTCCTAGGACCCCATGAACAGCAGTCACATTCTCCCACCTCACCACACTCTAAGGCCAGGTCTTTAGGAGCCAAAGATTCCCTTTTTCTACTATGGGGTCAAAGAATCTGAAGTTTGGGCATGTGCTATATATTCTCCATTTTCTCCTCCAACCCAATCTGTTCTCCACTCTTCTCCCACTCTGTTCTGTGCACCAGGAGGGTGACTCTCTGCTTCTTTGCCCAGTAGCTTCTAGGCTACCTTGGCTATCAGTGAGATGCTTATTTCCTCCACTCCCAATCTGCTCGACTGCAGGTATAGTGGTCACTTTCTTGTGTGGAATACCTTGGCTCCTGTCAGGGTACCTCTCCTATAAGATACTTACCTGGTCATAATGTTGAAGGGTTCAGTTAAAAAATATATTAAGCACCTATTATGTTCCATGTATTGTGCTAGGTACTGGGAGTACAAAAATACACTAGACACAAGTCCTTATGAGAGAGGTTTCTTTCAGACCAGAAGGGAAGGATTCAAATAGATAATTTCAATATAATTTGGCAATTGTTAAGATAAAAGCATGTATACATAGAGGTCTCAAGACTAGGTCAGGTAAGCTACTGTTGAAGGAATTGGGACTTCCTAAGCCTATTATTTTTTTTTTTTTAAATTTTGGAGGTACCAGGAATTGAACCCAGGGTCTTGTACATGGGAAGAAGGCACCTCAACCACTCGAGTTACATCCACTCCTGTGCCTGGTGTTTTACACTTGTTGAAGAACAACCATGAAGTTGAAGAAAGCCTTTTTTTGGGTTGTTCCTGTAAGAAGAACTAGAAAGAGTATGTTGGGGATAGTCAAGGAAGACAAGAAGAGAAGTTTTTGTCACTTGCAGCTGTTCTTCAGTAGAGGCACCACACCTCCTCTGCCTGGGAAGTCATGAGGGAGGTTCTTTCTTTGGGAGTGAGGTTGTGCAAGGTGTCCTCTGAGGTTCCTTCCAAGGCTCAGATTCTCAGTACCAGGGGTGGGGCTGGCACCATAGGGCTGGCACTCTCTCTATCTCTCTCTTCACAAATAGCAACAATGCTAGAAACACTGTCCTTCTTGGCTTACAGACCCCTGTATTTCACAGTAAGTCCATGATTACTCAAACTATCTAAGTTTCTCTTGTGTATTTACAAGAAACATGTGGGATGTAGGCACCTACCCCCTACCATGCAGAGCACAGTTATCTCTATTTAGAGATAAAAGTCATTGACTGCTTAGGCTAAACAAGTAAGTTTCTAATCCTTTTGTACTCTGAAAGCAAAATCTAATTTAATAATAATGATGATAATAACATTTAATATTTATTGAGCACTTACTTTGTGCCAGGCACTAAAAACATTCATGTACTAATTAATTTAATCCTTAAAACCACCCTGTGGGTTAGGTACCATTATCATCCCATTTTAGATATGAGGAAACTGAGACCCTGGGAGATTAAATTATTTGCCCCAAGATTTTAGAACCATTCAGTGGCACAATCTGAATTTGAAACCAGAAGTTGGCCTCAAAGCTCTTAGCTTTTGAAGCATATAGCTATGTTCTTAAAATATTTGAAAGATGCATAGACTAATAGAGCTATTATGAAGCCCACAGCTTTTCAAACTACAGCTCGTGTCCCATTCATGGATCATAAAATAAATGTATAAATTGTGACCATATTTTAAAATTTAGAATAGAATAGAAAATTATCAGCATTCATCACACATTTATGTGCTTGCTGGGTATATGTGCTTGCTGGTTGTGATGTAAAAGGAATTTCTTTTTCTTTTTTTTTTTTTAAAGATTTATTTATTTATTTAATCCCCCCCTCCCCTGGTTGTCTGTTCTCTGTGTCTATTTGCTGAATAGCTCGTCTTGTTTATTTGTCTGCTTCTGTTGTGTCAACTGCACGGGAAGTGTGGGCGGCGCCATTCCTGGGCAGGCTGCACTTTCTTTCGCGCTGGGTGGCTCTCCTTGCGGGCGCACTCCTTGCGCGTGGGGCTCCCCTGCGCGGGGGACACCCCTGCGTGGCAGGTCACTCCTTGCACGCATCAGCACTGCGCATGGGCCAGCTCCACACGGGTCAAGGAGGCCCGGGGTTTGAACCGTGGGCCTCCCATGTGGTAGACGGACGCCCTAACCACTGGGCCAAGTCCGTTTCCCAGGAATTTCTTAATGTAGGTCACAGTCAAAGCTTTTGAGAAACACTGATCTAGCCCAACCTGTTCATTTTACAAATGAGTATACAAACGTTCAGACAGTCAAAGTAATTTTTCCCAGGATTACAGTGTTAATGGATGAGCTGGAACTAAATGCAAGATTTTCTTATTCTTGGGTCACATTATCAAGCTTATTTGCCAAGGAAGCCAAGAAAAAGCAAGAATAGTAATACTAATAGTACTAGTAATACTACTTCTAGTAGTGATGACAATAACAATAATAATAGCAGTTAATACTTGTACAGAGCCAGGCACTATTCTAAGAGATTTAAATATATTAACTTATTTAATCCTACAGTAATTCAATGAGGCAGACTCATTATTTCCCTGCATTTTCAGTTGAGGAAACTTGGGTATGAGAAAGTCCAGGAACTTGGTTAATATTGCACTGCTGGTAATGGTGAAACCATGATTCAAACTCAGACAGGCTGGCTCCAAAGTTGGTGCTTTTAGCCAGTATTAAGTACTGCATGACCTGCCCATCTAAATGTTCTCTCTCTATGCTCAATGTAAATACAGTATATACTGTAATGTTTGCATATTAATATAATTAATTACATGCTTATTTCAGCTAGCCAAATGTCCTTGGGTAATGATTCCATATTTACCAGGTCATTTAGACACTCGATTAAAAGTGAAATAATCATCTTTTTTTCCACAAATAAGATCCCCTCCAGGCTTCCTTATCTCTGTCACTCATTCAAGCAGTTGCATATTTAAAAACATCATTCACTTGAAGAATTGCATAGAGTAGGTAGTATTAAAAAAGAAGATGACAAGCTGTGCACAATACCCAGCCTTGTCTCAAGAAGGATTAAGGCAGTTTATATGAATACATACAATACACTAAGATAACAGTAGATATGAACAAAGGAAAAATAACAGGTATAGAGAAACTCAGTGGAGCCAGCAGTGAGACTATCACAAAATGGTTTCCCTAAAATCTAAAATCTAGTTGTGGATAGGCTACCAACCCAGGTTTTATAATTTGAATTACCTTCAAATTCACACTCTTACAACTGGATGACAACTGACTCTTGGTTCATGTTAATTACCTCTTTGAAAGCAATTTTAATTACTTTCAAATTCAGTTTCCATAAGGTAAAAACAAAGGATTCCTCAGGGAAAGCATATCTTCTTCTGAGACTAAGACAGAAAGGAATTTCTCCTTGGATCCTTGTAAAGTTGACATGGTATAATGTAATAAGCAACGTCCTCAACAACATCCTTAACTATACACAAGGACAAAAATTCACAGGACTGTTTCTGACAGAGTCTCCCAATAAAGCCAGTGGTTGGGAATAGGGACTTAAGGCTTAAAATGTAGAGTTTTTATTTGGGATAATGGAAAAGTTTGGATAATGGAAAAGTTTTGATAATGGATGGTGGTGACAGTAGCATGACATGGTGAATATAATTAACAGCACCGAATTATGTATTTGAATGTGGTTAAAAGGGGAAATTTAAGGTTGTATGTATAGTAATAGAATAAAAATAAAATAAAATCCAGGGAACTGTACAACACAGTGAATCGTAAGTTTAAAAATAAAAGAAGCAGCAGCCATTTGCATCAAGCTCTTATTTCTAAGCTGCCCTGATGGGATGAATAATCTGTGGTAAATGGATGTGAGCTCTGTGTAACACTTTCCCCTGACACACAGTCTCAGGACAGACTCTTGAAGGAAAGTCACTAAGAACAGTGGTTCAAATGCTATTCAGATCACTTGCTCTCCTACAGCTGATGCCTTCCTGACTATTCCACCTCCTCTTTGTATAATTTGGCATGCAGAATAATCTATACCATACTATCCTAATATGTACATGCTTTATGATTTTAAACCTTCCAAGGACAGGAATAACCCCATGACATGATTTATTTCCAGGGCTTGTTCTGGTGTCCTACACCCACTAAGCACTCATGTGAAAGTTAAGCATATGTTGAGGATGGTGATGGAAATGTCTGTTGCTGTTAAGAAAGAATAAGGAGTGAAAGGAGCCTTTCTATTACCAAAAACTCTTCTGGGTCCAGTTGCCAGAGTCTACATCACTGTGACACTCCAACTTCCCCCAAAATTAGGCCCCCAGAAATATCTGTACTTCCCCTCTTTGCTGTTTTATTTTCACAGTGGGGAATTCAAATTCAATGAAAGGGAAGGAGGAGGTGGACATTTCCTAGGAGATATGATTCCTGATGACCTCACTTTGTCACCACACTGATGTCCCAGAAGTAGTCATGGCTAAGACCGAAGCTCCTCTAACCCTATAGCTCCATCACAGAGACCACCCTGTCTAAAGTGCTAGAATTAGGACTTCCTGACCAAGTGGACATTCAATCTCAAATCTCTTTATCATGAACTGAAGCCCAATGGTTTTTACTGTCTGTAGCAGTTTGATATGGTTATGAATTCCAAAAGTAGATATTGGATTATGTTTGTAATCTATATTTGGGCCTGACTGAGTTATGATTAGGGCTTTAATTGGGCCACGTCATTAGGGCATTGAGTCCCTGCCCCTTGGTGGGTGGGGATTCACAGATAAAAGGCACAGCAAAGGACAGAGTTGGGGGTTTTCTGATGTTGGAGTTTTGATGTTGGAGTTTGATGCTGAAGTCTTAAACTGGAGCCCCGGGGAAAGAGACAGAGCCATACACCTGACAGTCTAGTTGACCTTGTGGAGAGAGGCAAAGCCTAGAGAGCCTCATAGTCTACAGCTGACCTTGTGGAGGAAACAGAGGAGCTGAGCCCAGAGGAACCCCGAAAGCCTGAACCCTCACAGACATCAGCAGCCATCTTGCTCCAACATGTGGAAATAGACTTTGGTGAGGGAAGTAATTTATGCTTTATGGCCTGGTATCTGTAAGCTCCTACCCCAAATAAATACCCTTTATAATACCCAGCAGATTTCTGGTATTTTGCATCAGAACCCCTTTGGCTGACTAATACACTGTCCAATAATAAACATGGAAGAAAATGGAAACATAATAGGGAACCATCGGCCTAGGTAATAAACAAACTGTTGAGAACATAGAAAGACTCGGGTGGAATTGGGTAGGTGGAATTGACTACAGTAGTCTCTTTGGGAAATGATGGAGGACCCTGAGTTGAAGGGCTAGAACTCAGTGATGGTGTGGGAATAGCAGAGGAAACTTCATAGGAGGATGCTGGTCAGGAACATATAGATAGTGGGCAGAAAGTCCATTTGAGAGAATAATTTGGGTGATGGCTGAATTAATCTTCTGACAAGGGAAGCTGGGATGATGCATAAACATAGGTGTAGTATTTGCCTTTTACTTTCAGTATTTGGGTAAGGAATGAATGGAAAGAAGTCTCATGCAGGGTTTGTAAGAGTAATATTTTTATATAATTAAAATATACTTTCATAATATTGGAAACTAGTAAGAGTAAGCATTTGAACTCCAATCAGATTTTGAGCTATATAATGAAGTGAGTACAATTGTCCAAGCAGGAATTCAGACAATCCCTGCATTGTGCAAGCGGGATTCAGGTATGATACTTGGTTGCAGTGGACAATTTTGTCACCCAGTTGTAAGATCAGTGAGATTTGTACCAACATGGAGATTTAGATGTCTAATAGTGGTTCAAGGAGAACTTCTCCTGTGCAAGTCACCCTTTGCAGAGTGCTGAGATACAGGTGGTGCCAAGGATGAGGAAGTGCTTACAGCAGGACATCTAACAGCAGCCCAGCAGATCAGCTTTGGTCTACACTGAGCCATGGATCTCCCCAACATCTGAAAGAAGCATTACTGCAGGTCTTTAATCAGGGTGAATCTAAAGAAACTCCCTACCTAAGATCAGGCAGGGCCTCCTTGAAGACCTCAGCCCTGTCTACCACATTCCCAAGTCACAACCCAGGGGTGAGGCAGTCGGTGACTGCTCTGTTCCAACAGCCATCCTCATTAAACCTCTCCCAGAGGCCAATACTATTTTTCAGACAAAATTTGGGGAGGGAGGGGACAGTGGCCACACACCCAGAGCCAAGAGGCAAAAAATGATGTCCAGTTTCATCAGATCAATTCCAATCTATCTGCAGTTTTTATCCCACAATCTGGTACTCAGAAACTTCAGTTTGGAAGGTGATTAAAATGGTCAACATCCTCAGATGGAATGACTAAGGAAGTGTGGCAAATGTTTTGATTAGATTGAGAAACTGGGTTCCGCCCTCCTTTTTGATATTTCCAGGATGTCATCATAAATCCCATTCATAATCCAAGCCAGGGAAAAAGCTTCCCTGCACCATGCTGCACAGCACTCCTTGTGAAAGCTCTCTCTTTTATTTTGACTAGAAATCTGTCTTTTTACAACAGCCACCAATTCGTCCTAGTTCTGCCCTCTGGAGCCACAGAGAGTACATCTGCGCTTTTCCACAGGCAGTCTTTCAGACACCAGAGAGAACTTTCACTCCCCTGTAAATCCCTTCCCCAAGACCCTATGTCCTTCCGGGGCCCCCAGTGACCTAGGCCCCCCGCCAGCCTGGTCTCTCCTCTCTCCACCCCTTCTATCACCTAAATGTTCATGTTCAGCAGAGCAGTTGTAACACTGTAGCCTGGTTTTCTTGTTGGCCTGACACGCTTTCCAAACATTCCAGAAATTTGTTATGGTCGTGACAGCCAAGCCCACAAAACCCAGATCTCAATCTCTCACTGAGCAGCCCAAGAATATGTTCAAATCATCCTCTGGCTGGCTTGGCCGGCGATGGGTCCTGCTGGACGTCATCCCTCGTTCCTGGGATGAATCATGAGTTTCTCTTGTTGTTGCCTTTGGCTGCCCCCTGGAACAATGGTGGTAGAGCCACCACCCTCAGTGTATGCCCCAAGCTCTGCATATGGAAACCTCAGGGCGAAGGCAGCAGTGAACATCCCATTGCAAGGCCCAGGTAACTGGTCCCATTCATCAGAAGGTAAGTCAAGACCAGGGACGTTCCAGGCATCTGCCTCAAGGTTTCCATGGATGGGTCATCTGTGAGGTCTTAAACTCCAGATTCCTGCCCTAGAGTTAACTTGAGGACCCCGCCCTCAGCATTCCATGTCGCTTGTGGCTGGTCGGCAGCCTGGCTCTGAGGGGCCCCACCCTTCTCCATGCCACACCCAAACTTGCCCTGTGCATTACCACAGAATTCATTTACAGCCTGGTTATGACCTACCCCACGCTGCCTTGGCCTGACCCTGCCTGACCACCGGAGCTCCTGGAGAGATGCCACTGGGCCTGTGTCCCCAGTCCTACCTACCTTATCAAGTCTCCCAAACCTCCAATTAGAAAGGTGGCTCTAGGCAGGAGTCAGGGGCCCAGCACAACCTTTCCTCCTGTCTGCTTTGCTTGCCTGCATCACGGTGTGGATGGTGAGCTGTGCTGACAGAGCGTGGGGTCTGCAGGCCCCCAGATTAATCCCTCCCGAGACATGAGCTCTGCTCATCTCTGGCTAGAGAAAGTGCTCCCAACCCCAGCCTATCATCCCTGGCCTGCCTTGCATACAGGAACTGGGGAGAAGAGGCTGTCTTGGGGGAGCCACCACTCCCCGTTCCTGCAAAGGGCAGTAGGTATACTATGGCCCTGATTAGCCTCAGCAGCAAAATCCCTCCTGATCGTTTTCATCACAGCTCAGGACTAGGGGCTAAGATGATGCCAGCCACTTTGTGCAAACCACAACCCGGGGTCCAGGGAGGCCAGTGACCTGCACAGTATTGCACAATTATGTAGGAAGAGTCGAAAGTCCTCATGCAGCTTTGCTGATGGCATCAGAGTTCTCACCAACTCACAGAGCCACTGCCCACTCCCCACCCCCCCAACACCAGCATGGCTGCCGAGCAGTCGTGTCCAATGGGGAAGACAAACCAGCTTCCTCTTCATGGTGGCGGCGGTGAGGACAGCATCCCTGGGCTCATGACAGCAGGAATGAACAGCCAAGGCTCCATCTCTCCCATTTCCACCCGCTCTCAATTCCTGGGTACCTCTTCCAACACCCCTAAAGCTTGGGACAGAAAAGGGCCTTTCTTACCTGCTAGGATGAAAATGCCCACAAGGGTCAGGAAGACCAACAGGTAGAGCCCGAGAACAGCATGCTTCAGCGCCGACAGCGAGCCCAGCTGGGTACAGCAGCCTCCCGCCCGCCGTTTCTGGCCTGGTCCTACACAATAAGGTTAAGAAGAGAAGAGAAAGGACACTTGAAAACCCCTTCAGCGTTTCTCCCTCTTCTGGTTTCATCTCTTCCTATTCACATGGAGCCCCTCATCCACCTTTAGCATGCCTGAAAGTCAGCCACGCAGATGGAGAGCTTTTCAGAACTATCACAAGGTCTTCAGCTTCTAGCCCTCGTCCCACCGACATGAACAAGTCAGGCAGGCATGCCCAAGGGCTCACGTGTGCCCACAAACCCACCCACTTTGAACCAGTTCAAAACTGAAATAGGTTTGAATATGTCCTTTACAAAGTGCCATTATTCCATGCAACCTAGGGAATATTGAGAGAATTTAAAACAGGATTTACAAACTAAATGTGCCTGGGAAGGGATGGAAATGAGCGAACAGGGCTAGGGGTGATGATAGTAAACCAAAAAGTGTGTGCCTTGTCTAGGAGAGGTTGCTGTGCAGAGATGGCCAGATCCAAAATTTTCAAGACAATTTGGAAGTAATTACGGGAAATCACCCTATTTTTAAATGCTGGCAACTAATTTCAATTAAAAAAAACAAAAACACTAGGGAATGTAAACAAAACACATTTGCAAAAACCAAACCAAAACACACACACATTTGCAAGTTGGATGTGGCCTCAGTTTTAGACTTAGAGGAAACCTCAGGTTTAGACTTAGAGGAAAACAGAAGAACATCATCGTGTGAAGTTACACGAGACTGACCAACTTCCAGCCAAGATGGAAGAGTGAAATCTTAGTGCGGTAATGGGATTGTTTAGTCCAACCTTTTCATATTACAGATAAAGAACCAAAACCCAAAGAGGGTGTGGTGACTCAATCATGCCTCCCACAAAGACATTTTCAAGTCCCAGTTTGTGGTCCTGTGGGTGTAGACTCATTTGTAACTGGGATCTTTGAAGATACCAATAAGATGTGACCAAACTGAAGCACGGTGGACCTTAATCCAGTAAGACTGGAGTCTTTATAAGCAAAGGACATGACACAGCAGCAGAAGTCAGATGAGAAGATCGGAGAAGACAGACTACTGTGTGATATTGGCAGAGATTGAGTTCTGAAGGGCTGGCAAGTCCCCCCAGAACACTACTGACTTTGGTGAAAATGTGGCCTGTCAATACCTTTATTTTGGACTTCTGGTCTTCCAGATTGTGAGACAAGAATTTCCTGTTGTTGAAACCAACCAGCGTGTGATATTTGTTATAGCAGTCCTGGCAAACTTAGAGGGGACCTGGCATTTAATATCTAATGTTAGGTAGTGGCAAACCCAGTGAAGACCCAGGTACCTTGACTTCCCCTGATCTTCCAGCTGCACCTCTCCTTCTATTTTGTATTTGCAGCCCATGCATAGGTCAGGAAGCTTACTGACCTCCACCCTATGTCAACTGAGAGTGGAAAGGAAGAGAGGCTTCCCTGCCCTTGCCCCAAGCAAGGAAGGTAAGACTTGCTGGAGGGCAGTTTTACAAAATATGAGTGTACCAGCAAGGCTTATTCCCTAGCCCCTGGAGTGAAAGCCCCCTCCAGAGCGACTCTATTACTTTGAGTGTCACTAACTGGAGAGTGTTGCACCTGAGGAAGGTGTGGAAGCAGATAAAAGTTGACAATAGTTTGTTGAAATAACTGATTCAGAAAATGTTTTAAAAGATAGTGAGATGTTTGCAATTCCTGGGTAGGTTTGGGTTGCAGGGAAAGTATTTCAGGGCCTATTTATTACCTCTCAGGTAGCATTCCCATCTTGGCCTTCAAGAGGGTTTGTGGCCATGAGGTGAATGGGTGGTGACTAGTTGATGCCTTAGGACCCAAAGGTATTGCCAAGTGAGAAACACTCCCCCCCCCCCATGACTATAATTTATTTAGAAGATTGCTGTTAAAACAGCTAAGCAGAATGATTACATGTCACCACAAAACACTGGGTATAATTTAGAGCAAGCTGTCAAGAAATACAACCTCAATCACCATTCTCATTCATTTTTAAATGTTAGCAAATATTGAAGCATTAACCTGAGTTTCCACTAAGACTTGACCAGAACATATCTTTCTAACTCACCCCAAATCTTCTTTCCCAGAATTTTCCATCCTTTTGCACACTTTAGGATAGATAACCGGGTTTGCTCCTAAATATGTAGGCTCCTCCTAGCATGTTATTTTTCTAGTGGGAGCTCCTGGTTATCTGATTGCAACTTATGAGAGAAAAGTCTGTTTCACTCAAGGGTGAAAATGGTAGGTATGGCATTGCATAATACTCTACAAATGTTAGTGATCATGCTCATGATGGTTGTTCCTGCCCTCCTGCTCTAAACCCTGCTTCCTCTTTAGTCTCCTGGCAGAATAGGAGGAGGAAAATCACAGAGCCATCAATGCTGCTAGTTTGATACTTGCCTTTGCTATTTGCATGTGTGTTGCTAGCTCACTGCTTAGTTCATAGTAAAGTAATATAATTAGGTCTATTTTTTCCCCATCAAACAGAGTAGTTTCCTTCTGTCTGAGGCTTCTATTTAAAAATGAGGACTCACTCTTGTCAGGTCTTTTGTCAACCATCACACACATGATATAGACCTTCTGAGAGATCTTAATTTCAGCAAAATTCGATTACTTCACACATTAAACAAAATCTATTTTAAATAGAATATAATAAGGGGTTAAAATAGAGATTTTCTACAAATGGTCAGACAAGCATAACATGAATGGTTCTGGTAAGATGTTTAGAGAAAATGACAGCAAGGGAAAGTAGACAATTTAAGGGAAAGACTAGATATTAAGACTGCCAAAAGCATATTTATTGGCTTTTTTTTTCAGGTGGCAGCAGCATGTCAGTTTGGTAGACCATTCAAATTATCTAAACCTGGAGAAAGATTAAAAACACTGTAAAATGATACAACCAGCAAAGGCAGAGCAAAAAGTGTGTTCATTTTTTGTTAGAGGAAAAAAAAATGTAGAGGGTTTGACACATGGATTTTAGGGGTGATAACTTCGTCAGACAGTATTGACACCCACTATCGATTGCCCTATTGATGGCCTCCAAGGAAGCCTCTAAGATGGCCCCACTGATCCTTACCCCCTTATGCTGTCCCTTTCCACATTGTACCAGGGTTGGTTTGTGTGACCAATAGCATATGGCGGAAGTGATGATGTGTCATTCCTGAGATTAGGCAGTGGCACTGCAGCTTCCTTACTGCTCACTCTTTCTTTCTCTCGGGTCATTCATTTTGGGGGAAGCCAGCTGCCATGTGTGACAGCACTTTGGAGAGGCCCACAGGGTAAAGGACTGAGGCCTTTGGCCAATAGCCATGGGAGGGAGTCTGGAAGCAGAACTTCCATTCCAGTCAAGGCTTCCAGTGATAGCAACCCTAGCTGCCATCTTGACTCATGAGATACCCTTAGTCAGAACTACCCAGTTGGGGTGCTCCCAGATTCTATCCAGATTATTATATTATATATAAACATATTTTTGAGCAAAAATTTGATCTGAAGAACAGCAACAACAAAATTATGGCTTTCCTCGCACACTTACTCTTCCCCAGAAACTGTGTGAGATAAATTTTTGTTCTTGTAAGCCACTAAGTTTTTGGGTAATTTGTTTCAGCAATATACATTGGGACATGAAAAGATAATGAGCTACAAGAGGGAGAGATTTCATCAGTGTTGTTCACTGCCAACTTCCCAGTTCCTAGCAGACAGTAGGCACTCAGAAAATATTGGTTGAATATGGTTGAATGACAATCGATATATAGCCACTGACCTTCAGATGGTCACAGTCAGAAGGGAAGAAGACGGGTAAATGGTAACTATTATGCAAGGAATAATTAAGTAGGTGTATTAGAGAGAGAAGTGCAAGTAAAGTATTATGTTGCAGAAGTTGTGAGTCATTCTGTGTTGGAAGGTGATTCCGGAGCAGTAACTCAGCAGGGCTTTGAGGAATGAATTTTTCTAGATGTGCTAAAACCTGTTGCTTTTCTTCAGTTTTATCATCTAAGTTACTGAAAGCTATGACTTTAAGAGAAAAACATTCTTTCTCCCCGTGAGAACAGTTTTGAAGGAAGTACCAGATAGAGTTGTAGGCTATTAAAGAGAGTTTTTGTTTTTGCAGGCACAGTCATATAAGACCAGGTCAGATCGAGAAGCCAAGGAAAGCAGGCTCAAGAAACCTTGGAGTGGACTTACTGGTATCCTACTATAGAATTATTGTGACTCTAGCAATGGAAAAAAGTATGTCATTGATGTGGAGACAATGGCTGCAGGAGTTGCTGAGGGGAGGGAGAGGGAAAAAGAAGTGTGATCCTGGGACATTTTCGGGAGTTGGGGTTGTCCTCAATGATATTGCAGGGAGGGATGCAGGACAATATATATCCTGCCATAACCCAGTGAATGGACTGGAGAGAGTGTAAACTACAGTGTAAACTATAATCCAGGCTGTGGGGCAGTGCTTCAAAATGTATTCATCAAATACAATGAATGTACCACACTAATGAAAGAAGTTGTTGATTTGGGAGGAGTGGTGGCTGTAGGGAGTTGTGTATATGGGAACTTCTTATATTTTTTAATGTAACATTTTGTGTGATTTATGTATCTTTTTAAAAAAAGATCTATATAGAGCCAAAAAAAAAAAAAGCTTTGGAGAGGGCAAGGTGAACTGCTCTGAGACAGAAAATCAAAGCCAAAAATTAAATACAAAGTCACTTGAAGAAACAGCCCAAATGCCAGACTGGGAGATGTTGCTCATCGCCATGTGGAGTGCATGGCCTCCAGGTGATTGCCTGGAAGCAGTCAGAAAGATGGTTTTCCCATCTTTAGGCAAACTGAGTGGCATATAACCTATACATTTTCACCATATCTGAGTATCCCTTGGCTGATATGTCCTTTGTCCCCTTTTTTTAACCTAAATTTATTTTAGAAGGAAATCTTACATTATCACCATAAGTGGAAAAATAGTATTTTCCTATTACATACTAAAACTACTACTTAACTATTAAAATAACAAATTATACTTATGTATCAGTTAAAGTCATCCTGAGGACTACTGTATAATATAAAGTCACATTCAGAGAAACAGTGACCTTAATAAAAGTAATTAAACCACAGCTAAACACCATGTTTAAGAAGAAATTTGATGCACACCAAGGAGGTTTCATTTATAGAAAACCCAATGCAAGCTTTCTGGATGTTCAAGATTAACAATATTCAGGAAGGCAGTACATTAGGAGTAGATATCTCTTGTCTCTTATTAATCTCTTTCTCCTTATCAATCAGTACAGCATCAGCACACTGATTGTGTGCTGAACAAAGACATGTGTGAGATGTTTATTTATTTTTGCTGCAAAGATTGTCTCTGAATTTGGGTCACGCAAGCAATCAACAAATTCTATTTGGCCACATAAACATATTTTTGAGCAAAATTTTGATCTGAAAAAATAAAATCTTGGCTCCTCTTATGCACCCATGACTTCCGATGACCACTTAGTGACCATGTAGGTAAACTGTGGGTACAATTCACTGGAACTGAACTGACACCTTAAATTCATCCTGGCTCAGTATCAAAATCCCAAGTGGAACTTCTTAGAAATACTACTGAGGCCTGAGCCCCACTCCTGGACACTGATTCAGAAGGCCTGGGGAGGAGGCCCCAGTGATGAGATCGCAAAATTATGACACAGAGGTGCACAGTTCTGGAGAAAGGCATTTGTCATATCAAAAGATGCGTTCCTGGAAAACAAATGAGGTCTTACTATTATAAGAGCTTGGTTTATTTTTACAAAGCATAAATCTTTCATTTCTTTTTAATAGGAAACGCCCAAAAATACAGTTGTCTCCAACTCTTATTATTCCCAGAGGTTAAAGGGGTGCCTTATAATAATGGGAATGGGAAGAGCCCCAAAGAACTTTTTGCTAAAATACTATGCTGGAGGTGGGGAAGTGCTTGGCAGCAGGGATTGAAGAACAGGAATGGAAAGTTCGTATAAAAACTATAGAGCCTGAGAGGGTTTAGCTGAGGTTGGGCAGGGAGAGGAACCCCAATGTCAGGGCCACACTGGATCCTGATTTTTCTGTTGAAGGCAGATCAGTGCCCCTAACGTTCTCACAGGTTTAAAAGCATAGATTTTGCACATAGTGGAGGTAGAGTCAAAACCCACCTCTGTCATGTACTGATTGTGAGAAATCATACCCCTTTCATTGTCCTATCCTTCTCTGGAAGAGCAATTTCTTAAAAACTAATATTCCATTTCTTCATACTAATTTGAATGTATTTGGGGAGCTAGCTGCTCGAATGTATTTTCCTACCATTAAAACTAAATACAAATTGGATCTGATAAAAGTATTTCTTTCCAAAGAAATTAGGTCCTTAATATCGTAACAAACAGGATGCACCAATTCAATGGTCACCTATTTGAATTTTAACAACAGCATGTACCCAGTCATTTTCTTTTTGTTCTCAGTGGTGCCACAGTTAATAAACAGCAGGTGGAGATAGGGTTTTATGGCCAGGAGGGAGCTCAGAGATCATCTAACCCAAGGATCCTCATTAAAATTGCCCAAGGTTAACTTCATTAGAATAAACTTCAATTCTCGTTCAGCCCCACATAACCTGGGTCTCAGCAGCTGCCACCACTTCCTAATTTTAAAGGGCATCACTGTTTCCTGTCTCTCGGTGAAGGGACGAAGCATAGTAGATGTCTCCACTCGCATGGAGCTTCAACTGACACATATAAACAAGTCTCACTTGAGCCTGGGAGGATCCCGAACCACCAACTGCGGTACAGTAAATGTCAGCCCTCCTCTGCTCTGAGGACTCGCAGGCCTACATCCTCTAGGCAGACATCAGCCAGAGGCGCCAGGGGTAGGCGCCTGCCCTTCCACGGGACAGCCACGACAGAGATTGAATCTGAGACTTCCACATGCTTTTCCAAGAAAGGGAGAGGGGGGTAGAAGGAGGAGCGGTCAGAGCCAACTCCGCTTAGATTTCATGATGTCCTAGGACAATTTCTCCTAGTGCTTCCAGAGATAACCTTGCAATTTGTTAACCCTTCCACAGTGTTTGTTATTTTTCTCAGCCTCTATTCCCCAAGTTCCTCTGCATCAAGATTCTTGAAAACAATAAGGGGCTTATGTGCTTCAGGAGGAGGAAGAGAGCCTGGCTGGCTGCGCGTCTTCCTTTGCAGCTGAGGGTGAGGAATGGAGAGAAACCCAGGTGGGAGGGGAGAAGATGGGAGTCTGGGTGAGCTGGCTGGTCACTGCAACCCAAGAGGAAGGTAGAGAGCCAGGAATTCCCCAGGAAGAAGTAGGTCCTGGGACCTGGTGGAAGATGCTGTACTCTTGTCCAAAAAGGATGTGCACTGATTGGAAGAAATGCTGTCTCCATGCAGAAAAACTCAAATAGCAGCAAGCTCAGGGTTCTGCCTAAATTCTGGCCAAAAGACCCTCCTCCTACAGACTGGCCCTGGATCCCTAACATAAAGATCCCCTCCTGGCCCCTTGTCAAAGCCAGTAATTCATCTGCTGATGCCTGCAATGTGGAAACCAGGGCTGTTATATTTTCACTTTTAAAGAGCTATTCTCTGGGATGCTAGTGCAACTCCCTCCCAGCTCCATCTTCACTTTGACTCTGATAAATAGGTTTATCCTCTGGGTAGGACTGGGTAAGCTTACCACCTCCTGTCCAACTCCCTCAATTCCCATTACTAATTTATTTCAAAGAGCCATTTAGGTGTCTTGTCTTGAAGACAGGGAGGCTATGACCTCAGCCCATGCAGCCTGTACAGGACAGAGCTGGATATGTCCCTCAGACCAACACATGCTGAATCCTCCAGCACTGCTGCCTCTGTAGCACAGCAAGGAGAACAGCCTGCAGCACAGAAGGAAGTTGGGCAGAGCTGGGTGAAGTTCACGGACCTCTGTTGTTTGGTGATGTCTGGGACTAACAGTTATGCATAAAGCTTCATTTGGAAATTGTGGACAAAGAGGGGCTAGCTGATGATTTGAATAGAGTTGCACCTTTAAGTCAATGAACAAAAGTACAGATTTGCAGAGGGTGAGCACTAGGAGGGCAGAGTCTGTGTCTTATTCATCTCTGTATGCCACGGGGTTCAAAATATAGCAAGTTGCTGATGCAGCAAGATGATGCAACAAAAAGAAACACAGATTCCCGGTACCACTGATAAGGATAGAAGCGGTCACAGAAGAACACACAGTGAATGGACACAGAGAGCAGATGACTGGGGGGTGGGGGGAGGAGGGTGGAAGGGGAGAGAAATAAATAAAAAATAAATCTTAAAAATAATATATATATTATTATATATATGCTCTGTTGACTGTTTGTAGGTAAAGGAAACTGAAAAAAGTTTACTGGGCACTCCAAGCCAGTGAGTTTGTCTGTGTGTACCCTGTTCAGGCTCTGGATCATCCAACAAAGTGACACAAGAGAATAACAGCTACCATTTCCTAAGCACCTGCTCTAGGCTGAGCACTTTATATATTTTAATTCCAAGCACAACAACAATCATGAAGGTAGTTATTATGCCTCTGATTTTGCAGATGATAAAAGCTGAGGCTAAGAGAGGTTAGGTGACTTGCCCAATTAAATAAAGGGACCCAAGTCACTTTACTTAATTGACTTTGTATCCAGGGGTTGTTCTGTGTCCAGGTTTCCTTTGGTGATAGAGTTTTGACCCCCCAAAACTTAATCATCACCTGGAGTCGAGGACCTAGATTAGCTACCAAGAAGACTTTGTAGCTTTGAAAACTTACCTAGAAATAGAGTGAAAAGAACAACAAATTTTATATTCCCGATCACAAAATAGAGCTCCTTTAATAAGAGAGCCATTCATGGAAAGAAAGGGAGAGGGCACACCAACTAGCCAAGGAGAACAGAGGCTGCCCTGGGCATCAGCAAGGTAGGGAAGGCATCTGTAGGCCAGAGTTAAGAATTAACAAATGGTTATGATTACTGAATCATAATATATAAATGCCTCTTTACTTTCTAGTATATTGAAGAATAGCCAAAAGTAAATACCTGAAATGACTGAAACTTGTTGAACTAGACCCCAGATGCCTGGATCTTTGATAATGATGATAAAACTATATCTTATGATTGTAAAAACCTGGTGACTGGTCCCCATTTGTACCCCCTCCTGTCCTATTTTACAACTGTGAAGTCTTATGATTCACTACACTCTTGAGCATAAATCTGCCTGTCTTTGGATACTATAAAACTATCAGAATTACTGCAGTTCGAGGAGACAGATTTTAGACCAATAGGCCCTCTGATCTCCTTGCTTTGTACTTAGCAATAAATGCTTTCTCTCTTTGAAACCCCAGTGTCTCAGCAATTGGTCATTGGAGCCCATGGGACAAAGAACCCCCCCACTTGGCTCGGTTCTTACAACCACCAACTGGCAAGACAATGCTCCTCTTACCTTTAGTCCATCTCTCCCCTGTAGGAGCCCACCATTGAATCTACCTGTTAAAGACACCACCCCCTAGTTAGGGAAATGCTTCCAGTACTTAGACATTACATTTATATTTTAATAGACACCGTTATGTCAGGGTTGGGGGGTCATCTTAACCATGGAGGGAAAAGGTGGCGTTCCCAGGTGTGGCAGAGTATACTGTGGTCTGAACAGGTTGGGGAACCAAAATGCCAGCATAAAGCTTGCTGGGCAAGGGTGACAAGGTCAAGCTCACTTTTCATCATGGACAAATTATGAGATGACTTCCAAACAGAGACACAGAAGAGTTGTCCCTCCTCCATCAATTAGATTCCCTGTGCTCTCTAATGTGACCCTTGAGTAATTTGAAACTAATCTATACTGAGGTCAGTAAAGGAAGCTAGAAGCCAGCTGCCCTCCCTCCAGCAGCTCCTTAAGGGACGCTTCCTAAAGACAAAGTTTTTGCCCAGCTATGTCCAGTATGGGCATGTCGGATGATCTTAAACTGAATCTCAAGTCGGACAGGAGGAATTGTAAGTGCTAGCTCAAGGGAGAGATGCCTGAGAGCAGCAGCTTCAAGATACTGTATAGCTGGGCCTTAAAGTTAACCAAATACCACATCTGAGGGGTGGGGTCTCAGGCTAGCCCTACACTGCCAGACACCCTTTTTCATGAATGTGTTCATATTTTCCAAAATCCAGTGGGGCAGGGTGGGCATTTCTCTGACCTGATGTCAGTCTTGAGGATTAATATCCCAGGCTTCCCCCAGAAGCTATTTAAGACTGTCATGTGCTCTTGTCCAAAACCCACTTGAATTTATATCTATCTCCTGCCAGCAGCACCTCTTTAGGATAATTCAGTCCATCTGTCTCCTGTAGTTTAGCCATTTATTCCCACGGCCCCACCCTAGCCTTGTCATCACCCAGAACTGCTCCACCTCTGAAACTTTATACTCTAAGAACCCAGCCCTCGCTGTCACTAGACCAGCTCTACAGTTGTGTAGGGACTTCCAGGTCTGGACTGTGGGAAACAGATTTGAGCTGTGATAAAGGTCTGGGGTTTAAGGACTAGGCAGACCTGGACTGGACTCAGGCTCTGTCTCCAACTAGTTGGTGACCTTGGATGATTTACTTCACCTAAGACTTCATTTTTTTCATCTACAATTGGGCTGAGAATAATGAGAACATATGCTGAGGTTTAACTGAGATAATTTATTAAAGCCTTGGGCACAGTGCTTGCCTATGCTATGAGTTCAATCAAGGGGAGCCAGGGTATGTTGTCAGTCCTAATCGGATGCCTGCACCCTCCCTCTTCTCCCCTCAGCCTCCCTTGGCCTCTGAGCTTCCCTTGGCAAGAGCAAAAATGAACTTGAAAGCTACTGATACTGCAGGGCAAGGCCACCGCTGCTCTACCAGTGCAACAGAGTGGTAGAAGTGGAACTTTGTGCACTGCTGCCAAGACCCCTCCTCACAAATGATCAGCCTCGTCGGCACTTTGTGCCTTGAGACCAGTGGGCTCAACCTCACTGAGCACTTTATCCCAGTTTGTATCAGCCTCATAAGGAGAGCCAGGATTCCCAGGACAACCTCGTCACCCACATTATAACCACCAAAGGCCATTGTTTATCTGGCTTTTGACCCCATCTCCCTCCACAACCCCTGCCACCTCTCAGCCAGTCAATAAAATCCCCCATTTCCTCCATCTCTGCTTTGAGTATTTTACTTTATTTCCTTGTTCTGAATCCCGACTCCTTTCTGTTTTATTTTCCAATGTTTTATTTTCCATTGTATCACTCCATCATCATAAAACATACATTATTGCTCTCATCTTAAACAATAAACAAAATGAAAACTTTCCCGACCTCCCTTTCCCCTCCATTTCTCTGTTCTCTTCTATAGCAACACTTCTAGAAAGAATTGTATATACCTATTGGAGATTGAACCATGTCCCTCACAAAAGGCATCTTCAGGATTCCTGGTCTTGTGGATGTGAACCCATTTGTAAATAGGACCATTGAGGATGTTTTTAGTTGAAGTGTGTCCAAATTGAGTGAGGATGGGACTTAAAATCCAAGATGACTGAAGTACTTATAAGCAAAGGAAATGGGACACGCAGAGAAAAGCCACAAGGACCTGCCAAGAGATGGAAGTCAACGGAACCAGAAAAGAAAGGAGAAGACACATGTGCGTTGCCATATGACAGAAAAGTCAAGCACCAAGGATCACAGGCAGCCAGCCCTATAATGCCAGTCTTTGGGGAGAAAGCATCACCTTGCTAATGCCTCAATTTTGGGGCTTCTTCTAGCCTCAAAACCATGAGCCAATAAATTTCCATTGTTTAAATCAATGCATTGTATGGTATTTGTTTTAGCAGCTGTGAAATTAAAGCAGTATCTGCTGCCTCCAATTCCTCTCCTCTCATTCTTTCTTGAACCCACTCCAATCAGCACCACCCTTACCCCTTCCCATTCAACTTCATTGAAGCACTGACCACTGCATTGCTCAATCCAATGGCCAATGTTCAGTGCTCTTCTTGACCTTTCAGCACCATTAGACAGTTGATCATTCCCCCTTTTCAATTCACCTCTCTTCATTTCCAGGACTTGATATTCTCTTGGTTTTCCTCTTTCACAGGTTGCTCCTTCTCAGTCTCTCTTGCCTGCTCCTCTTTAGACTTCTCAGATCTCTTAGCACTGGCATGCACCAGAGCTCCTTTCCTGGAACCCTTCTGTTTTCTCACACCCCATGTCCAATCTGGCAGCCAATTCTGGCAGCTCTAATCTGAAAACATACATCCAGAAGTGAATCTCACCTTCTTCACTGCTATCACCCTCTTCCAAGGTAGCAAAGTTTCTCTCTTGGATTGTTGCAGTGGCTTCCCACTGGGACTCCTTTCTTTCATTTGTCCATCTTAGTCTTGGCATAGAACCCAGAGTGTTCATTTTAAAACATGTCAGATCATAACACTTCCCCACTGAAAACCCTCTAGCATTATTCCATTTCACACAGAAGAAAGGCCCAAGTCCTGGCAATGACCTATAAGGCCTTCAATTGCTGGCTTCTCTGCCCATCTCTTACTTTTTTCTTCTTTCCTCCCTCTGTTCCAGCCCACCAGGCACTCTTCTACCTCAGGGGCTTTGAATGTGCTGAAATGCTCTTCCTCGGGTTTCTGCACAGCTGGCCTCTCAGTTCCTTCCAGCCTTTGCTTGAATGTCACCTTTTAGGGGAACTTTTCCTCATGACCTGGAGGAGACTGCAATACCTCCAGCTCACCCCGCACTCTCTATCATCCTTCTCTACTTAATTTTTCTCCAATGCACAAGTCACTGCCTGTATACTATGTAATTTACTTATGTACCTTGTTGATTGCCTGTCTCCCCCACTAGAATGTAAACTTAGTGAGGGCAGGGATTTTCATCGCTTTTGCCCACTGTCATATCCTCAATGACTAGAACAATGCCTGGCATACCGCAAGCCCAACAATATCTATTAGCTGAATAAATGCACAAACAAATATATGTATCCCCTTACCAAACCTGATTCCCATATTCACTAATTGAACTACTCTCTCAATAGCCCTCATAATTTCCTGGTCCTTTCATTTGCAGCAGGCTGGCAAACCCTCCATTCCTGATCAGCCCCACCATCTGCCTTGTCTGTCCCAACATCTGGGGTGAGGGTCTTCTCACACTGGGCCACTATGCATTCTGGTCTCTCATATCAGCTGGGTCCTTGGCAGGCTCAGCCAGCATTTTCCTTGTTACCTGTGATCATCTCTCCCATTCACCTTCATTTATCTCCTCATGTCCCTCCAACAGCCCTACACTCTCAGCAGGTGACCTAAACTCCCACTTCAAAAGGAAATCACCAGCCAGCAATAATTCTCCAACTTCTCCCTCTTCACTTAGAAAATTAGCTATCCCTGCATCCTTTTTGCCTACTTCTTACCTATTTCCTGCTGATATTAGAGCAAAAGATGCTTATTCTTGGACTCAAAGCTAAGTCCTCTTCTGTTTCTTCTAAGATCTCACTCCATCCTTATCCCCTCTCCTGTGTCTTCAGCTTCCCCTCTACTATCACTTTTCTGTTGGCATACACTCTCAGGGTGTCAAATATATGAGAGAGAGGAAGAAGGAAAAAGGAGGAAAGGAGAAGGAAAGAGAAAGCAAGTGAGAGAGAAAGAAGAATGGAGGGAGGAATAAAGAACCCACACTTAACCCTATGCTCTCCTCTATCACCTCATCAATTCTTTTTTTCAACTTCACAACTAGATTCCTTGAAAGCAGAATTTGCATTTGCAGAGTCCTCTTCTACTGTTTCATGTCAGATTTTAATCCAATTCAATCTGTCTTCTTCTACAGCCACTCCACTGAAATGGTTCTGCAGAGGTCATTGGTGATCTTTCCACTGGAAAATCTAATGTCCAGCTACAGCTACACTGACCACTCTAAAAGATGAATCAGAACTTTTCATTTCACTGCTTTGAACTCCTTACCTGGCCCCCTTTGCCTCTCATAACTAATTCTATGGATGGTATGGAAGAGCTTCCTGTATTTGACTTTAGCTTCAGTATAGTTAAGAATGTGGGCTATAGCTTCCTGGCAACTTTGTAACATTGAAATCTTTGGTAAACTCCTTAATCTGTGCCTCAGTTTCCTTATATGTAAATTGGGCATAATAATGGGACCCATTTCATTGAGTTAATATGAGGACTGAATGAGCTCATACTTGTAAAGTGCTTAGAACAGTGTCTGGCCTAGCAGAGCTCAATAAGTGAGCAGTTGATACCTCCAAACACTCTCCTTCCTCAGGCTTAGCTCCCTGCAGCCTCTTTCAGCTTGGAAAACCTTTCTATGCCTTATTCAGTAGGCAGACTTCTACTTGTCCTTCAGTATTTTGCTCCAGTGTCAATTTCTGCAGGAGGACTTCCATTCCTCCCCAAGGCAAGCAGTCTCCTTCTTCTCCCCTCTAATTGGACTTTGCGTATACTTCCATTCAAGTGTTTCAAATTATAATGAAGCATCTGCTAACATGCCTGTGTATTCAGGGGTCTTTAAGCTCCTTGGGAGCAGAAATGACGACTTTTTATTTATGCATGCCCAGTACCACAGTAAAACCCTATTGAATGAAGTAGGCCACAGTTTCTTTTATTTGTCTTAACCTCACCTCTCTCAGCCTTCCTTCATCTGCTTTTTATGGATTTGATCATCAAGAATATGTTCATTTATTCAACAAGTGAAAGTGCCTACTGTGTGCAAGGCACAATGCTAGGTCTTGGGGACATTAAGATGAATCTGAGGAAGACCCTAGCTGCCCGCAAGTTGCTTATGGTCCAGAAAGGGACCCACTCAACAGTTACAGTATGAGTGCTGATGGACAGGGGAGGGCATGCCAAAGGCCTGAGAAAGAGAGAGAAATCAGGCTTTTTAGAGTTGGACTCAGAGGGCATCAGTCATGCTGCTCATCATTATAAAACCAGGAATCAACACCAGGTACACCTGGGAACTAGATAGGAACAAATCTCACTGTAGACTCAACATAGGCCAGAGAATCTGGAGGAATTAGGGCTCCATGGGCAGGTCTCAGGACAAATAGAGACTAATGGGTGCAGCAATGCTAATCCTAAAACCTAATCTGTGGAGTGCTCAGTATGTACCAGGCATTGTTGTTAGACTTTAATGTGGAATAACTCATTCAACTCTTACAATAACCCTGTGAATTAGGTACTTTTATTATTCCATTTTATATATATGAGGGGAATCTGAGGTTAAGAACTTGCTCAGGATTTAATAGCTGGCATGTGGATGAGCTGGAGTTTGAACTCACTCTGTCTGGCTCCAGAGCCTGTGCTTTTGACCATCATTCAATGCCATCACCACAATAGAGAATGGTGAGGCTGTTAAAAACTTCAACTTTGGATTCAGAACCCTGGGGTAAGTGAGGCTGTATGTGAGTTTCAGCTCAGCTATGTGGACTGCCCCTGAATTTACTTCTCACTGGGCTTACCTTTAGGTTAGCTTTGACCTTGAACCAGCCTTGTGCTGGTCTGGGTGGGGAGGGAGGAGAGAAAGGAGGCCCATAGGAAACGTAATAGGATTCAGTAAAGGGGATATTTACAAAGGTGTGGCAGGGTATGAAAGCCTATAAGAGACAGAGCACTAGCTTTAGTGTGTAACCTACCCTATACCCAAAGGTCAAGGAGGGGAGCAGTTATTAGAACGTGCAAGGAGAAAGTCCACATAAGGAGGGCACCTTGGAAGGAGCTGTGACCTTTGGTGGAGGGACACACCATTCCAAGGTGACCCAATAGAGCAGGAGGAGCTGGGGGAATAAATACCTCAACTTCACTCCTCCCATCTCCTGCCAGGGCTCCCTGTTGGCCAAACCCAGCAAGGAAGAGAGTAAAGTGATGAACAGTGGCTAGTAGGAGTGGAGACACGAATGGAAGACACTCAGCACTAGGGCCTGGGCCACCACCCCTATGTGTGGTTTATGGATTCAAACTTCAACCTCAGACTCTTTTAACCTCACCAGGCTGCTGCCTCCCAGAGAGGGGCCCGTCTTATGGAGGTAGGGTCCATTGGAGAAGAGAAACCCAGGATCCAGCTTGCCTTCCGGCTCCTCCAATGACAAGAACGCTTTGCTTTCTGCTCTTGTTTATCAGGGCAAATCCTTGACTGTGCTGTGGGACTGAATGAGTTAATATCCCACTATATTCTCTTCCTCTGGTGCCTGATTCTCCAAACTGTAGAGGATGGTGACACTTTGTAAGCCCCCACTGGACCCTCCCAGAAAATTCTCTCCCACCCCTGGGAAGTTGACCTGCCAGCCCTTAGCTGTGCCAAATGAGCCAGGGAGATTTGATCGATGAGAATGTAGATGTGGGGATTCCCCTAGGAGAATAATTTAATTTGATGGGGAAGAAACACAGGAATGGGGAGCCCCGTCCCTAAACTTAGCAAGCAGCCTGCCTGCAGGCGGCCAGCAATGGCCGGGAGCATGTGTAACTCATTACCTCCAAGAGGTTCCCATTTGCAGCCGAGTGAGATGATGTCATGAGTGTGGCGGAGGGGCTGAGGCCACGGGGTAAACATGACTGCAATATTTTTCTGACACTAACACCTCTCTCTGGCCCTCACAAAGTACAGTGGAGGAACTGGGCCCAGTCTGAGCACCACCCAGCCCTCCTCCTCCTCTCCCTGGCGCCAGACTGGAGAGGCGAACAGCTGTACAGGCAAGAAAACAAAAGCAGGAAGGGAGGAAGGAGGGAGAGGAAGGAGCAGAGAAGAGAGGGAAGGGGGTGAGGGAGGGAAAGCAAGCCCAGCTAGCTCCTTGTTCGGGTTTCTGAGGCCAGAGAAGGCTTAGCTGAAGAGCCTTGAGGTTGCATTCTGGGATAAGCCCCTCCAAGCAGTTCTGCCAACATGGGAGGGACATCTGCTCTTGCCCAATAATGGTAGGGAGGTGAGGAGCACTGGTCCCTGCCCTTCAGGGCCTTCCCATCTAACAGTGGGGCTCAGATGAGGATGCCAATGACTAAGACACAAGGCAGAGGTGGGTTCTTAAGGGGTGACTCAACCAAGGGTCCCAAAGATGTCATGGAGGTGTTTGTGGAGGTGGTGAGACTTGAAGGATGTGGGGATATTGATATGCAGGAATTAGGTCAGATGGTATCTCATGAGGAGGGGACAGAGGAATCAAGGCACATGACAACCCTTCACTTTCCCTTCTCACCTGGTAAGTGAAGAAAGGAAAGGAGTACAGAGAAGGGAGGAGAAAAGAAAAGAGGAGGAGAGGGGAAGAAAAGGAAGGGGTGAAAGGTGAGGAGAGGAAGGGAGAAGAACTCCTACTATGTGCTGGGCTTGGGAGACATCAGTGAACAAGAGAGAAGGAGAGGAAAAGAGAAAAAGTAACAAGTCATCCGAAGAGCTGGAATGGTGATAGGAGGACCTACATTGCTCAGGGAATGGTCTTTTCCTTTCCACTGAAGAAGCTCCCTGGGCAAGGAATCCCCCAACCCAGCCTGCAACCTCAGGCTCCATGCCCTCAGATCTCCTTTCTTTTTGTGCTCCCATCTCTGATTGCAGCAGAGTACTTCTTCCTTCTCTGGACTTTCTGCCCAAGCCAATAAAATAGAAATTTCTCAGTACTTCTGCGGTGTCAAGGAAGTGCTTCCTTTTCAGGTGAGTGAATCTCAGGTTTTCTGCTGGGTGGCATTAACTGGGTAAAGGTCAGGCCAGGTCCAGGTACTTATGCTCCCTGGTCTGTGCTCAATGAGGAGTAGGGTAGCCACAGTCCTCCCCATGCTGGCTGGGTGAGTGTCTCCCCAGGAACACGAACATGTATCCAGGACTTGATTTGGGGGATGGGTAATAGTAAGCTGCAGGTCCAAGCCACATCCTAGGATTTAGCTTTACTAGGAATAAGGCAGATGCTGTATTTTAATTCCTACCTTGCTCCTGGTATACCTTTCAATTGGTTCAGAAGCAGAGGTGAGAGGACGTGTCCCCTAGCATCGACAACTCAAGCACTGTCACATTTCTTTCTTAGAAGGATCCCTGAGTGATGAGTATGGAGACCTGGATTCAGGTTCCAGCTCTGCCACTAACTAGTTGAGTGAACTTGGGCAAGTCATTTACCAACCATTATAAAGATTTCTTGAGCATCTACCATGTACAAGGCACCAGAGAATTCCAAGAAGAGTGAAGCACCTTCCCTGACCTTAAGGAACCAGTAAGGATGAATAACCTAAGAGCATGAGCTATGTCAGAGGAAAACTCACCCTCCAATCCAATAGTAACATGGAGGAGCCTTTCAGAGATGAGGACATTGGGGCTTAGTGCAGGGACATGCTTAATGGGAGAGATTGACAGAGTGAGGGTGCAGTGGAATGGGGTTTCAAGGATGAATGGGGTACTGGTGGGTAGTGAAGGGTACTGATGGGTCAGGGACATGGGGAAGGTCGAAGAAGACAGGAGGTGAAGGAGTTCACCAAGTGGGTCTGGGGAGAGCAGAGAGCCTGGGTGAGCCTGCCAGGGTCAGCATGGGGCCATGGCAGCCTCTGAGGCAAGTGCTGTAGGGTTGGGTTCTTACTGCCATGAAATAGGGAGCCATTGCCAGGCTTTGCACAGGAAGTGTTTTGTTCTGACTTAGACTTTAAAAGGTCCACACCCATAAAGCAGTGACCAGGACTGTTTATAGTCACTGAATTTTAGATTAGCCAGGGCCTCAGTGGCCCCTCCCCCACCCCCTAATTTGCAGTCCAGGACACTGAGGCCCAGAGAGGAAAATACCCCCTCAATTCACAGGCCTCCCTGGTGGGGGAGTCCAAGTGAGAACCCACCTTCTCACCTGTGTGCCCTTCCCTGGGGGCTGGGCCTCAGGGAGACCCTGCTTCAGGTAGATATTTGGCATGACTCTAGACCTCCCCCCTGAATGGGTTGCTGTAGGAGACTGAAGGGTGTCCCCCGACTAGGCATGTTCTGAATCTGAATCCACCTTCTTGTGGACCCACTGTAAATGGGACCTCTTGAAGTTGTTATTTTTAGTTAAGATGTGGCCCAACTGTATGAGAGTGGGTCTTAATCTATATTCCTGGAGACCACATAAAGAGAAGAAACAGGAAGCCAGGAATTGGAGATGGCCACAGGGGAAGCTGGAAGTCAGCCAAAACCACCAGAGTAGATGCAAGGAGAGGACATCTGCCTAGAGGCAGAGACTGAAGTTAAGAAACTCCAACAATGGAATGCTACAGACCCCAGGAGAAAGCAAACCTTGCTGACACCTTGATTTTGGATTTCTTCTAGGCTCAAAACCATGGGCCAATAAATGCTTATTGTTTGAGGCAATCCATTTTGTGGTATTTGTCATAGCAGCCTGGCAAACTAAGGCGCTCCCCCTTGGTTGGGGAGTCTAGAAAGCAATATCTGGGGGATACTATTACTTTTCAGTCCTTTTGATCTAAAAGACCTTTATCTATGTGAGGTCCAGAAATAGGGAGAGAAGGTGAGGCAAGGGGAAGAAAGAATGATGGCCCACTGACTATACCCCACCCTGGCCCCTCCCCATTCCTGGGGCCCACCTGCCCTCCCCTTCCCCACTGGTACCCTGGGTTGGCCCTGGTGGTCTTTAAATCATCCTTCCTGTCCTGTTCCCCAGATTATTCTTGCCAAACCAGGCCTCTTTACTAATGTGCCCATTGGGGAGAAGATGTGGAAGTTGACTTCACCTTTGCTGATGGGAGAAGGCTGAGCAGGGGGCAGAGAGCCAGTCCCCTGCGTCCTTTCTCTTCTCAGGTAGACAATAACTTAAGGAAACATTGCCCCACTGGGTGAAACTCAGCCTGGAATGCCTTTCCCCAGATCTTCTCCTGTGAAAATTGTATTCAGTCTTCAAGGCCTTTTCCAGAAATCCTTCTTCCTGCTTTACTTCAGTCACACACTTTGTCTACACTATATTATGGTCAGTTGAACACACACCATCACTTCCACTGGGACTGTAGCCCTTTGAGGGCAGGGGCTGCTCTAGCTCCTCCTCAGAGCATCCCTGACACCTAACTTGGCACATTGTGGGGTCTTGAAATCTGTTTGTTGACTGGAATCCAGAGGAAAAGATGTAAGAATGGGTGGTTGTTGTTCAGGGCAGGGTGGGGGTGTTGGCCAGAAACCCAAATCTCCTTGTTTCCTCTCCCTGCTGAGACTCCCCGCACACCCCTGCCTGTCTGAGGCTCTTCCTACACTCTGCTCCCCGTGGGAGAAAACACAGGCTGGAGTATGAGGGGGAGCCATTTCTCTTCTTGAATAAGTTCAGGGCAAAGGCAGAGTGGAGAAAGCCAATGACAGTGCTTGAGGGAAAGCTTGGAAAAGGCTGTCTCTATCCAATTGGCCATCAATCTTTATAAGGCCCTTCTCTGAGCATCATTGTATTCATCTTTGCAATGGAGATGATGCTCTCTTCCACATTCACTGCAAAGAGGAGTATATTCATCCATGCAGCAAGCATTTACTAAGTACCTACTAAGTGCTAAACTCTGTGCTGTGTACAGAGGAGTCTGGTAGTTGACAACGTTCTTTAGGTTCCTTTAAGGGAAGCTGCATCAGTTGAATCCCCAGAGTTATAGCAAAGAACCAGTCCCTGAAGATGCAGTGAGTCACTGGCTCACTGGAATAGGTAAATCCTTCCTGTGTCATGACCTTGGGACCTCAGACCCTTGAGGAGGATGAGCACATTGGAGATGTGTGCTCTTGCTCACTAAGGTTTTGGGAAATGGATCAGAGAACTTTTCACCAGAAAGAGTCTGGGCTGATTGGCTCAGATGCCTTGTCTGACCCAAGCCTTTCTCATTAATGGCAGAGGATGGTGGAGAGGCAAAAGAACTTACTACCCTTGGCAGCAGGAAACTCAGTGCTGGAACCTCTCCATGGCTGACCTGCTGGGTGACCCTGAATGTTTTTCTCAGCCTCAGCTAGTTCATCTGTAAAAGGGGCACTCATCTTGCTTATCTCACTGGTTGGTTGAGATGAATGAAGGGGAAAACACATGGAAGAGACCTATCCAAGTGTGAAGTTCAAAATGTGCAGTAGCAGACAGGGGGGTCATTGGTGTCCTGGGGCAATAGCAAGGTTGGGAGGGGCCCTGAGGAACTCACCATCTTCACACAGGTTCAGCTTGGAGAGGCTCCTGCCATCAAAGGGCTCCTCAAAGATAGAGCCCGTCTCCCGGTCGCTCACGGTGTGCAGGTACATGGCTTTGTTCTCCATTATGTCCTGAGCAGCAGAGGTGGGAAGGGGAGAGAAGAGGAAGGAAGGAGGTAGGGGAGATAGAAAATAAGCTGTAGGTGGAAACAGAAGCTAATGGAGAGACCAGTGTCCCACCCCCCAGGATCCAGCTCCTGAACACTGGACCCTCTTCTCATCAACAGGAACAAGGTGACATCTGCCAGGTCCTTGGGACCCCATGCCTGTCCCCCAACTTCCTCAGTGGTTGGGAAGGCCAAGGCCCCCTGCACCTTCCTGGTTGTGGGCCCATCCCCCTCCTTTCACTATCTCTTGGGTGGGGCTGGAGCCCCGAGGGGACTTGGAGAACCCCATGGGCCATGCTGGGTGTGGACTGGAGAGCAGCCTCTGTTGACCCTAACAGTGGCCAGGGAGCAGTTTCCTTGGACAAGTCAGAGAGAGCTGAACTTCTGCCCCGTGCTGGAAAGAAGGGAAACTAAGAACCAAGGGAAGACAAGAAGGTATGGAGGGTACCAACTAGTGCTGCTTTTCCCAAACCCTGGCATTGCATTTTCAGAGGAACTTGGCTGGGGGAACCGCAGGAGTGATTCTTCCCCCACTGAGCCCAAGGAGCAGGCAGCTTGGCAGTGGTGTCTCCAGACACTAAGATGACGGACAGCCCTAGACAGGCAAAGCCATGGCCTTTGGCTCCTGAGGCTGATCCTGGGTCTATCCATGGAGCCATTAAAAATCATGTTCCACTGACTTGGAAAAATGCTATACTATTCTTAAAGCCATTTACAGAACAGTGCGCCCAACATGATGCCATTTTGTAACATAGACCCGCCTATGGACTGGGGTGGCTGGACTCGGCAACGTGATGGGCTCCTCTGTATGAGAGACTTTTACAGGCTGGAGGAGACTGTGGGACTTCAGTTATCTTTTTTGCTCACTGGATATTCTGATTTTTCTGTAATGAGCTTGGATTATTTGTGTGACCAAAAAAAAAAAAAAAAAGAAAAAAGAAAAAAATCCTTTAAAATCCATTATTTAAAAAGTGAACTATTGGGACAATAAAGCCTCTAGGAGGATGGGTTGCAGGCCCAGAACTGGAGCAAACTAAACCTGGAGCCCCAGAGGAGCTGGAGCCAGAGACAGGGAGGGACACACAGCACTAGGTAGTGGGGGGCTAACACCCCTTAATCAGGTGAATCAACCAATCACTCCCTCATCAGAGGCTGGTGGGGGGGGGGCGGGGAAATGCCTTGTTACTTTCCAAAAGACAGAGCATGAAGAACAGGGGCTGGCAGCAGCGCTGGGTCATGCACAGCAAAACACAAATCCCCCTCTTTTCATGACTAAAGCTTCTCTCTAGAGACCTCCAACTTCAGGGCTGGGAAGAGGCCAGAGCTGACCAGCTGCTGCGCAACTGTCCTTCCAACAGCCCTTGAAGATGCTCGTCTCTTCAAACAACGGGACCACATCCCCTGCACACAAGTGCGTGGGACTCTGCACACATATGCACTCACACACAGTCACACACACACAATCGGTGCTCCCAGTCTCTGCCATAGGAGAGGCAGAGGGCAGCCACAGCTCTGCCAGGATCCATCCTCCCTGCCCAGAGTTTCCCCAAAGTCCCTAGCAGCTCCCACCCAGCTCCTCTGTCCTGCGTTTGTGTGTCCTGGCCATGGGTGAACAGTTCGCTATTCTCCTGATAACCTGCCCCCATCCAAGTCCTCCACTCAGGAAGGGCCTCACGGTGGGCCCTGAGTGTCTCCCTGCTGTGTAGTTTCAGGGTCCCCCCTCATTTCACCAGTACTCTCTGGCAGCCTCCCTCTGGCTTCTCTCCTCTGGAGCTGGGAAGCAGGTAGAAAACGTCTCTTCTGTATGACTCAGCCACTCTCTGCCAACAGCAACAGCTTCTGCTGCCCAGAGGTCATAGGAGCCTGGGTGGGCACTGCCCATGCTGGGAGGGGAGGGGATGGGCTTGGGTGGGGCTCCCCCCCATCATTTCCACCTACTTCATCTTTCGATCAGCTCCTGCACCAAAGCTGGAATGCATGACGCTCTCTGGAATCTGCCTGTGAGGTGGCCCTTGCTTGCCCACTCCTCCCGACCCTGAGCTGCTCGGAGCTGGAGCCCAGGGAAGTCTGTTGGGAGAGGGGCTCAGGGCTGAGCAGAAGGTCAGATGTGAGTTAAGATGAGTTTGGAAATGACCAGCCAATCCTGCTAAAGTTTGTTAATTGGAAATGAAATATAAGAGCATCTGTCTGCCCCTGGTTTTATTTTGGGTTGTTTTTCCTTCCTGGGGGGGGGGGGGGGGGGGAAGTTTAGGGCAGGGAAGGGAGTGGGGGAAGCTGGAATTTGGATCCTTAGACCATTACCTTTGGGCCCTCAGCCTAAGGTGCAGCTAACTGTCCACACGCCTCTCGGTTTAGACTTTTCCCTCCAGGTCCTCACTATTTCCTTGTAGCATCATGAGGGAGGCAGGCAGGTGACATATTCCCATTTCAAAGATAAGTCAACTGAGGCCCAAAGAGTCAAGAACCAATTGAGGTTAGAAAAGGATGCCAGGCTGGGGTTTCCCACACAGGGCACTGCCTGTTTTCAAAGTTGCTTTCTCTAGGAAGTGGTTGTAGTCCCTTTCAGTGGCCACCCTAAAGACCAAGCACCAGGAAGTGAGGGTCACATCTCAGGGGGCCTGCCCAGCCTACTCCAGCAGGTGGGAGGGCTGAGGACAGGCTTTGAAGGCCCGAAGGGAGGGGCTGTGTGTGACAATGCCACCTGTGGACAAAGGCCTAGTGACCTGCCCTTGGGGCTTTTCTATCAACAGGGAGAGAACCCTTTACTGACCTCTTAGGGGTGTCTTGATTCCCTCCCAGGTAATTTTTAAAAAAAGATTTATTTAATTAATTTATTTCTCCCCCCCCTCCCCCCCTCCCGTTGTTTGGCACTGCTTTCTGCTCCCTGCGTGTTCTACGTCTGCTTGTCTTCTGTTTAGATAGCACCAGAAACCAATCACGGGACCTTCCGAGTGGGAGAGAGGCACTCAATCTCTTGCACCACCTCAGCTCCCTGGTCTGCTGTATCTCTTATTGTCACTCCTCTGTGTCTCTTTTTGTTGTGAAATCTTGCTGCGCCAGCTCTTTGCACAGGCCTGTGCAAAGGCCACGCATTCCTGTGTGGGCCATTTTCCTATGCGGGCCAGCACTCCATGTGGGTCAGCTTGCCTTTGTCCAGAGGCCCCAGGAATCGAACGCTGAACCTCCTATATGGTAGACAGGAGCCCAATCACTTGAGCCATATCCATTTCCCTTCTTTATTTCTATAGGAGGACCCAGAAACCAAACCTGGGACCTTCGATGTGGGAGGGAGTCACCTAATTGCTTAAGCTGCCTCCATTCCCTTTGTTGTGTCTCTCACTATGTTTTTCTTCTTGTGTCTCTTGTTGCATCATCTTGTCATGCCAGCTCTCCATCAAGTTCATTCTCTTTAGGAGGAATCTGCTCCCTGATTTGTTGTGTCTCTCATTACATTCCCCCCACCCCCCCCCTTCTTGTGACTCTTGTTGCATCATCTTGTTGTGTCAACTTGCCATGACTGCTTGTTGCACAATCTCGCTGTCTTCTTTAAGAGGCACTGGAAACTGAACCATAGACCTCCCATGTGGTAGGGGGGAGCCCAATCACTTGACCCACATCTGCTTCCCCCTCCCAGGTAATTTTATCTGAGGCACTTAGAAGGGCAGTGTAGATGCCTGAGATCGACTTCTAGATATTACAGTTTAGAGCTGAAAAAGCCCTTAGCAGTCCATTGCCCACCCCAGGAATTTCCACACTGGAATGGAGGGAGAGGAGAGAGCAGAGGGCGTCCAATCATTCTCTCCTCCACTACTTATTAGTTGGAAAACTTGGCCCAATTAGCTAATCTCATTCAGCCTCAGCTTCATCACCTCCAAGATGGTCAGAATAATATCCGCCAACCACTCAGGGTTTTTGGGAGCTTCATCTGAGATAAATGGCTTTTAGGACCAAAGTCATACATGGAGCTGGTGCAGAGCTGGGTGAGAACCAAGACCCTCCACAATCTCCTGACCCTTCAAGCAGCCAAGGGGTGAGGGGAGGTGCACTGGGTTCCTAAGGCCTCCCTCTTGCTGAGGCAATCCCAGAAACCAATGCTGCTTGCAGTTCCCTCTGTGAAAAGCAACCCTAAATTGGCCCTCAGAGCTAAAATCTGGACCCTGGAATTGAAACCCCTCTTTGGGCATCAGAAGAAGTCTATTAATTCTTCCGGCCAAGGGGTTGGCACAAGCCCCACGGCTCCAGAGACAGTTTCTGTGGGTTCCAATGTCGAACTTTGTAGGGCTTGCAGTTTTTCTTTGGATCTCCAAGTTTTAAACTCATCAAAACCAGTAAGAATTACTGTAAATGTGGCTCTTTCCAGAAGTAGAATCACTAAGGAGGTTTCAAACCCCTTCCCCCTCTAACTGTACTTAGTTAACTTCTCAAATCATAGCCCAAAGCTGGAGAGGCGCAGGTGTTTTATAAATCATCTCTCTCATCACATGTTCCACCCCTGGACACACATACACACACACACACTCTGCATATGTATAGGGGCTGATCCAACTTCAGGCTGTCACCTGTACCATCTGCTCTCAGGATAGACTCTTGAGCTATGACACAAGCCAGGCAGGGCATCGCCACTGGGAAATAATTTCCGTCTGATACCCCAACTGAGCCCTGCTGCCTGGAGGGTCAGATAACCGGGATGTTCCTCCCTGGAGCAGTCACCTCCACACTGCAGCCTGAGGATTCCCACGTGCAGGGCTCTGCTCCATCCCAGCACTGTGCTCCCATCTGCTCTGGCTGATGTGGGGATTCCATGACCAGGTGCTGGGAGGAAGTTAGGCCAGGACTCACCTGAGTACCCTCCTGGGAAGGCTGCGGAGTGGTCCCTTAGTTCCCGGCATTAGCCATGGTGGAAAGAGATCTTGCTGCTGCTGCACGGAGGCAAAAGTAATCAACCCCTCAGAGCTTGTCTCCACAGCTAGCCAAGTCCAGATGGAGTCATAGAAAGTGGCTGCAGGGGCTCCCAGTAACTCGTCTTGGGGCTGGACCACGAGGGTCACCTTTCCAGCAGAACCAGGTCAGGAGACAAGACTCAGCCTTGGGCCCTTGGGGGCAGCCATGTGGGTGCTTGCAGCCTGGGAGTCCCTGGGAGTCCCTGTTCTGTGCCTTGGTCAGCAGAAGCCCTCAGGAGATGTTCTGTGAAGGCACCAGCAACTCTGCTAGGTACTGACTGAGATGTGAACTGCAGCTACTCTGGCTGCAAGTCTTTATAAAAAGTTCTTGGAGTAATCACGGCCGCTCGGGTATCTTGCTGTGGAATCTGGGACACGTCCCCCCTCTTGTGGCCGACATGCAGGAATACCAGTCCATGAAGGAATGCTGGCCAGGCAAAGAGCCTAAGTGAGCCTTGTTCTTGGGACTCCACTCCTATTCTAAAGGCACCAGCCCTGCTCAAAATGATTTTGGGAATATTCCCGGGAAATAGCATTTATACCTTGCTTACAAGTCACCTAAGGAAACTAGTCTTGTAACTTATTTATAGAACTGAATTTGCATTCACCAAACTTGGCTTAGAATCACATCATGTATATTCCTGAAGTCCAGTTGAGCCCCTAGAAGTCACAGAGTAGCCACATGGGATATTCAGAAGAATGCCCCATTGGCTCTGAAGGGACTTTCCAAAGTCAGGTTCAACCCAACTCAGCAGCAAAACCAATATTTATGGTACATCTACACTGCACAAAACTTGGGGATACAGAGATAAGATGAACTCGCTGCCCTTAAGGAGAATGCAATCCAGTAGATGAGATGGACACATACACACGTAACAGGGAATCTCAGCATAACCAAGTAAATGTAGAAAGGATATTGAACCAAAATGTTAAGGGAGCAGTTAAATCTAAATTGGAGTAGTGGGCGTCTGGGCAGAAGGCATGAGGAAAATTCCTAAAATATTTCAGGCCGCCACAGCCAGTTTACATGGAAGGCCTCCCAAGGACAGAACTCTTAAGGCATGTTCATAAATCAGTTCCCACTTGTTGGTTAGAAATTCAGCCTCAATGCTTCAGGATCAGAATTTACACATGAGAGCTGCTCACCAAAGCTCAGCTCTCCCACCAGTGCAGCTGCCAACCCACAGCTGAGTCAGAACTGGTCTTAGTCATTTTCAGTGACTGGGCCCCCTCCTGATTGTCCCTGGGAGACAATTCCAACATGAAGCTCCATTTTAGGTGGGAAAAAAAAAATTATATCACCATCATCAATAGCAACAAGCATTTAACATAGTGCATACCACTATTCTAGGCAAGACAAGTGCTTTTCATATATTAACTTATCTAATGTTTCAAACAACCCTTTGAGGTAGGTACTACTATGATTCCCATTTTACAGAGAAAGAGAGATTAAATAACTTGTCCAAGGTCACACAGCTTGTAAATGACAGAACTAGGTAGGCTTCAACCCTAGGCTATCTAGAAATGTAGTTTGTGAATTTGACCACTCACCTCTACTGCCTCTCATGAAAAAGATTGTCCTTAAGTCACCCAGCAATTCCCTAAGAATTTAATATAAGGAAATAGCTGGAGACATGCTCAATACTTATGTCCAAGGATCTTCATTGCAGAGATTTTTATATTAGTAAGAAATGTAGGTTAGTGAGACCTTGGTAATGTCCTACCTCCCCTGAAACAAAGAACATTTTTAACATCCCCATTCTCCTACTTACCAGTAGAAGAAGGGAGAAGATGAAGATGGAGAGGAGAGGAGACACAAATGCAGCCTCAGTTATTGGCTGAGCCTCTCCTCTACCATGGAAAGGTTTTGGTTTTCTGCCTGACCCATGGACAGGCATAGCACTGTTCAGATGTAATACTGCAAGAGGAACAAAGCTTATTCTTTAAGCTTCAGGGCAGATGATATTTAATGGCAGAGTATAGAAATGATCGGAAGGTCAGGCTTTCTACCAATGAGAGTCCTTCAACAGCTTTTAGCCCAGATGATACCTTCTTGCTACATAAAAACCTGTTTGTTTCCATTTAGTTACAAAAGTATTTGTAGCAGGCTTTTCTCCCCCTAGAAGTTACCATGAAAATGTGATTACATTGAAGGAGAGTTGCATAGACCTCTGAAATAGCTACATCTATGAAACTAGTTATGGAAGTCTTTGTAGTCCAAATGGAAAGACAGAGCTTTCAGTAATTGCATTTGGAGAATCTGACATTGCTCCACTATAACCATGTCAGTTCTGATTTCCTTGCGAGATATGGAAGCAGACGAGGTGCATTAGGGTACAACAGATGTGCTCAACTGCTTACTTTATTTGAATTATTTCATTTGATTGTCCTAAGAACTGTCATCCCTGGTTTCCATGTGGAGAAACTGAGCAACTGAAACCAGAGGTCAGAATGCTGGTCTCTTGGCCCCCACATCAGCCCCAAGAGAATCTACATCTGAAGGGGTTTCTTTCACACATCCAGCCATTGGCTCAATAAACATCTGCTGTCTACTTTCATGCAATATGTTAGAAATGCTTTTACCAGAAGGTTCATGACCTAGCTGCTAACCCTAAAGATCTTGGCTCAGGGTGGGAGAAAAGGCGACATGGAGAATCGCAGCTCCTGGGCCCCTGAAAGTCCTCCTCATGGCCTCAGGTGTGTTTCTGCTGGGATGCATCTCAAGCCACTGTTTATTCTACCTGACTCCCAATAGGACTCTTTCTAAAAAGCTTTAAAATATTTTCTTTAATATGGAAAGGGGACAAACCATAATTGTACAACCTGCACAGTTTTCATAAATGGAATACCCTTGTGTCACCAGCACCGGGGCCGGGGCCAAGAGCAGCACATTCCAAGCATCTCAGTAGCCCCCCTGGTGCCCATCCTGTCCCTGCTTTCTCCTTCTGTTTTCTGTCATCATGTGTCATTTTGCCTGTTCTTGAATGTCATGTAAATAGACTCATAAGAATGTGTCTGGCTTTCTTCTCTCAACATCATGTTTATGAGATTATTTCATTGGTTATGCTTAGCAGTAGCTCACACATTCTTTTTTAAATTTTTTAAATTCATTTTTAAAAAATATTACATTAAAAAAATATGAGGTCCCCATTCACCCCCCACTGCCCCCCACCCCCCCACTCCCCTCACAGCAACACTCTCCCCCATCATCATGACACATCCATTGCATTTGGTGAATACATCTCTGGGCATCGCTGCACTTCATGGTCAATGGTCCACATCATAGCCCACACTCTTCCACGTTCCATCCAGTGGGCCATGGGAGGATCTACAATGTCTGGTAATTGTCCCTGCAGCACCACCCAGGACAACTCCAAGTCCCGAAAATGCCTCCACATCTCATCTCTTCCTCCCATTCCCCGCACCCTGCAGCCACCATGGCCACTTTTCCCACACAAATGCCACATTTTCTCGATTATTAACCACAATAGTTCATGAATAGGATATCATTAAGTGCACTCTAATCCTTACTGTATTCCTCCATCCTGTGGACCTTGGATTGGTTGTGTCCATTCCACGTCTATGTCAAGAGGGGGCTTACATTCCACATGGATGCTGGATGCAATCCTCCTGCTTTCAGTTGTAGGCACTCTTGGCTCCATGGTGTGGTGGTTGACCTTCTTCAACTCCATGTTAGCTGATTGGGGTAAGTCCAATAAACCAGAGTGTATCATTGCTTTACGTATTCCATTGTGTGATGATACCACAATTTGTTTATTCTTTCTACTGCCAGTGGGCATTTGGGTAATATCCAGTTGTGTTTTTTTCCAAAATAAATGAGCATTTTATTTATTTTATACCTGTTCTAAAAAAAAATTACAGGTTTTGTCTTAACTGAAGGTACAACTATAAATTTTAGCCACTGGTTTAAAAGATGGTTGGGAGCAAGCTCATGGTATTGATGCTAACATGGTTGTTAAAGAAAAAGGTATGCAATCCAGAACTTTGGCTGAATGCCAGAGGCATTCTTTGAACTGTATCTTGAATATGTTGTCATTTTTTTTATTAAGGAAGTTTTTTGTTTATAGAACAAGCATGCATAAAATGTAGAGTTCCTATATACCACTCTATTATTAAAACCTCACATTGGTGTGGTACATTTGTTACAATTGATGAAGGCTTAAAAAAACAATATTAACTGTAGTCCATGGTTGAACTTAGGGTTCACTGTATTGTGCATTTCTATAGATTTAAAAGTTTATTCCAGCAACATATAAACAACCTAAAAGTTCCCCTTTTAACCACATTCAAATATATAATTCAGTGTTGTTAATTACATTCATGATGTTGTGCTGCCATCTTCACCATCCATTACAAAATTTTCTCCATTGTCCCAAATAGAAACTCTGTACCTTTGAAGCCTTAACTCCATATTCCAATTTTTGACCATTGTAAATAGTACTTGCATTAGTTTCCAAGGCTGTTTAAGTTCTTGAAATGGATAGGGTTCAACAATGGGAATTTATTAGCTTACGGTTTTGAGGCTAAAAGAAAGTCCAAATCAAGGTGTCATCAAAGGGATGCTTTCTCCCCAGAGAGTGATGGTCTGGGGCTGGCTGCCAGCAATCCTTGGTCCTTAGTTTGTCGCATGGCAAGGCACATGGTGGCATCTCTGTGTTCTGTTGATTTCAGATTCTGGCTGCTTCCTCTGTGGCTTTTTCTCTCTGTCTGAATTTCACTCAGCTTATAAAGGTCTCCAGTAAAAGAATTAGACCCATCCTGATTGAGGTGGGCCACACCTTCTTAACTGAAGTCGCTTCCTCAAAAGATTTTGCTTAAAATGGGTCCACACCCACAGGAATGGATTAAATTTAAGAACATGTGTTTCTGGGGTATATACAGCTTCAAACTACCACAGTACTTCTGAGAACATTCTTGTGCATGTCTTCGGGTGAATATATGGGTTGTTTCTCTTGGGGATGTGCCTTGGCATGGAATTTCTCAGTCAGAGGGTGGCCTTGTGTTCAAGCCTTGTGGCTTTAGTAGATACGGCCAGAGAATGCTCCAGAATAGTTGTGTCAGTTTACACTCACCCCTTCCAGCAATGACTGAGGGTTGCCCTTGCTCCTAATACTAGGTAATGTTTACCTTTTTTCATTTTAGCTATTTGGGTGGGTATGTAGATGCTTCATATTATTGCTTTAATTTGCATTTCCTAACTACTTACCTACAATATTACTTACCTACAGTAATTTTTTACCTCCAATTAATAATTACTTACAATAATTACTTTCCAAAATTACCTTCTGAACAAAACCTAAATTGATGAAATACATTGGTATAATAAATCACTTTTAAATAGTTTATCGGGTCTAATTGTTTTTTTTTAATTGACTTTGTAATAATATTACATTAAAAAAAATACATATATATGAGGTCCCATTCAACCCCACCACCCCCACTCTACCTCTCCCCCCCCCAGCAACACTCATTCCCATCATCATGACACATCCATTGCATTTGGTAAGTACATCTTTGGGCACCTCTGCACCTCATGGTCAATGGTCCACATCATGGCCCATACTCTCCCCCATTCCATCCAGTGGGCCCTGTGAGGATTTACAATGTCCGGTGATTGCCCCTGAAGCAAATCGGGTCTAATTGTTGACCTGAACTCTGGACCTGTGCTTCCTGTTGTCTGCACACCTCCGTTTACATCAGCAGATTCCTGCCTAATGGACCTTCTGTTGACCGTTCTGTCTGCCTAGATTGGTTTCCCCAGATATTTACCTCCTTCCAGCCTTTCTCAAATGTCACATTCTCAGTGCAGCACTGCTAGCTGCCCCCATACTCCTAACTCCATTCTACATTTTCCTTTTATTCATTTTACATTAAGTTGACCTTGAACTTAAACATAATATAGTACGCTTATCAGTGTTTATTCTTTTTTTTTTTTTTGGTCTGGTAGAACATTGGCTTCATGAAGACAGTTCACCTACATATCCCAAATGCCCAGAACAGTGCTTGGCACACAGTGAGTGCTCAATAAATATTTGTTGTGGAAAGATCTGGTGACCGAGCATTCCAGGTAGAGGGACTGGCTGATTTTAGGCCTCAATCTGAAAACAGACTGGACATGCTGGAGGAGCAGAAAGAAGGCTCATGTGGCCATGACAGAGAACACAGGGCACCAAGAGGTTGGCTGGGAGCAGAGCATGTGGGAGGACCTGGGATCTATTCTGAGCATTGTGAGAAACCCAGGTCACTGCTTTTCCAATGTGCCTCCCTCCTCTCCCAGGGAGCACAGAGAGCCTGTATTGTATGCTTAAAATATTGTTCTGCTAATGGGCACTTGCATTCTGTTAGTGCACTCATTTATTAATCTATTTCTACATTTTTCTCTGCTGTAGTGATTCAGTGGTGGACCCCCAAAAGATGTGTCCACATCCTAGCCCAAGAAACTGTGAATGTTTCCTTGTTTGGAAAAATAAATAAAAGTGTCTTGCAGATGTAATTAAGTTAAAGTATTTGAATGAAGGAGCTTATCCCAGATCATCCAGGCGAGTCATCAATAAAACCACGTGTCCATGTAAGAGAGACACCGAGGAGCAGAAGGCCATGTGAAGATGGAGGCAGAGAGTGATGGGATGCAGCCACAGCCAAGGATGCTGACGGCTAAAGAGACAAGGAGTAGAACCTCCCCTAGGCCCCCAGGGGGACTCTGGTCCTGCCGAGTTTTGGACTTCTGGCCTTGTGAACTATGAGAGAAAAGATTTCTGATGTTTTAAGTCACCAAGTTTGTAGTCATTTTTACAGCAGCCTTAGGAAGCTCATACATTCATTGTGGCTTGCTATTTTTTCATTTGTACCCTTGGTTTATAGTTTTTACAAAATATATTCTTTATAGTTTTATACCTTGAGTGTTTTATTTTTAGTTCTTAACCTTGTTCACATGAAATATAAATATTTCCAAAAACAATTTTTACCCAATGTTCACAAACTCATGTTTATCTTTAATTTTGATTATTCAACTTTGTAAAATATCTTGGCAAATGGGTTTACCATTTAAAAAAATAACTATTGATTTATTATACCAATGTATTTCATCAATTTAGGTTTTGTTTAGAAGGTAATTTTGGAGAGTAATTATTGTAAGTAATTATTAATTGGAGGTAAGTAATTATTGTAGGTAAATAATATTGTAGGTAAGTAGTTGTACAAATGAATTGATATAGGGATTTAGCTTTTGCAGTTTTACAAAATTTTGTTCTATCACTAATATGTTTCCCGATTTGTTATCTTACTGTTTATCTCAAAGTACCCATCTGATCTTAACTGAAATCCACCAACATCCCTTTATACCCAAGCCAATAGTAGTTGAATCTGAGGGAGGGAGAGGTCTCCAAATAGGAAAGCAGTCCAGGACTCTTGGAGGGCTCCTCTTCATCAGATCTAAGTCATTTCTTAGTGATTTTTACTTCTTCCTCTACAATTTTCTGCATTTTCCCCTAAAATAATTATGTATACTTTTATAATAAGAAAAAATACAATGATTCAAAGATTACGTTTACCCTCAGAGCACTGATGGTGTAGTACAGAAGGAATATATAAAAACACAAATACCATTGTAAAGCTGAATGATGGACAAAGCCCTAGATTTATAGTCTTAAATCCTGGGCTTTAATCGGACCATTCCTACCTGCATGCCCTCGGGTAAATAAATTCCTGTTCTCAGTACTGTTAGGGGACAAAAGGATTACAACCCCATGTCACAGGAGGTTGTGAGGACTGGTTGGGATGAGGCAGTTTCTGAAAGCCCACTACTTCCAGCAGATGTTTCTAAAATGCTCTCTGGTCAAAGCAAAAGGTATTCACTTTCAGGACAGAATGCTTTTCTGAGCATGGTGATTCTCCAAAAGGGGAATGAGGTATTAAGTCTTCTACATTCTTAGAGAACAGGGTTAGTGTTCATAGGACACATTTAAGAAACTCCTCAGCTAAGGTACTAAAAGATTTGTTCACATTTTAAAACAATTTTAGAGAAAATCGAGAATGTCTCACTCCTCCTGCACTCCCAGTTTGCAGCACAGCCCATAAATGTGAGCGTCCAAATATCTAAACCACTGCACTGCTCACACTCTCCACCCTGTGCTCCTGCACTGCGATCCTCATCACTTCTTCTTCTGCACTGAGGGCAGTCCCTTCTCACTCCTCCCCACCCACACCCATATATTGAGATTTAGCACCCTTCCTATCCTCCACCACCATACCTTCCCAGTCTCTCCAGCACAACTCACTGTCTAGGACCAGTTCAAACCCTGTTCTCCCCTGAAGCCTTCTCTGCTGCTGGGTCCTCCTTTCCTCTAAATTATTCTTATACTCAGGGGTTGCTCCACCTGCTCAGGTGCTGGACCAGGAGCTTTATGTTGCTCTGGATTGTTAAGGTCAGAGTTCATGTTCACACTCTTGTGTGACCCCTCCTGGCATCTTAGGCACAGTGCAGGTGATAGACCAATTCTTGTTGGTTACAGGGATAGTAAACTCTGGTTTCAAGGAGAGAAGACTGGATTTCAAGCCAGGAAGTCCAGTCTTAATTCCAGCCTCACCTCTCACAAGCTCTTCGTGACTTCTTCATCTGTAAAACTCAGTTATTCCTTCCAGGCCTTTCCACCTCAAGGATTCTTATGAGGAGAAGGTACTTCAAAGACTCTAAGACACTTTACAAATGTGAGTAACTGTTACTATTTTTCAGGGTTTACAACCCCTGACAAATGGAATGTTAATTGGGATATGGCTCTTTATCTAGTGTCCAGCTGCTGACAGCTGGCCCTGAGTCCAAGACAGTGGGGACAAGATCCTCTGCCTTGTGGAGTTCCCTCTCCTCACGCAGCATGGAATCCACCCAACCATCTGCCTTTAGTCAATGTGGCTCAAGCAGTTGAGTGCCTCCTTCCCAGATGGGAGGTCCTGTGTTCATTCCCTGGTGCCTCCTAAAAAACAAAACCAAAAACAAAACAACAACAACAAAAAACCCCAAAACAATGAAAAATCCAACTCAGGGGAGCTGATGTGGCTCGGTGTTTGAGCACCAGCTTCCTACAAATGAGGGTTGGGTTCAAATGAGGCCCCCAGGACCTCAAAAGAAAATTTTTTTTTTGGAATTGGATGGTAAAATAATTTTAATGTGGCCAATTTATAACTGGTAGCCAAACATTTTCATTCAAGTGAATCATAAGAAACTTTTCAAAACAGAGTGAATCTTTAGACCAAACTCATAAAAAGAGTTTCAATAGGATAAATGTAAAACCAAGATTAGAACAATCTACCTTTCCAAGTATAGGATATCAGACCCCAGATTTCTCAGGGGCACATATGAACAAATCCTAACATTTTAGATGACTCTGAGGTTGATGTAAGTTAGCAGGAGTTGGGGGAAAAAGCTATTTAAAAAATTTGGCTGCATTAATAGAAGCATGATGAGAGGAACAATAGAGGTGACAGAGTCCCTGAACTCTTCACTGATGAGCACACACCTGGTGAACTATGTGCCACTGATTGAAAGATACAGTCACTGGGAATTCAGACTTGGCCTAGTGGTGAGGGCATCCGTCTACCACATGGGAGGTCCGCGGTTCAAACCCCAGACCTCCTTGACCCATGTGGAGCTGGCCCATGTGCAGCGCTGATGCGCACAAGGAGTGCCCTGCCACGCAGGGGTGTCCCACATGTAGGGGAGCCCCATGATGCGCAAGGAGTGCGCCCCATAAGGAGAGCCGCCCTGCACGAAAGAAAGTGCAGCCTGCCTAAGAATGGCGCTGCCCACACAGAGAGCTGACACAACAAGATGATGCAACAAAAAGAAACACAGATTCCCATGCTGCTGACGACAACAACAGAAGCGGGCAAAGGAGAAGACGCAGCAAATGGACACACAGAGAACAGACAACCAGGGTGGGGGATGGGGGGAAGGGGAGAGAGATAAATAAATAAATCTTAAAAAAAAAAGAAAAGAAAGAAAGATACAGTCACAAATTAGCAGGTGCCCACAGGGCTGACCATCCAGAAAGCCTCAGGAAAGGGCAATGTTTTGCCTAGAGAAGAAACCACTCCAGGGGCCAGGATTTGTGTTTTCAGATGTATCCAGGCTGTCATGGGGAGATGGGTTAGCTTTTCTCTGAACTATGATAGAGAGAGAGGCTGCTTCCACTCAACATTCAGGAACTCTTGTTCACAATTGAGCTGGCGGGACCTGTGTGTCCTGGTTGGTGACTGAAAATCCCCATCACTGATATTGTTTAACTAGAACCTGGACAAATAAGTATTGCAGAGAGGTCTATATTGGCTGACAGGGGGATCCAGTGACTTCCGGCATTTTTTCCCAAGGCTAAGAGGGCCTTCAAAAGAAAACTTTCTGCACCTCAATAAAAAGTACCTTACAAATGATTTTCCTGCTTAGATTGCTTTGGTTGGGGAAGAAAAAGAACATTCCACTCATGATTTTAGTATTGAGAGCTAAGAGCAGGAAATATTATATTAAGTAAACATAATAATTAATAATAATAAGGATATTTCTAGTGAATATTTTGCCAGAAAGATAGGCAAAGAGAAAAAAGGAAAAAAGATTAAGAGAAATTCAGAAAGAATAATGGAGAAAAAAGAGAGGAAAAGAAGCCCAAAAATGGAAAAAGAGAGGAAAGCAAAAAAGAAAGATGGAAGAAAAGAAGGAATCAGAGAGAATTTTCCTCTTTCTGAAATATGGCACATATCATGGCTAGGGCAAAGGAGAAGCCTTTTTAAACATTTTGCTTTTTATTTATTAAACATATGCATGAAGGTATTTTTAATAAAAATTTTTTTGCAAGGCTTCTTACAAAAGCAGCATCTCCCTAATCTCCCAAACCTGTATCCTATCTCCTATCGACAACTGTTTTAGTTTCCCAGGTTGCTGAAGCAACTGGTGTGAAACGGTTCAGCTTAAACATGAGAATTTATTAGTTTACAGTTTTGAGGCTAAAAGAAAGTCCAAATCAAAGCATCATCAAGGTGATGCTTTCTCCCCACAGACTGTCTGTCAGCGACCCTTGGTCCTCAGTTTGCCACATGGCAAGGCACAAGCGGTGTCTCTGGGTTCCACGATGACCAGCTTCTGGCTGCTTCATCTGAGGCTTTCCTGTTTTATGTCTGAATTTTAATCTCTTATACAGGATTCCAGAAATAAGATAAAGACCCATCCTGATTGAGGTGGGTCATTCCTTAACTGAAGCAGCCTCTTCAAAAGGTCCTACACCCAGAGGAATGGATTAACTTTAAGAACATATTTTCTGGGGTACATGAATTTTCAAATCACCCCGACAACCATTTTCAGCTCTTCAGATGTTACTTTTTGTATTTATTACCATGTTTCTAAATGACAGTTATACGCTATTTATTCATGTTTTTTCCAGGTTTGTGCATTATCCATTCCCACTATGGGGTAAAGAGTCAGCTCAAGTCTACCTCAGTTCCCATCCCACAAATATGCCATCTCCCATCCGGCCAGGACAGTTATATCAAAATTTCGTTTAGATAGTTTTTTGTTTATTATGACTATATCAGACAAGGCATTCAGAATACTTTCTTCTGCAACTATTTATTTTCCCTGGGGTTAATAACTGTCTTATTTTTGTATAGTTTCTATAGAGTAGTTTCTATAGTTTTCTATTTATCTATCATTAGTTCTTCTCTAAACTCTGTATCCCCCACTCCTCATTTGCCTCAATCTTCTTTTGTTATAGATCTCCTACAATTTTACCTCTCTATGGATATCTCCCCCAGCTTTTAAATTTTCTTCGTATTGGACCAATTGCTCTCTACATCTAGTTCATGGCTGTTCATGCAGGGATATCCCTTCACCACAATCCCGAAGCTTCTTTTTGACTCTCTTTTGGGTTCCTCTGCTTTCTTAACAGTCTGCCTTTTACTTAATTTATTTCCTTGTTTTAGTGGAGCACATTTACGGTGGAATACATTTATGGGAACCTTGCATATAAGAAAATCTTTTTTTTTTTCTTTTTTTACCCTCACCCTCAATTGACAGTTTATCCAGGTATAAAATTTTAGGTTGAAATTTCTTTCCACTCCAAATTTTGAAAACATTCCTCCATTGTCATGCAGCTTTCAAAATTACAAAGTCCAAAGCCATTCCGATTCCTCAACCTTTATATCTGAACTTTTCCTTTTCTCTACAGGCATTTTTAGGTTCTTTTCTGTCCTCAGGGCTATGAAATTTTATGAAGATGGGTGTTAGTGTGGACAAATTGTCATCCATTGTTCCAGGCACTTGTTGGGATCTTTCAGTTTGGATTCTTAGGTTTTTCTTTCTGGGAAATTTTCTTGATTTATTCCTTGATGACTTCCTTCCCTTTGCTTTCTCTCTTCTTTTTTTCTTAAATCCTTATTATACAGACATTGGACTTCCTGGATAGGCTCTTTAGTTTTCATAGTTTTTCTCTCCCAGTTTCTATCTTCTCATCTTTTCTCCCACTTCTTTTAAGGATATTTCCTCAAATTATCTTCAAATCTTCTTTTAAAATTAAAACTTTAAAAATTCTGCTAACAACCTTTTTAATTTCCAGGTATTTCTTTCTTGTTCTTTGAGAACACTTTCTTGTTTCATGAATGCTGTATCTTCTCAGATGTCCTTAAAGATATTAATGATGGTTTAAAAATATGTTCTCCCTGCAATTGTCTATAGCCTCTTAATTGTTTACATTTTTGTTTGCTTTGGCCCTGTCTTTCCTTTTAGAGTCTTTCCTCTGCTATCTAGTAAGCCTGATTGTCTATTCATATTTAAGAGTGGAGAATTTTAAAAGCTGAATGAAAGCCCTGTGGATATGGGTAGATAAGGAAAACTCAGGTTTTTACTGTAATCTGGAAGAGCTACTTCATTAGGGAATCTCCAGTATTTGTGTCTTTAAGTTTCTTTGTTAACCGATCTTCTTCAGTCTTCTCTTTAGAGGGTCTAAGACTAGATGGTAATGTTCTGGGAGTTGGAGGGCAAAAGAAGGATGGTAAGGGGTTCTCAGCACACAGCAGGTGTACTTAATCAACTTTTTTTTAGTATGAAATCTTTGCTTTCAACCAGGCATGATGTCCTTCAGTCTAGAAACCATCTAGAGAATAGCCTACAGTTTTCCAATGGGGTGGAGAAGGAATAGCTACTCAGGTATCAAAGGTAGGGAGCCTAACTGCTTCAAAAACAGATTCTTAACCAAACATCCAGTTTTAAACCCATCTTCATTCCAGCTCAAAAGGTATCTTGTGATGCCAGCTCCTGAGATGTTGGAAATTTTATGCTGTATTGCAGTCAGTATTACTTTGTAACAAACCATTCAAAACTTAGTGGCATGTGAATGTTAAATGTTATTTTTCATATTATTTATAATCTTATCATAGTCACTTAATGAAGTTTGGTTAGATTTCAGTGAAAATTATCTTCCAGAGTAGTTTTTTTCCCCTGAGATAGGGGATAAATTTACTACAATTAACATGTTTAGTACAGGATTTCATGCAAAAGAGGTATGCCAGGAGTGTGATAATTTAAATGTATTTAAACAGACAAAAGATCAAATGCACAAACTTACTATTGCTTATATCACTGTAGTATCTAGGACCCAGTTTCTTTACCTGAATTGGAAATAAAAGGAAAGCAGCATGAAACAGCATCCAGTTTACTGTGCCTAAAGATTCTATAGGCTAGGAATTGGGGTAGCCCAGAGCAAGTATGGCTTGTTTCTGCTGCACAAAGTCCAGAGCCTAATCTGAGAGAGCATAAATGGTTGGGAGTGAATCAAATGGTTGAAATCCAGGATATCTGAGGCTGGAGAATGCACTTTGAAGATGGCTTCTTCACTCAGGTACTCAGCACTTGGGTTTGAATGGCTTGAAGTTTGGGCCCAGCTGACACTATCTACTGGAACGATTATATATGGCATCTCCATGTGCTTTATATTTCTCACAGCATCATAGCTGTGTTGTAGCTATGCTGTAGGCTATGCTGTAGGCTGTATTTCCCCTTTTCGTGTCATCTACACCCTCAGCATGCACTGGCTTTGCCCCACATGCCACTGTGCCTTCCCAGTGCAGACTGCATCCACCAGGATTTGAGCACATGTGAAGAACAGGCTAGTGGATCTGCTCTTTCTCTGGAAACTGTTTCAGCCCCTTGAATAAGCAGAGGGAGCTGCTAAGGACCCAGCTCAAAGGCAGGCAGCCAGATCTTAGCCAGAGGCAGGATCTTAGCCAGGAAAACCGCTCTTGAACAAGAACAACTCTTCCACCATCGTGTCTCTAAATCCACAGATGAAGCCAGGGAGCCAGCAGGCATCTTAGCCATTGTGAACAGAGTGGACTTTCCATTTGGTCTAAGTTCTCACTCCTTGGGTCACTGCTCACTGCCATAGTAGGAATGAAGGAGAAAGCCCCCTAACCACCTCCATTCCCTTCCACATGCCCTGCATTCCAAGCATGCATTTCTCCTAGTGAGGCAGGATAGAAAAGGGACCTAAGGGGGAAGGGGACAGAATACCTAATAAGTCTGGTAAAAAAAATTAGGCAAAGGCCTGCTAGGAGCTTTAACCTGCTGAGTCACACAGACAAGTTAGGAAAGGGCAGCTTACAAGCACACACCCTGCAGCTGGCAGCACACAGCACACACTCAGGGGCTGCGTTATCAGAAGGCAGCCTGCAGCATCATTACATGGGGGACAAAGGGTAGGGGGACACCACCCCACCACCACTTTCAGATTACCTCATGCTTCATGGACAGTGGCCAGAGGCAAATCACTGCAGGTCAATTGGCCCTGCAGAGCTTGAGGACAGCAGCCAGAAGCCAGTCAACACAGGAAAGCAACGCCTAACCCCTAAAAGAATCAAATCACCCAGTAGAGTTCCCCTGGTTTGTCTCAAATATGCCAATCAGTGCAAGCCCCCATAAAATAGGGGAGCCCAGGCAGAGCTTTGTGTTTCTCTCCCTTGAGAATGCCCCTCCCAGGTCTGGGGGTCCAATTCTATATTCTTGCTTTACCCCCCAATAAAATTCTCTACTTGCTTAATTAATTTGTGGCTTGTCCTTGAATTCTTTCTAGCAATGAAGCCAAGAACCTAGACACTTGGACACCATCTCCCATAACATGGTCAGGCAGAGATTCATCGAGAGAGATTCTAAGGCCCCAACCTGTACATTCTCTGATTGGGTTTTTGATGGAAGGATCCCTCCTTTGAAAACCACATTCCCGGGGATCAAGGCTGTTCTCATATTTTCTTTATTGACAGTCCCCTCTCCACATCCCCTGAAGTTGGGCACACATAGAGCCCACTCCACTGCACTACTGATCTTCAGGTCAGGCAGTATCTCAGGAGATCCATTTGCCAACAGGTCAAGCCCACACTGGTGGCCTCTCAGTGATTTTGAGGCTTCCCAATCCCTTAGTGCTAATACTCCAGTCTTCAGTTAGACACATTCAAGATTGCAGTCTCATGTTAGTAGAACAGCTTGTACGCGTTCAAAGCATGGTACCATCTCTTCCAAGATTCTTCCAGTCTCCAGGATTTCTTTATACCTAATTCATTCTAATGAAGAGGGAAGAACACTGCTCTGGGAGGCAGGAGACCTGCCATTGGTGTTTGTTGGTGGGAGAGTGAATCCTACAAGTATACTGAAATCCTCTTAAGATTTGCCAATTTATTCTACATGCAAGGAACTCTTGTGGGAACTCAAGAGTTAAAGGAATAAGCAGAGATAGACCTCAGGGTTATTCCATTGTACAACTCCAGGGGGAATCCTTGTGTTATATATGAATTGCACCCCGAGGAGTTATGCAGTACTGCTACCCTGTTCTTCCTATTCGTTCATCTATCCTCATTGTCATTTGAAATACAATTCCCTGGTCCTTTGGCAAACTTCAAGTTAGTCTCTTAGAAGGTGAGAGCCAGAGGGTCTTCTGAGTTTACAAAACCTTAATGCCTTTTGATGGGAAACTCCTAGACTATAAAGTCATAAAACTAGGACTGTGTCTAATATCCCTGGAAGAACAGGAGGAAGGAGCAATATTCTGCTTAAAAGGTATCCAATCTATTTTGTCTGTCTTCCAAGTCCAGAATGGCCCTGGAAATGCCCAGTGGCATGGGCACTGTGATTCCTGGGGTGGTGGGAATCAGAGAGCAGTCAAATATCCCCTGAGATTTCAGGCACTTCTGTTTGGGTAATAGTATAGTCAGTCTCAGATTCTGCAATGTCAGGGGGGCTGAGAACCAGAGCAGTAAACTCTTAATGGCCCCCATTCCTTAGGCCCTTTCATTCAGAGGGCCACCAAATATCCCCTGAGACTTATCTCAGGCACTCTGATTTGGGATAATTGCTCAGAAGATCTCCAACAAACTTAGCTTGGGTGCATTGGTCTGATATCTGGACTTTTCAGTCAAGCCCTAGGACCTAGGTCAGCCATAGGGATGCCTGTAGGCAAGGCTCTGAAATTAAAATTCACAGGATGCTGAGAACAGAGCATCAGCTCCAAATTATGTGGAGTGGTGAACATTTTAGTCAGACTTGGACTCTGGGATGCTGGATCAGTCAACTAAAAAGTGCTTCTTCATTCTTCCTAGAATAATGGATACAGCCTCTAGCCCATCAGTAAACTCCCCATAAGAGTCTCTTCTTAAGAATCAGGAAATTCTGCCTACTGCTGGTCTACATGGCCACAGTATAGCCAAGAGCAGCCTCTGTATGAAACCCTGAATTCCAGTTAAATCAGTGTAAGAACAGAGAACAGATAGATCTGAGGCCCATAAACCTCATGTCGTGTCTCCTTAAAAATATGAGGATATAAATCTCAAACTTTGACTTAACTCCCTTTTAGAAACAGCCTTCTCAGTTTAAATTCAGTTGTGCCTATAAAAGATGTGAATAGAGATCAAGATCCAGACCAGTTGCTAAACCTCTCCTGGAAAATAATAAACCTCATGTGCCATTGATTAAGATCAAAGAGTTCCTAGAAATGCTAAGAGTATAAAATTCTCTCTTCCATTTTAATCTGTGCTTAACTTTGTGTTCAACTTTGAAAGCTGTGTTTAACTTTGTCAGTTTGCTTGCACCTAGAAAATCAGATTCAGGGTTCACCTGTTACAAATTGGATAATAGTGAAAGGTAACCTAAAAATGAGTCTTTAAATGTCAATACTGTCTTGCAAGTGGATTTAATGTATGAATCACAAGTGGAATTGATTCAACTGCTAGAAAAGCAGAAAAACTTCACAAAGTTATTCAAGAGATAAACTTCAGCATTGTGAAACTATCTTGTGCATTCAAACCAGGCTTTCAATACACTGCAGGTTGCCTCTCCACATGAGTTTTGACTAGGTTCGTCACTGACTCTTAAAACAATAAAGGTATCTACTACATCTCTGGTTGTGCTACTGAAGTTGATAAAGACTACGTTGCACTTTCAAACTCCTGCAGCAGCCAATGATGGCTTGATATAATTAAATGTACAGTAGACATCACCTCCAGACTGCTATTGTTTCATAGTGCCAAAGGGTACTATGCACCAGGCCAGTGAAATACTGGAGCCTACTTTCCTAGCTTCTTGCTAGGGACAATGGTGCTGCAGCTTGCTGACTGAGTGAAGAATATATCAAATGGAGCAATGATCACCAGAGTACTCTGAGTTGAACTTAAACACAACTGGTGTTTGGCCTGCTCCCATGGAGAGATAACATGTATGGTATTGTAAACCTGGAACATAAATCTATTAATTGCAGCTCAAAGAAAAACTTAAGCACTGGGTGGTAAATTAATTACTATTATGTATTGTACCTATATCATTTTCTAGATACATGTCTGATGATTATGGTAATATATTTTGTATTAGACCATATGCAGAGAAATATTAAACATGTTAAAAGTCCTGGTAAACTGCATTTTTCAAGTAGTTATTTAATGTGCTTAATCCAGGTCTCCCTCCTAGCCCTTATTCCAGAACCTGTCCCACTTACACCCTGGGGAGGACTGGCAGATCCACATGCCATCCTACCAGGGCTAAGCATTTAAGCATTTCCACCAGAACGGGAACAGCAAACAAGGTGAGTAAGATCCACTTCAGCTTAGTCTCTTTAAGATGGTCCATGGACAATTTTTTCTCACCTCGGACCTGGAAACCAGGTTCTGATCAAAATTTGGCTAGAAAACAAAACTCACTCTCAAAAGAGTCAAAATGTGAGGAACTTTACTCTATAGTTCTGATCATTCCTGCAACTATTAAAGTTAAAGGAATTTCCACTGATCCTGAGTAAAGTCAGTTACGTAAAAAAGTACCAGCTCATCAGAAGCACCTGACAGGATGTATGAATGCCAGTCATTTGATGGCCCAAAATCCATCTTCAAGAGAAAAAGCTAAGTAGTGTGTGTTAAAGTCAGCTCTTCCCTCTAACTCTAGTCCAAATGTCTATTGTTAGGGAGAAGGCAAACCAGACACCCCTTTAAAAAACCTTGTCTATCTTCACTTCCTCTAATTTCTTCCTATAACTAAAAGGGTAATGCTCTTCTCATTCATCTCCTCTACCATAGGAACTGGGCTTGGCAATTTATACCAAGCCCCATTATCTATTGCAATTTCTGCCTAGAGTTAACCAATAGCATAAAACAACTGAAAAAAGAATACTGTTGCCCATCAACTTCGGGAAATGCAGCTTTTGCAGGCACCTGGCCTTTACTACTTTTGTGACCCAGTATCCTCCTAGTGGGACCACATATTCTCAAAATTCTAGTTAAGTTTATTTCTTACAGAATCAACATCTTGTTAGCCATATGGGGACTTCATCCAGCTTCCTCCAGGATGCCAGTTTCATCTTCTTCCAACTGAGATAGAACAGCTAGAGGGTTTTATACCTTGTCAGGTAGGGCCTACTGCCCCTAACCAGCAGGAAGTAACTACACAAGAATGATCATCATCCTTCAGCATCCCTTTAAGAATAAAGGTGTAAATTCTCTGAGGGGGGAATGAAGCCAGCTAGTAAGATAGAGAATCAATTGATGGATCTGGAACCTGGCAAAGAGTCCACATGGACATCAATAACCCCAAGATGGCTGCTGGAAGACCCCCCCCCCCTTACCCCAAGATTCCTCCAGAAGCCAGGAGAAGCCCTGGATATTTCCCAACAACTTTATCATTGGACCCTTATGGGGGATTGATAGTGGGATAGTCAATCAAAACAGCAAACAGCTGGAACTCTTTCTCTCCATTAACAAATAATGGTTTAAAAAGCAAGCACCAAGCTCTCTTGCTCTCTTGCCTTTGCCCTGTCCTGGTGCCAGTCCCAGTGCCAGTATTGCCCTGTTCCTGCCTTCTGTGCCCTGTTCTTGCCATTCCCCCTGCAGGGATCAACATGCAAATAAAATGTGAGCATTTATAATCTATAATAGGGAATTGTAGCCTGTGAATCAGCCCACTTTATCACTTTTTAGCCCCTTCCTCTCTACCTAGGACCCATGATCTGTTGTTTTTCTCCCATTTTTCTTCCCTCTCTTCCTTAATAAATTACTGGCCTAACTCACCTGATGTGCTCTTGAAATTTATTTCTGCAGAATAGTCAAGAACCTAGATAAAATCTGGACAGCTCCATTCAGCTTGCTGTCTCCCAGAGTCACTTGCTCTGCAGGAAGAGGCTGCAGCTCCCCAGGAAACCAGCTCCATCTCCCCTTGGAACCTCCACAACGCTTTGCACCTGTCTTCAGGTTTTGTAAATTTCATCCCCTCATCCCTACTAGATTGCAGGCTCCTTGAGGAGGATCACTTCCTATACTTTGTAGCCCCACTGGACTCAGTAGGCAGAAGGTGCTGACTATGCAGAGTGGAGCTGAGTGCAATGGGACAAAATTTCACTAAGGAGCCAGTGCAGATGCAGCCACCGTTGTGAAGCCAGAGTCCTCTAGCGACTTGCCTATGTTACAAAAAAGAATTTACAAACATGCTGGTTTAGTTAGGCTAGTAGTTAATGAGGAAAATGGAAGAAAACAGCATCCCCAGGTAGGTGTGGGCCGCTGCAGGCTGAGATTTGGCCCGTGTGGTCACCTTTTAAACTATTAATTATTCTTTCTTTGCTAATTCCTTGCTAATGTTTGGGAAAGAGGCCCCCAGTCATTTGCTGATTGATTCCCGCACCCAGCAGTTCCCCAGGGGCCCAGTGGTGAGGCACCCTTGAAGATATCCAGGGCTTTCCCTTGGCCCTGGATGATATCTCGTCCCAGATGGGGTTCCCATGGCTGGGTTCTTCCAGCAGCTTCCTTGGTGGTGGTTTTTCCTCAGGGTTGTCCAGGCGGGCCTCCATGGCCACTGTTTGTCCAGGTCTTAGACTCACCTTCTCTTTCCTTAAACTAACTTGCCTCACTCACCCACATCAGCCCTGGGCCTGGTCCAGGTCTGCCCTGGGCCTCCCTTGATTCTGGAAAAGCAGGACAATGTACATGCATTGTGATCCGGATTCTGACTGTAAGATAACTCCATCTCCAGTTTACCCATTATTTTACTTTTTTGTGTGTGAAGAACAGCATTTTCTAGGCTCTGAAAAGAAAACTTAATTTACTATTTTGCTATAAACAAGAGATAGAAGGAAATAGGAGTTTGTGGGCAAAGATGTAAGTCGTCTTCTCCTCACTGAAAAGAATCTGCATTGTATCTGATTTTCTTATGTCTGAGGTCTTTATTAGCACATTTGACAATAGGAACTGAATATGCTCCTCTTTTTCAGGTAAAATTAGATTTCCTTTACAGCTGGAGAACCTACAGTCTAAGGTCTGATTTTTTCTGTTACTTGTCAGCCCACCAGCAATATTTCTGAACTTCTATGCCTAGGAGAGAAGCATTTTAACACATAACAGCAGTTAAATGTGTGTACTCTATTATGTGCATACTCGTCATTCAAGTATGTGAGTCGTGTTTGCATTGCACAAGTTATTCTATTTTGTGACTATCTTATGTTCTATTGTTCCTCCTTAGATTTAAAAAAAAAATCAATGGCTCATGCCAATCAAAGATGCTCCTGTGCCTGGTTTAGGCAGTCAGTTCTTGCAAACCCAGAGTGGTAGATGAATGTCTTCACAGTCCCTCTAAGCTGCCTTTTTAGAGAGGCCAGCATGGCTCTGTGGTGATGGGACCACCTCTAGTGATCTAGACCTGAGATTCTTAGATTCCTACCTTCTCCTCCCAATGTCTCCAAAGAGGGCAGACCCTGCTCAGACACATAGCTGTGGTTCTCCTTGGGGGGGACACACCCACATGCCAAGCCCCAAGAAGACACCTGTCACCGAGAGGGTAGAAACCCTCACCCACACACACATGTCAAGCAGAAGCCTTCTTCCACCCACCCCTTAATGGCTGGGGACCCCTCCCAGGGCCCCTTCTCCTTTCTGTACCTCTTTGCTCCAGTTATCCTCTGATCCAGAAACCACCCAGGAGCCAGAAACCACAGCAGCTGTTTGAACTGAGAGATTTTAAACAGACTTGCTGATTAAGGATAACGCAGGTAACTTGGTAACTGGAAAGGGGAAGGAAAGTGAGAAGGTCTTCTCAGACAGGCGCTGGCAGTGCGGGGGGCATGTGCAGGGCAAGGTGGCAGCTGTGACTCCTCCCCTTCTAATCAATAGGGCAAAGTAAAAGGTGTCTCCTTTTCCCTCTGCCTCTACTTTTCAGCTCTAATCTTGGAGAAAACCTTCAGTAGGCCTGACCTCATCAACTTCTGGAAACTGCTCTAAAATTCATCTTTGCAATTGTAAGGCTAGATTTTTAACCATAGAATCTTTAGTGCTGAAGCTTTTAGGAAATATACCAGGCAAGGGTTTCTCTTTTGGTCATCATCCTCCTTTCCCTGACTTTTCCATTCTATCTGTTTTATATCCCATTCCTCCCCAATATACACAGTTCTCTCTTCTTTTGAGGACTGAAAGGTTGTTTTTTTTTTTTCCTATATAAGTTGTTTATTTTATTTTTATTTTTTTATTCATTTTTAAAAATTATTACATTAAAAAAATATGAGGTCCTATTCAACCCCACCGCCCTCACCCCCCACTCCCCCCACAGCAACACTCTCTCCCATCATCATGACACATCATTGCATTTGGTAAGTACATCTCTGGGCATCGCTGCACCTCATGGTCAATGGTCCACATCATAGCCCATACTCTCCCACGTTCCATCCAGTGGGCCCTGGGGGGATCCACAGTGTCCTGTAACTGTCCGTGAAGCACCACCCAGGACAACTCCAAGTCAGGAAAACGCCTCCACATCTCATCTTTTCCTCCCATTCCCCACACCCAGCAGCCACCATGGCCACTTTTCCCACACCAATGCCACATTTTCTCTGTGTACCTTGGGTTGGTTGTGTCCATTGCACATCTATGTGAAGAGGGGGCTTAGATTCCACATGGATACTGGATGCAATCCTCCTGCTTTCAGTTGTACGCCCTCTAGGCTCCATGGTGTGGTGGTTGACATTCTTCAACTCCATGTTAGCTGAGTGGGGTAAATCCAATAAATCAGAGTGTAGGAGTTGAAGTCTGTTGAGGCTCAGGGCCTGGCTATCATATTGTCAGTCCAGGGAGTCAAATCCCCTAGATATATCTTAAACCCCATCACCAACTACAATTCCAGTAAAGTAGCATGAAAGGCTTGTGGAAAGAGATCCCATCTGAACCCAGTTCCATCACGCAGAAACACCAGCTCCAAAGAAGGGCCAACTGACATGGCAGTGAACCCCATCTGCCATGACCATAGAACCCGTGGGTCTCTTTAGCCCTCAAAAGAACCAATACCTGGGGTTGTATCTACTTTATCTGTCTCTGAGACTCTGCTCAGGTGTGCATAGGGGCAATCCTTCTGACAACCTCCAGACTCTTTTTTAGAGACTCATAGCCATATAAACTCATTTCTCCTTTCCATTTCCCCCTTACATTAGGTCAAACAGCATTTTAAACTCCTGTTATTATATGCAGACAGGGATATTCTGCTGGTCCATGTTGAACCTTTAATTCCAGGTCATTTTCTAGTTGCATCATCAGCTGGTATTTGGTATTATCCCTCGGTGCCAGGGAGGCTCATCCCCGGGTATCCTGTCCCACGCTGGGGGGAATGCATTGCATTTACATGCTGAGTTTGGCCTCGAGACTGGCCACATTTGAGTAACATGAAGGCTGTCAGGAGGAAACTCCCAGTCACAGTGCTGCTCTAGGCCTTGTTCTTATTTCAGGTGTATAGGCTCACAAGCATAGTCATTAGTATCAGGGGCTCACTGTTGGACCCTCATTCCTTTCTGGTCCTTACTGTTGCACCTGGGGGACTGCTGCTGCTCCCCTAGGGACCACGACAGAGCACCCCCGGCCAGGAACCCAGTAGCCCCCCAGCTGTTGTTTTTAATTGTTGTCACTATGAGTATATCCAAACATTACCATGCACCCTGAACATATGCCCTGTATAACTCCCTGTCAACCACATATCACCTGTCAATAACATCCCATACCAGTATTCCTCCACTGCCATTGTTGAACCACTCTGTGATCCAAAACTTCCTGAAAAGTGAAGCCCAATATAATGTCAGTTTCCCTTACTAGTAAAATGGAATATAGTGATGAGTTTAAAGGTTAGATCTAGAATACGCATTGATTTGGAAAAATTCTACATCCTATCTTTTTCTTTTCTTTTTTCCTAATTATTGAGCTTCTCTTCACAAGAGCCTTAGATCACAGTAATTCATACATACAATATATACAGTACTCCCACACATCCACCATAAAACCTTTTCCCTTCCACAGCGATAATCTTATAACTTATTCATATCATATTTACTGAAACTGATGTACAGACTCTGAGACAATAGCTTTCAAAAAAGGTGACATCTGTGCTTACATTGTGGTCCATACTTTAGGATATACAGTTTTCTAAATTTTTAGTTATCCTATGTTTTACATTATGGTTTACATTATTAGTCTGTCGTCCCCTATATGTTTTTGGTAATATTAAATGTTTTATATCCATCCTTGTGTACTCTCGCGAAACTCCTCTCTTACCCACATTTACCTTGGTTCCATCCATTCAACATCCATTTTCCCCTCCCGTTGGGGCCCACAGCAACAGCCAATCTCCACTTCCTGAGGAGCCAGTCCAGAGATACTTGCAACAGTGTTCAGGGCCTGACTTGCTCAACTGCCCTAATGCCCTGGGAGCCACCCTTTCTCTCGAGAGATACAGTTCCCTCTATTTGATGGCATTAGTCCTCCCCAGGATGTGGGTCCACCCCCACTCTCACTACTTGGGTCTCTACCCAATGGTACAACCCACCCTGGCAAAATGAGCATTCAGACATTCCCCAGGAGTCCGTCCCGTGTCAGACCATCCCCTCTGAGCATCCTAAACAGGTAACCCTCCTAATTATATTTTGATATGATTTTCTCAGCATTTTACTCTAAACCAACACCTGACACTCTTCTATGTTCGTATGTTGCCCCTCCCTCCCCCCAATTTTTTGGGCAATATTACCCATCCGCCCATCCCCAGCCCCCCTTAAACCCACAAAGCCCCACCCAAAGGCAACCCCTTGCCCCCATTTTCTCTCTTCTTTGTGCTCATACTTACCACCAGCTCATCATAGATTCCACCCCTGCAGTCGTTGGCTCACCTCCTTCCTCCACCCCCCGATTTCCTGTAAGCCTATCTTCCAGTCTCTAGCTCTCTGAGGCAGCTTGCTTATTTCATATCATTGAGGTCATGTAGGATTTGTCCTTCAGTGCCTGGGTTGCTTCACTCAACATAAGGTTCTTAAGATTCATCCATGTTATCATGTGTGTTTGTAGTGTATTTGTTCTTAAAGCTGAGTAGTATTCCATTGTATGTATATACCACATTTTATTGATCCCCTCATCTGTTGATGGGCATTTGGGTTGATTCCAACTTTTGGCGATAGTGAACAATGCTGCTATGAACATTGGTGTACATATATCAGTTTGTGTCCTTGTTTTCAGTTCTGCTGGGTATATACCCAGCAGTGGTATTGCTGGGTTATATGGCAAATCTATGGTTAGTTTTTTGAGAAACCACCAAACTGTCCTCCAGAATGGTTGGATCCTTCTGCATTCCCACCAGTAGTGAATGAGTGTTCCCATTTCTTCACGTCCTCTCCAGCATTTGTATTCTTCTGTTTTTTCATAGCTGCCAATCTTATGGGAGTAAGATGGTATCTCATTGTAGTTTTGATTTGCATTTCCCTGATAACTAGAGATTTGGAGCATTTTTTCATGTGCTTTTTAGCCATTTGTATTTCTTCTTTGGAGAAGTGTCTGCTTAAATCTTTTTCCCATTTTTTTAAAATGGGTTGTTTATCTTTTTATTTTCAAGATATAGGAGTTCTTTATATATGCAAGTTATAAGTCTCTTATCAGATATATGGTTGCCAAATATTTTCTCCCATTGTGTGGGTTCCCTTTTTACTTTCTTGACAAACTCCTTTGAGGTGCAGAAGGCTTTAATTTTGAGGAAGTCCCATTTATCTATTAGTTCTTTGGTGCTCATGCTTTTGGTGTGATGTTCATGAAGCCATTTCCTATTACAAGGTCCTGTAGATGTTTCACTACACTGCTTTCCAAGGTCTTTATGGTCTTGGCTCTTATATTTAGGTCTTTGATCCATCTTGAGTTGATCTTTGTATAAAGTGTGAGATGGTAATCCTCTTTCATTCTTTTACAAATGGATATCCAGTTCTCCAGGCACCATTTGTTGAATAGGCTATTCTCTCCCAGTTGAGAGGGATTGGTGGCTTTATCGAATATTATATGGCTATATATATGAGGTTCTATATCAGAACTTTCAATTCGATTCCGTTGGTCTGTGTGTCTCTCCTTATGCCAATACCATGCTGTTTTCACTACTGTAGCTTTGTAGTATGTTTTGAAGTCAGGTAGTGTGATTCCTCCAATTTCGTTTTTCTTTTTCAATATGTCTTCGGCTATTCGGGGCCTCTTTCCTTTCCAAATAAATTTCATAGTTAGTTTTTCTAGTTCCTTAAAGAAGGCTGTGTTGATTTTTATTGGGATTGCATTGAATGTGTAGATCAGTTTTGGTAGGATAGACATCTTAATAATATTTAGTCTTCCTATCCATGAACAGGGAATATTCTTCCATTTATTTAGGTCTTCTTTGATTTCCTTGAACAGTCTTGTATAGTTCTCGGTGTATAAGTTTTTTACATCTTTAGTTAAATTTATTCCTAAATATTTGATTTTTTTATTTCCTATTGTGAATGGTATTTGTTTCTTGATTTCCTCCTGAATTTGCTCATTATTAGTGTACAGAAATGCTACTGATTTTTGTGCATTGATCTTATAACCTGCGACTTTACTAAACTCATTTATGAGTTCTAGAAGCTTTGTTGTAGACCTCTCAGGGTTTTCTATGTATAGAATCATGTCATCTGCAAATAATGAAATTTTGACTTCTTCCTTTCCAATTTGAATGCCTTTTATATCTGGTTCTTGCCTCAGTGCTCGAGCAAGTATTTCTAAGACAATGTTAAATAGAAGGGGAGGCAATGGGCATCCTTGTCTTGTTCCTGAATTTAGAGGGAAGGATTTTAGGATTTCTCCATTGTAAATGATGTTGGCTGTAGGTTTTTCATATATACTCTTTATCATGTTCAAAAAATTTCCTTGTATTCTGATCTTTTGCAGTGTTTTTATCAAGAAAAGGTGCTGTATTTTGTCAAATGCTTTTTCTGCATCTATAGATATAATCATGTGATTTTTTTCCTTCAGTCTGTTTATATGGTATATTACATTGATTGATTTTCTTATATTGAACCATCCTTACATAACTGGAATGAATCCCACTTGGTCATGGTGTATAATTCATTTAATCTGTTATTGAATATGGTTCGCAAGTATTTTGTTGAGTATTTTTGCATCTAGGTTCATTAGACAAATTGGTCTGTAATTTTCCTTTCTTGTGGTGTCTTTGTTTGGCTTTGGTACTAGGGTAATGTTGGCATCATAGAAGGAGTTAGGCAATGTTCCTTCTGTTTCGATTTTTTGGAATAGTTTCAGCAGGATTGGTGTTAGTTCTTTCCGGAATGTTTTGTAGAATTCACCTGTGAAGCCATCTGGCCCTGGGCTCTTCTTAGTTGGGAGGTTTTTAATCACTGATTCTATCTCTTTACTTGTGATTGGTTTGTTGAGATCATCAATTCCTTCTTTCATCAATATGGGCTGCTTATGTGTTTCTAGGAATTTGTCCATTTCCTCTGAATTGTCATTTTTGTTGGAATATAGTTTTTCAAAGTATCCTCTTATGATAGTCTTTATTTCTGTGGGGTCAGTGGTGACTCATTTCTTATTTTGTGTATTTGCATCTTCTCTCTCTTTTTCTTTGTTAGTCTTGCTAAAGGTTTGTCAATTTTGTTGATCTTCTCAAAAAACCAGCTCTTGGTCTTGTTTATCTTTTCAAGTGCTTTCTTATTTTCTATATCTTTTAGTTCTGCTCTTATCTTTGTTATTTCCTTCCTTCTTCTTCCTGTTGGATTACTTTGTTGTTTTTTTTCTAATTCCTCCAAATGTGCAGTTAGTTCTTCAATTTTTGCTCTTTCTTCTTTTTTGATATATGAATTTTTGGCTATAAATTAACCTCTCAGTACTGCTTTTGCTGCATCCCATAAATTTGGTATGTTGTGTTATCATTATCATTTGTTTCAAGGTAGTCATTGATTTCTTTTGAGATTTCCTCTTTGACCCACTGTTTTTCTAAGATGTGCTGTTTAATTTCCAAATCGTGGTGTGAAATCTGGGCCTCCTTCCCTTGCAAATTTCCAGCTTCACTCCACTGTGGCCAGAGATATTATTTTGTATGATTTCGATCTTTCTGAATTCATTAAGCCTTTCTTTGTGGCCTAGCATATGGTCTATCTTGGAGAATGATCCATGTGCGCTTGAGAAAAATGTATATCCTGCTATGTTTGGGGTAATGATCTATATATATCTATTGGATCCAGCTCCTCTAATATACTGTTCAAATGTTTTGTTTCTTTAGTGATTATCTTTTGAGATGTTCTGTCCAGAGTTGATAGTGGTGTATTAAAATCCCCCACTATAATTGTAGATGCATCTATTCTTTCACTTAGTTTTTCCAGCGTTTGCCTCACGTATTTAGAGGTGCCCTTGTTAGGAGCATAAATATTTATGATTGTTCAATCTTCTTGACAGATTGTCCCTTTCACTAAAGTGTAGTATCCTTCTTTGTCTCTCACAATTTTTTCGCATTTAAAGTCTATTTTGTCTGATATTAATATAGCTACTCCTGCCTTTTTTTGGTTATTTTTGCTTTTATGATTGTTTTACAGTCATTCACTTTCAACCTCCATGAGTCTCTGGGTCTAAGATGTGTCTCTTGTAGACAGCATATAGATGGGTCATATTTCCTTATCCAATGTCCCAGTCTGAATCTTTTGATAGGTGAGTTTAATCCATTGACATTCAGTGTTATTACTTTCAAGGAATTATTTGTGTTAGCCATATTTTGATTGGAGTTGTGTTTGTCATATTTTTTTCCCCTTCTCTTTTTGTCTTTTTTTTGCTCTCACACTCTCCTCCAACTCTTCCTGTCCTGTTTTTTCCTTTCTTCCTGCAGAACTCCCTTTAGAATTTCTTGAAGGGGAGGTTTCTTGTTGGCACACTCTTTCAGTTTCTGTTTATCTGTGAATATTTTGAACTCTCCATCATTTTTGAAGGCTAGTTTAGCTGGATAGAGTATTCTTGGTTGGAAATTTTTTTCCTTTAGTACCTTGACTATATCATACCACTGCCTTCTTGTCTCCATGGTTTCAGATGAGAAATCAGCACTTAATCTTATGGAGCTTCCCTTGTATGTGATGGTTTTCTTTTCTCTTGCAGCTTTTAGAATTTTCTCTTTGTCTTGAGCGTTGGATAATTTGACAAGTGTATGTCTTGGGGTGGGTCTGTTGGGGTTTATGATGATTGGGGTGCGCTGTGTTTCTTGGATATGTACATCTGTCTCTTTCAGTAGATTTGGGAAGTTTTCAGCCATTATTTCCTGCAACACTCCTTCTGACCCCTTTCCCTTCTCTTCTCCTTCTGGGATGCCTATAATACGTATGTTTGAGCGTTTTGCATTGTCATTCAGGCCTCTAAGTCCTAGCTGGATTTTTTCTATCTTTTTATCAATCAATTCTACTATCTGTTTGATTTCTGATGTACTGTCTTCCACATCACTAATTCTCTGCTCTGCCTCTTCTAGTCTGCTGATATTTGCTGCAAGTGTATTTTTGATTTCTTGAACTGTGGTGTTCATTCCCATCATATCTGTTATTTTTTTGCGTATGTCTGCAATTTCCCCTCCAAGTGTTGTCTTATGTTGTTAACCTCTTCCTTTTCTTCATTAAATTTTTGGTGATAAATGTTCTGAGATGTTTCATTACTTACGAAGTTCTGCTCCCCTTCCTGATTTTTAGTTTGTTCATTGGATTCAGCCATGTTTTCCTGATTACCGGTTTGGTTTGTAGATTTTTGTTGCTGTCTGGTCATTATTTTATCTTGACAGGTTTAATCAGTTCCTTAGCTTCTTTGTCTACTCTTGGAGATTAATTAGCTGTTGTTTTTCCATCAGTGTTATATCTTCTCTTTGTCACTTTGTTCTTCTTGTTCTAATTTCTTATTGTTGGTTGAGTTCACTTTAAAGGAAAGTATTAGGGCCGGGGAAAGGCAATTGTGTAAGCAAGGAAAAAGTGTAATGTAGTATTGGTGATACATGTTAACAGAGCAACAATATGAGATCTGGGAGGATGGATGTTAGCTTCATGTAAGTTGTGTAGAGTTATAGCAGTAGGTAGAGTACCTATAATGAGGTAGTTGACTGAATATGGGAGGAATATGGTATGAATTAAAAAGCTATTGTTTTCATGAGAGAGGGAAAGAGAAAAGAAAGGCAATAGTTTCAAGAGTGGATAACAGAAAACAAAACAAAGGTATTAGAAATTAAGAGTTAGACATTTTGTGGATCAAAGAAAGGGAGGTGGAATATAGGAGAGACAGTAGGTGATGGAGGATATCAAGATGTAGGGGAAAGGGGATAGTGTAGGTAACCAAAATCTATTCACACAGAAATGAGGCAGTGGAGGATGAGGAAACCCAGAAAATGTGAGGTGTTCCCTGCAGCACCTTCCCACCAAATTGATGTCCAGACACCTACTGTCCTACAAAAATCCTGAAACAGCCTGGCCTGAAGAACCTCCAACGCTGCCCAGCCACTTCTTTGCAGGAGATATTATCAGGTAAGCTCACTCAGCCACCATCTTGCCCTGCCTGAAAGGTTATTTTTAGTGATGGAGGTGCCTACCATTTCACTAATCTCAACAGAATGCTAAAAATGTAATTATACAATCGTGATGCAGCATATACTCTGCTGATCACAAGAGAACTATCACATTTGTTAAAATGCTGAATTTTAGGGTCTCCAAACCATAGAACCCAGAGGGAAGTTATTTAAAAAAATTTTTTTATGCCTGAGTCCTACTCTCAGGGATTCTGAATGAATTGGTTGGGGTGTGAACTGCTTGGGCATGGGCAGTTTAGAAAGCAACCCAGGTGGTTTAAAGTGCAAACACGATTGAAAACTAAGCCCTAAAACATACCCCAAAAATATTTTTAGATGCCATTTCCAAAACAATGGAAAGTGAACAGTCTCAGTAAGATGTAAGGAAATGCACACACTTAAATGCAACTCTTAGGCATTATCAGTTACTTCTATCTAATTTTGGTTCGACCCAATCTCATGGGCTCAAGTAGAAATGTTTAACTCCCTTCAAATTCTTTCTAAGACACAAGTAGTTATTGGGTTTCAACAATTCTACCCAGAACTTTAAAAATGTCTTTCTTCTACTATAGATTTAAATTTCTCTAATGAGATCAATCATCTGCCTTACACTCTGTCTCCCAGGAGGCAGTTGTCAGCTCTTTGCCTACAGCCTTGACTCAAGGCAAACTGCCTTTTTCTCCACAATGATGAAAAAAAAAAATCATGGTCACATAACTTGTCCTCTTTCCAGCAGTAAAAACCACATGTTTCTTCCAGGGAGGAGAACGAAAGAACTTTTATATAGAATATGCAGCAAGATTTTAAAGTAGAGATTTAAAGTGGTTTTTATCACAGAGAATATGTAGAGCATAGTCCTGCCCAGATTTCACGGATCATTATCAATTTTCTTTCTGCCCCTAAATTAACTTGCATGGTTGGAAAAGCAGGTTATGACATTGTATTTGGAAAGAAGAAAATAAACCAACACAAATTCATTCTATTTTGGGTAACTCAATTGGAATGGAAATAAGTGGAAAAGAAACAAACATTAACCAAAAGTCAGCTGATCACACTGGTTGCACGTAGTGAAAATGCTTGGAGATGAAGAGTGACTCTTTTTTCAATTGCCTCTTTGACAATGTTCACAGGGAAATGCCAATGTTGTTGTACTTTGATAACTTAATAACATCACATATATCCATCATTGTTAGTAATGAAGTACTCCACAAACAAAAAATCTTCCTTATGTTGTTGAGCACTGAACATTTTTTTTACAATGTTGATGGTGTCATATGCATTCTAAAATGATCATTTTCCTGCTTTTTTCAGAGATTATTGAGAGTCACTCACCATTTATGGTTATTGTAATGAAGTTGTGGCAGCATAAATGTGACATCTCCCAAGGGAGGAATATGGATCAGAAAGAATCTACTTGCAGTTGGCACAGCCCAGCTGAGGTGGCTAAGACACAATCAATCCCGTTTAAGGGATGCCTCTAGTGACAGAAGTCAGGTACAGGAAGCAGTAGAGGCTCCTTAGCACAATCATGCCAAGAGCAAGCTTTCCTCACATGAGATAAGTGTGGTGGTATGTTCTTTAAAAAAAGAAAAGGGAAAAAATTAATACTTGCTCTGGAGAGGTCTGCTTGCTCTAAGATAACTTGCAAGACTGCAAATATTCTTGCTGGTGAAGAGGCTGAAGTCATGAAATTAGGATCCGTTCCTCCCACTTCAGAGATGACACACCTAGGCAGAGGATGGTCTCCGTCACCTTCTGGCCAAAGGCTGAGCTCTGAAGTTACCCACTGGGAAGTAGAAGGGGGCAGTGTTCATAAAGGCAGAGTGTGGGTGCCCTGGACATGGGGCCTGTGGAGAGGCTGTTAGAGAAAAGTGTGAGCAGGAGAGATGGAGAGAGGCCTGGAGAGAGTGAACCTCTGAAGACTTAAGCCTGAGTTTCCTCTCCTTAGTTAAAAAGGCCATGACTCTTGGTCCTCTCACTGCTGTGCTCTCTTTGGCAGTTCAGCCCATCTGGAGGCCTGGGGAAGCTTGAGAAGGGAAGGTGTCTGCCTTCTGACCACCACAGGCTGAAATGGAGTTAAGGTTCAAGTGCCATTTTTACCCTCCTCCTCCAGTGTTTTAAAAGGGTCTTCATCAGCGCCACTTCTCGTCCTGGCAGTCATGGACAGATTATATTCCACACCCTAAAGACTGGATTCTCCACCCTCCCTGCTCTGGACACTCACCCCCATAGCAGGAGGAGGGGCCTGTTCCCACACCTGGGTTAGGCTCCTAGGGGTTTTTAGATTTTAGTCTCTTCCCTCAGTACCAAGTCGTCAGCAGTAAAACCCCATGTTTTATTCATTAGAAATTGATGGTGGCAATTGTGTGGTTATTTTAGCCGAAGATGCATATTCTAAATCTAATCATGAAGAGACAACAGACAAACCCAAATTTTATAAAGCAGCTGGCCTGTTTTTCTCAAAAATAGCAACGTTATGGAAGCCAGAGAAAGACTCGGGAATCAAAGAGATATAATATGTGATACTAAACTATATACTATAGTAGAAAAAAATTGCTATGTAGGATATAATTGGGACTATTGATGAAATTTGAATGCAAAATGTAGAAAGATGATAGTATTAGATCAATGTTAAGTTTCCTGTATTTGATCATTATACTGGCATTATGTGGTGGAATATACTTGTTCTTGTGGAATACATTGAAATATGAAGGGTTAAAGGGACATGACATATACAAGCTACTTTGAAATGGCAGAAAAAGTGTGCATGCACACACACGGACACAAAAAGATAAAGCAAATGTAGTGAAATGTTAGCAAGTGGGTACAGAGTATATGGGAGTTCTTTGTACTATTATGGCAACTTAACTTAAGATTGAAATTCCTTTAAAGTAAAAAGAAAAATGTCCAAAAGAAAGTGAGGAGAACCCTAGAGAAAAGTCATGTAAGGATGATTCATACAGAAGAAATTAAACTAAACATGAAAATGTTCAACCTCATTAATTTCACTAGTAACCCAAGAAATACAAGATGCTATTTTAAAAAATCTGATCCAATTAACCCACCACAGAAAAGGATAATATCCACTGTTGGCAAGGGATCAGTGAAACAGGAATTCTCATTCCCTCTAGTAAGGGAACAATGTTTCTGAAGAGATTTTAAAATGCTTTTATGTTTGGACCCTGTAATGGAACTCTTAGAAATGTATTCAAAGCAAAAAATTGGAAATGAGGACAGAGATTTATGTATAACATTATTCTTCATAGCGTTATTTGCAATGGAGAGAAACAGAACACTATATTAACATTCAAAACTAGGATAATGGGTAAATAAATAATAGTACACTATACATTAGACTATTGAGCAGTCCTTTAAAGTCCTATTTTCAAAAACTATTGTATGTAATGGCACACTCTTGTCCACACCAGTCTTCTGAGCAATTTAATTTCTCTCCTGCTGTGAATTAGGACCCAAGACAGGGCTGCTAGGCTAGACTAAGGAATACAATGAAAGACTTTTGTCCCTTGTTAACCTCCTGCACCAGCAATCCTTTCCCTGAGTCTTCTGTTTTCCTCCAGATGCCACCCTTGGGTTTTGAGCTCCATGCCTGACCCCCTTATTGCCTGAGTTCAGTTCTGACCTTCTCCCCTGGAATCATGTCAGTATCAGCCTTAAGTCTCTAATCCAGATAATAAGCCCCTTTCCAGGACCTAAGACTCTGCCCCAGCCTCTTCTACTCTGCCAGGGTGGTGCCTTCCTGGCTCTTTGCTGCATTCTTAAGGCAATTAACAAACAGTCCCACTGCCAGAACCAGCTCTGCCTAGCCCTCTACGCATTGCCTACATTTAACTCCTTGGTTTCTGACAGCAATGAGACAATTTTATTTGGGCAAAATTAAAATTTGGAAGAGAAATAAATGCAGCAATATATGAATCCATAGTCCTTACTTGGCCCATGGGTTATTTCAAAGTAGATTGTTTAGTTTCTAGATATTTGGAGGTTTCCCAGATTTCTTTCTGTTATTGACCTTAAATTTAATTCCACTGTGGTCAGAGAACATACTCTGTTTGCTTTCTATCTTTCCAATCTATTAGACTTGTTTTATGGCCAGGATATGATCTATCTCGGTTAATATTCCAAGTATACTTGAAAAGAATGTTTATTCTGCTGTTGTTGAGAGGAGTGTCTTACAAATCACACCTAGGTAAAGTTGGTTGATACATTTTAAAGTCTTCTATATCCTTGCTGGTTTTTTCTACTTGTTCTATCAATCATCAAATGGAGATGTTGAAATTTCCAAGCGTAACTGTGAGTTTGGCTCTTTTTACTTTTAGTTCTAGCAGTTTTTGCTTCATGTATTTTGAAACTTTATTATTAGTGCCTAACTATTTACGGGTATATCCTCTTAATGATATAACCACTTTTTTCACTATGAAATGGGTTTCTTTACTCCTTATAATACTCCTTGTTCTAAAATTTATTCACTTGATATTATTACAACTACTCTAACTCTCTTTAGATTAAAATTTGAAAGTATTTGAAAGTATATGTATTTCTATCCTTTTACTTTTACTCTAGCAACATCTTTATATTTAAAGTGGGTTTCTACCAATGAGCAATGCAACTGGAAAAAGACCTTGAATAAAAGGGGGAAAAGGTAAAGACAAATGTGTTTATATGGCTAAGGTGGTGCAAAGTGAGTCAGGAGGTCATCCCAGAAGTAAAGCTTATACATGTCTCAGCAGGATCTCAAAGACTGCCAAAGTAGATACTACCCCAAATAGTGGGGCTCCTGAGGGCTCTGGAAACACCCAGGTCCTATGGTCATGGCAGATAGCTCTGGAGTTTGGTGCCTCACCAGTAGACCCTACTTTGGAGTTTTTGGTCTCAAGTGTGACAGAGTTGGACTCAGATGTACCTTCTCTCCATGTGCCTCTTCTTGTCCCTTCTATTTGAACTTATAGTTGGTGCTAGAGTTGGTAGGTGTACATCTAAGAGACTTGAATCTTTGGGTTGTCCATGTATCAGCTGGGCCCTGAGCCTCAGCGGAGTTTTCACACCTACTCTCCAGTTCATTGACTCACCCAGGACAAATAACAAGGAGGTGAGGGTGGACAACCACTACACCAAGGAATTGAGAGAGTCTAAAACTGAAGCAAGAGAGTCCCATCCATCAGCCTTATGGGATTGAGGCCACTTTCCAACTAGAGGTGGAGTGGGCATCACCAAGCCAGAATCCTCAGGATTGGGGAATAAAATATGGACTAGAGTGGACCTACTGGTATTCTACTATAGACTTATTCTTCTATAGACTTACTGGTATTCTAGTAATGGAAGAAATTATATCATTGATGTGGAGGCAGTGGCCACTAGAGGTGTTGAAAGCAGGGAGAGGGAAAAGAGAGATAATATGGGGGCACTTTTGGGACTTGGAATTATCCTGAATAACAATGCAATGACAGATCCAGGCCAGTATGCATCCTGCCATGACCTACAGAATTGAGTGGGAGAGAGTGTAAACAACAGTGTAAACTATAATCCGTGCTTAGTGGCAATGCTCCAAATGTGTTCATTAATTGCAATGAATGTACCACACTAATGAAAGAAGTTGTTAATGTGGGAAAGGGTGGGAAGTGTGGGGAGTGGGGCATATGGGAATACCTTATAATTTTTTGTGTAACATTTTGTGTAATCCAAGTATCTTTTTTAAAAAATAAAATAAAAAATGAACAAATAAATATTTAAAAAATAAAAAATAAAGTGGGTTTCTGAGTTCTAGGAAAAAGGCACCAAGGACAGTAGGCAGAGTCTGAGGCTCTCACAACAAAGGAGCAGAGAGAGGACAGAGGCCTTTCTGAAGGAACTGCTTTGGATATATAGAGAAGAGGAAGGTGCCCTGCGTCATCTAGAAGGGTTTTTGAAAGAGAAAGAAGCCAAAGGAAAACCATGAACTGCTGGTCCCTCTGGTTGGAAGCTGCAAATATACCCCACTGTCAGGTCTAGCAGCCTAGGTGGAGCCTCTGGCTTGCTGCTCCACTGCTCTGATCAGAGTGAGAAGGGGCATTCCCTTGGAGGGAGAGGGGTCTGGGAGGGGGCAGAGTGGTTTCTTTGTGGTGAGTTTGGCCAGGTGAGCCTCCTTTAAAACTCAGAAGGGACCCCGAACTGACAGGGTGAGGGGAGAGGGATCTCAGGCAAGCTGTCATACCCAGCCATCCTGATAAAGAGAGGAATTAGACTAGAGAGGGGGCAGGGACAGACAGGCACCTAAACAGCAGGATTCTGACAAACTGTTAGGTATCTAACCTGCTGGAAGGAAAGGGGACAGATAGCTTTCTGAAAGTCTAACTAACCTAAGGAGACAGTGTAGCTGAGTGGAGGAATTCCCATCTTGCATATATGAGATCCCTTATTCGATTCCTGGCTCTTCTTAGAGGAGTGATACAGTTCTACTTTGACAGGGAATATGTAGACATTCTTTCTGCATTAGCTTTTTTGGGATCTCTTCTTCTTCTTCTTTTTTTTTTTTTTAATAAAAGCTTCCTTTCTTATTTTCCTTATTTTATTTGCTAGCACCCGGTTCAAAACCTGCAGATGGCAGGCTGCAGGGCAATTGATTGATGAACACTGGCAACCTGAAAAGCTCCTTAGGGGCCTAAGACAGAAGGCTATTTTTCCTATTTTTGTTTTTGTTTTCTCTTTTTCTCATTTTTAAAATTAGCTGTTGCTGTCCTCTTGTTTGTTATTTCCCCTTTGTTTCCCTTTTTTCTTTTATACCAATTTTTTTCTACCTATACTCTTTTCTATCTTTCTTTTTTCTATCTTGTTTTCTGCTGTTCATCCATTTCACCTCTTTTTGTTTGGTGTTCAATTATTCTTGTTTTAATTTCTCTCTCCTTTTTCCTCCATTTTCTTTCTTTTTCTCTTTTCCTCTCTTCTAATCATTCTCTTTTAATTCAATTTATGTATTTCTCTCTATTCTGTTTCTCATTTCATTGTTTCTACTCTACTTTATTTTAAAAGATTTATTTATTTATTTATTTCTCTCCCCTTCCCCCACACCCAGTTGTCTGTTCTCTGTGTCTATTTGCCACGTGTTCTTCTTTGTCCACTTCTGTTGTCAGCGGCACGGGAATCTGTGTTTCTTTTTGTTGCATCATCTTGCTGTGTCAGCTCTCCATGTGTGTGGCACCATTCTTGGGCAGGCTGCACTTTCTTTCGTGCTGGGCGGCTCTCCTTACAGGGTGCACTCCTCGCACGTGGGACTGCCCTACACGGGGACACCCTTGTGTGGAACAGCACTCCTTGCGCGCATCAGCACTGTGCATGGGCCAGCTCCACATGGGTCAAGGAGGCCTGGGCTTTGAACCGCGGACCTCCTATGTGGTAGATGGATGCCCTAACCACTGGGCCAAGTCCGCCACCCTACTCTACTTTTTAATTCTACTTCTTACTCATGTTAATTATTCATTTTCCTAGATTTGTACAGTTTCTCTTCTACCTTTTACTTTTTTTTATCACTATTATTCTTTTTCTCTTCTTACCTCTTTCCTTTTCTCTTGTCCTAATTTTTTTCCCCAAGGGAAAATAGACAGTAACAGGGAAATAGAATATGAAAAATGAAGTGTCACAATGAAACCTTACCACCTCCACAAAAACAACAAAATAAAACCCTAGATGGGAAGCAGATTTGGTTCAACTGATAGAGAGTCCACCTACCACATAGGAGGTCCAGGGTTCAAACCCAGGGCCTCCTGACCCATGTGGTGAGCTGGCCCATGTGCAGTACTGATGTGCACAAGGAGTGCTGTGCCACGCAGGTGTGTCCCCTGTGTAGGGGAGCCCCACACGCAAGGAGTGCACCCCTCAAGGAGAGGTGCCCCATGTAAAAAAAGTGAAGCCTGCTCAGGAGTGACGCCTCACACACAGAGAGCTAACACAGCAAGATAACGCAACAAAAAGAGACACAGATCCCCTGTGCTGCTGATGAGAATGCAAGCAGACAAAGAAAACACACAGTGCATGGACATAGAGAGCAGACAATGGGGGTTGGGGAAGGGGAGAGAAATAAATTTTTAAAAATCTTTTAAAAATCCCAAAACAATAAAACCCTAGAGTAAAAAAAGAAGCTAATCAACTGAATAAACCCATCAAGATAAACAGATGCCTAGACACCAATAAAAAATTACAAGGCATATTAAGAAATAGAAAGACATGGCCCAGTCCAACAAACCAACTAAAAATTAGGAGGAAATGCAGAACATGAAACAACTAATCAGAGATATCCAAACAAATATCATGAACTAACTTAATGAAGTGAAGGTAGATATTAAAGATATTAAGAAGACACTGAGGGAAGAGGATGTAGCTCAAATGGTTGAGTGCCTGCTTCCCTTGTATGAGGCCTGGGGTTTGATCCCCAGCCCCTCCTAAAAAATAAAAAGCCAACCCAAGAAGACTCTGGGAGAACATACTGAAGAAATTGTAAACATACATAAAAAGATAGCAGATATTATGGAGATGAAGGGAAGAATGCAAGAAATCAAAAATCCACTGAAAGCACATAACAGCACATTTGAACAGGCAGAGGAAATAATCAGTGATGTGGAAGACAGTATAGCTGGAATCAGACAGATGGTAGAACAGATAGATAAAAAGATGTAAAAAATCCAGCAGGGACTAGAAATTTGAATGGCGACACAAAGTGCACAAACATACACATTATAGGCATCCCAGAGGGAAAAGAGAAGGGAAAGGGGACAGAAGGTGTGTTGGAGGAAATAATGTCCCCAAAAAGTATAAACCCTATCAGACATAGTACAAGACACATACCTGTCAAATTGTCCAGTGTTCAAGATAAGAGGGAATAATGAAGACAGCAAGAGAAAAGAAATCTATTACATACAAGGGAAGCTTGATAAAATTAAGTGTTGATTTCTCATCTGAAACATGGAGGCAAGAAGGCAGTCATATGACATAATTAAGGTGCTAAAAGAAAAAAAACTTTGAGCCAAGAATTCTCTATCTAACACTGCTGGCATTCAAAAATGATGGAGAGTTCAAAATATTCACAGATAAACATATATTAAGAGAGTATGTCAATAAGAAACCAGCCCTTCAAGAAATGCTAAAGGAGTCCTTCAGGTTAAAAGAAAAAAACAGGAGAGAGAGAGTAGGAAGAGAATGTAAGAACAACCAAAAAGATAAAAAGAGAAATAAAAACAACATACAGCATACATAAACCTAAAGAAAATATGGCAATGTACATAATTCCTTGACAGTAATAATACTGAATGTTAATGGATTAAACCCACCAGTCAAGAGGCACAGATTGGCAGAATGAATAAGGAAATATGACCCTTTTATACACTGTCTATAAGAAACCCACCTTAGACCCAGGGACACAAGGAGGCTGAAAGTGAATGATTGGAAAATAATTTTGCATGCAAACAAAAAAGGTGGGAGTAGCTATATTAATATCAGACAAAATAAACTTTAAGTGCAAAACTATCAAAAGTAAAAGGAGGGACACTATATATTGATAAAAGGGGTAATGTATCAAGAAGAAAGAACAATCATAATCATTTATGCACCTAACCAGGGCACCTCAAAATACATGAGACAAATCCTGGAAAAACTAAGTGGAGAAATAGATGCTTCTACAATCACAGTGGAGGACTTTAATACACTATTATTACCAGTGAATATAACATTTTGAAAGAGAATCAATAAAAAAATAAAGACTTTGAATGATACATTGGAGGATCTGGACCTAATAGACATATACAGAACATTACATCAAAATACAGAGGAATATACATTCTTCTCGAGTGTACATGGATCATTCTCCAGGATAGACCACATGCTAGGCCACAGAAAAACTCTCAATGAATTAAAAAAGATTGAAATTATGCAAAGTAATTTCTGTGACCACAGTAGAAGGAAGCTGGAAGTTAGTAAGGGGCAGAGAACATGATTAGGCACAAGGACATGGAAACTAAACAACACACTCTTAGACAAACAGTGGGTCAAGGAGGAACTCACAAAAGAAATCAGTAAATACCTTGAAATGAGTGAAAATGAAAACACACCATAGCAAAATCTATAGGATGCAGTAAAAGCTGTACCTAGAGGGAAATTCGTAGCCATAAAAGCCCATATTAAAAAAGAAGAAAGAGCTAAAACCAAAGACTGAACTGCACACATGGAAGAATTAGGAAAAAAACAACAAACAACCCCCAAAGGAAGTAGAAGGAAGGAAAAACAATGACTAGAGCAGAGCTAAATGAAACTGAAAATAAGAAAGCACTAGAAAAAAGAAACAAAACCAAAAGCTGATTCTTTGAGAAGATTAATAAAATTGACAAACCCTTAGCTACATTAACAAAAAAAAAAGATGCAAATTCATAAAATAAGAAATGAGGAAAGACATATCACCACTGACCCCACAGAAATAAAAATTACCATAAGAGGATACTTTGACTGCACAACTACTTACCTCCACTTTATCATAGATTTCATCTATGTAAGCATCAGCTAACAACCTTCCTCTTCCCCCAAATTTCCTGTAAGCCTATTATCCAGTCTCTAGCTCTCTGAGGTAGCTCAGTTTGCTTAATTCATATCAGAGAGGTCATGTAGTATTTGTCTTTCAATGCCTGCCTTGCTTCACTCAACATAAGGTCCTCAAGATTCATCCATGTTATCCCATGTGTTAGTACTGTATTCCTTTTTACAGCTGAGTAGTATTCCATTGTATGTATATATGACATTTTGTTTATCCACTCATCTGTTGATGGGCATTTGGGTTGATTCTAACTTTTGGCTGTTGGTGAGCTTGCTGGCAAACAACATGTAGCCAAAATGGCCGCTAAGCATACACAATGGCTATCACAAAAGGCACCTCCCTTCTTCCTAGCCAGCTTCCCACCAGAGAAGCCCACGCACGCCAACTTCAAAATTACCTCATCCAATCAAGTAGCTGCTTCATATTATCCCAATCCCCTTAGCCTATCTATAATTGACACATCACCTCAAGCCCCCACCCCTGCCTATATAAGCTGTACCACTTCCCCAGTAAACCAGACCTGTGCCATGAGCCTGCATCTCTGGGGTGGTTACTGTGTGTTTAACCTGGCTGTGTGATACCGGGGCCCTATTGTCACTCACAACCTGTTGGAGAAGTTCGCCTCACTGAGGCGAAAGCCTTCTAGCTAACGGCCAGGCCAGCCATCTAGCTAACGGCCTCAGGGGCACACCCACAACTGGCGCCCGAACTCAGGGACCCCCCACCTCGTCCAGACAGCAACCAGCGGGATCCCAAGTGATCCTCTTTGTATCGGTGAGTGAAGCTCAGAATGGGGAACTTAGCCTCTTCTGAGAATGCACTAGAAGCACAGGTGTTACATGCCCTATTAGCTAGCTGCCGCCTTAAAATCACTAAAAAATACCTCTATCAGTATTCGGACCTTCTTGTCCGTTTTAACCCATGGCTTTCCACTGCTGCAATATGGAATCCTGCCACTTGGGCTAAATTGCTCAGGTGAGTCAAATCCGCTAAGGTCCACAAAGGCAAAGCCTTCCCTCTTATTCTCATACCCACTCTTTTAGCTATTCACGGCTGCCTTACAGACGCCCCTCTAGACACTGGCTAAAACTGCCTGAGCCTAACTCTCTCACTGCCACGCCTACTACACCTCCCTTTTCAGCTCCGCTTATTAACTCTTTCACTGCCGCACCTTCTACACCTCCTCTTTCAGCTCCACTTACTGCAATTGTCCTTAATCACCACCCATTCACTCCTCCTCACTTCTTTCCAATAAATTACCACAATGAGATTCTCCTCCCTTTTAGGCTCCTTAGCATCATAAAACCATTACTCACCTTTGTAAATCTGTTTAATAGCCCCTGTGCTCAGATGTTATTAAACAGCATTTCTCATGCTCACAATACACCTACTGATTGGAAAAAGCCTAGTCCTTGCTACTTTAACCCCCGGAAATTACATTACCTAAAAAGCTCTCTATTATAACGAAGCTGAAAGTGTAGGTACCCACAACATTACTAACGGAATAACAGTCATTCTCCCAAGTGCTTTAAAAGGTGAGGAGCAATAAACCCTTCCAAAAGTTCAGGCTAGCTGTCCCCCACCTACTTTGAACAATGTTTAGCCATAACTAAACTAATAACAATGTTTCCAAGCACAAGCTTGCATGTTACAGGCAACATGGATTCCAGAAGAAATCTTAAGAAGTTATATTTAAAATGTGGTATAATGGACAGCTTAAAAGCAGCTATACCAAGAAAGTAAGAATTATGAGTTAATTGTAAACTGTATGTTTCTGTTACTGTGTTGTGATTGTTCTGTGTTTGTCTGTTCGTTCAATGTCAGTGTATATTTTGATACCTCCGGATGGTAATATAAATTAATAAAAATTTATAAAAGAGCTCTATTCAAATGGTCAAAAATTAAATGTGCTTATATTAATACTTAAGTTTAAATGTTAATAAAATCTCTACAATGATAAAAATCATAAGTCTTGATTAACAAAATTACTATAAGCCTTTTTATAAAAAGTTGTTCTTGCCTACATTGAAATAAATAACTTATTTTTCTTCACAGGATAATATGAAGGATGTAAAACTTAAATGAATATTTGGTTAAAAGTTTGTGAAAATGCTAACTGAAATTTAATAAGTTTTTGCAAAAAGGTGTGTTTTGTCCTAAAGTAGGATGGCTAATTTTCATAAACTCTTGGAAATTAAATGCATGTGGCAAGTTATAGAAAATATTGTGGTAACTTTGAGTAAAGAAATGTGTTCTGTAAAGGTAAAATTTGTCTTAAAATAATATAATTATAGTCTATATGGTTATAAATAATTATAAGAAGTTTTATAAAGCATTGTTTAAAGTGTTTAAACAAACCTGAATTAATAATAATAATAAAAAGTAACTTTATAACAAAAAAGCTTGACTGCAGCCAGCGTCCCTTCACAACGTGCTTCTAGAAAACTGTTTCTGATATTACATGCTACTAAGTATTTAAAGAAAAGTTCATTATTTTAATAAGGTTGTTTAGTGTTCACGGTATTATGTTATAAGAAGTTTGCTTGATAACTTTGTATGTAGGCTATATGGAATGTGTTTTTATTGTTAAGGAAACAGAAGATAATTTTGTCCTAAGATAAAATGATTGATTATTGGAAAGAGTAGAGTGTGGGACAAAACCTGAGTGAATACTGAAAGTGCAGAAGGTTCATGGAAAAGGAATTTTATAGTTAAAATTCAATAAAATTTGATGGGTCTATTTATAAAATTTTAAAGGCTTTAGTATCAAGTAGTATGCTGATGCAAAGTTAAAATTTTTTATTCTTTCTCAAGGCCTCTCATCATTAATCTGTTTTGGTAAAAGTTCTTATCCTCAATAATCAGTATACAAAGAAAGTCTGTTTTATCAAAATAGCTCCTTGTGCTTCTTGTGCTCATCATTTCCTCGGTGTTCCAAGAAAGGAAAGTTTTATCTCTCTTAAAGGAACATAATGTTCAAAACTGCTTTCTCAAAACCAAATCCTGAACAGTAGCCTTTTACTACAAACTAATTATAAGAGATTTGTTCTTTTACCTTAAAAGAAAAATTAAAGTAATAATTGAGTTCATTTAATATGTTATAAGTTGAATAAAAGTTGTTTTAAAGTGTTATAAAATTAACAAGTTTTTTTTTCCTTTAACCCTCTGTTAATTAAAGTTGTATGAGTAAAAGGTTTCTATAAATGCTTAAAAGTGTATAAAGTTACCAATATTTCAGCATAATATTAAAGAAAAGTACAATGTGGTTATTTATTGTTTTAATTATAATAAAAGAGTATGTGTCACAGAAACAACCTCTTATCATAGATTAAAGTAACAACACTGTAGTATGCAGCAATCCCAAACACTGCTAGTTTGTTGCAAAAAGTTAAAGTCCAGCTGTATTGCTATCACTTTGTTTTAAAACTTGCTAAGATTTTCTTTAGTGTCTTCTTACACAAATCAAGCCAGCTGCATTCCTCTATCTATAAAAAACCTAACAATGAACTTTTGCAGTGCTTTTCAGGACTATGTGCATAGCCCAACCATCTTGTACAGTATTTACTGATAGTAATAGTAATAAAAAAGCAGCATACGTTGCTTCTTGAAAAGAACAGGCTTGGCAGACCCCATTCACGTATGCTCAGTGTACTGAACTTGCTGCCATCATTAAGGTGTTAACAATATTTAAGGAATCTTTGAATGTTGTCTCTAATTCTGAATATGTATGCCTTACTGTTAAGCATATTGAAACAGCTCATATCTTTGCTACTAATAAGTTATCTCAACTTTTTGCTAACTTGCAACATCTCATCAGGTTAAAATAGCATCCTATTTACATTACTCACATACGTTCTCATACCTCTTTGCCTAGTCCTGTGACAGAAAATAATGCTCGAGCCAATTTATTAGTAGGGTGTTTACAAGGTGCTTGTGATTACCATGCTCTAACTCACATTAATGCTAAAGGCCTGCGAAATAAATATCAAAAGTTAATAAAACTACAGGCACAAAAAATTATTCACGCTTGTCCTACTTGTGAACCACTAACAGTGGTGCCTTTTCAGGCTGGAACTGATGCCAGAGGCCTGACTCCTAATCAATTATAACAAATAGATGTTACTCACATACCATCCTTTAGTAAACTACAACATGTTCATGTTTATATTAACACTTATTCTCATTTTATGAAGGCTACTGCTCAAAGTAGAAAATGGCTTCATCATGTTCATTCACATCTATGGTCTGCTTTTAATGTAATGGAATGCCCTCTAAAAATTAAAACTAATAATACACCTTACATTAATAAATCCTTTGAATCTTTCTATTTAAAATATAGTATTAAAGATGTTGCTGGCATTCCTTATAATCCTACAAGTCAAGCCATAGTTAAACGCAGCCATCATATCCTAAAAACTATGCTTTTATAACAAAAAGGGGGAAATAATGGTATTATAACACCAAAAGATTAATTGGCAAAAGCTTTATTTACTTTACATCTTCTTACTGTTTATAATTCATTAACACCTGCGGAATGTCACTCTGGAAAATGTCAAACATCTACAGTAGACACAGGAAATGAAGATCAACCAATATTCTAGAAAGATATTTTAAGCAATGAATGGGAAAAAAGGCAGGATTAAAGTAAGGGGGTGAGGGTATGCTCTTATCATTTCAGAAAATGGAGAACAAATTTAGTTATCTGCAAAAAGGATTAAACCCCAGAATGAAGAGATGGAGTCTTCTACAACTTCTGATGATGGTGATCATAAGTAATAAGGAAGCTGCCAGTAATTACACTTATTAGGCCTATATACCTAACCCCCCATTACTTAGAGTTTTAACCTGGAAAATCCATTCTTTCATATATATCTGAATAAAACCCATATATTCTCTAAACCAATTGATAATTGATTGCCAATTAAATCCTATAAAGAAAGACAAAGAATCGATAATCTCATATTACCATTTGATTATTCACCCTTATGCATTAGTAACCATCCTTCCTGTATGTAGGTTAAAAATCAGGCCATAATTATCTTCAAAAATAGTAATACTCAGTTTATTGTGACTTTGTTTCCCTCTTACAATTTAATCATAACCAAGAATCCTACTTATGATTGTTGGAAAATTAACTATAACCCAAAAATGCTCTATTCTATAAAAATGAGGCCTTGCATCCTAGTAGCCATTACCCCGCAACTAACATACTATGGAGAAGGCAAATTAAAAATTTTACTATCCCCATCTGTGTCAAAGAGAGCCACCTTCCTCCCTATATTGGTAAAAAATTAGCCTCACAGGTTCAGTCGCTGCAGCCGCCACAGCAGGTAGCGCTCTTGGTCATGGCCTCATCAGCTTGCAATACTTTAAACAATGACAGATTAGCCTAGAATCCACTTCACAGTCTCTTGATTCTCTGAAGGGGCAACTAACATCCCTTGCCCAAGTAGCCTTACAAAACCATAAGGCCTTAGATCTACTTACAGCTGAAAAAGGGAAAACATGTTTATTCCTCCAAAAAGAATGCTGTTACTATGTTAATGAATCTGGAGTTGCAAAAAGAATGCTGTTACTATGTTAATGAATCTGGAGTTGTAGAACAAAATATTAAAAAACTTAATAATCTATGTAAAAACTTATATACCAATCAAAATAGTGCCAATCCCTTTCTCAATTGGTTTTCTTCTCCCATCACAGCGTGGTTTGCCCCTCTAATTAGTCCTCTTAAACTAATCGTTACTTTCTTCACCATAGCACCTTGTCTTTTAAAGTAGTTGCAGAGGTGAATAGAAAACATTTCTGCCTTCACTATTTACTCCATGCAGCTCCACCAGTACCAACCACTTGTGCAAGAAGAAACTGAAGTCACCACTGCCGTGTAGCCGTGTAGCTAGCACACAGCCACCTTCCCTCCAGCCACAAAAGCTCAGTTGGCAGCCAGAGACAGGTAAGACATCCAGAGGGAGGCAAACTAAGACAGGCACAACTGCATGGCATAAATGACTCATAACTGGTAGCCAAAGACGGGTAAGAATCTCAAGGGAGAACAACCTAAGACAGGCACAGTTATTGCAGTCGTGAAATAAAACAAAAATGGAGGTATTGTTGGTGAGCTTGCTGGCAAACAACATGTAGCCAAAATGGCCACTAAGCATACACAATGGCTATCACAAAAGGCACCTCCCTTCTTCCTAGCCAGTTCCCGCCAGAGAAGCCCATGCGTGCCAACTTCAAAACTACCTCATCCAATCAAGCAGCTGCTTCATATTATCCCAGTCCCCTTACCCTATCTATAATTGACACGTCACCTCAAGCCCCCACCCCTGCCTATATAAACTGTACCACTTTCCCAGTAAACCAGACCTGTGCCACGAGCCTGCGTCCCCGGGGTGGTTACTGTGTGTTTAACCTGGCTGTGTGATACCGGGGCCCCGTCGTCACTCACAACCCATTGGAGAAGTTCTCCTCACAGAGGCAAAAGCCTTCTAGCTAATGGCCAAGCCAGCCATCTAGCTAATGGCCCCAGGGGCACACCCACATTTGGCAATAGTGAATGATGCTGTTATGAACAGTGGAGTGCATATATTGGTTTGTGTCCTTGTTTTCAGTTCTTCTGGGTATATAACCAGCAGTGGAATTGCTGGGTCATTGGAAAATCTATAGCTAGTTTTTTGAGGAACCACCAAACTATCCTCCAGAATGGCTGGCTCCTTCTGCATTCCCACCAGCAGTGGATGAGCATTCCCATTCCTCCACATCCTCTCCAACACTTGTAGTTTTCTATTTTTTAAATAGATGCCAGTATAATGGATGTAAGATGGCATCTCATTGTAGTTTTGATTTGCATTTCCCTGAAAACTAGTGATGTTGAGCATCTTTCCATGTGCTTTTTAGCCATTTCTATTTCTTCTTTGAAGAAGCATCTGTTCAAATCTCTTGGGGATAGGGATACTATTGGCATGGGGCATAGGGATACTATTGGGTGGGGCTTTGCAGGCTTGAAGAGGGCTAGGGTTGGGGTGATGGGTCAGATGGTCCATGGAATTGGGGGGAGGGTTTGTGGGGAGCAGGTGAACACAGGAGATTGTCAGGTATGTGGTTGAAACTATAATGCTGAGAAAACTCTTTAGAAATATCATAAGGAAGTGTTACTTGTTTAATGTGTTTGACAGGGGGCTTCTGACACAGGTTGCACCTGGGGCAGGCTTCTAGGGAGTGTGTGAGTGCTCATCTTGTAATAGTGTGTTTTATCATTGGGTGGAGGCCCGCACAATGAGCTGGAAGGTGTTCTACCCCCATCCTGGGAAGGCTTGATGTTCTCAAACAGAGGGGAGGGTGTCTCTTGAGAACACAGGTGGCTCTCAACTGGGGAGGACAGAATAGTGTGTCAAGCCCTCAGCATTGTTGCAAGTATCTATGAATCTGGTCCTTCAAGCAGTGAAGCTTAGTTGTCACGGTAGGCCCTGACAGGAGAGGAAAAGAGGAATAGAATAGATGGGAAAGGGGGTAACTGGGTCATAAACAAAGTTTTATGATTTTTTCATTTTTTAATTCCCCAATTTATTTTTTATTTATTTTATTTTTTTCTAAATTAATATGTATTCTATTTCTAATCTTTAAAGTTAAGATTACAATTTCATTTTCCTACTAATTTAATTTGTCTTCACTTTTGAAGAAGCTTTGGATCACAACGGGTTCAACTATGGCAGGGGAGGAGCACTGGTGTGGGGTGTCATTGATGGGGGACACATGGTTGGGAGGGGGTTCTCCAGGGCATGTATATAGGCTATGTAAAATTGTTCACTTATTCATTGGGTGTTGTCATAGTAGGTAGAGTTACACATGACAACTGAGGGAGTGCTGAGTTCCTAGATGGGGGAGCTCTGTCACATTCCCCAATGGAACAGCAACAATCCCCCAAGTGCAAGGGCAAAGATCAGTGAAGAAGGATGGCCCAGTGATGGGCCCTTTGTACTGATAACTATGCTTATGAGCCTGTGTGCCTGAAATTTCAACTAGGTCTAGAGCTGCAGGTTGCCTAAGAGTTACCTCCTGAAAGCCTCAATGTTGCTCCAATGTGGCCACTCTCTAAGCCAAACTCAGCACATAAATGCATTACCTTCCCCACCCCAGTGTGGGATATGAATCCCAGGGGTGAGCCTCCCTGGTACCAAGGGATTACCACCAATCACCAGCTGGTGATGCAATTAGAAAAAGACCTTGAATAAAAGGGGGAAATGAGAAAGCCAAATGAGTTTATATGGCTAAGAGACTTCAAAATGAGTCAGGAGATCATCAGAGGGGTCACTCTTATGCAAGTATAGCAGTATCTGAGGGACAGTCAAAGTAGTTACAACCACAGATATTGGTGCTCCAGAGGGCTACAGAGACACACAGGTTCTACAGTCATGGCAGATGGTTCTGGAGTTCAGTACCCTGCCAGAGGGCCCTACATTGGAATTTGTGCTCCTGAGTGTGATGCACTTGGACTCAGATGTGACCTCTCTACACAAGCCTCTTCTGTCACTTTTACTGAATCTTTGGTTGGTGCTGGGGTTACTGTATGCTCAGGAGACTTGAGTCTCTGGACTGTCCATGTGCCAGTTGGGCCCTGAGCCTCAGCAGAGTTGCAACACCTACTCTCTGGTTCATTGGACTTTCCCAGTTCAGCTAACAGGAAGGTAAGGATGGTCAACCACCACACCAGGGAACCAAGACTGTCTGCAACTGCAAGCAGGTGAATCACATCCATCAGCCATGTGGGATCTAAGCCACCTCTCAGTTTAGAGGTGGAGTGGACATCACCATACCAGGGTCCACAGGATAGAGGAATAAAATACAGATTAGACTGGACTTACTGGTATTCTACTATAGAACTGTTGTGACTCTAGCAATGGAAGAAATTGTATCCTTGATGTGGAGACAGTGGCCACAGGAGTTGCTGACGGCAGGGAGAGGGAAGAAGAGGTGTGCTATGGGAGCATTTTCGGGACTTGGATGCAGGAAATTATATATTCTGCCATAACCCACTGAATGGACTGGGGGAGAGTGTAAACTACAATGTAAACTATAATTCATGTGGTGTAGCAGTGCTCTAAGATGTATTCACCACATGCAATGAATGTGTAACAATGATGAAAGAGATTGTTGATACGGGAGGAGTGGGGGGTGGGATATGGAGTATATGGGAACCTCATATTTTTTATGTAACATTTTTTGTGATCTATGTATCTTTTAAAAAAGACAATTAAAATAATAATAAATAAAATATTAAAAAAATAAGAGGATACTTTGAAAAATTATATGCCCACAAGATGGATAATTTAGATGAAATGGGGAAATTCCTAGAAACACACAAGCAGTCTACATTGACAAAAGAAGAAATTGATGAATAAACAGACCAATCACAACTAATGAGATGGAGTTAGTCATCGAAACCTCCCAACTAAGAATGCCCAGGATTAGACAGTTTTATGGGTGTATTCTACCAAATATTCTGGAAAGAACTAACACCAATAATGCTAAAAACTCTTCCAAAAAATAGAAATGGAGGAAACATTGCCTAACTCATTCTGTGATGCCAATATCACTCCAATACCAAAGCTAAACCAAGACACTACAAAAAAGGAAAACTAAAGACCAATCTCTCTAATGAAAATAGATGCTAAAATCCTCAGCAAAATACTTGCTAATCATATTCAACAACACATCAAATGAATTATACACCATGACCAAGTGGGTTTCATCCCTGGTATGCAAGGATGGTGCAACATAAGAAAATCAATCAATGTAATACACCACATAAATAGATATAAAGAAAAAAAATCACATGATAATCTCTATAGATACAGAAAGAGCATTCAAGAAAATAGAGCTCCCTTTCCTGATTAAAAAAAACACTGCAATAGATAGAAATAGAAAGAAACTTCCTTAACATGATAAAGGGTATATATGGAAGACGCACAGCTAACATCATATTCAATGGTGAAATCCTAAAAGCTTTCCTTCTAATATCAGGAACAAGACAAGAATGCCCACTGTCACTGCTGTTATTTAAACTTGCATTAGAAGTACTTGCTCAAGCTCTTAGGTAAGAAAAAAATATAAAAGCATCCAAATTGGGAAGGAAGAAATAAAAATTTCAATATTTGCAGATGACATGATCCTGTACATAGAAAATCCAAAAAAACTTTTAGAGTTATAAATGAGTTCAGTAAAGTTGTGGGTCATAAGATCAATGTGCAAAAATCAGTAGCATTTCTGTACACCAAAAATGAGCAATCTGAGGAAGAAATAAAGAAAAAAACCCCATTTACAATAGCAACTAAAATAATCAAATACCTAGGAATAAATTTAAAATGTAAATGACTTATATCTAGAAAACTAAACACTGTTAAAGGAAATTAAAGAAGACCTAAGTAAATGGAAGAATATTCCCTGTTCATGGGTAGGAAGACTAAACATCACTAAGATGTCTATTCTACCCAAACTGATTTACAGACTTAATGTAACCCCAATAATTTTACCATAACAATTTTTACTGTATTGGAAAAGCTAACTATGACATTTATTTGGAAGGGCAAGGGACCCCAAGTAGCCAAAAACATATTGAAAAAGAAAAATGTAATTGGAGGAATCACACTACCTGACTTTAAAATATACTATAGGAGATGAGGCAAGATGATGTCTGAGTGAGTGCACCTTATAATCTCTCCTACAAAGAAGCAGCTGAGTAGGGTTGGGATTTTGCTGGACCAGGTTGTTTCGGGTGTTTGCAGGGCAGGAGGTGCAGTGGCACGGTGACAGAGAAGATTCATGTATAAGGTAGAATTTTGGGTCTCTTTCATGGAGATCAGGGCTGCACACAGGATGCTTCCCCCTGGGACAGGCGGCATGGCGGCAGTGATTCCTGGAGGCTTTGCTGCACTGGGGAATTCCCAAGCCTTGAGCAGACTATTTGGGGGCTTGCAGGGTGGGAGGTGTCTGGAAGTCACTTTGGTGAGACAGAGATGGAGGCATTCTTGCGAGACATGGAATTTTGGGTTTCTGACACGGAGATCAGACCTTATGGCTAGAGCCCCTCCCCCTAGGGCAGACGGCCCATCTGCAGTGTCCCCAAACTGCTTGTAGTACAGTGGTGCCCCCAGCAAGCTGTTTCAGGGGCTTGCAGGGTGGGAGGTGTCTGGAAGTCGATTTGGTGAGACAGAGACGGAGGCATTATTGCCAGACGTGGAATTTTGGGTTTCTGACACAGAGGTCAGAGTTTGCGGGTGTGACCCTTCCCCATAGGACTGGGGCCCAGCTGCAGGGATCCCTGAAGGCTGTGTTGCACTGCCGTGCTCCCAGGCTCCCTGTTAACTGGATTCGTGGTTCCCAGGTCTGTGTCCCCTAAACCCTGGTGACCCACACCCAAGAGACTCACAACTCTTGAGTCTGCAATATCACAGACTTCCCATCCCTGAATCCACCACACCCTGAGGGCCATCTGAGGTCCTTGATTGTCCTAGCCCTCGGTGTTTGTGTTTTTTTTTTCTTTTTCTCTTTTTTCTTTTTTTTATTGTCTTGGTTGCTAATATTGCATTATCTCCTGTTCTTTTCTCCCATTGTATCCCCCAAGGTCCTTTTTCATTTATTTAGTTTTTTTTTTCTCCTTTTCTTTTTCTTGCTTTTTTCCCTCCCTTTACTTTGCCCATCCCCCTTTTTTCTTCTCTCTTTTTTCTTTTCTCTCTTTTTCTTCTTATTTTATTTTATTTTATTTATACAATAGGTACTGGAGGGAGCGCCTCACATTTGCTGTTTCCTCATCCTCCATTTTCTCGTTTCCGTGTGAATTGATTTTGGCCACCTACACTATTCCCTTTCCCCCACATCTTGCTATCCTCCATCATCTACTGTCTCTCTTACATTCCACCTCCCTCTCTTTGGTCCCCAAATTGTCTAACTTTTAATTTCTAATACCTTTGTTCTATTTTCTGTCTTTTATCCACTCTTGATACTATTGTCTTTCCTTTCTCTTTCCCTCTCTCATGAAAACACTGGCTTTTTAATTCACACTATATTCCTCCCCATATTCAGTTGACTATCTCATTATAGGTACTCTACTTACTGCTATAACTCTACACAACTTACATGAATCTAATATCCATTCTCCCAGATCTCATATTGTTGCTCTGTTAACATTTAATACCAATAATACTTTACACATTTTCTTTTCTTACACAATTGCCTTTCCCTGTCCCTAATATTTTCCTTCAAAGTGAACTCAGCCAGCAACAAGAAATTAGAAAAAGAAGAACAAAGTGACAAAGAGAAGATATAACACTTATGCAAGAACAACAACTAATTAATCCCCAAGACTAGACAAAGAAGCTAAGGAACTGATTAAACTTGTCAAGATAAAATGATAACCAGACAACAACAAAAAACTACAAGCCAAACCAATAATCAGGAAAACATGGCTGAATCCAATGAACAAACTAAAAACCAGGAAGGGAAGCAGAACATTGGACAAATAATTAAAGATCTCAGAACATATATTAGAGACCAACTTAATGAAGTAAAGGAAGAATTTAACAATATGAAGAAAACACTTGGAGGGGAAATTGCAGACATACGCAAAAAGATAACAGATATGATGGGAATGAACACCACAGTTCAAGAAATCAAAAATACACTCGCAGCAAATAGCAGCAGATTAGAAGAGGCAGAGCAGAGAATTAGTGATGTGGAAGACAGTACATCAGAAATCAAACAGATAGTAGAATTGATTGATAAAAAGATAGAAAAAAATCCAGCTAGGACTTAGGGACCTGAATGACAATGCAAAATGCACAAACATACGTATTATAGGCATCCCAGAAGGAGAAGAGAAGGGAAAGGGGATAGAAGGGGTGTTGCAGGAAATAATGGCTGAAAATTTCCCAAATCTACTGAGAGAGATGGATATCCATATCCAGGAAGCACAATGCACCCCAAACATCATAAACCCCAACAGGCCCACCCCAAGACATATACTTGTCAAACTATCCAATGCTCAAGACAAAGAGAAAATTCTAAAAGCAGCAAGAGAAAATAAAACCAACACATACAAGGGAGGCTCCATAAGATTAAGTGCTGATATCTCATCTGAAACCATGGAGGCAAGAAGGCAGTGGTATGATATAGTCAAGGTATTAAAAGAAAAAAATTTTCAACCAAGAATACTCTACCCAGCTAAACTAGCATTCAAAAATGATGGAGAGTTCAAAATATTCACAGATAAACAGAAATTGAAAGAGTATGCCAACAAGAAACCTCCTGTTCAAGAAATACTAAAGGGAGTTCTGCAGGAAGAAAGGAAAAAACAGGAGAGGCAGATTTGGAAGAGACTGTAAGAGCAACAAAAAAGACAAAAAGAGAAGAAAAACAAACAAACAAAATATGACAAACACAAGTCCAATGAAATATGGCTAACACAAATAATTCCTTGAAAGTAATAACACTGAATGTCAATGGATTAAACTCACCTATCAAAAGATTCAGACTGGGACATTGGATAAGGAAATATGACCCATCTATATGCTGTCTACAAGAAACACATCTTAGACCCAGGGATTCATGGTGGCTGAAAGTGAATGGTTGGAAAACAATGTTACAAGCAAACAATAACCAAAAAAAAAAAAAAAAGGCAGGAGTAGCTATATTAATATCAGACAAAATGGACTTTAAATGCAAAACAATTGTGAGAGACAAAGAAGGATACTACATATTAGTGAAAAGGACAATCTCTCAAGAAGAACGAACAATCATAAATATTTATGCTCCTAATAAGGGTGCCTCCAAATAACTGAGGCAAACACTGGAAAAATTAAATGAAAGAATAGATGCCTCTACAGTTATAGTGGGAGATTTTAATACACCACTATCAACTTTGGACAGAACATCTCAAAAGAGAATCACTAAAGAAACAAAATATTTGAACAGTATACTAGAGAAGCTGGATCTAATAGACATATACAGATCATTACACCCAAATACAGCAGGATATACATTTTTCTGAGGTGCATATGGATCATTCTCCAAGATAGACCATGTGCTAGGCCACAAATAAAGGCTTAATGAATTCAGAAAGATCGAAATCATACAAAATAATTTCTCTGACTACAGTAGAGTGAAGCTGGAAATCTGCAAGGACCAGAGGCCCAGATTTCACAACAAAATATGGAAATTAAAAAGCACACTCTTAGAAAAACAGTGGGTCAAAGAGGAAATCTCAAAAGAAATTAATAACTACCTTGAAACTAATGGTAATGATAACACAACATACCAAAACTTATGGGATGCATCAAAAGCAGTAATGAGAGGGAAATTTATAGCCATAAATTCATACATCAAAAAAGAAGAAAGAGCAAAAATTAAAGAAATAACAGCACATTTGGAGGAATTAGTAAAAAAACAACAAAGTAACCCCACAGGAAGAAGAAAGAAAGAAATAACAAAGATAAGAGCAGAACTAAATGAAATAGAAAATAAGAAAGCACTTGAAAAGATAAACAAGACCTAGAGCTGGTTCTTTGAGAAGATCAATAAAATTGACAAACCCTTAGCGAGACTAACAAAGAAAAAAGACAGAAGATGCAAATACACAAAATAAGAAATGAGAAAGGAGATATCACCCCTGACCCCACAGAAATAAAGACTCTTATAAGAGGATACTTTGAAAAACTATATTCCAACAAAAATGACAATTCAGAGGAAATGGACAAATTCCTAGAAACACATAAGCAGCCTATATTGATGAAAGAAGACATTGATGATCTCAACAAACCAATTACAAGTAAAGAGATAGAATCAGTCATTAAAAACCTCCCAGCTAAGAAGAGTCCAGGGCCAGACATCCTCACAGGTGAATTCTACAAAAAATTCCAGAAAGAACTAACACCAATCCTACTAAAACTCTTCCAAAAAATCAAAACAGAAGGAACATTACTTAACTCATTCTATGATGCCAACATTACCCTAGTACCAAAGCCAAACAAAGACACCACAAGAAAGGAAAATTACAGACCAATTTCTCTAATGAATCTAGACGCAAAAATACTCAAAAAAATACTTGTGAACCATATTCAACAACACATTAAATGAATTATACACCATGACCAAGTGGGATTCATTCCAGTTATGCAAGGATGGTACAATATAAGAAAATCCATCAATGTAATATACCATATAAACAGACTGAAGGAAAAAAATCACATGATTATATCTAGAGATGCAGAAAAAGCATTTGACAAAATACAGCACCCTTTCTTGATAAAAACAATCCAAAAGATTGGAATACAAGGAAATTTTTTGAACATGATAAAGAGTATATATGAAAAACCCACAGACAACATCATTTACAATGGAGAAATCCTAAAACCCTTCCCTCTAATGTCAGGAACAAGACAAGGATGCCCACTGTCTCCTCTTCTATTAAACATTGTCTTAGAAGTACTTGCTTGAGCACTGAGGCAAGAACCAGATATAAAAGGCATTCAAATTGGAAAGGAAGAAGTCAAAATTTCATTATTTGCAGATGACATGATCCTATACATAGAAAACCCTGAGAGGCCTACAACAAAGCTTCTAGAACTCATAAATGAGTTTAGTAAAGTCGCAGGTTATAAGATCAATGCACAAACATCAGTAGCATTTCTGTACACCAGTAATGAGCAAACTCAGGAGGAAATCAAGAAACAAATACCATTTACAATAGTCAATAAAAAATCAAACACCTAGGAATAAATTTAACTAAAGAGGTAAAGAACTTATACACAGAGTACTACACAAGACTGTTCAAGGAAATCAAAGAAGACCTAAATAAATGGAAGAATATTCCCTGTTCATGGATAGGAAGACTAAATATTATTAAGATGTCTATCCTACCAAAACTGATCTATACATTCAATGAAATCCCAATAAAAATCAACACAGCATTCTTTAAGGAAGTAGAAAAACTAACTATGAAATTTATTTGGAAAGGAAAGAGGCCCGGAATAGCCAAAGACATATTGAAAAAGAAAAATGAAATTGGAGGAATCACACTACCTGACTTAAAACATACTGCAAAGCTACAAAAATAGTGAAAACAGCATGGTATTGGCATAAGGAGAGACACACAGACCAATGGAATCGAATTGAAACTTCTGATAGAGATCCTCATATATATAGCCATATAATATTTGATAAAGCCACCAAACCTTCTCAACTGGGAGAGAATGGCCTATTCAACAAATGGTGCCTGGAGAACTGGATATCCATTTGTAAAAGAATGAAAGAGGATTACCATCTCACACCTTATACAAAGATCAACTCAAGATGGATCAAGGACCTAAATATAAGAGCCAAGACCATAAAGACCTTGGAAAGCAGTGTAGGGAAACATCTACAGGATCTTGTAATAGGAAATGGCTTCATGAATATCACACCAAAAGCACGAGCAGCAAAAGAACTAATAGATAAATGGGACTTCCTCAAAATTAAAGCCTTCTGCACCTCAAAGGACTTTGTCAAGAAAGTAAAAAGGGAGTCTACGCAATGGGAGAAAATATTTGGTAACCATATATCGGACAGGAGACTCATTCTTGCATATATAAAGAACTCCCATATCTTGAAAATAAAAAGATAAACAACCCATTTAAAAAATGGGAAAAAGATTTAAACAGACACTTCTCCAAAGAAGAAATACAAATGGCTAAAAAGCACATGAAAAAATGCTCCAAATCTCTAGCTATCAGGGAAATGCAAATCAAAACTACAATGAGATACCACCTTACTCCCTTAAGATTGCAGCTATGAAAAAACAGAAGAATACAAATGCTGTAGATGATGTGGAGTAATGGGAACACTCATCCACTGCTGGTGGGAATGCAGAAGAATCTGACCATTCTGGAGGACAGTTTGGCGGTTTCTCAAAAAACTAACCATAGATTTGCCATATGATCCAGCAATTCCACTGCTGGGTATATACCCAGCAGAACAGAAAACAAGGACAGAAACTGATATATGCACACCAATGTTCATAACAGCATTGTTCTCTATCGCCAAAAGTTGGAATCAACCCAAATGCCCATCAACAAATGAATGGATAAATAAAATGTGGTATACACATACAATGGAATACTACTCGGCTTTAAGAACAAATACACTACAAACACATGTGATAACATGGATGAATCTTGAGAATTTTATGTTGAGTGAAGCAACCCAGGCATTGAAGGACAAATACTACATGACCTCAATGATATGAAATAAGTAAACCAAGCTGCTTCAGAGAGCTAGAGACTGTATGATAGGCTTACAGGAAATCGGGGGGTAGAGGAAGGATGTAAGCTGACATCTACATGGGTGAAATCTATGATAAGCTGGATGTAAGTATGTGTACAAGGAAGGGATAAAATGGGGGCATAGGGTTACCTTTGGGTGAGGCTTTGGGGGCTTGAGGGGGACTAGGGATGGGCAGATGGGTAATATTGCACAAGAAATTGGGGGGAGGGTGAGGCAACATACAAACATAGGAGATTGTCAGGTGTTCATTGAGAGTATAATGCTGAGAAAACCTTTTCAAAAATATAATAAGGAAAGTTACCTGTTAAAGATTCTTAAAGGGGATAATCTGATCCAGGACAGGCTATGAGGGAATATGTGAATGCTCATTTTGCCAGAGTGGGTTATATCATTGAGTAGAGACCCATATAATGAGAGTGAAGGTATGTACACATCCTGGGGAGGACTGATGCCATCAAATAGAGGGAACTGTATCTCTCAAGAGAAAGGGTGGCTCCCAGGGCATTAGGGCAGTTGAGCATGTCAAGCCCTCAACACTCTTGCAAGTATCTCTGAACATGGCTCTTTAAGAAATGAAGATTGACTGTCACTGTGGGCCCTAAGGGGAGGGGGAAATAGGTATTGAATAGATGGAACCAACATAACTGTGAGGGCAATAGAAGTGTTTCACGAGAGGATGCAAGGATGGATATAAGACATGTAAAATTACACCAAAAATATATAGGGGCTGATAGGCTAAAATGTAAATCACAATGTAAAACATAGGATAACTAAAAATTTAGAAAATTATATAGCATAAATTATAAACCACAATGTAAACACAAAGGTTACCTTGTTTGAAAGCTATTGTCTCAATATCTGTACATCAGTTTCAGTAAATATGGTATGAATATGTTAAAAGATTATTGCTGTGGAAGGGAAAATGTTTTATGTTGGATATGTGGGAGTACTGTATATTGTATATACGAGTTACTGTGATCTAAAACTCTTGTGAAGATAAGCTTAATAATTAGAAAAAAGAAAAGAAAAAGATAGGATGTAGAATTTTTCCAAATTAATATGTATTCTATATCTAACCTTTAAACTCATTGCTATATTCCATTTTACTATTAAGGGAACCTGGCAATATATTGGGCTTCACTTTTCAGGAAGTTTTGGATCACAGAGAGGTTCAACAAGGGCAGTGCAGGAATAATGGTGTGGGATGTTATTGACAAAGGACACATGGTTGGCAGGGAGTTCTCCAGAGCATATCTCCAGGGTACATAAAAATGTTTGGATATTTTCATAGTGGAAACAATGAAAAACAACAACTGAGGGAGTGATGAGTTCCTAGCCAGGGGAGCTCTATCACAGTCCCTAAAGGAACAGCAACAATCCCCCAAGTGCAATGGCAAAGACCAAAAAAGAATGAAGGTCCAACAATGAGCCCCTGATACTAATGACTATGCTTGTGAGCCTGTGCACCTGAAATAAGAACAAGGCCTAGAGCAGCAGTATGCCTAAGAATTCCCTCCTGAAAGCCTCTGTGTTGCTCAAATGTGGCCAGTCTCGAATCCAAACTCAGCATGTAAATGCATTGCCTTCCCCCCAGTGTGGGACATGACTCCCAGGGATGAGCCTCCCTGGCACCAAAGGATCACTACCAAGGACCAGCTGCTGACGTAACTAGAAAATGACCTTGAATAAAAGGGTCAACTCGGACCAGCAGAATATCCCTGTCTACATATAATAATAGGAGCTAAAAATGCTTTTTGACCTAAATCAAGGGGGAAATGGAAAGGACAAATGAGTTTATATGGCTATGAGTCTCTAAAAAAGAGCCTGGAGTTTATCAGAGGGGTTGCCCTTATGCGCACCTGAGCAGAGTCTCAGAGACAGATAAAGTAGATACAACCCCAGGTATTGGTTCTTCTGAGGGCTACAGAGACCCACAGGTTTTTTGGTCATGGCAGATAGAGTTCACTGCCATGTCAGTTGGCCCTTCTTTGGAGTTGGTGTTTCTGTGTGATGGAGCTGGACTCAGATGTGATTTCTTTTCACAAGCCTTTCCTGTTACTTTACCAGAATTGTAGTTGGTGCTGGGGTTTAAGATATATCTAGGGGATCTGAATCTCTGGACTGACCCTATGATAGCCAGGCCCTGAGCCTCAACAGACTTCAACTCCTACACTCTGGTTTATTGGACTTACCCCACTCAGCTAACATGGAGTTGAAGAATGTCAACCACCACCACACCATGGAGCCAAGAGTGCCTACAACTGAAAGCAGGAGGACTGCATCCAGAATCCATGTGGAATCTAAGCCCCCTCTTGACATTGATGTGGAATGGACACAACCAATCCAAGGTCCACAGGATGGAGGAATAGAATATGGATCAGAGTGGACTTAATGATATTCTATTCATGAACTATTGTGGTTAGTAAGTGAAGAAAACATGGCATTGGTGTGGAAAAAGTGGCTATGGTGGCTGCTGGGTGTGGGGAATGGGAGGAAGAGATGAGATGTGGAGGCATTTTCGGGACTTGGAGTTGTCCTGGGCGGTGCTGCAGGGACAATTACCGGACATTGTATGTCCTCCCATGGCCCACTGGATGGAACGTGGGAGAGTGTGGGCTATGATGTGGACCATTGACCATGAGGTGCAGCGATGCTCAGCGATGTATTCACCAAATGCAATGAATATGTCATGATGAATGAGGAGAATGTTGCTATGGGCGTAATAGTGGGATGAGGAGGGAGGGGGGTACATGGGGACATCATATTTTTTTAATGTAATATTTTAAAACATGAATTAAAAAAAATAAAACATACTACAAGGCTACAGTGGTCAAAACTGCATGGTATTTGCACAAGGATAGACATAGTGACCAATGGAACCTAATTGAAATTTCCAATATAAATCCCCACATATACAGTCACCTGATATTCAGCAAGGCCACCAAGCCCACTCAACTGGGAGAGAATGGCCTTTTCAATAAATGGTGCTTGGAGATCTGGTTATCCATATCCAAAAGAATGAGTGAGGACTACCATCTCATACTTTATTTAAAAATTAACTCAAGATCTAAATATAAGAGCCAAGAACATAAAGCTCCTAGAAGATAATGTAGGGAAGGAGCTACAGGATATTATATTAGGAATATGCACCCAAAGCATGAGCAATGGAAGAAAAAATAGGTAAATGGGGCAGTGACTAGTGAAGGAGGATGAACCATTGATGGGCCCTTGATTGTGATGACTGTACTTATGAACCTTTACTTTAGAAATTGAAACTTACCGTAGTATTATAGGGTGCCTAAGTGTTACCTCCTGAAAACCTCCTTGTTACTCAAATGTGGCCTCTCTCTAAGCCAAACTCAACATATAAATACATTACCTTTCCTTCACTGTGGGGCATGACTCTCAGGGATGAGCCTTCCTGGCATTGAGGGATTACTACCAAACACCAACTAGCAATGCAAATGGAAAAAAACATTTACCCAAGGGGAAAGGGGAAAGACAAATGAATACATGACTAAGAGACTTCAAAATAAGTTGGGAGGTCATTTCAGAGGTTATGCTTATGCAAGTCTCAACACGAACTCATTGACTGTCAAAGTAAATATAACCTCAAATAGAGGGGCTTCTGAGGGCTCTGGAGACATTCAGACACCACAGGCAGGGCAGACAGCTCAGGAATTTGGCAGCCTGCCAGGGGGCCCTACTTTGGGACTTATGCTTCCCAGTGTGATAGAGCTGGACTCACTTGTGTTTTCTGTACACATGGCTCTTTTGCCCCTCGATGTGAACATATAGTTAGTACTAGAGTTGAGAGGTATATGTCCAAGAGACTTAAATCTTTGGATTGTCTATGTGCCATTTGGGCCCTGAATCTCAACAGATTTGCAACACCTGCTCTCCACTTCATTGGACTCACCCAAGACAATTAACAAGGAAATGATGGTTGATAACAATCATCTCAAGGAACAGAGAGAGTCTGCAACTGCAAGCAAGAAGTCCTATCCATCTGCCTCACGGGATCTAAGCTCCCTCTCAATTATAGATAGAATGGGCATCACCATCAGAGAGTACTCAGGATTGGGGAATGGATGATGGACTAGAGTAAACTAACAGTTTTTCTTCTGTAGACTTGTGATCCTAGCAATGGAAGAACATCTATCATGGATGTAGAAGCAGTGGCCACTGGAGATTCTAGGGGAGAGAGAGGAAAAAAATATAGGTGTAATTTGCAGGCATTTTTGAGACTTGGGATTTATCCCGAAGGACGTTGCAATGACAGATAAAGGCCATTGTATAACATGCAATAACTTGCCAAAATGTGTGGAAGAGTGTAAACTACAATGTAAACTATAATCCACACTTTGTGGCAATGCTTCAAGACATATTCATCAACTATGACAAATGTACCACACTAATAGAAGGATGTTGTTGATGTTGGCTAGGCAGTCGTGCATATGGGAATCCCCTATATATTTTTTGTGTAACATTTATGTAATCTAAGTTCCTTTAAAAAATAAAGATAAAAAGGTATATTAAAAAAATAAAATGGATATCTTATAGATAACAAATAGTTGGGACTTGATTTTTTATTTAATCTGATAATCTCCGCATTTTAGTTGGTGTCTATAGAATTTAGACCATCTGGCTGTTTTCTATTTGTAATTCTTGTTCTTCATTACTTTTCTCCTCTTTTGATGACTTTTTGGGGAATTTAATATTTTTCCAATATTTTATTTTCTTTCCTTTAATGACTTATTAGATATATCTTTTGATTTTTTAGAGCTAGCTCTATGGCTTATAATATCCATCTTTAACCTATTACAGTCTACCTTCAAGTAACACAGTCTACCTTTAAGTAATACTAACTGAATTTAAAATTAGTATAAAACCCTTACATTACTCTTATATTGTTCATTTCTCCCCTCAGGCCTTTGTGCTGCTATTATCACACATTTTAAACTTTGTTTGGTGGGTCCACAATGGCCTTATATCTAGAGCAATATTTGCTCCACTACTGAGGCTCTCTCCTTGATGTTGTGTGTGTAAAGAGGCCTTTGCACTCAGGCTCCTCTTGGCTCCATGTGAGCTGTGTGGACTCTTCTGCCTGCTGTTTGGGTGGTTTTTTCCCATTCAGGATGATTTCCTCTCATGCATGTATTTACCAAAGGCTCGAGGGGACCACTTCATATCTCCGGAGCTTTCCCTCTGTCCAGCTCTCTCCTCTATTGCAGTCTACCCTCTGAATTCTAACCACCTTGGCTCCCCAAAATTCTGAACTCTGCTCAACTCAGGGAGAGCATGAGGCTCTGGGCCCCCCCTCTTTGTCCTGAGGCCTAGAAAATCTCTCCAGGGTTCAACTTGTTTGTTCCTTCTCTCAGGGATCACTGTCCTGTGCTGACTATTATCCAATGCAGGAAAACTGCTGGGCCATAAATTGTGTCCATTTGTAGTTGTTTAAGGCAGAAAGGTAAACCTGGACCCTGTTACTCTGTTATGGCGAGAAGTAGAAGTCCTCCACATCCCTCACTTGAAATAGGAAAAGTGAGAACATGCCAACTGCAATAGAACTGTATTAGTTTCTGAGTTTAAAATGAAAGGAATAGAACACCCAGACCCACCTCCATGGCTGAATCCATTTTGATCTTACTTAGGTAAAGATATTAAAAGAAGGAGGGAAGGGTTTATAATCCTAGTATTTTAAAGCAGTCAAAACTTTTGAAATAATCCAGTTTATCTCTCTCATATTGAATATGAAGAAAAGAAATCTTAGAGACGTTAATTAATTGTCAAAGATCATATTAATTCTTCACCTAACTGGGATTGGAACACAAATTTCTCAACAAACAAGCCATGTTACTTTGTCCTGCCCAGAAATAGTAATTACCATTTTCTTTAGTACTTTAAAACCTTATTTAAACTTCCCGACAACATTACTAGACTCATGTTAGGTAGTACTGTTATTGCCACTATTCAGGTAAATAACCTGTTTAAATGACTTGTCTAAGACAGCAGATCTCAAGTTTGGGCTCTGAAGCTCCTTTAGGGCATCTGCTAAGTCAAAACTATTTTTATAAGACTATTAAGTTATTATTTGTCTTTTTTCTTTTTTTACCATGTTGACATTTGCACTAATAGCGTAAAAGCAAAGATGGGTGAAACCACTTGCATCTTAGCATGAATCAAGCCAGTGACATCAACCTATACTAGCAATTATTTTATTCTTCACCATCATGCATCTGCAGTTAAAATAAAATGCCACTTTCACTTAAGAATGAAGCAGTAAAGTTATTAATTCTATTAATTACTGACCTTTAAATACATGCCAATTTATTACTCTGTGTGTCAAAAAGGAAGAAACTTTTAAAGCACTTGTGGTGCCTGAAGGCAAAGCACTTGTGTGATTGACTTGTGAGCTGAGCTCAACACTTTTTCATGGAACATCATTTGTACTTGACTTGAAATAACAACTGACAAACAAGCTACAGTTAATCAAACTTGCTTAGAAGATGGAAATTTCTCAAAAATAAATGTGTGAAGGCGGTAGGTGTGTGGCTCAAGCATTTAAATGCCTGCTTCCCACATGGGAGGTCCTAGGTTTGGTTCCCGGTGCCTCCTAAACACACACAAAAAACAAATAACAAGCAAACAAATGAAATAACCAACTTAGGGGAGCCCATGGGGCTGGGTGGTTAAAGGTTGGTTTCTTCCCACACACCAGGTCCAGGGTTCAATTCTTGGCCCCTGTACATCACCAAAAAAAATGGACTGAAACTGTGACATCAAAGAAAACAACTGACAGTATTTCTTGCCAATGATAAGATGAGGTTTTAAACCAAAATTAGAATTTTGCAAAGTTAGTTTACTCCACTGTGAGCTTTAGGGCTTCCCAATAATTCAAGACTTTTCTTATGAGATTAGTGGTATTATTAACAAATATGACTTTTTGATATTGTATAATGAAATGTGTCAATATTTGGAAGTCTGCTTATCTCATCAACAAATATTTTCCAAACGACTAATGACTGATGCCATGACATCATGCACTGGTGAAAGATCCATTCAAAGTACAAGATAGATAAAAGGATTTTAAAGTAACGGAGCGTGAAAAAAGTTTGATGACCTTGTTTCAGATTTTACACTGCAACTAACCTTTAAGAAACTATCATTTGTCATTTGTCATATCCAGAAAACATCAGGAAAGTCTATTTAAATACTTTTCTGTATTCCATCTACATAGCTGTGTGAGACTGGAGTTTCTTCTTATGTACAAACCAAAAAGACACATAGCAACAGGCTGGATACAGAAGCAGATATGAGGCTCCAGCTGCCTTCTAGTAAGCCAGAAAATAAAGAAATTCGCAAAAATATAAAACAATATCTCTCTTCTCACTAAAAAAAATAGTTTACTGAAAATATGTTATTGTTATTAACACATAATGGGTTTATTATTACCTTTAAATGAATTAGTATGTAATTATTTTTAGATTTTCTTGGTTTTACTTTGGAAGATAGTAAATATCTAGGTAAGACCCATGTAAGTAGAAACATTTTAGCATCCTCTATAATTTTTAGAGTGCAGGTCTTGAGGCCACAGTCACCGGACTGAGATAATATACCTGAGAAGTGGTAAAGCCAGGTCTCATGTCTGTCTGGCTCCCAAACCCATGTTCTTTCCACGGCACAGTGTTGCTTCCTTACTCAGGATTAAGAATTGGGTCCCTAAAGCTATAGAGTTCTAATTAGGGATTCAAGGTGACTCTTTTTAGCTACAGAATAAAATCAGTGCATGCCATAAATAACAATTTATTGGGTTATGTATCGTATATAAAGCCCCAAACAGTTGAGATTAAGTTCTTTATTAGTTTAAAAACCAAAACCAAAACCAAAAAAACCCGAGTTAAATCTCATTCTTTGGCTCTGGGCTTATTTTTCTCACCCTCGGGGCTAATCCCTAAGAACTAAAGTTAATTTTGAGGAGGGGCAGCTTTGCTCAGTGACAGTCTCAGGAGGAAATCCTGCAGGCCCCTCCTTAGCACTGCATTCTCAGCAACCCCCCTCAGGCTTCTGTGCAGCTTTTCCTTCTTGTACTCACTCCTGACATTTGCAGAAGAGCAGACAGCGTGCATTTTAGAAAAGTCCCCAGAAAAACAAATCCCCAAGAATCCTGTTATGATTTGGGTCACCTGCCCCAGGACGTGAGATCTGGGATGCTCCTTAGATATTGGATAGTCCAATCCCCTTGTCTGATAAATAACTGGAATCCAACCAGGCATTCTTGCTATTGCTTTAAGACACATTTCAGTTCTGGGGTCAACCTGGAAAGAAACACAAACCTACCCCCTTAAAAAAAACACTGGGAAATCACTGTGCATCTTTACTAAGGTCTCATAAGAACTGTGTGGAAGGAGAGACAGAGCACCCCACACAAAAACCCTCCCCCACACCCTCCCCAGGCATCTCTCTCCTCCTCTCGGGCCCCGTTCTTCATAAACTTGGTCTCTTTGGGCATCCCTTGTTTTCATCCAGGATCTACAGCCTAATTACAGCCTCTCAGCAGGAACGCTTCAGGCTGACCTTGGGACTGTCTGCTGCTCTTGGTCCCAACGCTGCTCCTGAACGTCTTTTTGACTCCCTTGGCTGTACGTGCCACAGCCCATGACTCTGCCTGGCTCAGAGCCTGGCCTGCGATGGGCCTGGAGAGCAGGAGGGCGTGAGAACCCTGCTCCCCGTCTGGAAGACCTCCCTCCTCTCAGCCTCTGAAAGTCCTTCTGGGTTCTATTCTCAGACCCCAAGTATAGGAGGCTTCCGCAAAGCCTCGCCCTGAATAAACCTCTTGTCATCCTAACAACCCTCCGGTCTTTTGCTGAAAAGTGAGACAGTCCTTGACAACCTTGTCACCTAGTCCCAGCAGTCCCTCTCCTTTTCCTGCTTTATTTTTCTCCATAGCCTTTACCACCATTGGACCTGCCAGATATTTTACTTATTAGTTTGTTTATCGCCCCTGAGTTGTAAGCAGTGTGAAGGTGGGCATTTTTGTCTGTATTGGTCACTGCTGGGTCCTCAGTGCCTAGAACACTGCCTGGCACCCAGGAGGTAAAGACAATTCCTTGTTGAATAAGCACTTATTATCCAATATTATTTACATTCCTACACATATTGTCTCACCAAACAGGTGACAAGCCCCTTGAGAGCAGGGACTGTTTTTTATAGACTTTTTTGAGTCCTTGGCACCTGTCACAGAACCCTCTACAGAGTAAACATTTCTTATTGACAATGGGGAAAAAATAGCCTTAAATTATGACAGGAGCAATTTATATCAAATTGAGGGGCATATTTTCTATGTGTGAGGTTTGGATAACTGGAAGGTCTTTGGTGAGTAAGTGTTCTTTATAGAGGACACAACTGGATGATTGTCATCTTAAAAGCTTAGATTGCTTTTAAACAAAAGGTCAAGAGAGAGACCAGTAAATTATAGCATTACAGTGTTATATCTCTTTCCCTGGAGACCATTAAGAATAGGTGAGGCACCACCCAAACATCCAGAGAAGAGACAATGAGAATTTCCAGAGAGACAGACAAGTGCAGGGCACATGTGTAGAGCAGCAACTATGGCCTTTACTTTGTAAACAGCTCTGACCACTTCCACCCTGATTTACTCAGAATTGGCATCAGATCTATTTTTTTTTTCCTAGCAGGTAACTGGGCACATGGTTCAGAATTTAAAAGGCACAAAAATATACAGAATACAAAGTAAGTTTCCTGCTCCTCTCTGTCCCCAGATCCCTTCCTCAGATACAAGTTACCAGTTTCTTGTGTATCCCACAGAGTTTTTCATGCATTGCAAACATATGCTTACGTATTTTGAATGCTAAGAGATTACACATATATTTTTACTTTGATTTTTTTTCTCTTTACAATATATTTTGGAGGTTGATATACGTCACTGCATATAAAGCTACCTTATTCATTTTATCAGTTTAATTTAGCCTTCAATTAGATGTACCTAATTTAATTAACCTTGTACATGTGCCAGTTTACCTGTTTATTAGGATGTGGACAGGATAAACTCTTAGGAGTGTAGTGGAAGCAAAGAGGATTCAGTGATTGTATATTGAAGGCTAGGACTTAGGAATCTCTGAGAAGGAAGATCTTTTTCGACCAGCCAGGCCCGGTGGACTCTTGTCCAAAAAGTCGAGCCCTGAGTAGAGGCTTTAGGTTATTTTTATACAAGAGACACACATGGTGGGGCCAGGAAAGGTTTAGGAGTCAAAAAGGCTTTCTTTGTTAGTTTTTTAGGGTTTAGCCATTTGTTTGAATACCACCTAAGCTTGAATTAGCGTATCACCCACATTCCAGGTAAGCTTGAATTAACATATTGCCTACTTTCCAGGTAAGCTTGAATTAACATATTGCCCACATTCCATCTGGATGTAACTTTGAATACACATTCAATCTATATCCTTTCTGAATATTCAAAGCCTATAGGGTCTATATCACTTAATTGGCTTTCTAGAAACTAGGCATACTTGGATACAGAATTAGATAAATTTGAATTCATGCACAGGCTATATCAGGAGTAGGCTGCTGACCAAAGGATATGTGCATTTTCACTTTTTCTAGAAACTGCCCAGTTGCTTTTCCACGACTTTCCACTCTCACCAGTAATGTGCCATGAGTCTTCCCACTAACTCTAAAAGGCAGGAAGCCTAGTCCAAGACCTCTGAGCCAGAGGAGTCTGCTGGGTGGACTGGTCAGCTGTGTTCCTGCTGGGTCACCAGAGGATGACCCACTCTGCCGCCTTCTGTGTGCCAAGCCAGCAGGGAGCCTGGCAAGGGGCATGGCATGACAGGGAGGTGGTTGCCTACATTGGCCCAAAGGAAACTGGTATTGCATTGCCAGGTTCCTGAAGCATCAAGGGGAAATTTTCCACTAGCAACTACCACCAGAAAGATTAGGCCTTTCCTGAGAAATTGTCAGCTTGAAGGAAAGCCTTTATGGACATAGCAGAGCAGAGTCATGGAAAGAGAATAGATTTGAATTTGCCACTTCTTTTTTTTTTTTTTTAATTATTTATTTATTTTTAAAAATTACATTAAAAAAATATGAGGTCCCATTTAACCCCACTGCCCCCACCCCCCACTCCCCCCACAGCAACACTCACTCCCATCATCGTGACACATCCATTGCACCTGGTAAGTACATCTCTGAGCATCACTGCACCCCATAGTCAATGATCCACATCATAGCCCACACTCTCCCACGTTCCATCCAGTGGGCCCTGGGGGGATCTACAATGTCCCGTAGTTGTCCGTGAAGCACCACCCAGGACAACTCGACGTCCCGAAACCGGCTCCACATCTCATCTCTTCCTCCCATTCCCCAAACCCAGTAGCCACCATGGCTACCCTTCCCACACCCATTCCACATTTTCTCTGTGGACATTGGATTGGTTGTGTCCATTGCACATTTATGTCAAGTGGGGGCTTAGATTCCACATGGATACTGGATGCACTCCTCCTGCTTTCAGTTGTAGACACTCTAGGCTCCATGGTGTGGTGGTTGACCTTCTTCAACTCCATGTTAGCTGAGTGGGGTAAGTCCAATAAATCAAAGTGTAGGAGCTGAAATCTGTTGAGGCTCTGGGCCTGGGTGTCATATTATCAGTCCAGAGATTCAAATCCCCTAAATCTATCTTAAACCCCAGCACCTATTACAATTCCAATAAAGTAGCATGGAAGTCCTGTGAAAAGAGATCCCCTCTGAGTCCAATTCCATCACGCAGAAACACCAGCTCCAAAGAAGGGCCATCTGCCATGGCAGTGAACCCCATCTGCCATGACCATAGAACCCGTGGGTCTCTTTATCCCTCAAAAGAACCAATACCTGGGGTTGTATCTACTTTATCTGTCTCTCAGACTCTGCTCAGCTGTGCATAAGGGCATTCCTTCTGACAACCTTCAGGCTCTTTTTTAGAGACTCATAGCCTTATAATCTCATTTCTCCTTTCCATTTCCCCCTTACATTAGGTCAATCAGCATTTTGAAGTCATGTTATTATATGTAGACAGGGATATTCTGCTGATCCGTATTGAACCTTTAATTCAAGGTCATTTTCTAGTTGCATCTTCAGCTGGTATGTGGTAGTGATCCCTCGGTGCCAGGGAGGCTCATCCCCGGGTGTCTTGTCCCTCGCTGGGGGGAATGCACTGCATCTACATGCTGAATTTGGCTGTGAGAGTGGCCACATTTGAGTAACATGAAGGCTGTCAGGAGGAAACTCCCAGGCACAGTGCTACTCTAGGCCTTGTTCTTATTGCAGGTGTACAGGCTCAAAAGCTTAGCCATTGGTATCAGGAGCCCACTGTTGGGCCCTCCTTCCTTCCTGGTTCTTGCCGTTGCACCTGGGGGACTGCCACTGCTCCTCCAGGGTCCACGACAGTGACTCCCCGGCCAGGGGCCCAGTATCCCCACAGCTGTTGCTTTTAATTGTTTCCACTATGAGTATATGTAGACATTACTATATACCCTGGGCACATGCCCTGTATAACTCCCTGTCAACCCTATATATCCTGTCAATAACATCCTATACCAGTATTCCTCCGCTGCCATTGTTGAACCACTCTGTGATCCAAAACTTCCTGTAAAGTGAATCCCAACATATTGTCAGCTTCACAAGAGTCTTAGATCACCGAAATTCATATATACAATATACAGTACTTCCCCAGATCCACCATAAAACCTTTTCCCTTCCGCAGCGATAATCTTTTAATTTATTCATATCATATTTCCTGAAACTGATGTAGAGATTCCGAGACAATAGCTTCCAAACAAGGTGACAGCTGTACTTACTATGTGGTCCATACTTTAGGTTGTACAGTTTTCTAAATTTTTTAGTTATCCTATGTTTTGCCTTATGGTTTACATTATTAGTCTGCCGTCCCCTATATGTTTTTGGTGTAATATTACATGTTTTATATTCATCCTCGTGTACTCTCACAAAACTCCTCTCTAGCCCCAATATTTACCTTGGTTCCATCCATTCCACATCCATTTTCCCCTCCCCTTGGGGCCCACAACACCAGCCAATCTCCATTTCCCAAGAAGCCATGTCCAGAGATACTTGCAGCAGTATTCAGGGCCTGACTTTCTCAACTGCCCTGTTGCCCTGGGAGCCATCCTTTCTCATGAGAGATACAGTTCTCTCTATTTGATGGCATTAGTCTTCTCCAGGATGTGGGTCCACCCCAACTCTCACTTCTTGGGTCTCTTCCCAATGGTACTACCCACCTTGGAATACTGAGCCTTCAGCTATTCTCCCGGAGTCCGTCCCGCATCAGACCATACCCCCTGAGCATCCTAAACAGGTAACCCTCCTACTTATATTTTGATACGAGTTTCTCAACATTTTGTTCTCAATGAACACCTGACACTCTCCCATGTTTGTATGTTGCCCCCTCCCCCCATTTTTTGGATAATATTACCTCTCTGCCCATCCCCAGCCCCCCTCAAACCCACAAAGCCCCATCCGAAGGCAACCCCTTGCCCCCATTTTGTCCCTTCTTTGTGCTCATACTTACCACCAGCTCATCACAGATTCTCCCCTGCAGACGTTAACTCACATCCTTCCTCCACTCCCCGATTTCCTGTAAGCCTCTTTCCACACTCTAGCTCTCTGAGGCAGTTTGCTTATTTCATATCATAGAGGTCATGTAGTATTTGTCCTTCAATGCCTGGGTTGCTTCACTCAACATAAGATTCTCAAGGTTCATCCATGTTATCACATGTGATTGTAGTGTATTTGTTCTTACAGCCGAGTAGTATTCCATTGTGTGTATATACCACATTTTATTGATTCACTCGTCTGTCGATGGACATTTGGATTGATTCCAACTTTTGGCAATAGTGAACAATGCTGCTATGAACATTGGTGTACATATATAGTTTGTGTCCTTATTTTCAGTTCTGATGGGTATATACCCAGCAGTGGTATTGCTGGGTCATATGGCAAATCTATGGTTAGTTTTTTGAGAAACCACCAAACTGTCCTCCAGAATGGTTGGATCCTTCTGCATTCCCACCAGCAGTGGATGAGTGTTCCCCTTTCTTCACATCCTCTCCAGCATTTGTATTCTTCTGTTTTTTTCATAGCTGCCAATCTTATGGGTGTAAGATGGTATCTCATTGTAGTTTTGATTTGCATTTCCCTGATAGCTAGAGATTTGGAGCATTTTTTCATGTGCTTTTTAGCCATTTGTATTTCTTCTTTGAAGAAGTGTCTGTTTAAATCTTTTTCCCATTTTTTAAATGGGTTGTTTATCTTTTTGTTTTCAAGATATATGAGTTCTTTATATATGCAAGTTATAAGTCTCTTATCAGATATATGGTTGCCAAATATTTTCTCCCATTGTGTGGGTTCCTTTTTTACTTTCTTGACAAAATCCTTTGAGGTGCAGAAGGCTTTAATTTTGAGGAAGTCCCATTTATCTATTTGTTCTTTTGCTGCTCGTGCTTTTGGTGTGATATTCATGAAGCCATTTCCTATTACAAGGTCCTGTAGATGTTTCCCTACACTGTTTTCCAAGATCTTTATGGTCTTGGCTCTTATATTTAGGTCTTTGATCCATCTTGAGTTGATCTTTGTATAAGGTGTGAGATGGTAATCCTCTTTCATTCTTCTACATATGGCTATCCAGTTCTCCAGGCACCATTTGTTGAATAGGCCATTCTCTCCCAGTTGAGAGGGTTTGGTGGCTTTATCGAATATTATATGGCTATATACTTGAGGTTCTATATCTGAACTTTCAATTCGATTCCATTGGTCTGTGTGTCTCTCCTTATGCCAATACTATGCTGTTTTCACTACTGTAGCTTTGTAGTATGTTTTGAAGTCAGGAAGTGTGATTCCTCCAATTTCGTTTTTCTTTTTCAATATGTCTTTGGCTATTCGGGGCCTCTTTCCTTTCCAAATAAATTTCATAGTTAGTTTTTCTAGTTCCTTAAAGAAGGCTGTGTTGATTTTTATTGGGATTGCATTGAATTCTGAGCCATGGGACACTGGGTATGTCACCCTCTCTGAGACTCTGTTTCTGCATCAGCACAATGGTGCAATGGCATTGACCTCTGTGAGGTACTGAATGTGAGAACTGAATGTGAGGATCCTGCACTGAATGTGGGAATTTAATGAAATGTGTAGAAAGATCCAAATATAACGTTTAGTCTCATTTGGTGCTCAGGAAAGGATGGTGCATTTGTGTGGTCACCATCATGTCCATTCCTTGCCTAGAAATTTTTCCTAATCTAATTTTGAAAAAATTCAATAAAGGAGCTACATAGCTAGGTATGTCTGCATGATTACCTTAAATGCCAAGGTTTTATGTATTTACCTGCAAGGTTCTTATAGAGACCATCCTGCTGGGATGAGGCAGGGGTTAGCATGGTGGAGATACTGCCTTGACCTTCTCAGTGATGCCATTCCACGTGACAAAGGACGTTCATTCTGTTAGAACTGCAGGGCCAAAAAGAAAGTGATTCCTACAATAGGGACCCCACCCAGACCCCCAGCAGGAGAGGATACAGAGTGGGGATTACCAAATTCAAAGCCAACTCCAAGCATGAGCCCCTTAATAGCCCAGGAACCACCAGGGCAGCATCTCTGAGGGGTCTAATGTATCTCAGCATCTCCTCCTTATTCATGGACAATTGCACCTGAGGTGCTGATCGATTGAATTAGGAGCTAATAAGGATGCACTGAGACAGGGAGGAGAGAACAGGAACAGCAGAGATGAAAAAAGAGGAAAAGAACTGGCCATCACCCCATCATGCATTTAGTCATTGGTTAAGTGTTTATTGAGCACTTGCTTTGTGCAATACACCAGACTTGACACACTGGGTTCTTCTTCCCAATTGCTTGAGAATTATCTTCTTGCTAATCTCAGTCCTTTTATCAACTAAAACCATTTTTCCTCTTCTAACCATCTCTTGCTTCTCTTTGAAAAACACCGAAAAAACTGACAGAGCCTAGTTTTAAATCTACCTCCTGATTTCAAGTCTTATGATTTTCCTTCGACACAACAAACCAGGGGCCCAAAGCCCTAGTCTCAGATCTAGCTGTTAGCCTTAAGCTGGTAATTAACCCTCTGGGCCTCAGTTTCCTAATCTGTAAGGTCAGGGAATGGGACTAGGAATTCTCTATGGTCTTGCCCAGTTTTAACTTCTTACTTCACTGTGGTTTAAGACAGATTGCATATGGTCAATATAGTAATTGTTTTTTAAAGGAATTACTTTCTTATGTACCTTAAAATCCAATTTCTATGGAAGCTGATGTGGCTTGAGCAATTGGGCTCCCATCTACCATATAGGAGGTCCAGGGTTTGATGCCCAGGGCCTCCTGGTGAAGGCAAGCTGGCCTGTGTGGTGAGCTGGCCCATGCAGAGTGCTGGCTGGTGCAGAATGCTGCCCTGTGTGGAGTACTGTCCCATGCAGGAGTCCTGGCCCACATGGAGAGCTGGCTCAGCAAGATGACACAACAAAAAGAGACACAGAAGAGAGATAATAAGAGACACAGCAGATCAGGGAGCTGAGGTGGCACAAGACAATGATCACCTCTTTCCCACTCTGGAAGGTCCCAGGATAGGTTCCCAGAGCCACCTAATGAGAATACAAGCAGACACAGAAGAACACACAGTGAATGGACATAGAGAGCAGACAATACAGGAGGGGAGGGGAATAAAGAAATCTTTAAAAGAAAAGAAAAAAAACACATTAAAAAATAAAGATCCAATTTCTATGTACTACTATGTGATTGGCTGTTGTAGACTTCAGCCTGTTTTCTGCATGGACTTGTAGATTGTGGTAATATGTTAAATGATGAGATACCTCTTGGCCTCTTCCAAGGGAAATTACATGCTTACGATTGAGGAAAAAAGTGTCTTCCAAAGCTGTAGTGTGGGAGAAGGGGAGGGGATTGGGCAGAGGCAGATTTGAGATATTACTGGATGCTGGTTCAGAGGTTTGTAAAATAGCAGCAAATCAGGCTCCTTAGGTGCTTGGGAGAGATGGTCAGCTCAGCTGGACTAGCAGACAAATTTGGAGACTCATGTGGTCAAGAAGGCCAACAGTAGCATAGACTCTGAAAAAGAACTTATATTTATGTTACTTGGGGGGTGGGAGGGCAAGCCCGAAGACCCTGAGCTGAGGCAAGATGATCCAAACGTACCTGACAGAGTATTTAGTTCAGAGGAAGCTGTTAGGAACTGTCTCCTGAGGCAGACAAAATGAATCCTAAATCTAAGCACTGTAACTGACCTATAATAGTTCACTGACATTTATTTAATGACTAAAATTTTATGTAGATAAGGGATTTCTCTCCTTCAAAAAATCAGTCTTGAGATTATGATTATTGCTGGGACCGTAAAGCCAGGTCACCTGGTCCCAAATCTTAACTCAGGCATTAGCTGCAGGGCCTGTGGATCCACCTCTTTGTGCCTTAGTTTTCTTATCCATGAAGTGAGAACAGTAATATTACCTATATCCCAGAATTGACAGAGGTTGAGATGAGCCTGTTGATAAAGAGAGTTCAAGTCCTAGACACAGGGCCAGGTGTCACCAGGACTGTTACATGGATGACTCATTAGACAGGAAGGGCACAGGAGACATGGAGAAACTGCATTTCTGAAGCCCCAGCCCCAGAAGAGAGCCCGACTCCAGCACACATTGCAGTGATGCAAGAATGGCAAGCACTGGCAGGCCTCCTCTCCTGCCCCCTGGGCATGTCAAGTCCACTTGGCAGAAGTCATTCAGCTCTATATGGACCCACATAATGACTATTTCTTCCACCTTCTGTCCCTGCTTCCTTCACCCCTGTAGTGCACTCCCTGATTTTGGAGGCAGGGTACCTTCAGGAGCTGAAATTGGAGCTGCATCCTCTCTTGAGCCCTTTCAAACATGCCCTCAGGCACCTGCTGGTCCACCCCTCTTCTGATGGCATCGTTCATTCTCTCACAGGCTTTTTCACCAGTGAACTGAGCTGCCTCTGGCAAAAACAATAGCCACAGTCACACTACAGCCAGGACTTCCTTAGATATCTTTACCTCAGGGAAAAAATGTGTGTATACATGTACATATATGTACCTATGTACATATATATATATTACATGAAGGAAGAGAGAACACCATTTGCACAGTGGTGGAAATAGTTTAATAATACGATGACACAAGCAAATAGCACTCTCAATATTTAGATAGTACCTATCATTCAGAAAATCTAATGAGTGAATCAAGCAGAAATTTACAAAATCCAGCCCCATTCCCCCTTCCCTACAATGGGGCCCCTGAAACAGAAAGGGCTGGAAAGTGAATTTGCATATACTTAAAATAAAAATGAAAACGAGATCATGGATTTTGGAGTCTAATTAGCTGAGATTCAGCATGGAGAGGAGAAGCAAGGAATCTAGATAAAGAAAGATTAAAAGGGTTCATTAGTGACTTTTCCCCAGGCCCTGGCACTTATTTAGACTTAGGACACAGGAGGACAAAAAGCTTTGAGGGGGAAGCAGCAGTAAAAGACTCTGGGGTTGACAGAATGCCCCCAAGGAAGAAGCGACGTTGCTGTCTTGGGGCTGCGCCATCATAGCAGGACTTCAGGTCCTTCTGAGCAGAGGTGCTGAGAGACTGGTAGATCTTTCTCTTCCTTCTGAGGATGTGCACCTCTAGGCCTTCCAGGATGGAACTTACCTGGGAAGCCATGTTTAAAAAGACCCTTTGCTTCAATTCCTTCAGTGGAAGGAGGAGGGTGTTCCTGTGTGTGGCAGCAACTCCCCTGCCTTATATCAAGGTTGGTTGTCTCCAGGCTGTCTCCACTACTGGGCTGCAAGCTTTTCAGGGACCAGAACTTTGTTGTAAGATTCTTATAAACTAATCATGCTTCCTACAGCACCTGGCAGTGATGTACCACTGGTAAATATTTGCTGAGTTGAACTCAAGCACGTGCAGGGCAGCCTTGAATGGGATGGTCCTGGAACAGGCCCTTTTGGGTGGGGGCACGAGCTATTTCTCTAGTGCTGCCATGTAAGTCAGGCTGGGCCTACAAAAAAGTAAACCATGGAAAAGAATTTTAGGGACTCAAAACTAAAACGTGATACTTTAACTTCTTCCAGGTTCACTGCTTTAGATGATACTTCATATCACTGGCAAAAATGGAAACATTAATGAAAATGTTAAAACTTGATTCAAAGTTTTGTAGAACTGATTCTCTGAGGATTCCAGTCTCAGCATTTACTGTCAGTTACTTTCCAGTGGAACAAACTTGGCCTGGGTGTCCCATTCCTCTGTAGCAGCCTGTCCCTCTCCCCTACCCCTTTATGGCTTGTATTTCACTGCTTCTCCTATGAGTATTTCCAGACCCCAGAAACTCCTGGGGAATAAGCAGAAAGATAAATAGGCAAACTCCAAAATCCTTCTGGAGAGAAAGCCACTACTCAACCTTGCTACCTTCTTCATTTCATAAAGACCTTACCTCCTGGATTAGGAAACTGTTTTTCCCACTATCATATTTCCATCCATTTTGTATCCCAATTTCCATAATTTTCTCCTTCAGTGAGTTCTTAAAAGCATCTATGTGAGGCATCAGACCTGAACCAGAAGGGTTCCCAGCCCTACAGAAGAAATCAGAGCAAAATGTTAAGAGACAGTAGTGGCTACTGTGGGATTTAAATAAATAGAAACTTGCTGGTGACCTTGAATACATTTCTAAGAAAACAGAAAGGGGATGAGATCTAACAGTTATCAAATGCTAATAATGTGCCAGAGAGTGTGACTGTCCTAAGCCCTTGACTTAAAAAAAACCTATGAAGTTGATGTGATAATCCCCATTTTCCAGATGAGAAAACTGAGTTTCAGAAAGGATTACTGATTTGTCCAAAGACACACAGCTAATAAGTGGCAGAGCCAGGTTTTGTCTAACTTCAAAATTCATAAACTTTGTACTGCCCAGTTGTTTCTACTTGAAAAGGTGGAACTTGACTTACACTTTAAAAGAAAGGTAAGATTTAGAGAAGTGAAAAGAAGCAAGAGTCATTCACCATGGGGATAATACAGTGAGCAAATCTTCAGAATATGCCAGGAGTAAGAAGCAGCATGTTGCAGAGGAGAGAGCACAGGCTTTAAATTCTAGCTACTTATGAGCCAGGAGACATTGGAAAAGTTGTGTAATTCATCCAAATTTCAGATTTTTCTATGTAAAAAGACATAAGCCACTTCATGGGGTTATTGGGAGGATTCAATGCTATAATGCTTGCAAAGTGCTGAGCACAGAGCCTGGCACATCACAATAACTTTCCTTCCCAGCAGGCTGGCTGAAGGAGAGGTCCATACTAGGCTACAGGGCAGGGAAAGACTGGAAAAGGGCAGAAATGTCTTGAATAACACTTTAAGGAATTAAGAATTTATCCCACAGACTTCTAAACAGGGGCTGGGTGGCCATAGATAGAATGGCCAAGATGCATATAAAGAAACTGTCAGAAAAGCAGGGGTGGAAAATGTGGGTGCTGAGTAAGACACAAGTAAAGGTAGGAGTTTGGATCAAGAGGCAGCAGGTGATCAACCACATGAAATCCCAGAAGTGACGGAGAAGGGACATTGGGGACAGGAGCAACATTTAGAGATTAAGAGATTCTGCTTCTATTGATGGAAAAAGGGATTGGAAGTCAGGTGAGGAGGGAAAGAGGGGGACACCAAGAAGTTACACACACCCCCCAACCCATGCCACCTATGTGAGTATTCAGCATGTCAAAACACAGAGTCATCATTGAGCCACTTTCCCTTTTCACATTCAGAGAAGGTCCTGACTGCCATGTGTTTGCTTAACTTCACTCTCTCCAACCAAAATACCCTGTCCTGGGCTGAGATCCATAAGAAAATTTATCCACTGCTACAAGTTTGAGATATTTGAAAAATAATGGGAATCATAATATTAGTCTAAAAGCAACATTGCAATCTCTACTCTAAGTCAGCATGGGAAATCTTTAAATAAACCAACCTAAGAAGGCTTTTGTGTTTTTCCAAAGACCAAGTTTTCCTCCTCAAATTGCAAGCTACTCTTTACACTTCCAGATCCAAAGTACAAATTCTTCAAGATGAAACTCTGGGCCAAAGTTCTTCAGATGTTTGTTCATGAAGGAATGAGAGGAAAGATCCCTTACCTAAAAATGCATCCAAAAATGGGATCAATTTGGTTGTAAATAGGCTGAGTGATGGCTTCATTCAGATCTATTCTTGCAAGAATCCTAGAGTCATAGATGTCATTCTTCCGGCAGACAGCTTTCAGAGTCTGGTTAAAACCCTGGTTTCCTTTATTCCTCTAGAAAATTAGACAATAAATTAGTAGGGCTTATAGGCGTTAAGTAGAATGTTACAGGATCAGAATTGCAGTACTTTTATCCAAAGGCTGTTAACAAGAGTCCCTGGAAAGAGTAGAGACAACACGATCTTCAAATATGTTATTAAGCTAGACAGGACAACAATCACTCCTCCAAGGTGGCAAGACACTGCTGCCCTGAGCTTCCAAAGAACCCTGTGCTCACTTTGATCACAGTCCTTTTTATACAATTTTATATCAGGCTCCCATTCCAGATTAATAGCTTGTCAAGATAAGGGACAATGTGTCATCCATCTTTATGTCCTTAACATCTGCCAATGGCAATCAATAGTGTTCAATATACATTTGTTAAAGAAGCAACTATTGAATGAATGAAAATGTGCTATGACTCCACTATGAGTATATGTCTTGGATTTTCCAAGGATAGTCCAAATTTTGCATACATTTTACTAAATACTAATGAAATGCTACTTAATTTTTTTAGCTTTGTAAGATTTTTTCCCCAGGGAAATAAATTTGTAAATCAGAGGAAAAATATCATAAAGGTAGAGGAAGGAGCGGACTTGGCCCAGTGGTTAGGGCGTCTGTCTACTACATGGGAGATCCGCGGTTCAAACCCTGGGCCTCCTTGACCCATGTGGAGCTAGCCCACACGCAGTGCTGATGTGCGCAAGGAGTGCCCTGCCACGCAGAGGTATCCCCTGCTTAGGGGAGCCCCGCGCACAAGAAGTGCTCCCCGTAAGGAGAGCCGCCCAGCATGAAAGAAAGTGTAGCCTGCCCAAGAATGGCGCTGCACACATGGAGAAGCTGACACAGCAAGATGACGCAACAAAAAGAAACACAGATTCCCGAGCCGCTGACAACAACAGAAGCAGACAAAGAAGAACAAGCAGCAAATGGACACAGAGAACAGACAACTGGGGTGGGGGAGGGGGGGAAGGGGAGAGAAATAAATAAACAAATCTTTAAAAAAAAAAGATAGAGGAGCTTTAGGGGACATTAAGGAATTTTACACAAATGGTGATTCTTAGTAAAGAGAATAAAAATACCTTTGAATTGACCAGAATTTCACTAGATGGTTTTATAATCAATAATCAGTATTTCAAGGGAATATGCTCTAAGTGAATGACAGCACAGCATGATACAATTGGAAGCATAACTTGTGCTCTTTTCACTTCATATTACAACATGAGCATTTTCTCCCTTTAGTATAAATACTTAAAAGTCATTTTAATAACCACATATATATCCCATGGACATATAACTATTTTACCATCTCATTTTTTTTTTAAGATTTATTTTTTATTTATTTCTCTCCCCTCCCTTCCCCCCCCCCCCCCCACGTTGTCTGCCTTCTGTATCCATTTGCTGTGTGTTCTTCTGTGTCTGCTTGTATTCTTGTCAGCGGCACCGGGAATCTGTGTCTCTTTTTTTGTTGTGTCATCTTGCTATGTCAGCTCTTCGTGTGTGCAGCCCCACTCCTGGGCAGGTTGCACTTTTTTTGCACAGGCAGCTCTCCTTGTGGGGTGCACTCCTTGCATATGGGGCTCCCCTATGCGGGGGACACCCCTGTATGGCACGGCACTCCTTGCGCGCATCAGCACTATGCGTGGGCCAGCTTCACCGCAAGGGTCAGGAGGCCCTGGTTTTGAACCTTGGACCTCCCATGTGGTAGGCGGATGCTCTATCCATTAAGCCAAATCTGCTTCCCCCCATTCTCTTATTATTTGATATTTAGGCTATTCTCCTATAAGTAATGATATGATGTAAATACATAAATGTTTGCCCAAATTTCTGACCACAAAGGAAAATTGTTTGTAAGGTAGGAATACCATGAACGTATTTTTAGTCACAGAAAAAGAAGTCAATAAAAGGCTGATACAAGAAGGGACAATTGATGAGACAAAGTCCATGTGAAAACCGGAAGATGGCTGATATTTCTTCTTCCTTTCCAAAACAAATTGTCACAAAGGAATGGTCTCTACTTCGTGCCTTCACCTTATCAGCCTTCTCTCACTAATTAAGAAACAGATCTCTCCAGGACCACTTAATTATCTATTGCTACAAAACAAATTATCCCAACTTCTTGGCATAAAACAACAAAGAGTATACATTTATAATCCCTCATAGTCTCTGTGGGGCCCAAAGTAGGATGTGGCTTGATTAGCTAGTTCTGGCTAAGGATTTCTCCTGAGGTTCAGCCAACTGTCAGCTGGAGCTTGGGTCATCTGAATGGGACTGGAGGAACTGCTTCCAAGGTGGCTCACTGCCTGGCTAGCAAGTTGATGCTGGCCATTGGTGGGAGGCCTCAGCAACTCTTCATGTGGGTTTTTCCAAAGAGCTGCTTGGCTTCAGCACACAGGGAGGCTGGCATGCTCCTGAGCAAGTGAATTTGAAGAACTCCATTACATACAAGATTTTCACATATTTTTTTATTACTAACCTTCCAACTTCCAAATTTCCAAGTCTAAAAATAATTACAACATAACTATCTATGTACTACTCCCACAGCAACAGACCTCTGCATTGCCCTTTCCACATTTACCAGTGTTGTCCATCTCCCCTTAGTCTTTACAGATCTTTTTTTTTTCTTTCTTAAAAAAGATGCATAGATTACACAAAATACTACATTAAAAAATATACCCACTCTCCACTCCCTCCCACTCCTCCCACATCAACAACTCTTTCATCAGTGTGGCACATTCATTGCATTTCATGAATACATTTTGGAGCACTGCTGCACTGCATGGATTATAGTTTACATCGTAGTTTATACTCTCCCCCAGTCCATTCAGTGCGTTATGGCAGGATATATAATATCCTGCATCTGTCCCTGCAAAGACAACTCCAAGTTCTGAAAATGCCCCCATTTCACACCTCTTCTTTCCTCTCCATGGCCTCAGCAACTCCCGTGGCCACTGTCTCCACATCACTGATACAATTTCTTCCATTGCTAGAGTCACAATAATTATATAGGAACTTTCTTTTATTCCTTAGTCTTAGAAAAATTCTATCTTGAGCTTACATTTTCATTCCTCACTAACTCCATACAACTAATTTTAAAATGTATTTTAAGTGAGTGGTTTCAAGCTGATTTCACATGATGCAATTTGATTGATCCTTATATCAATTTACAGGATAGGTAGAGGAAGTCTTTAGCACCGTCATTTTACAAAAAATAAAATTGACAGGTTCAAGTTGGTTTAGGGCCTTGCTCAGTGCTACACGACTGATGCTTGGTACAGTTGAGACTCAAACCAAGATTCTTAGATTCTAAATTCCAACTCTGTTTCTGCTGAACTACATACTCTTTCCCTGGCACCTGTAATACACAGTTGAAAAATTCCTTATGTATACTTTTCTATGTGCAATCCTCACTCCTATTCTCTTCTCCCTCCTTATTCTTTCAGAAGCTAAATAGGAGAGTGCTAAAAGAGCGTGGGTCCAGGCAGACCTTATTGCATATTGGTTTTCCTGAAAAAGGTCACTCACCACCAAGCATCTCTTGGTAGGAAGTCCTTGCATTTCTGACCCCTTCCTGCAGAGGCTGCTCAGTGTGGGCAAAGCACTGGTTAATAGTCTTCTCCAGCAGCTGGATCTTGTCTTCCACAAACCTCCACAGGTTACTCATATACAAGTATTCATTTTAGAGGTAAGGAACATAAGGAGCATCAGGCCAGCCTCTCCCTAAAGGCTCCTCCTCCCCAAACTTTGCTTCAAATTTGTCACCAATACAAGATTTAGCTTGAGATAACACACAGAGTGGACCACCTTATTGTCCAATTCTGGCATCTCTAATTGCACAGACCTCCTTAGGCACTGAAGGATTGGAAATGAGTACAAACACATGCCTCCTGCAGCTTATTTTACATGTATAATCGATCAGGCTATTTGGGGAAGTAAGTATCCAAATGGAAAATCCAATCTCCATTCAAACAGGTATTTCCAATGACATCTGATTCAAAAAATGTTTAAAGAGCTTCAACTTTCTGCAAAGCAGTTTTTTAGGATAATGTTTCTCAAACTTTAATGTTTCTAAGAATTATCTAGAGATCTTATTACAATCCGAGGGCCTGAGATTCTACATTTCTGACAACCCCCAACATGAAATCAAACTTCTGGGCCCTGGACCACACTTTCAATAGGAAACTTTTTTATTTAACAAAAATAAAGACACAGTTCTGCTGTAGGAGAACATAGTCTAGTCAGACTGAGAAATATGTGTTCAAATAATACAGGGGAGTGACCACCAGAGGCAGTGTTGACCTCCAGTTCCAAACTGCAAACTCCTAGTGTTCCCCTGGAGGGACCACACTAATTATCTTAACATTTAAGGCCCTTCATAGTTAAGGCACAAACAACTTCTCCAGGTCCATTGACCTGACACAGCCTCGCGGTGGCTGCCCTTGAACTTGTGGCCATTTCCCAAACATGCCATCCCTTTCATGACCCCACGTCTTTGCACATGCTGTTCCTACCTTTTCATTCTTTAAGACATTTCCCATGTGATGATTTCTCCGACTCTCCCAGGCAGAGTTGGGACTCCCTTTCCTGTGTTCCCATAATATTTTGTACATTCCTATATTACAACATGTGTCACACCATTATGTTTATTTGATTACATATATCTCTTTGACTGGACTATGAACTCACTGAAGGAACAGACTGAGTTATTCATGTTTATTATTCCAAGGCATGGAACAAAGAGGGCAATTGATAAACATTTGTTGAGTGAATGAGTGGCACAGAAACACTGCTAGATAATGTAGGCTTTTAAATTCTATTCCAAAGTTTATGACAGAAATAGTACCAAAATAGATATGTGACCTTATACAGATGACCTAACATCTCAGGACCTCAATTGCATTATTTTCAAAATAAGTGAGTTAGGCTAAATGATCTTGAAAACAATCTCAAGCTCTAAAACTTTGTGATTTTTTTAAGGTTTTTTAAAAATTTATTTTTGATTTTTTAAAGATACTTAGATTACATAAATGTTACATAAAATGAATACTTTATATTGAGTGAAGTTTATGAGTTTTAGAATTATGGGGACTATTTAGCTTAAGGAGTACCCTGGGAATTTTCATAGTTTTCAATATTAAGTATTATATAAATCATACTTTTTTCCCCAGAGTACCCTTTAGATTCTTTTGAATCTGTGGTATTACTGGTCATCTAATTGAAATAAGGAAGACGTCATAAAGAGGAAATGTGGGGGCAAGATCCTCAATTGTCTCACTTTCAATAAAACCCTGTTGAATGAACAAAAGAATGACAATAAAGGAAAGGTCTGGCATTTGTTATGAATAAAGCAACAGCAGGGTGTCTTAATCAACTTCCTACTGATTCTTAAAATTAATTACTATAACTCTGTTCATTTAAAATTACAGACTACCTAAACTCTAAATTTTTATTTGTCACAATCTTTTTAAAAATGATCAGTCACACATATTTTCAGGTTTGATTTTTCAGAATTCCAAGTAACTGACAAAATTCTGGTCATCCAACTTTCCACCAAAGAACAAAGACCAAGACCAAAATCTGACGCCAAGGAATATGGAGGGAATTTGTTGGCGATCCTCTTTAGATGGCTGTCATAGAAGTGCCATCAGCACCTTCCTCCCTCCTCTCTACATTCTCTGTCTGGGGACTGGCTGCAAGGATGGGGCTGACCCCTGGCCACAGGCTGCACCTCCAAATTAGTATATGGGCAGGCACTTCTGGGTTTGATTGCAGAATGCTTTATCCTTGTGTTTATAAACATAAACCAACCACACACAGCATCACATCACTGGTTTTCCATCAGCACATCCAAAAGCAATCTTTTGCTGGGCAGAGGCAAATCTCATTCTGAAGGAGAACTTTTTCAGGAAATTAGAAGGTCAAACCCTTCCCCAGCATTTCAGAAGACAAAAGTCTAAAAAGAAAATCTCATGTTAAAAGAGTGTTTTTTATTCCCCCACAAAACCAACCAAAATAAGAAAATGGAATATAAGGAATATGATGAAAAACAGTTCATTTTTCTTTTTAAGTCATTTCTGGAATTTTAAAAATGTGGACATTTGACTAAAACTACTTGGCATTGCTTCACTTTGAAGTCAGGGTTGATTATCTGCCTCTTCTTGCTACCCTCAGGGTGATCCCAGGCTCATTTTCCCTTGTTCTGAGGACCAGTCCCTGGAAATCTCACAGAGCCCTACTGGTTTACTGTCTCTGCCACTTCCCTGTTCCAGCCTAACAAGAAGTCAGCCAACTTGACTACACAAATCCAATGGGGGAAAGCAAGGAAGTGGTGTGGTTGGTGATTGGTAACAGCAACAGGTTTTCTCCATAACTCTCCCAAGCCTCTAAGAGATCTTTAGCAGCTTGTCCCTCTTAATTTGGGGGGAAAAATTCCCATCAAATAATAAATTTCCCCATTACTATGAGAAAAGTATTTTTAACTGGTCATTCAGATGGTCTGGATTCTACACAGTAAAGATAAACACCTAAACTCTTTTCTGAAATTCCCTCCTCATTTCCTTCCTCTCTTGTTATTTTATACATTGTTCTGAGTCTGAGTACCTGACAGCACCAGGGCACCAAGTAAATTCACAGACAGGTGAAACTTTTTTGGATTGTATATATGAACAAGACTCTCTGAGATAACCAAGAATTACCTGTATTCTACTGGAAGCAAATGAAATCACTTCTGCCATCATTTAAACATATTCCATTTTGTTCAAGTCTCAGGAGAGATCGAACATATCCATGGGCTAGTCTTACAGTTTCCTTTCATCCCATCTTCACCAGGTATAATATTATTCCTTCCTCTTTTACTTAGATGCTACCATTTTTTTTACCCTCTAATTATCTTAGTTGTCTTCTTTAGACCATCTCAGCTTAGTATCTTCTTTTCCAGGAAAAGAAAAAGTATCATGAGTCAATTTTCTAACTAGTAAAGGGAGTACCTCCAGACAAGAAGGGAGAGAATACATAACACAGATATCGTCTACACTGGCAAATTTTCAATGGTGTTGAAACTGTCTGGAGGAACAATAGGCCAAAGGTGACATAATTGGTCACCACCTGCTTCTTTTTGTCCAAGAGCATTTTTCTGATATATTCTCTTAATTTGGGGATTTTTGGAATTCACAGATAATACAAACAATATAAAATGGCCAGAATATAGGAATAAATAGAATTTACAAAAGTCTAAAGCAGGATAACAGCCTGAATTAACTACAGTTAAGGTCCTATATGGGCTGGGTGCCAACTCAACCAGCCTTTCTGAAGGACCTCTGTTCTATGTCTTGGGTCAACAACAATAAATGACATATCAATAGCACTGAATATTATCTTTATCTAACTATAAAAGGCCAACCCTCATAGAAACATGCAGGTGATTGATAAACTTGGCACTTATTTTTGGACTGATACCTACTGTGGTAGGCTGGATTATGAACCCCAAAAAGCACAAATTCTTAATCTTAATCTGCATCCCTGTGGGTGTGAATCCATCTCAGATGTGACTTTTTGAAGACACCATGTTTAAAAAAGGTATGGTGAACTAACCCAGCGTGGGCCTTAATCCAGATTGTTGGAAGTCATACAAAGAGAACCCAGAAATCTCAAAAGCCAGAAAGAAGAGTTATTTGCTATGTGATGGGAAGCAGAGGTATAAGTCAAGGAACCCTAGGTACTGCTAGTAGCCAGCACCAGAGCACAAACCTCACTGAGGCCTTGATTTTGGATTTCTGGCCTCTGAAACTGTGAGACAGCTTAGCAGTCTGACAAAAATGCACACATATCCAGAGTCTCAGCTATTTGATTATCCTACAGCTTTCTCTCTGTATCATGTAACATGTAACATCAAAATAATTAATGCTTACTGTAAAAAAAGAGAACAAGAAGCTCTGAAAAATGGGCCTTTAGATTAAAAATTTACCTTAGTCCTACTCCTTCGTTAGGTAGAAAATAATATGCCATTCTACATCTTCCCTGCTTAATCCTGTAAATGACTTTTGTTATATTATTCCTTGCATAGGTGTTAGACAAACATGGTTCTCACTGGGACACAGAGACCTAGGATTGCAGGAAGGAAATTTATTGGGAAGCTCTCCGAACAGAGGGGATCTGAAGAATAGTCTCCAGCCTCCTACCAGTGTGGTGGGGGGTCTGAAGAGAGACTTCAGCCTGCTTGTGGAATGTACAGATGTTAATTTACACAGTACATCAATAGGCAAGGAAACGTTATTACTTGGGAAGGGGGTTAGGGTCTAAAGTACAGTCTTGGATCAATAAGGGGTTGTAAAAGTGAATTCTTCTCATATATGGCTTAGAGGTAGCAGGCTAGGAAGTAGGGTATTCTTGGAAAGCAGGAAGGCTTGATGGCCTGCCCAGAAGAAATGAGGGTCCTAATGTGCTCCATTCCCACCATGATACAGCTCATTCTTGGGGGGAAATATACTGTCCTCCCCATGTAGGCAGCTTGCTCAGTAGGTTGGAATGGAGCCACAGGCTTATGGCGCCTTGAAAACCTTGTAAGGGGGAAACTCTAACAATATGCAATAGTAATTTCTCCTTTTACACACTTGCTCAAACAGGTCCCGCATTTCTGGGAAATTTCACATCTACCGTTCCTTAACCTCCTTTCACACATGTACTCGTCTAGTGAAATGTATACAGAGGGAAGTGCAGATCCTGCCTGCTCACCCAGGTTTCACTCAGTCCTTCAGTCCACTCAGATCCCTAGGTTCTTTGAAATTCCCTTGTCCTCAGACTCAGCACCATCTAAGTAAGCCATATTTTTTCTTTAAACTTTGCACATGGGTTAGGTTTAAACACCTCACCTAGTTTTATGAAGAAAAGGACCACATCTACTTTATCTCCATCACAGAGTAAAGCACACAATAGGCACGCAATAAATATTTCTGAAAGCCTGAGCTGGGTGAGTGAGGTATCTCATACCGAATACAAAGCCTGGCTACTTGACTTTAAATAACCCAAAGTAAGATTTGGAGGACAGAGGAATTGTGGTTTCAGGCACTACAAAACTATGGAGAGAAAAACATTTTCTTTGTTAATAGGTATAGAAACTGTGACAAGCTGGAAGTATGCCACAAAACATTCTAAAAAGAGAAATCTGGAGCTCCAAGCTTAATCTCGAGACTTTTAGCAATTGAGATGAAAAACATAAATTACCAGGTTCCTCCTCGGTGAAGAGAGGCTACAACCAACACTCCTGAGCACTGACTGTGTACACTAGATCCATAGCTTCCACAAGCTTGGAGTCAGCTGGCAGTTTTCTCTGAGAAAGAAGAGAGAGAGAGACACTCAGGGAACAGAATAACTCAACCATGGCAAAGGAAACAGTGAACAGGCCTCACAAGTTGAGCCTCCAGCAAATTTCAGTTTATTCACTTTCAGTTCTGCAAGAGTCCCATAAGGAATTGATAACATTTTGCATGTCAGATGGTTCCATCTGTCCTACTAACAAGGTCAAAGTGGTGAGGAAACCCCTGTGCAGAAACTATTCTCTCTGGAGCTAAAAATATCAATTCTAGAAGGAACACATATAGAAAATAGTTCCAATGTGTATTTTTTCCCCCTCTTTATTTAAAAAAAAATGTTACATTAAAAAAATATTAGGGAAACAGACTTTGGCCCAGTGGTTAGGGCATCCGTCTACCATATGGGAGGTCCGCGGTTCAAACCCCGGGCCTCCTTGACCCGTGTGGAGCTGGCCATGTGCAGTGCTGATGCACGCAAGGAGTGCCGTGCCACGCAAGGGTGTCCCCCGCGTGGGGGGAGCCCCACGTGCAAGGAGTGCGCCCGTGAGGAAAGCCGCCCAGCGTGAAAGAAAGTGCAGCCTGCCCGGGAATGGCACCGCCCACGACAACAGAAGCGGACAAAGAAACAAGACGCAGCAAATAGACACCAAGAACAGACAACCAGGGGAGGGAGGGAAATTAAATAAATAAATAATTCTTTAAAATATATATATATATATTAGGTCCCCATATACCCCCCACCCCCTCACCCCACTCCTCCCACACAATATTCAGAGGTTACAAAGCACCATGATCCTTTATGGAAAAAGAAGCCCATCTTTGGCAAAGGCAGTGATGTGCTGGAGCTCCCTTGTACCAGTTGCTGAAAGTTGATTGTGCACACCTCTTCCTAACTTCAGTAATGCCACTTTGGTAGCTTGAAATTGGCATTAGGTGGAATATTTACACAAAAAGGTTAGGAAAATGATACAAATAAGGTTTTCATTTTTTCTTATTTGTTTTTTTTAACAAAGAGTGCTTTGTTAAACATTTACCAGCACTACACGACATTGGGCAAAGGCCATATAAAAGTACAACTGCTAACGAGTAATTCTATGCATTTTAATGCCGGGTCATGTCTAAGCAAATCATGGTTTTGAATTTCAAGCAATTAAGAATCATGTGGGACACTAATGAAAGAAGTTGTCGATGTGGGAGGAGTAGGGGCTATGGGGAGCAGGGCAATATGGGAACCCCTTGTATTTTTTATTGTAACATTTTGTGTGATTTAATTATCTTTTAAAAAAAGATTTTAAAAAATTCAGGAGACCCAAAACTAAATAAATAAATAAAATAAAATATACTAGTGACAGGTGAAAAAAAGAAAAAGAATCATGTGAGAAAATCTTTTATGATTAGAAAAACATCATCACACAGGAGTCAATTAGAATTATACATAAATATTGTTCCATAATCTTTCATTCTTCTTACTTAACAGAAAAGAGAAAAACAATATTGAACATGCGTGTCTATCTATACATGTGTACATGCACACACATGTATTTGGAAGGGGTAGAAAACAGTGAAGATCATGAAACCCTTTCCTAATACAAGATCTTGTAAATGCTTCCCTACATTATCTTCCAAGATCTTTATGGTATTGGCTCTTATATTTAGATATTTGATCCATCTTGGGTTAATTTTTTTATAAGATGTGAGATTGTGTTCCTCTCTCAATCTTTTGGATATGGATATCCAGTTCTCCAAGCATCATTTGTTGAAGAGGCCATTCTCTCCCAGTTAGGTGGGCTTGGTGTCCTTGCCCAGTATCAGTTGACTATATATGTGAGGATCTATATCAGAATTCTCAATTCAGTTCCATTGGTCAGTATGTCTATCCTTGTGCCAACACCATGCAGTTTTGACCACTGTAGCTTTGTAGTATGTTTTAAATTCAGGTAGTGTGATTCCTCTGAGCTTATTTTTCTTTTTCAGTATGTCTTTGGCTATTTGGGGCCCCTTGTCCTTTCAAACAAACTTCATAGTTAACTTTTCCAAGTCACTAAAAAATGCTGTGGTAATTTTTATTGAGATTGCATTAAATCTGTAAATCAGCTTGGGTAGGTGTCTTAGTCAGTCAGTCAAAGGGGTGCTGATGTAAAATATCAGAAATCTGTTGGCTTTTATAAAGGATATTTATTTGGGGTAGAAGCTTACAGTTACCAGACCACATAGTATAAGTTACTTCCCTTACTAAAATCTGTTGCTATGTGTTGGAGGAAGATGGCTGCCGACATCTGCAAGGTTTCAGGCTTCCTCTTTCTCTAAAGCTCCATGGTCCCAGCTTCTTCCAGTCTCAGCTGTACATGGGATAAGTCTCATCTCTCTCCAGGATTTGTTTCTCACTGGACTCAGCTGCTCTGGTCTCTCCATAAGGACAGCTGTAGATATTAGACAAACGGCTGGTCTCTTTTCCCAGGTCCTCTTCCGTCTCTTAAGGAGTCTTCTCTCTTTCCTCATGCATCTATTTCTCTGTGTGTTATCTTCCTGAGGCTGCAACATAAAAAAACTCTAACTTCCTCTTCTGCAATGTTGTTTTCTCTGCCCACCAAGGGGGTGGGGACTAACATTCTGTCATGGCCAATCAAAGCCTTAATCATTATTTAATCAAGTAAAAGTGAAACCTTTGAATCCAATCGAATCTAATATAGTTAGAGGAATAGATAAGTTTACAAACATAATCCAATTTCTATTTTTGAAATTCATAAATGCTATCAAACTGCTACAGTAGGATAGACATCTTAATAATGTTTAGTCTTCCTATCCCTGAACAAGGAATATTTTCCCATTTATTTAGGTGTTCTTTGATTTTCTTTTACAGTGTTTTGTAGTTTTCTGTGTATTAGTCATTTACATCTTTAAATTTATTCCTAGGTATTTGATTCTTGTAGTTGCTATTGTAAATGGGATTTTTTTTCTTGATTTCCTCCTCAGATTGCTCGTTATTGGTGTACAGAAATGCTACATATTTTTGCACATTAATCTTATAACCTGCCACTTTACTGAACTCATTTATAAGCTCTAGAAGTTTTGTTGTAGATTTCTCAGGGCTTTTGAGGCATAGGATAATGTAATCTGCAAATGGTGAAGTTTTTACTTCTTCCTTTCCAATTTGGATGCCTTTTATATCTTTTCCTTGCCTAAGTGCTTGAGCAGGTACTTCTAATAAAATGTTAAATAAGAGTGGTGACAATGGGCATCCTTGTCTTGTTCCACATCTTAGAGGGAAAGAAGGAATGAAGTTGTTTGTTTTTTTTTTAAAGATTTATTTATTTATTTAATTCCCCCACCCCCTGGTTGTCTGTTCTCTGTGTCTATTTGCCGCGTCTTGTTTCTTTGTCTGCTTCTGTTGTCGTCAGCGGCACGGGAAGTGTGGGCGGCGCCATTCCTGGGCAGGCTGCACTTTCTTTCACGCTGGGCGGCTCTCCTTACGGGTGCACTCCTTGCGCGTGGGGCTCCCCTACGCGGGGGACACCCCTGCGTGGCGCGGCACTCCTTGCGTGCATCAGCACTGCGCATGGGCCAGCTCCACATGGGTCAAGGAGGCCCGGGGTTTGAACCGCGGGCCTCCCATGTGATAGACGGACACCCTAACCACTGGGCCAAGTCTGTTTCCCGGAATGAAATTTTAACACATGGGATAAAATGGATGAATCTTGTAGACCTCATGTTGAGTGAAGCAAACCAGGCACTGAAGGACAAATATTATGTGACCTCATTGATATGAATCAAGCAAACTGAGCAGACTCACAGAGCTAGAGTACGGAAGACAGGTTTACAGGAGACAGAAAGGGAGCAGAAAGTTGTGATCTAACACCCAAATGGGCAAAATCTATGATAAGGTGGGAAGGTGCAGTTGTGCAGTGGATGGGTATGACAGTAGTGCAGTGATGCTATTGGGTTGGGCAGTGATGGTCTGTGAAGAGGGTAGAGTGGAGAGGGTTGGTTAGACTATCCATGGAACTGGGGGGAGGGTTGGGTAAGGGAGCAGGTGAATTCTGGGGATTTGCAGGTTTGTGGTCGAAACTGCAATGTTGGGAATGTTCTTTTGGCAAATACGGCAGGGGAGGGTTACTGGTTTAGGGTGTTGGATATGGGGGTCATTCGGGACAGGGTGCACCTGGGGCAAGCTTCCAGGGAGTTTGTGAGTTTTCATCTTGTCATAGTGTGTTGTATCAGTGGGTGGAAACCCACATAATGAGCGGGAAGGTGTTGGACTCCCATCGTGGGGAGTCCTGCTATGTTCTCAAATAGAGGGATGGGAGTCTCTCAAGAGCATAGGCAGTGTCTAATAGGAGAGGACAGGCCAGTATGTCAAGCACTCAATGTTGTTGCAAGTAATTATAAATTTTGTTCTTCAAGGAGCGAAGCTTGGTAGTTGCCATGAGTCTGGAGAGGAGGGGGAGGGGAGAATAGAATAGATGGAACATGGGGCATTTTTGGGGCAATGGAATTGTTCTATATGATCTTGCAAGGACGGATACAGGACATGTTAAATTTCATCAAAATTTCTAAGTGTATGGTCTAAAATGTAAACCATAATGTAAATCATTGACCATGTTTAATAGCAATGTTTCAATATTTGTACATCAGTTGTGTAGCAAATGTACCATCTACATGTAAAATGTTATTAATAGGGGAAAGAGGAAAAGGGGGAGAATCATGGGTATATGGGAATTCCCTATATTCTGTACATGACTTTTCTGTAACTTAAAGCTTCTGTGAAGACAAAGTGAAAAAAATAAGATACTGGGGAATAAATGGAAAAAAATATCATTGTACTAAGACAACAGATCTTACAGTGATAGACATATGTCAAAAAATTTTTTAATCTTTTTTTAAAAGATTTATTTATTTCTCTCCCCATCCCCCTCCAGTTGTCTGTGCTCTGTGTCCATTTGCTGCGTGTTCTTCTGTGATCACTTCTATTCTTATCAGTGGCACCATTAATTTGTGTTTCTTTTCGTTGCATCATCTTGTGTCAGCTCTCCGTGTGTGTGACGCCATTCCTGGGCAGTCTGCACTTTCTTTCGCACTTGGCGGCTCTCCTTACGGGGCGTACTCCTTGCGCGTGGGGCTCCCCTACACGGGGACACCCCTGCGTGGCACCGCACTCCTTGCACGTGTCAGCACTGCGCATGGGCCAGCTCCACATGGGTCAAGGAGGCCCAGGGTTTGAACCACGGACCTCCCATGTAGTAGGTGGATGCCCTATCTATCCATTGGGCCAAGTCTGCTTCCCCTATGTCAAAAATTTTTAATTTTAGATTTTTAAATTATTTTTTGTTATTCAAAAAAATTTAGATTTAAAAAATTTTATGTTATTTTTTAAACTACTATTATTATTTCATTTTCTTATTAATTGAATTTGGTTATTTTGTTGGCTTCATTTTTGAAGAAGGGTTACAACTGTGGCAGGCGAGGATCTTTGGTGCAGGGTATCAGTGATGGAGGATTCATGGGAGGAGATTCACATTGGGTATATATATAAGGCCTATGAATGTGTTTATGTGTTCATGGGGCGTTGTTATGGCAGGCAGAGATTAATACAATAACTGAAAGAATATCAAATTCCTATCCTGGGGAGCTCTGGCAGATTCTCTAAGAGGACAGCAAGAATCCCCCAAGTACAGGGGCAGTGACTAGTGAAGGAGGATGGATTACTGATGGACCTTTGATACTGATGACTGTACTGATGAATCTTTACTTTTGAAATGAAAGTTAGCCTAGTATTATAGGATGTCTAAGAGTAACCTCCTGAAAACCTCCTTGTTGCTCAAATGTGGTCTCTCTCTAAGCCAAATTCAGCATATAAATGCATTATTTTCCCCCCAACATGGTATGTGACTCCCGAGGATAAGCCTCCCTGGCACTGAGGGATTACTACCAAGCACCAATTAACAATGCAACTGGAAAAAGACATTGACCAAAAGGGGGAAAGGGTAAAGACAAATTAGTTTAAATGACTAAAAGATTTCGAAGTGAGTTGGGAGGTCATTCCACAGGTTACATTTATACACATCTCAGCAGAATCTCATTGACTGACAAATTAAATATTTCTTCAAATAGCAGTGCTCCTGTGGGCTCTAGAGACATCCAAATATTATAGGCAGGGCAGATAGCTCAGGAGTTTGGCACCCTGCCAGTGGACCTTACTTTGGAATTTATGCTCCTCAGTGGTGACAGAGCTGGACTCAGTTGTGGCTTTCCCTACACATAGCACTTCTGCCCTTTCTATATGAACCTATATTTAGTACTAGGGTTGAGAGGTGTATGTCTAAGAGACTTAAATCTTTGGGCTGCCTATGTGCCTGCTGGGTCCTGAATCTCAACAGACTTGCAACATCTACCCTCCAGTTCATTAGACTCACCCAGGACAACTAACAATCCATCAACTGACTGACAATTACCATCCCAAGAAACAGAGAGAGTCTGCAACTTCAAGCAAGATAGTCCGATCTATCTGCCCCATGGGATATAAGCCCCCTCTCAATTGGTGGTGGAGAGGGTATTATCATCCCAGAATCCTCAGGATTGGGGAATGAATGATGTACTAGAGTAGACTTACTGTTATTCTACTACACACTTACTGTGATTCTTGCAATGGAAAAACTTTTGTCATTGATGTGGCAGCAGTGGCCACTGGAGATTCTGGGGTGAGGGAGAGGGAAAAATAAGTGTATGATGAGGGCATTTTTGGGACTTGGGAATGGTCTGAATGACATTGCCATGACAGATACAGGCCATTGTATATATTGTCATAACTTACAAAATTGAGTGGGAAAGAGTGTAAACTACAGTGTAAACTATAATCCATGCTTAGTGGCAATGCTCCAAAATGTGTTCATCAATTGTAACAAATGTACCACATTAATGAAGGATGTTGTTAATATGGGAAAGGGTAGGAGGGGTAGGGAACAGGGCACATGGGAATTTCCTATATTTTTTATGTAACATTTATGTAATCTAAGTATCATTAAAAAGTATAAAAAAAGACATAATAACATGAAATGAAGGTAAAATATTTTAATAAATATATTAATCATAAAAAAAAGAAAACAGTAAAGAGTTTTCAATATTTCTGAAGGAAAGATACAAAAGAGTTGAGTGAGTAGAAATCTTGGAAGCCACTGGGAGAGGTAGAAGCCCAATTTCTGGTAAATTGAAAGCATATACTCTAAGGGCTGGAATAGAGAGGCCTGTTCAGGCTGCCAAAAGCCCCACACACTGGAGTTGGGGCTGACATTTTATAAAGGATCTGCTGAGATTACTGTTTTTTTCTTCTGATAAAAGTTTTGATTCTAAGAAAAGGTTTAGGATAAAAATGAAGAACTATTTTCTACTGAGAAGATGGAATTAATGTGGAATTAAATTTAGATAGTTTTTTTTTAGAATATAAAGATTTATTCTCAGTATCTATTTTTTCTTTTTATTATTTAAAAAATCATACAAAATATTACATTAAAAAATATAAGAGGTTCCCATATACCCCACTCTGCACACTGCCAACTCCTCCCACATCAACAACTTTTTTCATTAGTGTGGCACATTCATTGCATTTGATGAGTACATTTTGGAGCAATGCTACACAGCATGGATTATAGTTTATGTTGTAGATAGAGTTTTAAACCCTTTCAAAGTTAAAAAGTAGCATACCAAGCTGTGCCTAGGTATTTGTATTAGTTTAAATCTTGGTATAAATTCTGTATCTCTTTTCTAAAAATTAATGGGCATTGTTAACACTATGTTTGCCATTATTAAAAATGGAATGATTTATAGCGTTAATGGACTGATGCTGTCCCCCAAAGGCTAAGGAAGGCTAGGTGGTCAACTCATTGCTCTGAGAGGGTTGAGCCTGTATGCCAAAGGTTAGGGAATGCCATGTGGTCAACTCGTTGCTTTGAGAGGGTTGAGCCGGTATGCCAAAGGTTAGGTGGAATGTTGTCTTCACATAACTGTACTAGGGAGGTTAAGACTCTAACCCGGAGATTGGGTAAGGTGTGGCAATCACCCCTATACTCTTGGAGGAAGAGGACTGGAGCTTGATCAACACCCAGATGCTTGATGAGGATGGAACCAAGAAAATGGCCATTGGACAAAGCTGTGGAAAGGGTAGGTTCCCACAAGGCCCAAAGGAGAAGAAACCGTTATCTTAAGAATGACTCTCAGACTGAAATCGAATGGAGGATGCCCTGCAGGTTTCTCCCAATTTCTCCTTATTGTAATGAAAATGTTTATCCTTTTTTTTGTCCATTTGTGTATTGGAAACAGAAAAATTGTTTTTTAAGTTTCAGAGGACTATAGCAGACAGGACTTTGCCCCAATAAAAACTGTATTTCTTTAAATTGATTTAATACTTCCGTTGTTACTGATTTAAGGTTTTTTTTTCAAATATAGTAATGTCTTTTTGGAATTCAGAGTGTAGAATGTAGCAGTTTGATATGGTTATGAATTCCAAAAATAGATATTAGATTATGTTTATAATCTGGTCTGTACTCGGGTGTGTTTAAGTTATGATGAGGGCTTTGACTGGGCCACGTCATTAGGGCGTTGAGTGCACACCCTTTGGTGGGTGGGGACTCACAGATAAAAGACATGGCAAAGGACAGAGTTGGGGGTTTTTGATGTTGGAGTTTGATGCTGAAGCCTTAAGCTGGATCCCCAGGAAGTAAGCTCACAGAGGAAAGAGAACCAAGTCCCAGGAAGAGAGGAACCCTGGGCCCAGGAAGAAGCAAGCCCTGGGAAAAGAGGAATCCTGAACCCTGAGAGAAAGAAGAGCCTGGAAGAGAGGAACCCAGGAAGCCTGAACCCTCATAGACGTCCACAGCCATCTTGCTCCAATACGTGAAAATAGACTTTGGTGAGGGAAGTAACTTATGCTTATGGCCTGGTATCTGTAAGCTCCTACCCCAAATAAATACTCTTTATTAAAAAAAAAAAAAGAAGTAGATATTTACAGCTAGAGTATCGAATGTAAGAAGATACTCATCAAATTATGTTTTAGGGAAGCAGACTTCGCCCAATGGATAGTGCGTCTGCCTACCACATGGGAGGTCCATGATTCAAACCCTGGGCCTCCTTGACCCATGTGGAGCTGGCCCATGCACAGTGCTGATGTGTGCAAGGAGTGCTGAGCCATGCAGGGGTGTTCCCCGCGTAGGGGAGCCCCATGTGCAAGGAGTGCGCCCCATAAAAAGAGCCACCCAGTGCGAAAGAAACTGCAGCCTGCCCGAGAATGGTGCCACACACACAGAGAGCTGACCCAGCAAGATGATGCAACAAAAAGAAACACTAATTCCTGGTGCCGCTGATAAGAAAAGACGTGGTCACAGAAGAACACAAAGTGAATGGACACAGAGAGCAGACAACTGGGGGTGGGGGTGGGGGGAGGGAGAGAAACAAATAAATAAATCTAAAAAAATTATGTTTTAGAAAGTTTAGTCACTGTTATAGTTCACACAGTTGATCATGAGAATGTATAGCACAATATATAAAATTTGTAAGATGTAGATGAGAGAGGTAAACACCTGGAACCTCAAAATCAAAGGGATACTAGAGAGAAGCAGAATAAAAAACACACAGTTTTGGAATAGGAATGAAATCAGTAAGATAAATCAGACTCAATTTTTAAAAATTATCTTTTCTATAAGTTATTAAAATGATTTAGCAGTGATATCACCTGTCAACTATACTCCTTTGTATGAAATAATTTGATGTGTACTTCTAACCCTCCAACTTTTATTTTTAATATTATTCTCTGCTAGGAGGAATCTGCATTATTTTGTAGAGTAATCGGTCCATATCAGGTGGCAAGGAAAAGTAAGATGGGCCTGACTATCTCGATATTTCTGGATGGCAACAAAGCTTTAAAAAATGTCTAGGTAATGCTAAAAGGAGCCAGCTTAAGGGGTTCCCACTGGCCAAGATGTGGCAACTTGACATAAAAAATAACATAATAATTCAATGAAAAGCCATGAATTCATTATGATCCTGAGAACAAATAAATAAAAGGAGATATGTTAAAGTAAAATGCTGTATATAAACTGGTTCAAGCAACATGCCTGAGAAGGTCGAAACCCAGCCAGAGAATGCCGTTTGTGCAAATCCTAAAAGAGTTTGTAGAAGAGTGTCACACTCTGGGTATGAACGCAAATCCCATTTGGTTAAACCAGGCAGTTAAGCTTTGTGCAGTAGGTTAGAGTAGAAATCGTGTAAGAGGTTATGGTAAAACCCAGGTCAGGGCAAAACCTCAAGGCGGCTCAAGTGAACCACCATGTGGACCCGGAGCATCCCGTTGCTCAACACTGACTCGAGTCACCTCTGCTCAGTTGGACCTAAGTTTCTGCCTCGTCCTGAATCTCAAACCAACAACCGAAATCCATAACCTAGAATTCTCAATTGTCAGTCAAACAAAATTTCAGGTGACATCCTACCATAGCTTATCAATTCTACAGGGTACCTTTTTCCATATTTTAATATTTCTGAAACTGAGATGGACCCTGTGATTGCTGTCAGCCAGGCGGCAGCAGTGAAGTGGGTGCTGTGGCCTGCCCATGGGAGAACGTGGTCCCAGTGTTCACCCTGTCCTCCCTTCAAATGCCTTGTACGCATTGTTGGTATTGCTCTATTTAGTTTCCATTTAAAATGTCTCCAGAAAAGATATAATTCAACATTGAACACAAAAGTTATCATTTACATCAAAAGGCTTGGGAACAGAACAAGGGGGCGTATATTTGATATTAGTGGGAAAAAAAATGCTTATTGGTGGTGGAATGACAATAATTCCAGAATTTTTTGCAAAGCAACATGCAAGTGCTTCATGGGACCTTGGAAAGGGAGACACCTATATGCAAATGAAGTTGAGTTATGCTTTATTACAGACATGTGCAAAGTGATTGCCCATCACACACCAAGCAAAGTACTGAGGTCAAAACTTTCATATTGCATGTCAGTGTCTTGGAAAAACCCCAGAGAAAACAATGGGGCACTGTTGTAAGAAATGCTGCATGGCCAGTGTTCTTGGTGGCAGAGAGGATAATACTGGAGGAGAAATATAGATAATGGTGACTCTGAGTAAAAAATGTGATTTAGAAGAGTCAGAGCCTGAATGGAAAAATAGTTTTAGGAATTCCTTAATCAATATATTTCACTTATATTTTCATTATTTTTTGACAGACAAGAGTGATATGACTTCTAAAATCCATGTCTAAATAAGGATGATACAGATCTTTTAATAAGTATTAAAAACAACTCTACATAAAAAGAAAACATGTCATAGTTTAATTGGCAGCATTTTTGCTTTCCTAGAAATATATGTTCTAATGGTACACCTTAAAATTCATGGAGCCGGGAGTGGATGTAGTTCAAGTAGTTGAGAGCTTGCTTCCCATGTATGAAGTTCGGTTTCAATCCCTATTACCCCCTAAAAACAAAAACAAATGAAAAAGCCGACTCTGATTGAGGAGCAGCAGTAGCTCAGTGGTTGAGTGACTGCTTCCCATGTACAAGGTCCCAGGTGCAATCTCAGGTACCTTAAAAAAAATTGATGATGCCTTAGAATTTTAAAAAAATAAGATTATTCTGCTTCAGCCTTGGAAGATATAAAAATAAGTATAAAGATGATAATGAAATGACTCAAGCCTATATTATAAATGTTTTATATTGAGTTTAAGAAGTACTTTGCAAAACATTTTTATAATCTGTGCACATCGTATCTCCTTTAAAGGTATTTAAAATGCCAAAGTCCAGGATGCCAGTTTAAAGTATTTACAGAAATTTAATTACTTGTTTTCAAAATGATTTCGTTTTCAGGGGAATTTAATCTGTTGTCTCTAGATGTTAATTGAGCATTGAACAAAGAAACGGCAAAAGTTTTGGCACCAAAATTATTACATTTGTAAATAAAATGACAAAATTAATACACTGAGCTCAAAGGCTCCTGATTACTTTGACTGTTTAAGTAAAACATTTTCATCAGGCAGAACTCCCATTTTTTGGCTAAGCTCATTTTCACAGTATATTAACCTAAATTAACGAGTAAATGACCAAATTGTTCATGTTGTGGGAGTACCTAAAAGAGGAGCCACATATGACAATCCGATCTGAAGCTCTTAGATCAAGGTCATTTTCCCTACCGGGTCATTTTCCCTACCTTGAACTATTTCGGTAGGACAGTATCTCCCAAACTCATCTTCTGTAGACCACCATCCCACAGGCTCTTGGCAGTGAAATGCAGCAAACACAGTGTGTGTGCGCACAGGACCTTCTCAGAGCCCATGATCAACAGCTGTGAGCTTTTTTCCCTTTAAGCCCCATGTTGGGCACCAGTTGCTGCGATCAGCTCAGTGATATGTTGGCTCAAAGAGAAGGCAATGCAGAACTTTACAAAATAAAAGACAGAGAGAGATACAAGAAAGGAGACAAAGATGGGACCAGGGTACTCACAGCTCCTGGAACTGAGGGTCTGGACCCTAGTTTCTACCTCATATTTATCGGAAACTACCAAGCAGCTCTTTGCTATTAGAATTGCAACATCATCTATAATAGGGAACAACTGCAACAGCTACAATAGAACAGGTGTAACATTTACAATAAGGAACAGGTAAGCCAGTTTCCCACAACATTTCCCCCTTTTTGCTTTTGCAAAGTCTAAGCAAATGATGTTTCACTGATTAACAAAGCTTCTTGCATGATATTTTCACTTGTAGGTTTGAACAATACTCATTAAATTTTTTCTCAATATATTCAGTCCCAGGATTGTTCAAACTTAAAACAAGAGATTTACATATACATTCAACAAGGTACATTTATGTATCACAATTCATCAAATCACTTAAGTACACAATATGTTTCATTATTAAAGTATGGATTATATATAAAATGCTTGAATACTAATCAGAACTGCAACCACAAACAATAAGAATTCCAACTAGCATACATTTAATAAATAGACTTTCATTTCTCATAGGTGTAATATTCCCAACTGGCAAGGCTATATAGGCCATTATTTTTTTTTTTCATATTTCACATAATATGTTTATTTATTTATTTTAAACTCTACTCAATTTATTCATTTAAAAAAAATATTACATTAAAAAAATATGAGGTCCCCATCCACCCCCACTGCCCCCACCCCACCACTCCCCCCACAGTAACACTCTCCCCCATCATCATTACACATCCATTGCATCTGGAGTACATCTCTGGGCATCGCTGCACCCCATGGCCTGTGGTCCGCACCATAGCCCACACTCTCCCATGTTCCATCCAGTGGGCTATGGGAGGATATACAATGACCAGCAATTGTCCCTGCAGCACCACTCCGGACAACTCCAAGTCCCGAAAACGCCTCCACATCTCATCTCTTCCTTCCATTCCCTGCACCCAGCAGCCACCATGGCCACTTTTTCCACACCAATGCCACATTTTCTCGATTATTAACCACAATAGTTCATGAATAGAATATCATTAAGTCCACTCTAATCCTTACTGTATTCCTCCTTCCTATGGACCTTGGCTTGGTTGTGTCCATTCAACATCTATGTCAAGAGGGGGCTTAGATTCCACATGGATACTGGATGCAATCCTGCTGCTTTCAGTTGTACAAACTCTAGGCTCCATGGTGTGGTGGTTGACATTCTTCAGCTCCATGTTAGCTGAGTGGGGTAAGTCCAATAAATCAGAGTGTAGGAGCTGAAGTCTGTTGAGGCTCAAGGCCTGGCTATCATATTGTCAGTCCAGAGATTCAAATCCCCTAGATAAATCTTAAGCCCCAGCACCAACTACAATTTCAGTACGGTAGCATGAAAGACTTGTGAAAAGAGATCCCACCTGAGTCCAGCTCCATCACGCAGAAGCACCAGCTCCAAAGAAGGGCCAACTGACATGGCAGTGAACTCTATCTGCCATGACCATAGAACCTGTGGGTCTCTTTAGTCCTCAAAAGGACCAATACCTGGGGTTGTATCTACTTCATCTGTCTCTGAGACTCTGCTCAGGTGTGCATAAGGGCAATCCTTCTGACAACACCCACACTCTTTTTTAGAGACTCATAGCCATATAAACTCATTTGTCCTTTCCATTTCCACCTTACTTTAGGTCAAACAGCATTTTTAACTCCTGTTATTATATGTAGACAAGGATATTCTGCTGGTCCACATTGAACCTTTAATTCAAGGTCATTTTCTAGTTACGTCATCAGCTGGTACTTGGTAGTGATCCCTTGGTGCCAGGGAGGCTCATCCTTGGGTGTCATGTCCCACGCTGGGGGGAAGGCATTGCATTTACATGCTGAGTTTGGCTTTGAGACTGGCCACATTTGAGTAACATGGAGGCTGTCAGGAGGGAACTCTTAGGCACAGTGCTGCTCTAGGCCTTGTTCTTATTTCAGGTGTATAGGCTCACAAGCATAGTCATTAGTATCAGGGGCTCACGTTGGACACTCATTCCTTTCTGGTCCTTACCGTTGCAACTGGGGGACTTCTGCTGCTCCCCTAGGGACCATGACAGAGCCCCCTGCCGCCCCCGGCCAGGAACCCAGTACCCCCGCAGCTGTTGTTTTTAATTGTTTCCACCATGAGTATATCCAAACATTTCCATGCACCCTGGACACATGCCCTGTATAACTCCCTGTCAACCATATATTGCCTGTCAATAACATCCCATACCAGTATTCCTCCACTGCCATTGTTGAACCACTCTGTGATCCAAAACTTCCTGAACAGTGAAGCCCAATATAATGTCAGGTTCCCTTACTAGTAAAATGGAATATAGCGATGAGTTTAAAGGTTAGATATAGAATACATATTGATTTGGAAAAATTCTACATCTTATCTTTTTCTTTTCTTTTTTCCAATTATTGAGCTTCTCTTCACAAGAGCCCTAGATCAGTAATTCATATGTACAATATACAGTACTCCCACATATCCATTATAAAACCTTTTCCCTTCCACAGTGATAATCTTTTAACTTATTCATATCATATTTACTGAAACTGATGTACAGATATTGAGACAATAGCTTTCAAACAAGGTGACATTTGTGTTTACATTGTGGTTTATACTTTAGGCTATACAGTTTTCTAAATTTTTTAGTTATCCTATGTTTTACGTTATGGTTTACATTATTAGTCTGTCATCCCCTATATGTTTTTGGTGTAATATTACATATTTTATATCCATCCTTGTGAACTCTTGTGAAACACTCCTTTTGCCCTCACATTTACTTTGGTTCCATCTATTCAATATTTATTTCCCCCTCCCCTTGGGCCCCACAGTGACAGTCAATCTTCATTTCTTGAGGAGCCATGTTCAGAGATACTTGCAACAGTGTTAAGGGCTTGACTTACTCAACTGCCCTAATGCCCTGGGAGCCACCCTTTCTCTTGAGAGATACAGTTCCCTCTATTTGCTGGCATTAGTCCTCCCCAGGAGGTGGGTCTACCTTCACTCTCATTATATGGGTCTCTACCCAATGGTATAACCCACCCTGGCAAAATGAGCATTCAGATATTCCCTAGGAGTCTGTCCTGCGTCAGATTATCCCCTTTGAGTATCTTAAACAGGTAACTTTCCTAATTATATTTTGAAAATGTTTTCTCAGCATTTTACTCTCAACCAACACCTGACAATCTCCTATGTTCGTATGTTGCCCTTCCCTCCCCCCAATTTCTTGGGCAATATTACCCATCCACCCATCCCTAGCACCCCTCAAACCCCCAAAGCCCCACCCAAAGGTAACTCTATGCCCCCATTTTATCTCTTCCTTGTGCACATACTTACTGCCAGCTTACCATAGATTTCACCCATGTAGATGTCAGCTTACATCCTTCCTCTACTCCCTGATTTCCTGAGAGCCTATATCTTCCAGTCTCTAGCTCTCTGAGGCAGCTTGCTTATTTCATATCATTGAGGTCATGTAGTATTTGTCCTTCAATGCCTGGGTTGCTTCACTCAACATAAGGTTCTCAAGATTCATCCATGTTATCACGTGTGTTTGTAGTGTATTTGTTCTTAAAGTCGAGTAGTATTCCATTGTATGTATATACCACATTTTATTGATCCACTCATCTGTTGATGGGCATTTGGGTCGATTCCAACTTTTGGTGATAGTGAACAATGCTGCTATGAACATTGGTGTGCATATATCAGTTTGTGTCCTTGTTTTCAGTTCTGCTGGGTATATACCCAGCAATGGAATTGCTGGGTCATATGGCAAATCTATGGTTAGTTTTTTGAGAAACCACCAGACTGTCCGCCAGAATGGTTGGATCCTTCTGCATTCCCACCAGCAGTGGATGAGTGTTCCCATTTCTTCACATCCTCTCCAGCATTTGTATTCTTCTGTTTTTTTCATAGCTGCTAATCTTATGGGAGTAAGATGGTATCTCATTGTAGTTTTGATTTGCATTTCCCTGATAGCTAGAGATTTGGAGCATTTTTTCATGTGCTTTTTAGACATTTGCATTTCTTCTTTGGAGAAGTGTCTGTTTAAATCTTTTTCCCATTTTTTAAATGGGTTGTTTATCTTTTTATTTTCAAGATATAGGAATTCTTTATATATGCAAGTTATAAGTCTCTTATCGGATATATGGTTGCCAAATATTTTCTCCCATTGTGTAGGTTCCCTTTTTACTTTCTTGACAAACTCCTTTGAGGTGCAGAAGGCTTTAATTTTGAGGAAGTCCCATTTATCTATTTGTTCTTTTGCTGCTCGTGCTTTTGGTGTGAAGTTCATGAAGCCATTTCCTATTACAAGGCCTTGTAGATGTTTCCCTACACTGCTTTCCAAGGTCTTTATGGTCTTGGCTCTTATATTTAGGTCCTTGATCCATCTTGAATTGATCTTTGTATAAGGTGTGAGATGGTAATCCTCTTTCATTCTTTTACATATGGATATCCAATTCTCCAGGCACCATTTGTTGAATTGGCCATTCTCTCCCAGTTGAGAGGGTTTGGTGGCTTTATCGTATATTATATGGCTATATATATGAGGTTCTATATCAGAAGTTTCAATTCGATTCCATTGGTCTGTGTGTCTCTCCTTATGCCAATACCATGCTGTTTTCACTACTGTAGCTTTGTAGTATGTTTTGAAGTCCAATTTCAGTTTTCTTTTTCAATACGTCTTTGGCTATTTGGGGCCTCTTTCCTTTCCAAATAAATTTCATAGTTAGTTTTTCTAGTTCCTTAAAGAAGGCTGTGTTGATTTTTATTGGGATTGCATTGAATGTGTAGATCAGTTTTGGTAGGATAGACATCTTAATAATATTTAGTCTTCCTATCCATGAACAGGGAATATTCTTCCATTTATTTAGGTCTTCTTTGATGTCTTTGAACAGTCTTGTATAGTTCTCAGTGTATAAGGTTTTTACATTTTCAGTTAAATTTATTCCTAAATATTTGATTTTTTTATTTACTATTGTGAATGTATTTGTTTCTTGATTTCCTCCTGATCTTGCTCATTATTGGTGTACAGAAATGCTACTGATTTTTGCACATTGATCTTATAATCTGCGACTTTACTGAACTCATTTATGAGTTCTAGAAGCTTTGTTGTAGACCTCTCAGGGTTTTCTATGTATAGGATCATGTCATCTGCAAATAATGAAATTTTGACTTCTTCCTTTCCAGTTTGAATGCCTTTTATATCTGGTTCTTGCCTCAGTGCTCAAGCAAGTACTTCTAAGACAATGTTAAATAGAAGGGGAGAGAGTGGGCATCCTTGTCTTGTTCCTGACTTTAGAGGGAAGGACTTTAGGATTTCTCCATTGTAAATTATGTTGGCTGTAGGTTTTTCATATATACTCTTTATCACGTTCAAAAAGTTTCCTTGTATTCCAATCTTTTGGAGTGTTTTTATCAAGAAAGGGTGCTGTATTTTGTCAAATGCTTTTTCTGCATCTCTAGATATAATCATGTGATTTTTTTCCTTCAGTCTGTTTATATGGTGTATTACATTGATTGATTTTCTTATGTTGAACCATCCTTGCATACCTGGAATGAATCCCACTTGGTCATGGTGTATAATTCGTTTAATGTGTTGTTGCATACGATTAGCAAGTATTTTGTTAAGTATTTTTGCATCTAGGTTCATTAGAAAAATTGGTCTGTAATTTTCCTTTCTTGTGGTGTCTTTGTTTGGCTTTGGTACTAGGGTAATGTTGGCATCATAGAAGGAGTTAGGCAATGTTCCTTCTGTTTTGATTTTTTGGAAGAGTTTCAGTAGGATTGGTGTTAGTTCTTTCTGGAATGTTCTGTGGAATTCACCTGTGAAGCCGTCTGACCCTGGGCTCTTCTTAGTTGGGAGGTTTTTAATGACTGGTTCTATCTCTTTACTTGTGATTGGTTTGTTGAGATCATCAATTCCTTCTTTCGTCAATATGGGCTGCTTATGTGTTTCTAGGAATTTGTCCATTTCCTCTGAATTGTCATTTTTGTTGGAATATAGTTTTTCAAAGTATCCTCTTATGAGAGTCTTTATTTCTGTGGGGTCAGTGGTGATATCTCCTTTCTCATTTCTTATTTTGTGTAATTGCATCTTCTCTCTTTTTTTCTTTGTTAGTCTCACTAAAGGTTTGTCAATTTTATTGATCTTCTCAAAAAACCATCTCTTGGTCTTGTTTATCTTTTCAAGTGCTTTCTTATTTTCTATTTCATTTAGTTCTGCTCTTATCTTTGCTATTTCCTTCCTTCTTCTTCCTGTCAGATTACTTTGTTGTTTTTTTTCTAATTCCTCCAAATGTGCAGTTAGTTCTTCAATTTTTGCTCTTTCTTCTTTTTGATGTATGAATTTATGGTTATAAATTTCTCTCTCAGTACTGCTTTTGCTGCATCCCATAAATTTTGGTATGTTGTGTTATCATTATCATTTGTTTCAAGGTAGTCATTGATTTATTTTGAGATTTCCTCTTTGACCCATTGTTTTTCTAAGAGTGTGCTGTTTAATTTCCATATCTTGGTGTGAAATCTGGGCCTCTGGCCCTTGCAGATTTCCAGCTTCACTCCACTGTGGTCAGAGATATTATTTTGTATGGTTTTGATCTTTCTGAATTCATTAAGCCTTTCTTTGTGGCCTAGCATATGGCCTATCTTGGAGAATGATCCATGTGCACTTGAGAAAAATGTATTTCCTGCTGTGTTTGGGTGTAATGATCTGTATATGTCTATTAGATCCAGCTTCTCTAATATACTGTTCAAATATTTGTTTCTTTAGTGATCTCTTTTGAGATGTTCTGTCCAGAGTTGATAGTTGTGTATTAAAATCCCCCACTATAATTGTAGATGCATCTATTCTTTCACTTAGTTTTTCCAGCATTTGTCTCACATATTTAGAGGCGCCCTTGTTAGGAGCATAAATATTTATGATTGTTCAATCTTCTTGACAGATTGTCCCTCTCACTAATATGTAGTATCTTTCTTTGTCTCTCACAATTGTTCCACATTTAAAGTCTATTTTGTCTGATATTAATATAGCTACTCCTGCCTTTTTTTGGTTATTGTTTGCTTGTATGATTGTTTTACAGTCATTCACTTTCAACCTCCATGAGTCTCTGGGTCTAAGATGTGTCTCTTGTAGACAGCATATAGATGGGTCATATTTCCTTATCCAATGTCCCAGTCTGAGTCTTTTGATAGGTGAGTTTAATCCGTTGACATTCAATGTTATTACTTTCAAGGAATTATTTATGTTAGCCATATTTTGATTGGACTTGTGTTTGTCATATTTTGTTTGTTTTTTCTTCTCTTTTTGTCTTTTTTGTTGCCCTTACACTCTCCTCCAACTCTGCCTGTCCTGTTTTTTCCTTTCTTCCTGCAGAACTCCCTATAGATTTCCTTGAAGGGGAGGTTTCTTGTTCACATACTCTTTTAATTTCTGTTTATCTGTGAATATTTTGAACTCTCCATCATTTTTGAATGCTAGTTTAGCTGGATAGAGTATTCTTGGTTGGAAATTTTTTTCTTTTAGTGCCTTGACTATATCATACCACTGCCTTCTTGCCTCCATGGTTTCAGATGAGAAATTAGCACTTACTCTTATGGAGCTTCCCTTGTATGTGATGGTTTTCTTTTCTCTTGCTGCTTTTAGAATTTTCTCTTTGTCTTGAGCATTGGATAATTTGACAAGTATATGTCTTGGGGTGGGCCTGTTGGGGTTTATGTTTGGGGTGCGCTGTGCTTCTTGGATGTGTACATCTGTCTCTTTCCATAGATTTGGGAAGTTTTCAACCATTATTTCCTACAACACTCCTTCTGATCCCTTTCCCTTCTCTTCTCCTTCTGGGATGCCTATAATACAAATGTTAGTGCGTTTTGCATTGTCATTCAGGTCCCTAAGTCCTAGCTGAATTTTTTCTATCTTTTTATCAATTAATTCTACTATCTGTTTGATTTCTGATGTACTGTCTTCCACATTGCTAATTCTCTGCTCTGCTTCTTCTAATCTGCTGCTATTTGCTTTGAATTTATTTTTGATTTCTTGAACCGTGGTGTTCATTCCCATCATATCTGTTATCTTTTGCATATGTCTGCAATTTCCCCTCCAAGTGTTGTCTTCATGTTGTTAACCTCTTCTTTTACTTCATTAAATTTGTCTGTGATATATGTTCTGAGATCTTTAATTACTCGTGCGAAGTTCTGCTCCCTGTCATGGTTTTTAGTTAGTTCATTGGATTCAGCCATGTTTTCTTGATTACTGGTTTGGTTTGTAGATTTTTGTTGCTCTGTGGTCATCATTTTATCTTGATGGGTTTAATCAGTTCCTTAGCTTCTTTGTCTAGTCTTGGGGATTAATTAGCTGTTGTTTTTGCGTAAGTGTTATATCTTCTGTTTGTAACTTTGTTCTTCTTATTCTAATTTCTTGTTGCTGGGCGTGTTCACTTTGAAGGAAAGTATCAGGGCCAGAGAAAAGCAATTGTGTAAGAAAGGAAAATGTGTAAAGTAGTAATGGTAATACATGTTAACAGAGCAGCAATATGATATCTGGGAGGGTGGATATTAGATTCACGTAAGTTGTGTAGCGTTCTAGCGGTAAGTAGAGTACCTATAATGAGGTAGTTGACTGAATATGGGAGGAATATGGTATGAATTAAAAAGCTAGTGTTTTCATGAGAGAGGGAAAGAGAAAAGAAAGGCAATAGTTTTGAGAGTGGATAAAAGACAGAAAACAAAACAAAGGTATTAGAAATTAAGAGTTAGACACTTTGTGGATCAAACAAAGGGAGGTGGAATATAGGAGAGACAGTAAATGAGGGAGGGTATCAAGATGTGGGGGAACGGGGATAGTGTAGGTAGCCAAAATCAATTGACACAGAAATGAGGCAATGGTGGATGAGGAAACCCAGCAAATGTGAGGTGTTCCCTGCAGTACGTATAGTATAATGAAGATAAAATAAAATAACAAGAAAATGAGGGACAAGAGAGAAAGAAAAAAAAAAAGAGAGAGAAGAAAGAAAGAAAGAAAAGGGGGGTAACGGAAGGGGAACAAGTAAGGAAAAGAAAATGATATAGAACAACCACAACAGCAACAACAAACCCCCCCCCCAAATAACTGAAGAAAAAAAAAAGACCTTGGGGGATACAATGGGAGAAAAGACTAGGAGATAATGCAATGTTAGCAATCAGGACAATAAAAAATAAAAAATAAAAAATAAAAAATAAATTAAAAAAGCAAAACAAAACAAAACAATAAAGAAAAAAGAAAAAACACAAATATTGAGGGCTAGGACATTCAATGACCTCAGATGGACCTCAGGGTGTGGTGGATTCAGGGATGGAAAGTCTGTGATATTGCAGACTCAAGAGGTATGAATCTTTGGGGTGTGGGCCACCAGGGTTTAGGGGACACAGACCTGGCAACCTCAAATCTGGTTAACAGGGAGCCTGGGAGCACCACAGTGCAACACAGCCTTCAGGGATCCCCACAGTTGGGTGTCAGCCCTATGGGGGAGGTCACATCTGCAAATTCTGACCTATGTGTCAGAACCCCGCAATTCACCCTCTCACTAGGGTCTCCTCTGTGGCTGTATCACCAATTCGACTTCAGGACAGCTTCCGCCCTGCAATCACCCGAAACAGTCACCTGGGGGTGCCTCTACACTGCAGCCAATTAAATGATGCTGCAGATCAACAGCCAGGCCCAGGGGGCGGGGCTCTAGCCGGAAGCCCCTATATCAGTGTCCCAACCGGAAATTCCCACGCCTCGCAAAAGATTCCCCTAATCGGCTTCCAGACGTCTCCCACCCTGCAGGCCCCTGAACCAGCCTCTTGGTGACGTCTCTTTATTGTGAGCGATTTAAAGCTGCTGCAGATCTGCAGCCGGCCTTGGGGGCGGGGCTCTAGCCGGAAGCGCTATTATTCGTGTCAGAAATCAAAAATTTCCCTGCCTCACACAAAACTCCCGTCTGTCTCCCCAAATTGGTCTGCGAAGGCCTCCTGCCCTGTTAGCCCCCCAATAGCCCGCTCAGAGCTCATGAATTCGCCAGTACCGCAGAGCCTCCAGGAATCGTGTGCGGTGCCGGTGCCGGGGCTTCTCCCACCCCAGGAGGGAGCATCCTGCGCGCAGCCCCCACCTCCGTGTAAGAGAGCCTCAATTTTATCTTATACACAAATTTTCTTGTTACCTTCCCACCAAATCGATGTCCAGACATCTCCTGCCCTGCAAAATCCCAAAACAGCCTTGTCCCGAAGAATTTCCAACACTGCCCAGCCGCTTTTTTGCAGGAGAGACACTCAGGTGCACTCACTCAACCACCATCTTGCCCTGCCCTCCTCTACCATATAGGCCATTATTAGTGCTGGCCACATCTCCCTCTTTTTTTATTTTTTAAAGCAGCCTGCTGGAGCTACTCCTACTCCCATGGAGGACCTTTCCTAATTAACACTTCTCAGTGAGGGATAAAAGATTTTTAGTATTCCAACAATATTACAAACTCTATTAACATGAGAAAACATTGTACTTCATCAATTACAGCAGAGAGTATAGTTTTGTATTACCCAACCAAACATCATTTAAGAATTTGATAGAGTAGCAGGGACCTTACAAGCTTGTCCCAATTGTTTGCCTAGTCCAGGCCCTTAAAATACCATTGTCTTTGCAGTTCCTTAGTAGGGTCACTGCCACAGGTATCTTCTATGCAGCCAGATTCATTGCCATCAGGCCAGGGCAGAAAGACTTGAAGAACTGCAAAAGTCCATTGCTGACCTTTTCACACAGTTTTTGCACTTTTTTGTATTCATTCCAGCTTGTTTTACTTTTATAAAACACAGTATCTCACTAATGTTACCACAATACTTTTACAATTGCTATATGCATACTAGTTCTGTCCCACATATCTCCATTTCTGAATTTATAAAACTAACCATTTTATTTTAAGACAATATACTTTATTAAATTTCAGTTGGCATTCCCACAAACTTTTTACCTTTTTCAATATTCACTTAACTTTAATATTTTGCATTTTATCCTTCCTTTCTCATTTTTACTCCTTCTTTCTTCCTTCTTCTTCCTTTTCCTTTTTCTTTTTCTTTTTTCTTCCTTTTTCTACCTCTCTTTTTTCCCTTTTCTCTTTTCCCTTCCCTTTTTTCTCCCTTCTCTTTTCTCTTTCTACTTCTCTTTTTCCCTTCCCTTTTCTCTTTCTACTTCTCTTTTCCCCTTCCCTTTTTTCTCCATTCCCTTTTTTCTTTCTACTTCTCTTTTTCCCTTCCCTTTTCTTTCTGTCTCTTTTTCCCTTCCCTTTTCTTTTTGTCTCTTTTTTCTTCCCTTTTCTTTGTCTCTCTTTTCCTTCCTTTTTCTCCTTCTGTCTCTTTTTTCCTTCCTTTTCTCTTTTTTCCTTTTCTTTTTGCTTTCTTTTCTCTTTCTATTCTCTTTTCTCCTTCCTTTTTCTTTTTTCTTTCTTTCTCTTTTTCACACACACTGAAACAATTACAACATACACACTGACATTGAACAAACACAAAAGCAGTTCCAAATCTATTAATCTAGAGTTTCTTCATTGCTTCCTTTTATAATTCAACATTTTCCCCCAGTTTTCCTCCTCTCAATTTCCTTCTTAATCTCTTTCTGTCCCAAGTCATACTTGCTTTATGATGCCATGCTTGAACAAGTTCTGTAGTTTAGATACTTTGATGTAAAGCCATTCTGGTCTTCAGAATGAGACCCAGCCATGCAGTTTCCAGTGTCTGTCTATTCATCTGCATGACCAGAGGTTCTGGGTTCCACAGGAACTTTCCTTGCCTTTTGATGTTCATGGTATGTCAAATCAATTTTCCCTCTCTGTCTTGTTAATATAATTTCCTCAAAAGGTTTGGACAAGGGATTTAAAGAACAGCACACCTAATAAAGCATATTTTGACTGCTTCTGTCTAGCACTTGGAGGGAGTGCTGCTTCTACTAGCAGAAAGGAAATATGTGTAGAATAATTTTTGTGTGTGACACCCTCTATCTCCACTTTCTTATACAGACAGCTCCTTGAAAGATGAGCTGGCAATATCTCCCAGCTCCTCAGCATATCCACTCCATAACCCACTGTGATTCAGCTACAAACCTGGACCTTACACTGAAGTAGCCTTCACTCAATTCATTAGAAACTTTCTAAATGTTAACCAATGGACACTTTTAGTCTATTTCTCACAGGACCTCTCCACAGCTTTGAAAGTGTTGCCCCCTCCCTCTTCTTAGAACTCTCTTTTCCCTCAGCTTCTCTGACACCACTCATCCTCACCTGGAACCCTCCTCATTCCCTGTTCCTTTTCTCTATAGACGCTTGTCCTTCATTCTTCTTGTAAATGTTGTTATTACCAGGGCAGAGGCGCCTGACTGCATGACCCAACCCCACCCACCTTCCCTTCTCCAATGCCACTTCCAGCAAGGACTCAGTTCTGGCCAGTGAATTGGTTAAGCTTTGTTTACCCAACAAAAAAGGAACAGACTTGCCTGGCACACTTTTTCATCCCCTGCCCCTTCTTTCTGCCAGGAAAGTGGGCATGCAGCCTGGGATGTAGCAGCCATTTGGCATGCTGGGATGATATGCATGAAGACAAAAGCCAACCTGCTAAGGATGGTACAGCAGAAAAATAGAAAGAGCCTGACTCTATCACTGAGCCATTGCACCAACCCCAGACTGCTCATTCCTGGACTCTTATTATGTTAGCCACATTAACCCCCACTCATACCAGTTACTATTGTTGTTTTGTTTTTGTTTTTTTAAAAAGATTTATTTCTCTCTCTCCCCTTACCCCCATTGTCTGCTCTCTGTGTCCACTTGCTGGGTGTTCTTCTGCATCTGCTTGCATTATCAGGCGGCACTGGGAATCTGCGTCTCTTTTTGTTGCGTCATCTTGCTGAATCAGCTCTCTGTGTGTGTAGCACCACTCCTGGGGGGGCTGCGCTTTTTACACATAGGGCAGCTCTCCTTGTGGGGTGCACACCTTGCATGTGGGGCACCCCCACATTAGGGCGCTCCTGCGTGGCATGGCACTCCTTGGGTGCGGTAGTGCTGTGCATGGGCCAGCTTACCACATGGGTCAGGAGGCCCTGGGGATCGAATCCTGGACCCTCCGTATGGTAGACAGATGCTCTGTCAGTTGAGCCATGTCTGCTTCCTGCTGTTGTTTTGTTACCTGCAGCCAAAGTTACTCTTATCTGGTATATTAAGCCAAAATCCTTAACCAGGGCCATTTAGTGTGGGGGCATTCTTTTTAAATTTTTTTTTTTTGTTATTTTTAAAGAAGCTTAAATTACATAAATGTTACATAAAAAAATATAGGGGATTTCATATGCCCCACTCATTCCTCTTCCCACAATCTCCCACTTTAACAACATCTTTCATTAGTGTGGTACATTTTTTACAATTGATAAACCCATACTGAAGCATTACTATTAACCATAGTCTACAGTTTACATTAAAGTTTACACTCTGTCCCACACAGTTTTGTAAGTTATGACAAAATATACAATGGCCTGGATTTGTCACTGCAAAGTTATGCAGGACCAAACCAATGTCCCTAGAATACTCCATATTAGACCTGCTCTTCCCTCTCCCATCCCTCAGAACCTCTGATGGTCACTGACTTTACATCAACTATAAGGGCATTTCCATTGCTAGAATAATATGTCTATAGTATAATAATAAGTACCTTTTAGTCCATTGTTCATTCCCCAATCTTAAGGGTTTGGGGATGGTGATGCCCACTCTGCTTCTAATTGAGAGGGGGTTTAGATCCTATAGGACAGATGGATAGAACTAATATTCTTTCAGTTGCAGGCACTCTCTGTTCCTTGGGATGGGCATTTTCCATCATCATCTCCTTGTTAGTTGTACTAGGTGAGTCCAATGAACTGGAGAGTAGGTACTGCAACTCTGCTGAAATTCAGGGCCCAACTGGCACATGAAGGTTTAAGTCTGGGGGACATATATTTATCATGTATAGTGCTAATTATAGGTTCAAATAAAAGGGGCAGAAGAGCCATGCGTAAAGAACTTTTAAGTGAATCTAACTCTGTTACACTGGGGAGCATAAATTCCAAAGTAAGGCCCACTGACAGGGTGCTGAATTCTTGAGTTGTCTGCTCTGCTTATAGTTTTTGGATGTCTCTAGAGCCCTCAGGAGCCCCTCTATTTGAGGCACTGTTTACTGTGGCAGTCAATGAGATTCTGGTGTGACTTTCACAACCGTAACCTCTGGAAAGAACTCTGGACTCATTTTGAAGTCTCTTAGCCATGAAAACTCATTTGTATTCACCATTTCCCCCTTTTGGCCTAGGTGTTTTTCCAGATGCATTGCTAGTTGGAGCTTAGTAATAATCCCTCAGTGCCAGGGAGGCTAACTGGTGTGGGGACATTCTTGGTTGTCACAGTGACTGGGGAACACTGCTGGTATTTGGTGGTGGTGGTGGTGTGGCATGACTTGCAATACTTAGGACAATCCTACACTGTGCCCCACCCCCAAATATCAGTAATGCCCCTGGTGAGAAATATTACAAAGTTTTAAGATTAGCCTTATACTTGTCTCCTTACATATACTATCCATGGCTTCCCAATCTTTATCCTGTCCAAACATCTACTGGACATCCCCTAAACACTCAATATGTTCAATTCATTAATATTCATCTTCAACTCCCCAGAGACTCTGCTAATCCTCCTTACATCTGCTTTTCTGAATACTACTGCCATTTCCTGAGTTGTTCCAAGCCAGAAATCTAGCAGTTATCTCAAGTATCTCAAGACCTTCCTCTCTTTTTACTTCCAACACACAATTAGTTAGTCATCCAGACCTGTGGATTTGCCCTTCCCAATAGCTCTTGAATTCATTGTCTCTTTTCTATGGCTGTCCCTAGTTTAGGTTCTTACTGCTTTTCATCTTACAGAAAAATCCTCCTAACTGGTCTCTCTACATCCAGTTTTCATGCATCCCTCTCCTTACCATTCACTCTCCATATCACTGAAAAAGCAGTCTTTCTAAAATGCATGGTATTTCCACACTGAGTACTACAAACGTAGTTTCAGGGATAGGCAATCTTTTCATGGTATTTATTCCAAATTTTTTTGTGCAATGAAAAAAATAAGCATAGACGTCTATATGGATACTTTTCAGTCAAATTCCACTTCATATTTTCTGTGACTAAAATGAAATCTCCAAATTAACTCATGTGGTACAAGGGAGAGTTGCACAATAATTCAAATGGAAACAAAGTGGTTGGAGATGTAAAGTACCTCCTGGCCATCAGAGGTGCAGGCGGGCAGATCCCACAAGAACTTGCACCATGGCAGTCAGAACCATAGTCACCTGCAGGCTGATGCACTGCTGTCCAGACCCTCTCCTACAGACCAGTTGGCCACATTTATTAGCATTAAATATAGCTGTGAATTGTGCATTCTAGTATTTTATGTTCCTGGCCCCAGAAATAATATAATTAGGTACCCATAAAATGCATATTTCTTTAATGTCAGCATGAACAATTCAAGTGGAGAAAAACAGCTTTACTGAATTACCACCTCATTAAACATGGCCTTCAAGAATTGCTTGGTGAAAGACTTTGGCTTATGTCTGAGTTCTGATTATCCTGAATTAGAAACAAAAGCTTTGAAATTTGCAGTTCCATTGTTGGGAAACAGACATTTTCTGCATCACTATTATTGATGTCAAAATACAGAAAGCAATTGAATAAGGGAATGAACATAAAGGCACATGTTTTTTCTATTAAACCCAGTCCTGAAGATTTAGCTTCAGCCAAACCATATCATCTGTCACATTATACTAACTCTGATGGGTCAATTATATAATCTTGCTCATATTTTATTTTTAAAGTGATTTCAATTTTATGGTTGTACAAGACTATTATTATAAGGGGTTTTACATTTATAACTATTTTAGTGACAGAATAATAAAATAATTTAAGCAAACCCAAGAGGCCCACCGAATGATCACAAATTGGGAAGACACAGCAGGGGTCTTATCTCCCCCAACAGGACCCTTCACATACACTTTGCTACACCATTCGAAACTGCTTGTGCAGAGTTCACTGAACCCAGCAGGCCCCTTCAACCATGCTTTTCCCTCTGCCTCACGTGCCCTTTCCTCTGCCTCACCTTACTAAGGACTCGAAGTCTTTAAATTTCTGCTGAAGAGGCTAGAGGTTTTCAATCTCCCCCAGTCTTCCTCTGTTCTCCCAGCACCCCACGCTTTCCTCCATTGAAGGTGTACTTCTCAGAAGACAGAGGTAGATGATTTCCCCCATTTTATAGGTGAGAACATGGAGACTTAGAGAGGAATTGTCACTTGCCAAAGGTTACAAAGTTATGAAGCAGTAAGACTGAGTTGGATCCAAATGGTCTACTACAAAGCTGGGCTCTTTCTACAGGCCCAAATATGCATATTCATCTCAAAATCCAAATGAGTGAGAGGCGGAAAAATACATAGGAAATCTGTTAACTCACCTTTAGTTTGTCCTTGAGCATTCCATTCCTTTGTAGTTTTACTATTTCAATTCTTTCTAAAACAGCCTCTTTCTGACTTTGAATAGCCTGTGGAAGATTGTGAAAGGAAATAAAAGGAAAGCAAAGAGTCCAGGGTTATCAACAGCAACAAAGTGATGAGGCAGATTTTTTTTCCCAGCCAATCTTCATTTTTCTAGGCAGTCAAATATGCATGTGTTAGATTTTTGTAATATAAATAATGAAATTATGTCATATTAATATTAAATAAATGATCCTTACATTTCACTCTTTTCTTTCTTTGGAAGGAAATGAGAAAAATTTAACAATAATTTCCTTTTTATTACACATCATGATAGGTTTTCAACGTTCCCTGTCTTGTCTCTCTGCCTTTCTATAAGGGTTTCTTTGGCCCAAATGCTCTGTCTTCTAATCTACCTCCAGTGTCCATATGACAATATGTGCTTTTTTCCTCAATGACTTGTCTTCTCTAAAATCTTCTGTGACACTACCTCCTGTCCTGGTGAAAATGCAGCCCTCTCTCCTCAGTTCCCATAGCACTTGGCTTGTCCCTACGTATGACCTTTAACCCTCTTTTAGACCATGAGCTGAGCAACTAGGCAATCTGCCCTTCTGATTCCACAGCCCATATCACAGTGGTCAAGTAATGTTTATTAAACTAGATTGAACTGCATTTACTGTTAGTGTTGGCTTTGAAAGGGTGAGTTCTGTGGCAATGCAGGGGACAGAAGTGCCAAAAGAAGGGAAAGAGTGGAAAAGGAAGGGGGGTGGGGAGGGGAGGGGTGAAGAAGAGGGGGAGGAGGAAGCAGCAGCAGCAGCACTGAAATTCTAGCCTATACCTTGACAGCAAGATGCCAGGGGAAAAGGCCTATTTCTCACAAAGGAGGTTTGCTCTGCTTTGTTAATTCATGGAACCAGTTGTCTGACTTAAGTTTTAGTGGGTGTGGGGAGATGGCGGAGGTCAAGGTGAGTAAAAACGCTATAGTTAGAGCAGGAAAGCACTAAACATGCTACATCATGAGGTCATACATCCCATGGACCCAGGATGGCCCAGTTTATGCTTGTGGTTCTTCCGTAAGCATTCATAACACTTTCACTTTTAAAAAGGTCCCAATTTGGAAGATGCTATAATCACCCTAGCTCTAGAGTGAACAGAGATCTACATGGATATCACCTGTTATGGCATATTTAGCATTTATTAAGTTCTAATAGCACACCTTTCATTATTCTTTCTTAGAAAATGATTTTGTGAGAATGCTTTTATTTTAGCCAACGTTTTAAAACTTTGAGGACCTTGCTCCAACTGGATTAAAAATCTCAGGAGTAAACAAATCTGAAATAGAACCTGATACTTCAAAGCTGTACCAGGTTGAACATATTTTAGAATGTACCTGCTAGTTGCAGGGGAATCTCCATTTTCCTCATCTGTGGGGCATAGGCAGGACCATCACCCTGCACAGGCCCAGGAGGCACGATTGGCATTCCTCTTACATGTGGAGGGCGCTCCTAGAGCTGTGTAGGCACAGCCTGTTGGGCGTCATGCAGCCACCATGGAGGCAGAGCCACAAAGGGTTCAGACTACCCAGAAAGCAGACCCCAGTGATCCTGATGTCCCAGGAGCTCACCCGGATTTCTACTTCACCTTCACAGTTCCTGCCCTAAAGTTCATGATGCCCACTGCCTCAGGAAATGAAAGCTCTGTCAGTCCTATAGTTGGAACCCATGGAGGAAAGCCCCAGGCTGGGGCCATATCCCTGCAAACCCAGCCCATTACTTTAAATATTCTGGCAAATGGAGCTTATTAGTCTTGGTGACCAAGGCAATGGCCCAACAGAGGCCCCGTTGGCAGGCTCTGATGCTCTCATTCAGAAGATCTTCATGGGCTCTCCCCCCAGACACTCTTTCGGTGTCACTGATCACCCAGATCACTGAGCACTTCTTGATGACCTGTAAAACAGGGCCCCAATATGTATAACATGAACGACGTCTTAGACCTTGAGGAAGTTATTCCTTTCTTTTTTCTTTTTTAAATTCAGTACTTTTTTTTATCCCAAAGTTGACATGTTTTCTGTTGTTTGTAAGTCATTGATACTATCCCATAGTCCTTGGCTATTTTATCACAAATTATCAGGCAATGGTTAGACAGTTATATTACAAACCATATGATCCCCAAAAAGGGGAGTTTATGAAATCCATTTTGATGAAATCAACCATTTTAAAAAATTATCTTTTTTTTTTAAAAAGATAAATAGATCACACAAAACTTTACATTAAAAAAAAAAACAACATAAACAACGTAAGAGGTTCCCATATATGCCACTCCCCCCTTCCCTTCCCGATTCCCCCCTCCACTCCTGCCTCTCCCACATTAACACTCCCTTTCATCAGTAAGGTGTGAGGCACATTCATTGCATTTGGTGAATGCAGCCTGGAGTACTGCCACACCGCATGAACCATAGTTTACATTGTAGTTCACACTCTCCCCCAGTCCATCCAGTGGGTTATGGCAGGATATACAGTGTCCTGCTTCTGTCCTTGCAATATCATCCAGGACAATTCCAAGTCCTGAAATTGCCCCCATTTCATACCTCTTCCTCCCTCTCCCTGCCCTCAGCAACTCCACATCAATGGTACAATTACTTCTATTGCTGGAGTCACTACAGTTCTATAGTAGAATACCAGCAAGTCCAATCCAATCCATATTATATTCCTCCATCCTGTGGACCCTGGGATGGTGATGTTGACTCCACCTATAAATCGAGAGAGGGCTTAGATCCCACATGGCTGATGGATGTGATTCTCCTGCTTGCAGTTGTAGATGCTCTCGGTTCCCTGGTGTGGTGGTTGATCATCTTCACCTCCCTGTTAGCTGAACCAGAGAGTAGGAGTTACAACTCTGCTAAGGTTCAGGGTCCAGCTGACACATGGAAAGTCCAGAGATTATCTTTCAGAGGCTTTAAACTTGCCCCAACCAGTGCTTAACCTGTAATCACCCTTCTAGACTCTCTAAGAACCACTCTGAGGATGGGCTGGGTGTCACTCATCTGCATCCAGTTGCACCTGTACTTACCCAACCACAGTACTCTCAGACAGAGTTACTATAAAAGGACAGTGCACTGCCCCACTAGCTTGCGAGGCCCTTGATGGGAAGGATCTGTGCCTTCTATCTTGGAATCAACATCACCTAGAGCACAGTGTTTGGCACGTGTTAGAGGATCCACAGGTGTTTGGGATATTGGTGATGGACAGAATTCAAGAAATCATTAGACTTCCTGTCCTCAGGCCATCACTGCCTTGCTGTGCTATCTTAACAGCCATCCCACTATTCTCTAGCTCTGTTTTCCTCTATGTAAAATTAAAGTATTGTTTTTCCAGAAAAAGCTTTGGTAGTAAATCTTACCCCAAAGCTGTCACTTCATAGCATCATTTTGAAGATATTTAGCTGTCTCTGCATTTTTAGCACACTGCCACCACAAGGCAATGGGGAACTTTAAACTATATGATTCCAGTTGCAAAGTTCAATGAACAAGGAATTACAAGTTAGTACTAACAAAAATATTGCTTTATTAAATATGCAACTTTAAAAAAATTTTGAAATTTCTTTCCCCTTCACTCCACCCCCCCCCCCCCACACACACACACCCGGTTGTCTGCTCTGTGTTGTACTTCTGTGTCTGCTTGCATTCTTGTCAGGTGGCACCGGGAATCAGTATCTCTTTTTATCTTGCTGTGTCAGCTCTCCATGTGTAAAGTGCCACTCCTGGGCAGGCTGTGCTTTTTTTGTGCGGGGAGGCTTTCCTTGCGAGGCGCACTCCTTGCATGTGGGGCACCCCTATACAGGGGTCACCCCTGCATGGCACAGTACTTCTTACATGCGGCAGCACTCCACGTGGGCCAGCTTACCACATGGGCCAGGAGGCCCTGGGTACTGAACCCTGGATCTCCTATACAGTAGGCGGATGCTCTATCAGTTGAGCCACATCTTCTTCCCTAAATATGCAACTTTTATGCAACAGGAAATCATGTGCTGCCTTGTGACATTCCTCTTAGTGCTTCATTTGTCTTATCTGTCCATGTAAATGAAAAGGTGGTTTAATTTCATGATGGAGTTTATTTGCGATACCTTAGAACAGGACTTTGTGCATAAAGATGTGACATGTTTGTGACTTGGCAATTAAATTATTATTTTGCTTAATACCACTGATTATTTACTGGTAGCAATCTTGTAAACCTAGAAGACTTTGGCAATGTCTAGCGGTATTTTGGTTGTTACATCTTGGGGTGTGCTACTGGGTAAATTCCAGGGATATTGTTGAGCATCCTAAAATTCACAGGACAGACCCTCTATAGCAAATAGTTATCTGGCCCAAAATATGAAGGTTGAGAAAACTTGATATAGAGCAGTGGGTTTCAAGCTTGGTTTTAGCAGCAGTGTGCTTTTCAAATGAAATCTTTAGGAAAAATTCTAATTACAAACTTGATTTTAAAAAATGGAAGTGCTCTGGTTGAATTGGGGGTGGGAGATTTGGAACCTTCATGTGTTCAGTGTCCCCGCCCCCTATCCATGAACCTTTTGACATCATGGATCATTGTTGAAAAGTCATCAATCCTAGAGTTAGATACCCCTTTGCTTTATAGAGAAGAAAAAGGTCCAGAGAGGCAAAGGGACTAGCTTAAGGCCACACAACCATGAGTCCTGAACCTCCCTCATATGTGCCTGGACTCACATTTAGGCAGGAGAATAAAAACAACTGCTGTCCTCCCACTTCCCAAATTAGTGTCAACACTGGGCAGTGAACTATGAGTTGTGGAACCTCATAAAAATGCCAGGCTGGGAGATCCTTGAGGGCAGGGCCTCATTCATCTTTATATTCCCCATGATCTTGGTAAGGCTATAGGGGCTTTAAAAATGTTTATTAACATGAGAAATAGACTACAGTCATAATAGTTGCTGTGGTTATAAAGTTCAGGCCCTATGCACAGCTCTTAAATATCAGGATGTGGTAAGTTGGATCACAGAAGACACATATCTATAAAACAAGAAGGACTGGACTAATGAGTAGGTGGCTCAGCACTCCCCATCCCCTCACCACCTCCATCCCTCCTGATAAGAAAGGGGCCTCTGAGAGGTTAAGCGAGTTGCCTGCAGTCACACTACCTCTCAGCAACAGAACAGGGACATCTGAGATAATGCTAGTTTTAGCTTAGCTTAGGGAAGGCAACTAGAGCAGCGGAAGGAGGGGTCGCCATGCTTTGTTCTCACTGGAAAGAAGGGAGTCTTTAGTAACTTCTCGTAGGGAGGATATCACAGAACCACAAGAATGCGGAGGCTCAGAGTCCAAAAAGAGTTGCTTGGAACCATTCCTTTGCTTCAGTGCAACCTCCTCAGAGCTCTTGCTCTGAGCCAGATCTGCTGGCTCCTCTGTTCTGAGGAGCCTTTGATAAGTTGTCAGAGTATCTGAACTGACTGAGATCATGGCTCCATCCAGGGAAAATGTCTGGCTGCCCCTAGGATGTCTCTCACTTGGCCTCCCTGCAGCTAGTGGAGCTCAGGGACTCCATTCCCAAGAGCAGGTTCCTGCAGAAACAAAGGCTCACAAGGCCAGGCCTGAGCAGAGTGACTAAGGTGAGGGAAAATGAGTCTACCTTCTGCTTAAAGAAAGTGTATACAGGGAATATCTTAGGGTGATGAGATGAGTAGATAGAGTCCTGGTTGGGGAGTTAGGAGACCTGCTCTCTGTTTCAATTTCTGTCATGCACTAGCTGTGTGGTCTTGAACAAGTTACTTCCCATCTCATGGTCTTTGTTTCCCATCTATAAAATGAGAGTAGAGTCTAGATTATCTGTATGCTGATATCCAGCTCTATATCTTGTTGGAAACTCTAGTCATAAAGCTCTCCCAGACCACAGTCATCATTTAGGATAAATCTGCAGACTTTAAAGCTTTAATCAATTGTTCTGAGTTGACTCCTTTGGCAGCTGCTGTGCTGATAATGACTCACTGGTAGTGGACCTCCCTCCCAGTCCCTTTCCAGCTCTGATCTTGTGCTCCTGTGATCCCTCTGCCCAAGAAGCCTTTTCTTTCTCTTTCTTTATGACCCAGTTCTACTTGTCCTTCATACTTCTCCCAGAAGCCAAACTCTGGCATAATGCTAAAACCCTCTCCCCACCAACTTTCCCAGGCTTGTCTTCTGTCACTTCCCTCCTCTACACATCCCATGCCCCCTTCATTTCAGCCACCCAATAAGGCTCAACTTCTCCCAACACACCAGCTTTCTCACCACTCTGGATTTTTGCTTATGCTATTCTTTTGCCTAGAATGGTGCTTGTGATTCCACTCCCAACAGTATTCTTTACCTGGTGGAGGCTGAGCTTAAACGTCTCCTCTGATGCCCCACCCACCCCCAAGTGGAATTAATCATATTGTGCTCTCACTTTTAAGTAATGGGATTTGTGAATTGTATGTCTGATTCCCTTCCAGACTATGAAACTCTCAAGGGCAAGGACTTCATCTTCATCCATCCAGAACCTGGCACACAATTGAGTAGATGCTCAATAGGTGTTTGTTGAAGGAATGAGATGTCTTGTTGGAGGTAATTTCTACTTTTGAATGCTCACCACATTTTAACTTCTCTCACATGACTTTCTCCATTTAGTCATCTGCATATCTCCTATTAGACTATGAGCCCCTTTTGGGAAGGCTCTGTTTCTCATTCATTTTGTTTTATTTTGCTTTCAACTTTTTAGTTGTAAAAGTAACACCTGTTTGTGCAAAATATAAAAACAATATAGAGGTGTGTGTGTGTACTAGCAAGTGGTAGTAAACAGAAACTGTGGGGTGTCTATCCCCTCACTAACAACTAAACTGATATTAACAATTGGGTGTGTAAGAAGGCAGGATCTTACTTTTGCTGTGCATTTACAAACATTATATATGTACACTCCTTAACATAATAGGCCATGCTCTGCATCTTTTCCATCATTTTTCAGTTGTTTTGTTTCACTATGTAGGATATGGAGGGGGTTAAGAGCCTAGGCTCTCAAACCAGCTTGCCTGCATTAAAATCCCAACTTTGTTACTCACTATAATGCTATAATCTGCTATTTACTTCATTTAGAACAGTACCTAGCACATAGTAAATGTCATCCATTATTATTAGCTGTAATACTTGCATCCTTAGCACTTAGCGCAGTGTCTTATAAATTATACACTTGATGAATGAAAAATAAGTGGACAGAGACAAATTCTTTAAAAGTATTTCAATCTCTAATCACTAGGTTCAGATCAAACTATGCTAATGCTTAAATTGCTGTTGGTAGACACATCTGGGGGTGCTTGATCAGTTCATATTCCACTTGCTTGGGAACTGAACTGGCATCCAAGAATTCAGCTGAAGGGAGTGGACCTTCATGCAAATGGCCACCTTCAGTCACAGCTGATGGCACTAAGGATGGATACCTAATTCAGAGAAAGCTAATCTGTTAGCTGGGCAGTAAACAATGAGTGTGTCCTTCTTAGAGATTTGAATTAAAAGACATAGAAACAGACAATGGTCAGACAATGGTAGGTACATGAACTGCAAGGCCATTTCAAGACAGGGTGAGGTTATTTTCCAAAATATGGATCCCAATGGCTAAGTGGAGAAAGTTGGTCAAACAAAAGAAACAGGACTCTGCAGAGAGATGCACCGAGGGAAGCAGATCATGAAAGACCATGAAGAAAGACTGAGAGAAGAGCTGCTTCAATTCAGGTAGGTTACCTAGCCGTGTCTTATGAGATTTGAAAAGTATTCTTTTGATAAAACCCTTTTAAATAGAGACTGCTTAAATAGGTGTCTGTTGTGTTTGGCCACCAGCTGCTCTGCTTTGTACCTAACTCTCAGTCTCCAAGGACCACTCCTCCCTCTTGCACTCTGCTTACACTTAGGCCACTTAATTGCTGGTCCTTCGCATACATCAGACGTATTTGTTCCAGCAACCATGCCTACCCATGCTGCCTCCTTCCCTGATTTCTCTGGTCTCACAGAGCTTATATCTGCCTTGAAGCTTATAAATCCTTCCCTCCTTCTTTTAATATCTTTACCTAAGTAAAATCAAAAGGGATTCAGCCATGGAGGTGGGTCTAGCTGTTCTATTCCTTTTCATTTTAAACCTAGAAACAAATACAGTCATGGCAGTTGGCATGGTCTCACTTTTCCTATTTCAAGTGAGGGATGTGGAGGACTTCTCCTTCTAGTCATAACAGAGTAACAGGGTCCAGGTTTACCTTTTTGCCTTAAACAACTATAAATGGACATAATTTATGGACCAGCAGTTTTTCTGCATTGGATAATAGTCAGTGCAGGACAGTGATCCCTGAGAGAAGGGAGACAACCAAGGCAAGCTCTAGAGAGATTTTCTAGGCCACAGCACAGAGAGGGGGGGACCCAAACAGAGCCTGGTGCTCTCCCTGAGTTGAGCAGAGTTCAGAATTCTGGGAGCCAAGGCGGTTAGAATTCATAGGGTAGAGTATCATTGAGGAGAAAGCTGGACAGAGGGAAAGCTCCAGAGATATGAAGTGGTCCCCTTGAGCCTCTGATAAGTACATGCATAAGAGGAAACCACCATGGGTGGGGAAAGAACCACCCAAAGGAGCAGGCAGAACAGCCCACAAGCTCACATGGAGCCAAGAGCAGCCTGAGGGGAAAGGCCTCTTTACACACACAACATCAAGGAGAGGTCCTCATTAGAGGAGCCAAAACAGCTCTAGATATAAGGCCATTGTGGATCCACCTAGCAAGGTTTAAAATGTGTGGTAACAGTAGCACAAAGGCCTGAGGGGAGAAATGGAAGTATATACAATGGAAGTAAGGGTTTTATACTATTTTTTTTTTTAAAGATTTATTTATTTATTTAATTTCCCCCCCTCCCCTGGTTGTCTGTTCTTGGTGTCTATTTGTTGCGTCTTGTTTCTTTGTCTGCTTTTGTTTCTTTGTCCGCTTCTGTTGTCGTCAGCGGCACAGGAAGTGTGGGCGGCGCCATTCCTGGGCAGGCTGCACTTTCTTTTCACGCTGGGCGGCTTTCCTCACGGGCGCACTCCTTGGGCGTGGGGGCTCCCCCACGCGGGGGACACCCTTGCGTGGCACAGCATTCCTTGCGCGCATCAGCACTGTGCATGGCCAGCTCCACACTGGTCAAGGAGGCCCGGGGTTTGAACCGCGGACCTCCCATATGGTAGACGGACGCCCTAACCACTGGGCCAAAGTCCGTTTCCCTTATACTATTTTTAAATTGAGTTAGTATTACTTGAAGATAGACTGTGTTACTTGAAGGTAGATTGTGATAAATTAAAGATGGATATTATAAGCCCTAGAACTATCACCAAAAAATCAAAAGATATATCTAATAAGTCTTTAAAGAAGAGAAAATAAAATATTGGAAAAATATTAAATTCCCCAAAAGTCATCAAAAGAGGAGAAAAGTAAAGAAGAACAAAAAGTACAAATAGAAGACAGTCAGATGGTCTAAATTCTATAGACACCAACTAAAAGGCACAGATTATCAGATTAAATAAAAATTCAAGTCCCAACTATATGTTATCTATAAGAAATCCACTTTATTTTTTAATATACATTTTTATTTTTAAAGAAACTTAGATTACATAAATGTTACACAAAAAATATATAGGGGATTCCCAAATGCCCTGCTCCCTAGCCCTCCCACATTTTCCCACATCAACAACATCCTTCTATTAGTGTGATACATTTGTCACATTTGATGAATACATCTTGGAGCATTGCCACTAAGTGTGGATTATAGTTTACATTGTAGTTTACACTCTCTCCCACACATTTCTGCAAACTATTGCATGTTATACAATGGCCTGTATCTGTCATTGCAATGTGCTTGCGGATAATTCCCAAGTCTTGAAAATGCCTGCAAATCACACCTATATGTTTCCCTCTCTCTCCCCTCAGAATCTCCAGTGGCCACTGCTTCTATATCCATGATAAAAGTTCTTCCATTGCTAGGATCACAACAAGTCTACAGAAGAAAAACTATTAGTTTACTCTAGTCCATCATCCATCCCCACTCATGAGGATTCTCTGATGGTGATGCCCATTCCATCTATAATTGAGAGGGGACTTAGATCCTAAGAGGCAGATGGATTGGACTTTCTTGTTTGCAGTTGCAGACTCTCTCTGTTCTTTGAGATGGTTGTTATCAACCATCATCTCCTTGTTAATTGTCTTGGGTGAGTCCAATGAAATGGAGAGCAGGTGTTGCAAATCTGTTGAGATTCAGGGCCCAACTGGCACATGGACAGCCCAAAGATTTAAGTCTTTTAGACATACACCTCTCAACTCTAGTGCTAAATGTATGTTCAGAGAGAGGGGCAAAAGAGCCTTGTGTAGAGAAAACACAATTGAGTCCAACTCTATCCCACTGGGAAGCATAAATCCCAAAGTGGAGTCCCCTGGCAGGGTGCCAAACTCCTGAGCTGTCTGCCCTGTCTATAGTGTCTGGATGTCTCCAGAGCCCTCGGAAGCCCCACTATTTGAGGTTATGTTTACTTTGACAGTCAATGAGTTCCTGTTGAGACCTGCATAAGCATAACCTCTGAAATGACCTCCCAACTTACTTTGAAGTCTCTTAGTCATGTATTCATTTGTCTTTCCCCTTTCCCCTTTTGCTCAATGTTTTTTTCCATTTGCATTGCTAGTTGGTGCTTGGTAGTAATCCCTCAGTACCAGGAAGGCTCATCCCTGAGAGTCATGCCCCACAGTGAAGGAAAGGTAATGTATTTATATGTTGAGTTTGGCTTAGAGAGAGGCCACATTTGAGTAACAAGGAGGCTCTCAGAAGGTAACACTTAGGCACCCTATAATATTATGGTAAGTTTCAATTTCTAAAGTAAAGGTTCATAAGTACAGTCATCACAATCAAAGGCCTGTCAATGGTTCATCCTCTTTCACTAGTAACTGCCCCATTTACCTATTTTTTGTTTCATTGTTCATGCTTTGGGTTCATATTCCTAATACAATATACTGTAGCTCCTTCCCTACATTATCTTCTAGGAGCTTTATGTTCTTGGCTCTTACATTTAGATCTTGAGTTAATTTTTGAATAAGGTGTGAGATGGTATTCCTCACTCATTCTTTTGGATATGGATATCCAGATCTCTAAGCACCATTTGTTGAAGAGGCCATTCTCTCCTAGTTGAGTGGCGTTGGTGGCCTTGTTGAATATCTGGTAACTGTATATGTGGGGATTTATATTGGAACTCTCAGTTAGGTTCCATTGGTCACTATGCCTATCCTTGTGCAAATATCATGCAGTTTTGTCACTGTAGCCTTGTAGTATGTTTTAAAGTCATTCCTCCAATTACATTAGTGCGATTCCTCCAATTACATTTTTCTTTTTCAGTATGTCTTTGGCTACTCAGGGTCCTTTGCCCTTCAAATAAATTCCATAGTTAGCTTTTCCAATACAGTAAAAAAAATCCTGTGGTAATTTTATTGGGGTTGCATTAAATCTGTAAATCAGTTTGGGTAGAATAGACATCTTAGTGATGTTTAGTCTTCCTACCCATGAACAGGGAATATTCTTCCATTTACTTAACTCTTCTTTGATTTCCTTTAATAGTGTTTAGTTTCCTCATATAAGTCATTTACAGCTTTAAATTTATTCCTAGGTATTTGATTATTTTAGTTGCTATTGTAAATGGGATTTTTTCTTGATTTCCTCCTCAGAATGATCATTTTTGGTGTACAGAAATGCTACTGATGTTTGCACATTGATCTTACAACCTGCTACTTTACTGAGCTCATTTATAAGCTCTAGAAGCTTTGTTGTAGATTTCTTAGCACTTTCTATGTATAGGATTACATCATCTGCAAATATTGAAATTTTTATTTCTTCCTTTCCAAATTGGATGATTTTATATCTTTTTCTTACCTAAGAGCTTGAGCAAGTACTTCTAACACAAGTTTAAATAACAGCAGTGACAGTGGGCATCTTTGTCTCGTTCTGATATTAGAGGGAAAGCTTTTAGGATTTCACCATTAAATATGATGTTAGCTGTGGGTCTTCCATATATACCCTTTATCATGTTAAGGAAGTTTCCTTCTATTCCTATCTTTTGCAGTGTTTTTATTAGGAAAGGGAGCTCTATTTCTTGAATGTTTTTTTCCCATCTATAGAGATTATCATGTAATTTTTCTTTCTATCTTTTATGTGGTGTATTACATTGATGTATTTTCATATGTTGCACCATTCTTGCATACCAGGGATGAAACCCAATTGATCATGGTATATAATTCATTTGATGTGTTGTTGAATATGATTAGCAAGTATTTTGCTGAGGATTTTAGCATCTAGTTTCATTAGAGAGATTGGTCTATAGATTTCCTTTTCTGTGGTGTCTTGGTTTTGCTTTGGTATTGGGGTGATGTTGGCATCATAGAATGAGTTAGGCAATGTTTCCTCCACTTCTATTTTTTGGAAGAGATTAAGCAGGATTGGTATTAGTTCTTTCCAGAATGTTTGGTAGAATTTATATCTGGTCTTGGGCTCTTCTTAGTTGGGAGGCTTTTGATGAGTAATTCTATCTCATTACTTGTGACTGGTCTGTTGTGGACATCAACTTCTTTTGTCAATGTAGGCTGACTGTGTGTTTCTAGGAGTTTCTCCATTTCCTCTAAATTATCCATCTTGTTGGCATACAATTTTTCAAAATATCCCCTTATTTTTTATATTTTATTATTATTTTTAATTGTCTTTTTTTAAAAGATACATAGATCACACAAAATGTTACATTAAAAAATATAAGAGGTTCCCATATACCCCATACCCACCCCCCACTCCTCCCATATCAGCAACCTCTTTCATCATTGTGGCACATTCATTGCATTTGGTGAATATATTTTGGAGCAATGGATTATAGTTTACATTTTAGTTTACACTCACTCCCAGTCCATTCAGTGGGTTATGGCAGTACATATAATGTCCTGCACATGTTCCTGCAATGTCATTCAGGACAACTCCAAGTCCCAAAAATGCCACGATATCACACCTCTTCCTCCCTCTCCCTGCCCTCAGCAATTTCTGTGCCCACTGCCTCCACATCAAGGATACAATTTCTTCAATTGCTAGAGTCACAATAGTTCTACAGTAGAATATCAGTAAGTCCACTCTAATACATATTTTATTCCTCCATCCTGTGGACCCTGGGATGGCGATGTCCACTCCACCTCTATATTGAGAGGGGGTTAGATCCCATATCACTGATGGATGTGATTTTCCTGCTTACAGTTGTAGATGCTCTCGGTTCTCTGGTGTGATTGTTGACCATCCTCACCTCCCTATTAGCTGACCTGGGTAAGTCCAAAGAACTGGAGAGTAGAGGTTGCAACTATGCTGATGCTCACGGCCCAGCTGGCACATGGAAAGTCCCGAGATTCAAGTGTCCTGAGCATGCACTAACACCAGCACCAACCACAGGTTCAGTAAAGGTGACAGAAGAAGCATGTGTAGAGAGGCCACATCTGAGTCCAAGTCCATCACACTCAGAAGCACACATTCCAAAGTAGGGCCCACTGGCAAGGCACTGAACTCCAGAGCCATCTGTCATGACTGCAGAACTTGTGTGTCTCTGTAGCCCTCCGGAGCACCAGTATTTGGGGTTGTATCTACTTTGGCTGTCTCTGGAATTCTGCTGAGGCATGTATAAGCATGACCCCATTGATGACCTCCCAACTCATTTTGAAGTCTCTTAGCCATATCAACTCATTTGTCTTTACCATTTCCCCCTTTTATTCAAGGTCTTTTTCTAGTTGCATTGCCAGCTGGTGATTGGTAGTAATCCCCTAGGGTCAGGGAGGCTCATTCCTGGGAGTCATGTCCCATGCTGGAGGAAAAGTAATGCATTAACATGTTGAGTTTGGCTTAGAGAGTGGCCACATTTAAGCAACATGGAGGCACTCAGGAGGTAACTCTTATGCACCCTGCAGCTCTAGGCCTACTTTATATTTCAGACACACATGCTATAAGCATCATCATCAGTACCAAGGGCTCATCATTGAACCATTCTTTTTCACTGGTCTTTGCCCTTGCACTTTGGGTATTGTTGCTGTTCCATTGGGGAATGTGACAGAGCTCCCCGGGCTAGGAACTCAGCACTCCCTCAGTTTTCCTTTGTAACTCTAACTACTATGAAAATACCCAGTGAATATCCAAACATTTTTATATACTTTATATACATGCTCTGGAGAACTCCCTCCCAATCATGTGCCCCCCATCAATAACACCCCACACCAGTGTTCCTCCTGCCATAGTTGAACCCCTCTGAGGTCTAAAACTTCTTAAAAAATGAAGCCTAATATATTGCCAAATTCAATTAGTAGGAAAATGAAATAGTAATGATAGGTTTAAAGATTAGAAATAGAATACATTCTAACTTAGAAAAATGAAAATAAAGTAAAAAATAAATTGGGGTATTAAAAAATGAAAATACCATAAAACTTCATTTTTGACATTTTGCCTTTCATCATTGTAATAGGTGTTGCCCTGTATGTACAGTGGCAAGGCAATTTCTTACATTTCTTCCTCAGTGTCTACACCCTCTTCTTTTAATTTTTAATTTTGTCTTCAAAAATGTTTTAGAGCACAGTAAAGTCACATATACAGTATAGGGGACTCCCATATATCCATCATTGAACTCTTTTCCCCCTTCCCCAACAATGATCTTTTTACATGTTCATGTTACATTCGCTATAGCTGATGTACAGATATTGAAACATGGCTACCAAACAAAGCTCTATTTTGGTTTACATTATGGTTTATATTTTAGACTGTACACATTTATAAAATTTTAGTTACATTATGGTTTACATTTTAGATTGTACACTTTTATAAATTTCTGTGAAATTTAATATGTCCTATATTCATCATTGAACCATCTTGTGGAACACTTCCATTGCCCCCAGTTAACCTGCTTCCATCTATTCTATTCCTCTCTCCCCCTTCCCTTAGGGCCCTCTGGGACAACCAAGCTTCACTGCTTAAAGGACCAGATTCACAGATACTTGCAACAATGCTGAGGGCTTGACACACTAGACTGTCTTCCCCCATTAGGAGCCACTAATTCTCTCTCAAGACACCCTTCCCTGTGTTTGAGAACATCATGCCTCCCCAGGATAGGGTTACTCCTTTCCACTCATTGTATGGGTCTCCACCCAATGAAATAACACTCTATGACAACATGAACACTCACACACTCCCTAGAAGTCTGCCCCTGTGCCAGATGACCCCCATCAAGCACCTTCAACAAGTAACCCTTCCTTATTATATTTTTTAAAGAGTTTTCTAAACAATATAGTTTCAACCACATACCCAACAATCTCCCATGTTCATTTGCTCCCCCAACTGAAAAAAAAATATCTTGACATGTAGTCTTTTCCAGGACAGTTTAATGATTGTGGATGGGATGGGAATTGGTCTCAGCCTACAGCTCCCATTTAAACATATTTTGGAAAGTGACACATTCGATCTCAACTGAGTTAGTTCACACAAAAGACATGGAATGTATAGTGGTCACTGTCAATAAATAACTATAGAATGGTTCTGAAATAAATGAGAAACTCTCTTATGAGATTTTAGATTACTCATTACATAATCATGGGACTTGTTGCAATCTGGATAGGTCGTAACAAATTTCATCAATTCTAGTCAAGTAACAAATTGTGAAAAGGAAGGTGGCAAAAGATCTTTAAGATAGTTTAATGAAAACATAAAGCAGATACAATAAGATCCATTTGCAGAAATGGCATGGGCTTGAAAAGTCCCTTTCTATTGTTGTAGATGTCAAGAGAGGTTCAATTATTTGCCTATAGAAAGGCCAGGACTCAGGAATAATTTTGAGAAGGAAAAAGTAATTTATTTTTGGCTGGCTAGACTCAGGAGCTTTCTCTTCAAAACCTGAGCCCCAAATAGAGTTTTGGGTCCTTTTTATACAGACGATATAAGGGTGGGGAGTCAAATGGTGCTTTTATGAAAGAAAACAACTTTTCTTTGTTAGTCAAGCATTTGTCTGAGTATCAGATGAGTTTTGAATTAACATCTCCCCCACATTCCGTCTGGATGCAACTTTGAATATATATTCAGTCTTACATTCTTTCTGAACATTCAAAGCCTATAGGGCCTATATCACTTAACTGGATTTCTAGAGACTAGGTACACTTGGATACAGAATTAAATAATTTTTAATTCATGCACAGGCTATACTATATCCCCCCTTTCAGGCCAAGCTTAAGTTATTAAGCTTTGGCATCACTATTGCCAGAGTTTCTCTGGACTGACTGTTATGTATATAGAGTAATGAAATGGGCAGCTGTTTGTGTTTTCACTATACCAGTTATTAGGGTGCACATTCTGTTTACAATGAAAGGGAGAAGGCAAGGAAGTAAGGTGCATCCTCCTACAAGGAAGGCAATTATTCCCAGTAGAAGCTTGAAATTGTTTTCTATTGATTTCTAGCTTCCAAAGGGATTTCTTAAATTCCAACCATTCCAGGTCTGCACTGGAACATAAGCAATTCTTACCATTTTGCTTGTAATTTCATTAATAACCTTTCCAGTGTTGTTTAGCTCAAGGCAACCATTTGAGAGATTGAATTTTCCACAAACTTCCCCTGTACATGTTAGGTTTCCAAAAGATATAGAGGAGTTATGAGGTGGGTGGCTGTTCATTGTTTTGATTGATTATCCCACTTATCAATTTCCCAGTGAGGGCCCAAAGACAAAATTCCTGGGTAATACCTGGGATTTATCCTGTTTTTAGAAGAAGATCTCATCCCGGACAGCAGAATCCTGGGGGTGGGGCTCCCAGCAGTCATCCTGGGGGTTATTGGTGCTTACATGGATTTCTTGCTAAGCTCCAGATCCTTCTATTAATTTTATTTTGCCTTTAGAGAGTTTACACCCCTTTAGTCTTAAAGGGGTGCTGAAGGGAGAGGATCTCTTTTCTGTAACTACTTTCTGCTGGCCATGGGTTGTAGTCCTTACCTAACAAGGTGTAAAAACTTTGTTATTTTATTTTGACTGGAGGAAGATAGATCTGACATTCTGTATGAAACTGGATGAAGTTTTCATATGGTTAATAGATGTTCATTCTGAAAGAAACAAAACTAAAATTTTGGAATACCTGTTTTTTAAAAAGAGGACACTGGATTTCAGAGGTAGGCAAGTTGAGGTGCCTATAAAGATGGCACCTTTTTAAAAGTTGGTGGGGAATAGTATATATATATATTAAGTTATTTATTTTCAAAGAGAAATTGTAATAGATAACAGTATTAGGCACTTACCTTTGTTTTGAAGATGCATTCCAGGCTGTTTAATGATTGGCACTCATGTGCTTCCTCAGGTGCTTCTGGTGAACTGGCACCTTTTGGGCAGTTGGTTTCATTCAGGATTAGTGCACCAAGTTGGAAATTCCCTTAGTTTTAGCTGTGGGAGTGATCAGAACTACAGGATAAAGTTTTTTACATTTTGGGTTTAATTGAATAATTCCTGGTAATTTTGACCGTTCAATAGGTGACTCATCACTAGCAAGCAAGCCTCGTTTTGCTACATAGTAGATTAAAGTAGAGTAGTAGGGTGGCTGATCCTGGACCAATTAACCAGCTACCTGCATGCCACTGGTGGCCCCATTGTTTTTAGCTAAGACCGCCACCTTATTTTATAGACATGTTTATTAACTATTTAGAAAATGAAGTTACCAGGAATTTCACGTCTGATGTACTTTTGTACCTGATCCAGAATAGAAAAGATAACATTATAATTATTAGGTATATATTTAGAACAGGATAAAAGCACTTACTATTAATTAATGTATTACTTAATGCATAAGAATTCTGAGCTGCAATTAATAGTTTTAAGTTTCAGGTTTGTAATACTTTACATGTTATCTGTCCATGGGAGCATGCCATAATGCCAATTGTGCTTAAGTTTTACTTACAGTATCCTGGGAGTCATGGCTCCAACTTAGCATGGTCTTCACACAGTGAACAAGTCACAGCATTGTCAATCCTAGAGAGAAGTCAAGAAGATAGATTTCAGTATTTCACTGGCTTGGTGCATAGTGCTCTCTAGCACTATGGAACAGTGCCAGAGTGGAGGCAATATCCGCTGTATGCTTGGTTGTACAAGCCATCATTGGCTGCAGGAGCTTGAAACTGAAATATAGTTTTCATCAACTTCAGGAGCAGAACCAGAGGCCTGATGTAGCAAATATTTCTATTTGAGGGGTCAGTGACCAGCCTAGCCAATAGTTCACATGGAGAGGCAACCTGTAATGTATTCAAGGCCTGGTTTGAATACACAAGAGAGTTTGACAATGTTAAAGTTATCCCTTCATTTTATATATATTTTTAAACATTTTCAATGCAACACATTATATATCAAATGACTTTGTTTATTTTTTACACTTTTACCATGAAGATATTAGCAGGTATTTTACCTTAGTAGTAGAAGAAAAAAAACTATTTTTCATTGTTAAAATGAAAAACAGAAGATTTCCAATAGAATTAAGGTAACTTTTCATTACCATTTACTTAAATATGTACCTTGCGGTGACCTTCAGGCAGGTTTTATTATCATGAAGTTACTCTTTGCCATCAATATCAATTCAGGTTTTTAGTAAACAATGACTTCTAGAACTAGAACTGTTTAAATGCTTCAGTCTGGAAGATGTTTGTTTGTTTTTTTTACAAACTTTTTACAATTGACTACAATTAGAGTCTGGCAATTTTATGCCAGGTTACAATTGGCAACCAATGTAGTCGACCTCATGCATTTAAGAGAGAGTAGTTTTACACTTGATTTCATTAAACATGAACTTACAGTTCCCATTATTTTAAAGATTCGACACATACAATGTTAACTTATTAACCTGGTATTTTATAAACCTAAGAGATAATGTTTAAGCTAAACAAGTTGAAATTGTTATTGATTAAATAAAAAAATGTTGTTTTCCTTCTTGACAGGGGCTTAAAACCTTTGTTTTTGATAATTTAAAAACTGAATAATTTCAAAAGTATACTAACTTTTAGGCTTTGGAATGTAAAGCAATTATTTAACCTGTTTTAATTATAATTTAATAAGGATTTCATAGCTTTTTAACAGTTTTGTATTTAGATTTTACAGGACTTTTTATACCATTTAGTTTAATTTGGGTTTTAGAAATATGTATTATTACTTATATAACTGTATATTTACCTTTAACAATTTGAGCAAATAGGTAGACATGAATAGTTTGATACAGAAACACCACTTAGTTATTTAAAACTTTCTCTTTGCTGGTTAATTCAAAATATAGTTCCCTTACTGGTTACATTGTTGTTTGGAGGGAACCTGGCAAGCATTTGGGCTTTTGGTTAGACTGGAAAGAAACTAGGTAGCTTTTACTCATTTTTCCTTTGAGACAGCCTGAACAGTGTGTGTGTGTGGGGGGGGGGGTGGAATTGTTTAGTAAGGCTTGGTACCCTAGGAAGAGTACGGCTTATTCCTGGAAAACTTGGCAATGGTTATTTTCTGCTTTCTGGTGGAAATGGCCAATTAGAAATAATTTATATTATCTTAAAGATCAAGGAAAAAGACAGTTTTTCATTTAAAAGGGTAAAGAGGAAATGAGAAGACTGAAAATATTTAGAATGGCATAAATGTGATATGCATAAACCCCTTTCCTTCTAATTTAAATATAAGCTTTTAAAGTTAATTTTTAAATTGAATTGCTAAGGGGTGGAACCATAAGCTACCATCACAGTAGCAGAAGATCATGGGTGAAATTAGTTATAAAATAACTATAGGATAAGTTTAAGTAATAACCACCACTGCTACAATAAGCACTAGATGAACCCGAAGTAACCACAAACAGAGGCAAATCAATCCAATATCACCATTACAGTAATCGAAATCTAGGCCACATTTACTCTGTTGTAATAGATTTAGTTATATATTTATATATATATATATATATATATATATATATATAAAGGTACTAATACAATTATTTTAATTCTCAGTTATAGTTTTAGTATGTTCTATTTTAAGATGAATTGGATACCTTTATTAATTAAGTAACAAGAACCTTATTAGTAACAACCCTGTGAAGTTTTCCTGTTTTTTTAAGTAATTGAACAAATTTCATCCGTGGGTTATGCATTTAATTCATCAGCAAGACAGTACTGGCATTTAAAGATCCATTTTAAATTACCTTTTTACAGTGATTTTTTTAGGCACAAGCAAATTGACAAAAGCCAAACACAGATTTTAAAGTTGAATACAAAGTTAAGCACAGATTAAACCAGAATTCCATATCCTTAGTATTTTAAGGAAGTCCCTGACCCTAACTGATAGCACATGAGATCTCATTTTGATTACTGTTTATATCTTTTATAGGTACAATTGAGTTTAAATTGAGAAGTTGAGGTTTATTAATTTTTTTTCAATTTTTTAGGAGACATGACATGAGGTCTTTGGGTTTTCAGATTTATCTGTCTTTTTCTGCAGTATCTCATGACCCTTACTGCTGGCTGCTTCCAGCTAAACCATTAAAAGGGCTATCAAGTGATTAGAAGTTTATTGTTTTTAAGCAATAGCCTCTTTCCTTTAGAACGTTTTTTTTGTTGTTGTTGTTGTTGTTGTTGTTGTTTTACCAGTTTACAGTTTTAAACATTTCAAAGCATTTCTACATAGACTTACAAAGAGAGAGATTTCCTTTACCTCCCTCCTTCCAGGTAGATCAGTGATTTGATAGGAATGTGTCTTATGAATAGAAGGTGTAGATTCACTGGAAAGGGGCAAGCCACTCCCCCTTCCCAGCTCTCCACTTTTGTTATGCATCCTCCCAAAGGGAATAGGGGAGATAAGATGATGGTAGCAAGTTCCAGGCTACTAAAATGGCTTGAAAGAACTTTTCAAATTTGGTGCCTTTCCCGGGGACACCTGCCTTGGCATGGTTATGATTTAAGTTACCAGCTCCATCAGCTACCCTGACTGGGCCTGTTCCAATAAATTTGGATGTGTGGCACAGACACCAACACAGATAATCCCCAAGCTCCAGCAAATGGGGCAGACCCAGAGAGGCAAGACAGCAGAGCATGCACACACACATTCAGATGCCATGGCTTTGCTTATAAACTACAATCAATTCACTCCTTTGCCAATGGAAAGGGAGGGTTCCAGCCTAACCAAATTCACCACTTCATATAATTACACAATTTAACACCAGTATTTAGTAGATACAGACAGAAGCACAAAACTTATCAATCTGACTTATAAGTTTTATATTTTCCTTGGCATGGCTGCCCTGTAGCCATTAAAAACTTTAGAAAGAGAGAACACTTAGCATTAACATCTAAACAGGATCTCCTGCTTACATTTGCTGTCTATAAAGTGAATTCATCTGTAATTCAGACCCAAAACAAAAGGATCCTGGGTCACAGTTCAACCTTACATTCAGATCAAATCAAGCCTCAGATAGGCAAAGCTGATCCATTTTGCCGTGACCAAGATTTTCTAAATCCAGACCAATTTCCAGGACATTAGGACTTGAACCTATAAACATCTTTTCCTATTACAATCAAGCCTTCACTACCTCAGTGGAGTCAAGACCAGAACCAGATAGTAACATGCAGTTAGACAAACTCAAACACCAGGCTTTTTCCTTTTTTTTTTTTTCTTTTTTTCTAACCTGGAGGAGACGGCTTCCCCCCAAATTTCTGAAGGTAATGGGGCCTCTGGGAGGTGATTGGGCTCCCTCCCTAGCAATTAAAGCTAGGGTTTTCCTGACATTATGCTCCCCAGGGAATCTTACCTTCTTCCAAGTTTGGAGTCTTTTCATTCCCAGAATTTTTTCCAGACCTTCCATTGTCCTCGATTTTTGTTGGGAAGATTCTGGTGGAGCCCACTTCTTTTCTGGATTAAATGTAATCCAGGGGCACCCAGATTGGGGTTCACCTGAGTCCTCCTGGCTTCCTTGGGGATCCAGAAGGGGTAGCAAAATGCTACCTTCTCTGGCCTTCATTTGCAAATCCTGGATGAGCCCCCCAAAATGTTGTAGACATTGAGAGAGGTTCAATTATTTGTGTATAGAAAGGCTAGGTCTCAGGAATAATATTGAGAAGGAAAAAGTAATTTACTTTTGGCCACATGGACTCAGGAGCTTTCTGTTCAAAACCCGAGCCCTGGATAGTTTTGGGCCCTTTTTATACAGACAATATAAAGATGGGAGTCAAATGGTGCTTTAATGAAAGAAAATGACTTTTCTTTGTTAGTCAAGTGTTTGTCTGAGTACCAGATAGGTTTTGAATTAACATATTCCCCACATTCCAGGTAAGCTTGAATTAACATCTCCTCCACATTCTGTCTGGATGCAACTTTGAATACACATTCAGTCTTACATCCTTTCTGAACATTCAAAGCCTATAGGGCCTATATCACTTAACTGGATTCCTAGAGAGTAGGCATATTTGGATACAGAATTAGATAATTTTGAATTCATGCACAGACTATATTACTATAAGAGGGCTTAGCCCCCAAAATTGTGGCTCAGGGCAAAACATTCTGGAAGGCACATTCAGATTTCCATGTCCTACTCTAGAACCTCTGATCAAAGTTCTGAATTTGGAGCATCACTCACTGAGTTGGTAATTCTTTTCTCCTTGTTTCAATGGGTAAATATGAGAAGGAGTATTTCTAAATACAGGGATGATGAAGAAATTAATTATACTGATATATTTGTATAAACTATAAGTATTCAGATGAACTAACTAGTTTTGTAATCATTGTTTCTTTTGATATGTTAAGTTTATGTTCAGATACTAAGAATATTATAATTTTTAATAGTAATATCCATTTAAATATAAGAAATGATTACTACATTTGTTTGATTTACTAGACATACAAGAGGTGGCTAAGTGCTTTGAAAGTGTTCATTCATTTTATTTCTAAGTGTGCCAGTCAGATCTTTAAAATATTTTTAGAGAACCAGATATATTAACTTTGAAATGTAATATAAAATGCCTAAGGAAATTTGATTAATTATGTAAGAAAGTTTAAAATGTTTAAGGAAGTTTTGCAATGTTCAATTTAAGAGATAATAGAACATTAGATTTTGGAACAAGTATAAGTAATTGCTTTTATTTTATACAAAAACTGCCAGATTTATAAACAGAAAAAAATTTTAAAGATGAAGTTCAAAACAATTTTGAACAAGTCTGTTTGCTGATTTTCTATACTCTGTTTTGGTTAGGGCTGGCCATGTGATCAGTTATGAAGGATGAGCTGTACACAGAAATTTGTTAGATATATTCCCAATGAAAGGAAGAAGTGGTTAGAGCCACCTTTTACCCATTTCTTCCTGCTACAACATCTGGCACTTGGATAGCAAAATTATGATCATGAGGTAACAAGGATGATGAACGGCCAAGGAACCACAGAGATGCTGAGATTGCATTGTTGAGCCACTGAATGACCTCAAGTACTCAAATGCCTCCAGACTTCTAATGTGAGATAAATAATAATCCCTATTTGCTTAAGTCTTTATGTAACTTATATTTTTATCATTTGCAAATAAAAGCATCTCTATGGAGCCCTCAACTATAAATAGTTTTTCTATGCACAAAATCTTCCCTAGCTGAACTAAAAATTCCCATTTGACAGCTCTAAGTAATGAAAGATGAAATGGATCACCAATAATTCTAGTTCGGGTATAAAATTAATTCCAATAAAAAATACTTGAGCAAGTCCCCTAAATGGATTCAACTACTATACCTGAGACATGATAAAATAAAGAAAAAAAAAATCTCGTAGATACCTCTTCTTCCTTAAGGGGATTATTCTGGAGGTGAGAATCTTTCCTTTTGGCTTTGACCTTAGTAACTCCTCCCAGTTCTTACTTTCTTCTCCCTTTCCAGAAAACATTTGTAGCTTCTAGATGACTTCCTCCACTGTATCAGACCTGTCCCATGCATCCTCCTCTTCTCTGCTCAAATCCTCCATCCCATACAGGAGTTCAGTCAAGTTCTTCAGTTCCTTCTTCCATTCTTGCCAAGGCAGAGTAGGGCCAAGCCCCTCATGACATCAATACACAAAAGAACCACAAAGGGAGAAGGTCACTGTTTTAAAAGCATCCTTTTTTTTTTTTTTTGTTCTATCCTTCTTGCCCGGGAAGCACTCCTCTGTCACTATCATCTCCACAAATCTTTTTCCTTCCAAGTGGCTTAAAGGTCCAGTGTCTGTGGAGGGCAGTGAGGCTGCATATTCAGAGAGCATCAAATCCAACTCCCTTCTTCTGTAGGTGAGGAAACAGGCATATAAAGAGGGAAGTATTTTCCCACAAATCGCTCAGTTAGCTGTGACCTGGGTTTGACCCTCCATTTCATCCTTTTGAACATTTTCATTTTGTAATATGTTATTTTCATTCAACAAAGGTATGAGTTATATTTACAAGGAGTATAATGCTAATCCCTGGCAGAGAATGAAAAGGAAATAAAGAAAAGGGAGGAAAGAAGAGAGGAAGGGAGAGAGGGAAGGGAGGGAGGGAGGGAAGTAAATATTCAAAACACTTACCTGGTCAGAGAAAAGGTGGATCTTGGCCTCATACTGATCACAGCAACCTGAGCTCACTTGCACAGCACAAGAAGTATATATACTTTCTCCAGACACTGGTAGAAACATTGCTTGCTGGATGATGGCACTGATCAGGGAGCTCTTCCCAGCCCCAGTGCTTCCAAGTAATCCAATATAGATTGGATCCAGTGATGGTTTTTCAATCAAGGCAAGAAATCTGTTTCTGGATCAGTTTTAAAATGCACATTATCATTATCATCAAAGTATAGTGGGAAGAGCTTTGGAATAGAATATAAAAGAATGCAGTTCTTATCCTGGGCAAGTCACTATATCTTTCTGAGTTTCTGCTCCCTCCTTGGTCAATGAGGAATATTAATCACTGCTTATTATATAGTGTTGTCCTATGGATGAGATTCTGTAAAAATGCTTGGCAGTGATAATTCTACATAAATTTTATAATAGCTCTATAAATGTAAAGTATTCTTATTTGTGTTCTATAGAAATTATATTTTCTTGCCCCTGAAAATAAAATGTATGCAGTTGTAAAGTATTAGGAGCAAAACAGGAGTTCAGTTGAGCAGGAAAAATTGTGGTAGCCTCCTTATACTCAAGTCAGTTCAGCAGCAACAGTCGATGGCACAAGGCCCCAGAATCATATAGCCTGGTTGGAAACCTGACCCTTCCATTACCCAAAGCGTGACTTTGGTCAGTGTCTTGACCTCTCTGAGCCCAAATTTCAGTAAAACAAGGAGGACAATAATAATTCCTACTTTATATGGGTACTGAGAGGATTTGATAAAATTTGACATATGTAAAGTATTTAGCAGATTACCTGGCAACACTGAGAGCCCAAAGAGCAGCAAATATCAGCAATAACAGTGATGGCCCATAAGTATAGAAATTATCAGGCTTTAGCCCAGTCTCTAATAGAAAGTTCCCTCTCATTATTGGGAAAGGCACAAGTACCCACAACTAAGTAAGGAAAGTCATTGATGCAGAGATGTGATGGTGGCTGAATTCAGACTCCACTGGAAATGTTGTCATCCAGGAAGACAGGCTGAATAAGTTTCTGATAAGTGTTGCTCAAAATCCTTCTGGTCCATGACTCCAATTTTTCATCTGGAATCAGTAGAGATGTATTATCTGGAATGCACATGGCAGGGATCAAGTACAAGGTCTCCACAGGAGGAGACTGCTGAACATTGCAGGGAAAGGAAAAAAGTGAACTAACAAGCCAAATAAACAAGGACAGCAAATTATAAGTGCTAGGGGTAATAGCTCATCAGAGGTTGTAATCATTGATTCTGACAGCCTCCCAGGGAGCCAGCCAACCTGAATCTCCTTGAAACAGAAGTCATCATATACCTTGCCATGGGGTTTTAGCTACCAAGATTCTTCTATTCTGTGATCATAAAAAGAAAAAAATTCAGGAACACAACACAAGCGCCTACTAAAGGACAAAAGTAACCATTTTCACACTCTCTGTTCTACCTAGTGACTTCTTTGTCTAGACCATAACATTTTCTTCCTTTGAACACCTTAACAGTTTTGGAAAAAACAAACAAGCTATACAGAAGTTCCATGACACTCACATTCCTTAAGGGCATTTTGCTTCATTGAGGGAAACTTGGGGAACTGCAGGTCTTCATCTGATTGTCTTCTTTTTTTCATTGGTTCTTTATATAAATCATCAACTGAAAATAAATAAAAGTTACTAAAAAGTATATAGGTTTTGGGTCATGGTATGTTTGCCTCAACTTCTACCAATACCCAAGCCCAAAAACTTGGAGAGTTCCCTCTCAGCTCATTTCAGAAACAAGCACTTTTGGGTCATACAGTTGGATTCGTACTAGCATAGACACAGGACTTTTTGCATCTGGTTCCAAAGCACAGAGCCCAACATTTCTCCCCAGATGAAAAGGTTTTTGTTTGGATGTCCACACAAGTCAAAGTGGCTGGACATTCTTCACCAAATGCGAAGTTTTAGAAAATCAGACTCTGCAGAATGAAGCGCAGAGCAGTGCTAAATGTGGGGTGACAAAAGCCATATTTCAATTCAAGGGAAGCCTCTGGGAGGCCTTTCAGACTAGGAAATAAACTGAACAGGAGCAGAATTTGGAGGAAAGAACAGGCCATATGACCTGGGCAAATCATTTTATCTCCTTACACTTCTCATTTGTAAAATGAGAATGCTGACAAAAATATATAAGTAATACAAGAGTGTTGGAAGGTTTTCTACCAGATGGATCCTCTCAGAGACTAAATTTGAAGACATTTTCCCCTTCTTCACCAAGAGACATTAGCAGCTGCTTCCTGACACACACAAGAACAGAAATCACCAAGAAGCAGATCCTTGTCCTCCTACAGAGATTCATTCACTTAAGTGATCTCCCTTGGCTAGCAAGTGAAAGCTGGAAGGCCCATAATCCTAAGGAAAGGATATAATTAAAATGTCATGGTTTGGATGGGTTTTTAAAAATGTCCCTCAGTTGTGTTCACCTGGTTAGAAGAGGGCAATAGGTGGGTCCTCGTGGTGAAGGTTTATAAACGGTCCTAACCCAGAGTTCCTGGAGCTGGCTTGCACCTTCAGAAATAGCTGAGGTAAAGTAGAAGAGTTGATCCCAAAGAGTCGTAACTCTCTAAGCTTATATTAGTTCATGAGACCCTGAAACTGCACGAGACATTGGGAGGCCATCTTCCCTGAAGAACCGTAGAAAAGGAGCTTGGGGACCAGGACAGAAGGTCCAGCCTCCAGCACTGGCCTCCAGACATAGGTCTCCCCAACAGCTTAGGGAAACCTTCCCTCTCTGTTCAGCCCTGTGTCTTCCAGCAAACTCCTACTCAACCTGGAGCCAGAACCAGTCCCGTGGAGTATGCTAGCGCAGAGCCACGACGTATCCCTGAGCCTGGATCTTTGCCACCTTGTGCTCAAAAAGAATGCTTGTGTTTTTGTCATTTTCATTTGTTTGTTGTTTGCTTTTTTGTTAGGAGGTACTGGGCATCGAAACTGGGACCTCGGATTTGGAAAGCAGATTCTCAACCATTTAAGCTATATCCTCTCCCATGGTATTTACTTTTATTGTTTTAGGTACCAAGGGCTGGGGATTGAACGAGGGACCTCATATGTGGGAAGCTGGCACTCAACCACTGAGCCATGTCAGCTTCCCAGAGTTGGTTTTGCTTGTTCTTTGTTTTTGCTTTTTCAGGAGGCACTAGGAACCAAACCCAGGACCTACCATGCAGGAGGTGGGTGCTCAACTGCTTGAACCACATTTGTTCTCTGGTATTTGCTTTTAATGCAGCCCTTGAACTCAGCCAGGATGAATTCTTAGTTAGAATGTCTAAAGTTAGAATGGCTGAAGTTAGAATGGCTGAGATGGACAGTCTGATGTACAAGGATGTTCACAAAAAAACAAACAAAAAAACCAACTCAGGGGAGCCAGAGTAGCTCAGTGGTTGAGCACTGAATTCCCACATATGAGGTCCTGAGTTCAATCCCAGGCCTTGGTACCTCAAAAAAAAAAAAAAAAAAAAAAGAAAGAAAGAAAGAAAGAAAGAAAAGAAAAAAAAGTAAATACCAAGTGGTGACTGGCTAAGTGGCTTCAGCTGGAGAGGAAGGCGCTGAGAAGAAAAAGAACCCACTACTAAAGCACCTGGGTTAGTCACAGGCTGAAGAACACTAGTCTGAGTTCCAAAATTCCCTATTTTTCCATGCTCTCTCCATGGAAAGAAAGTAAAAGGATGCAGGGCCTCAATCTCTACTTTGTAACTCATGAACTCCTTTGTGCAAACAATGTTTGCATAGTATCTTAGCCACAGGTCCAAAACAAGGGACAAGTCCACGATGCCATCACCCTTAGTTTCAAGTTCATAAGAATTGGCAATCTGATCATTGATTTGGAGCTGGTTTTCTCAACTAAAGCAAAGGTTCAGAAGTCAGACAAAACAGGAAAAACATTAAAAGTTTTCTTCAATTTCTAAATACAACAACAAAAAACATCTAGAAAGGAGAAAGTATTCCATTTTGGAGTTATATTGTAAGGACATTTTTACAATGAATTGTAATTGGATAAAACTGCAATGTACTTAAGACCACACCTCATGTTATTCCTTATAATTTCTCAAGCATCCCTTTACCTTTACCAGCATTTTATTCTAAATCATCCTAGAAAGGAGCAACAGAGATGCTTGCTGCTTGTTTCTTGCTACCACCAAATGTTGCTTTTGAAAACTGATCCCAGACAACCTGACTTATTGCAGGCTCATTATAGACCCAGACCCTTGCCAGAGCCTGCACGTTTCCTCCAAGAATAGTACCACACTTCAGGGCCCAGCGCAGCAGAGGGTGCCTCAAATTTGCAACTCTTTCAGTTCATAGGCCCAGCCATGCTTCAGATGCCACCACCTCACTGTCCAGGAGCCCTGCTTCCCTTTTCTCTGAGAAAGCCAGGAAACTTTTCCTCTTCCATTCTCAAAATTCTCAAAAAAAAAAGGTCTAAAGGAAGTGGATGTGGTTGAAGCAATTGGGCTCTCATCTACCATATGGGAGGTCCAGGGTTCAATTCCTGGGGCTTCCTGGTAAAGGCAAGCTGGACCAAGTGGAGAGCTCGCCCACGCAGGAGTGCTTGCCCCTGCAGGAGTGCTGGCCCGTGTGACAAGTTGGCCCAAGTGGAAAGCTGGTGCAGCAAGATAATGCAACAAAAAGAGACACAGAGGAAAGACAATAAGAGACACAGCAGACCAGGGAGCTGAGGTGGTGCAAGAGATTGAGCACCTCTCTCCCACTCCAGAAGGTCCCAGGATTGGTTCCTGGAGTCGCCTAAAGAGCAAACAAGCAGACACAGAAGAATGCACAGCAAACAGACACAGAGAGCAGACAATGGGGGAGGTGGGGAATAAATAAATAAATCTTAAAATATAACGAAACAGTCTGATTGCACCCATGTTTTTTGTACTTAGAGGTACTTTCCTGCCATCTTCTGGGAAGTTTCCCTTGTTGGCTCCCGGGGCCCTAGACCAGTCTTCTCAGTAGAGCAAATCATCCTTACTCACCTTCAGGGCTGGGGCTCTTAACCTTTTTTGTTCCATGGACCCCCTTTGCCAGTCAGGTGAAATGAATACTACCAAAGTTTATTTATTGCATGCATTCATAAGCGAAGGAAATTCTAGATTTCAGTTAAAGGTCAGACAAAATAAAGATAAGTCGTTTTTTTTCAATTCAAGCTTACGGACCCCCTGAAATCCTGGACCCTTGGTTAAGAACCCCTGCTTTAAGGGGACATTCCAATGTGCCTATGCCTCCCATTCTAAGGGAAGTCACCTGAAATGATTCCAGGGACCTTACCCTTCCCATTCTAAGAGAGGTCACCCTCAGAGAGAACAAAGGGATACTCCGGAACCTACTTTTTTTTTTTTAGATTTTTATTCTTTTTTTAAATTAAGATTTATTTTATTATTTATTTCTCTCCCCTTCCCCCCCGTTTTGATCTCTGTGTCCATTTGCTGTGTGTTCTTCTGTGTCTGCTTGCATTCTCAGTGGCACCAGGAATGTGTCTCTTTTTGGTGCATCATCTTGCTGTGTCAGCTCTCCGTGTGTGCAGTGCCACTCCTGGGTGGGATGTGCTTTTTTCACATGGAGTGGCCCCTTGCGGTAGGGGCTCCCCTACGTGGGAGACACCCCTGTGTGGCAGGGCGCTCCTTGCGCATGGCAGTGCCACGTGTGGTCCAGCTCACTACACGGGCCAGGAGGCCCTGAGTTTCAACCCTGGCCCTCCCATGGGGTAGGTGGACGCTCTGTCAGTTGAGCCACATCCGCTTCCTTCTTATTACCTTTTCATAATTTTTTTTTGAATTAGAGAAGTTGTAAGCTTACAGAAAAAGCATGTAGAAAACACAGAATTCCCATATACCACCCCCCCAAAACATACAGTTTTCCCTATTATTAACACTTTGCATTAGTTTGGTAAATTTGTTACAATTGATGAAATGGTATTCTTTTTTTTGGGGGGGGCATCATACACAGGGTTATCCTTAAACAGGATTTATTTATTTTAATTTTATTTTTTTCATTTAAAATTTCATTTTTTTAATTGTCTTTTTTTTTTTTTAAAGATAAATAGATCACACAAAATGTTATGTTAAAAAACATAAGAGGGCGGCGGACTTGGCCCAGTGGTTAGGGCGTCCGTTTACCACATGGGAGGTCCGCGGTTCAAACTCTGGGCCTCCTTGACCTGTGTGGAGCTGGCCCATTCACAGTGCTGATGTGCGCAAGGGGTGCCATGCCACACAGGGGTGTCCCCTGCCTAGGGGAGCCCCATGCTCAAGGAGTGTGCCCTGTAAGGAGAGCCGCCCAGCGTGAAACAAAATGCAGCCTGCCCAGGAATGGCACCGGTGGCACACACAGAGAAATGACACAAAATGACACAGCAAATAGAAACACAGATTCCTGTGCTGGTGACAACAACAGAAGCAGACAAAGAAGACGCAACAATAAACACAGAGAACAGACAACTGGGGTGGGGAGAGAAGGGGAGAGAAATAAATAAAATAAATAAATCTTAAAAAAAAAACATATGAGGTTCCCATATACCCCACTCCCCACACCCCTGGCTCCTCCCACATCAACATCCCCTTTCATCAGTGAGGCAAATTCATTGCATTTGGTGAATACATGCTGGAGCACTGCCACACCACATGGACCATAGTTTACATTGTAGTTCACACTGTCCCCCAGCCCATCCAGTGGGTTATGGCAGAATATACAATATCCCGCATCTGTCCCTGCAAAATCATTCAGGGCAACTCCAAGTCCGGAAAATGCCCTGTATCACACCTCTTCCTCTCTCTCCCTGCCCTCAGCAACTCCTGTGGCCATCATCTCCATATCAATGATACCATTTCTTCCATTGCTAGAGTCACAATAGTTCTATAGTAGAATACCAGCAAGCCCAATCCAATCCATATTATATTCCTCCATCTTGTGGACCTGGGATGGTGATGTCCACTCCACCTCTAAATCAAGAGTGGACTTAGATCCCACATGGCTGATGGATGCGATTCTCCTGCTTGCAGTTGTAGACACTCTTGTTTCCCTGGTGTGGTGGTTGACCATTCTCACCTCCTTGTCAGTTGACCTGGATACGTCCAATGAAGCGGAGAGTAGGTATTGCAACTCTGCTGAGGCTCAGGGCCCAGCTAGCACATGGACAGTCCAGAGATTCAAGTCTCCTGAGCATATACTAACCCCAGTGCCAATCATAGGTTCAGTAAAAGTGAGAGAAGAGGCACATGTAGAGAGGTCACATCTGAGTTCAACTCCATCACATTCAGGAGCACAAATTCCAAAGTAGGGCTCACTGGAAAGGTTCTGAGCTCCAGAGCCATCTGTCATGACCACAGAACTCGTGTGTCTCTGTAGCCCTCTGAAGCACCAGTAGCTGTGCTTCTACTTAGGCTGTCTCTGGGATTCTGTTGAGACGTGCATAAGCACAACCCTTCTGATGACCTCCCTACTCATTTTGAAGTCTCTTAGACATACAAACTCATTTGTCTTTACCATTTCCCCCTTTTATTCAAGGTCTTTTTCTAGTTGCACTACCAGCTGGTGATGGTAATAGGTTCATCCCTGGAGTCATGTCCCACACTGGGGGAAGGTAATGTTACTTGCTGAGTTTGGCTTAGAGAGTGGCCACATTTGAGCAACATGGAGGTTCTCAGGAGGTAACTCTTAAGTACCCTGCAGCTCTAGGCCTGGTTGAAATTTCAAACACAGGCTCATAAGCATAATCTTCAGTATCAAGGGCCCATCATTGGACCATCCTTCTTCACTGGTCTTTGCCTTTGCACTTTGGAGATTGTTGCAGTGGAACCTTCTTAAAGAAAGGAAAAACTGCCTTACAAATGTCATTTCTGGTAGGAGAGTGCACTATAATATGAATGGGCTATTTTGGGTATGGTTAAAATAATAAGTATTCTCCATGGGATCTAAGCCCCCTGTCAGTTGGAAGCAGAGGGGGTATCAGCAGATCCCCAAATCCTCAAGACTAAGGAGTGAGCAAATTTAAGGGAGGAATTCAACTATGGACTAAAGTAGAATTATTATTATTCTAAAATGGAAAAACTTGTAACACTGATATAAAGTCAGTGGTCACCAGAGTTTCTGAGGGGAGGGACAAGGAAGAATAGTGGAACATGGGGCATTTTGGGACACTGGAATTGCCCTCCATTACATTGCAATGATGGATACAGGCCTTTATACATGCTGTCAAACCTATAAAATTGTGCAGTACGAAGTGTAAACCATAATGTAAACAATAGACATGCTTAGTAACAATGCTTCAATATGTGTTCATCAATTGTAACAAATGTACCACACTAATGAAAGATGTTAATGGGGGAAATTGCGGGAAGGGGAGGGGGTGGGGTATATGGATATCCACTATATTTTTGATGTAACATTTATGTAATCTAAAGCTTCTTTAAAACATAAAGGAAAAATGACAATTAGTATAAATTCACTACTAAAAGCAGATTCTGGATAAAGAGCAGTGAACAATGACTGTGGTTAAATAGAATCTTGGCCCATTTGTTCTTGATTAAATAATTGCCATTGGTTTACTAATTACTCCATCAGGGACATAGCAGGGGCATTACCTGGGTGTGACACTTAACCCACAAACTCCTCAGTTTCTGCCATTTCCTGGTACAGGAATCATTACTTTTGTCCACTTAGTAGAAAGAGCCTGAAGTACATACAAAGTATAAAGTGAAGCAGCAGAAAATGTAAATATGAAAAGCAAAAACCAAAAAGAATATGTAAATCTGCTTATGCTTTTTTTTCCCACCTAGATTGAAAGCTCCTAAAGGGTATTGACCATTCACACTTATCTCTGAATCCTAAATAATGCCTAGCACACTCTTAATTAATTAATTTTTTAAAAGATTTATTTTTTATTTCTCCCCCCTTTACCACCCCACCCCCCAGTTGTCTGCTCTCTGTGTCCATTCTCTGTGTGTTCTTCTGTGACCACTTCTATCCTTATCAGCGGCACCAGGAATTTGTTTTTCTTTTTGTTGCATCATCTTGTGTCAGCTCTCCGTGCGTGTAGCACCATTCTTGGGCAGGCTGCATTTCTTTTGCACTGGGCGGCTCTCCTTATGGGGTGCACTCCTTGCATGTGGGGCTCCCCTACATGGGGGACACCCCTGCGTGACACGGCACTCCTTGTGCCCATCAGCGTTGCACATGGGCCAGCTCCACATGGGTCAAGGAGGCCCAGGGTTTGAACCATGGACCTCGCATGTGGTAGGCAGATGCCCTATCCATTTGGCCAAGTCTGCTTCCCTCTTTATTAATTTAAATATGACAAAGATCAATGCTTGACCATAGGTTTACAATAATACTTGTATCTATAGAAGTTTAAACTTCCGTTGTTGAGATCTGAACTATGAATAAATCTCTAGTGAACAGAGCTGTGAAAGTAAACTTGCATAGCTTTGCTGCTTTGGGTGACACCAACACCCCAGACCAGTAAGCCTTGAGCCCCTTTGCTGGGAATATTTCATCCCAGCAAGCCTCAGCAAAATCTGAGAGATGCATGGAATATTAGATTCCCCTAGGATTCCTTGGAGTTACTTTGGGAGCACAGAGTGGGAAAGGAGAGATCAAAAAGCTAGGTTCTCTATACCTTATACCTTTCTTACTCCCCAACTTCAGCCAAGAGGATACCTCTACCAAGGGTTGGAAACAACACTTCAGCCTGAAGTACCTGCAGGGTGGAGAGAGAAGGTGAGGCATATCAGTGAGCAGCTGTCTCAGGTCCAACCCACCTGCAGTCCCCTGCCAGAAAGAGCTTGCGTCCTGAGGAAGAACGAGACCCACAGAGGCTCAGAACAGAAGGCATCATATACACCAGGAGGGAATCTGTTATCCTGGAACTTCTTTGTCTTCAACCACAGAGGAGAATTTGAGAAGTGGGGAGTGTCAGAAGTGCTTACTATCCATACCTGCTGATTCCACTTAGATCATTCAGCTGTGCATATCAAAAGCAGAATTATCAGACTTCTGAAATATGCAAACTCTTACTTGATCTGGCAACCTCAACTAGACCCAGAGACCTTTAGCTAGGGAAACTGTGTACCTCATTTACATTTTAACTCCAAATTAAAATTACAACACATCAGTTGAAACAGTCTCTTACTCTTTACTTGGCTTATGTACATCAACTGAATAAATGACTTCAGTAATCTGGTGGTGGTTGAAGGTGGTGTCAATCCCTAGTAAGTAGAAGGTCCTGAGCCTTAGGTAGAGTTCCTTAGCTCACCATTCCTTCTCTTGCAGCCCACTCTCTGGCCATCCCAAACTACTCCCACTTCTCCAAGGTGGGGTAGCCTATTGCTCTTCCATGTGTTTGAGTTCAGGCTGTGCCTTGTGGGGGGGTGCCCTTCTCCTCTTCTTTCTTGTGAATTCCTCTTCTTTCTTCAAGACCTTGTTTGAGCCATTTCCTCTGTGCAACTATTCCCTGATTCCCAAGTTCAACTCTGATATTTTTCCTTCTGTGTCACCACTGCACCACACCCAGCTCTCTTACACTGCTTCCTATGTTTATGCATCTTCCTCTTACTGAACTATGAGGTACTTGAAGTCAGGGGGTTGCATGTTTTCATTTTTGCATTTCTGGCAACAAGATGCATGCACTAACTGACAAGAAGTATTTGCTGAATGAAAGAATGAATAATGGATGGGAAGTTTTTTAAGAATTTCCATCTCAAAGAATGTTTAAAAAACAGATTAGTTTTGGCCTGTTTTGATTTCTGGCTTAAAGAGTAAAGGAAATTGTAGGAACAAATATAGACAAGTATGCATATGGAGCAGCATTAATAGTGAAAACTGCTCCTTAGAAATTGGGAGTATTTAGTTTGATGAAGGAAAATCACAGGCAGGGACAGAATATGAGTAGAGGACTTCATAGTGGTCTCTAAATATATGACCTTAGAACTGCCATGTAAAATGGAAATGATGCATGTTTTCTGTGGTCCCAAGAGAGAAGAACTAGATCCACTAGGTACAAGATACAAAAAAGCACATTTGGGCTTAACATTCTGTAATAGTCATACTTGTCCAAAACAGAAAGAGTTCCCTTATAAAGTAATGAGTTTTCTGCCAGTAGAGGCATCTGTACCCAGACTGGCTTGACCACCTAATAATGACATTGGACAAAATGACTCTAAAGGCTTCTTCAGATTCCAGGATTCAATGTTCTGACTTGAAATGTTCACTAGTAAGCTCATGGAAGAAGACTCTTTGAGGTCATTAAATTTCATATGGACTTCCTGGTTTAATATGCTGAGCTGTAAATGCTAAACTACATAAAAATAGGTGGTTTAGGAGAAAAAGAGGATAGAGAAGCTTTAAGGGCAAGTGCACAGTAGGGCCTTTAATGCAGAAATAGGAATTCCACCTAGGAAAGAGAGCTGTTGTTTCCTGAAGTCAGCAGTTCAATGAGAAATTGCTACAAGAAAATATTAGGTGTCATATCATCCCAAGGGGGCACTGGGAACAAAACAAACTGTATGCTCCTACCATGGGCAAATTCACTATAGACCTCTAGGACAACCTGCGTTCTGGTAGTCAGATCTTGGGAAAAAATGGTGGAGGGAGATGAACATCAAAAGGACTAATATACCAGGCTGACAAGAGTTACCACCACAGAAAGACTGAGATTCAGGCCCTTCAATCTTGAGAGGGAAGTAGATCAATGTCCATAAAATCAAAGTCTGAGAGTGCAAGCAGACATAACTACCAAATTCCAGAATGTGAGTAGTGTGTTTTTACTTCTCTCTGGTCATAGATTTCATTTACAGAATCAACAGTATACCATGGCCAGTCAAGGCTATGAGTATATAAATATCCAGGTTTGGATGGATTGGGTGTCGCAGCATCTGGTGGCGACACCAAACCATGATCCACCTACAGTAGCAACATCTCTCATACCAATAAAAAGGTAACCCCTAACTGAAATTTGGAGCAACTGGAAATTATTATCTGAAATGTGGTTGTGGTGAATTTGGCTTTAATTTCCTTCCCCTGATGTCCAAGGATAAAAGACCCCTGTGAAGATAGACATTTCTCAAATTATTTTGAATCTACTTCCCCCAAAGGAAGGCAGTAATGGTGGTTATATTGCAAAACTTTGGTTTCCATGGAGAAACAACTGAACACAGTCAAAATTTATTGCCGAGACATGCAAGGTTTTGCGTGTATGGTTTATTTCACCTACTGTCTTTCAACTGTGTGGTAAGCACTTAAATTTTGCTATCAGTACTTATTTACACTCATGTGCACTGAGCCTAAGAATAGCATCTTTTAAATGAGACTCTGCATATTTAGTCAGATATGGGAAGTTTGAACAGAACTGGTTTCCTGTTAAATAAGTGTTACTTTGGACAGTTACTCTTGCTTTCTCACTTTCTTCTATTTGTGTTTGTGCCTATTTTCTTTCTACTTAAAGCAAAAGAATGAGATGACACAAATGCAATAGTTATTCCTATGCTAGAACAACTGCATACAATGGAATCAAATAAAGAATGCTAGTGATATGGGAACTGAAGCAGAAAGAGGAAGGAACTTGTCCAAGGCAACATAATAATATACTGGTAATCAGGACCCAAGCTCAGTCTTCGGGACACCAAGTTCAGAGCTCTTCTCATTACACCAAGTAGCCTCTGCTAGGAACTAGTTAAGCAAATCCTGTGGAGTTTGGGAGTGGGAGAAGGTGAGGAGCAGTGCCTCCACACGAGGTGCTCTCTCAATGTACGAAAAAAGGCATTTCCTAAGAGTGAATGAAGGCTGTTGGTAGGAAGGAGAGTAGCAACTTAAAATTATACTTAGGGACTCAAAAGTGAGGCTACTGCCTGCAAACTCTTAGATATCCTCAGAAAAAAAACAAAACAAAAATTTTTAAAGGACAGAATTAGAATTGTACAGTTTTACAGTGTTTGTTTTGCATCTGATGCAGAACTGAATGGGTTTGTGAAGAATTCCCAATGTTCTGTTCTTTTGCCATACTATTTCTGCTTTAGTCAGAAGCTCACTCCACCCTAACTTGGCCCACATCATTAATACTTCCCAACAATATTTTCATTTTCCTTTAATTTCCTCCCCAATGGAGCACTAATAGCAAAAAATAATGTGTTTGAATTAGCAAAGTTTCTTTAAAGGACATTTTACTCATTAGTATTGGTTTATTGCCTACTTTTAATAAATGTGGAAAGCACTTGTTATATACTTAGTAAATATTTGTTGAATGAGTGACGTGTACCTTTTAAATACATTTCAGATAGTAGGGTAATTTAATAATGTTAGGGATTATATTCATTTCTTCATTCAAAAAATATTTGTTGAGTATCTATTATTTGCCAGGTATTCTGAATGTTGGTGATACAGCAGGGAACAAAATAGGCAAGGTGTCTACCCCCATGGGCTTATAGTCCAGACTGTGAATGGGGTAGTAGAACTCACTCAGAATTTAGAAACAGAATGAAGGAATTTTAGGTCCTGCTCTAATACTTCAATGTAACACTGAACAAATTACCTACTCTCCCTGTGCCTGTTTTTCCACAATGAAAATGAAAATGGTAAACATACCAATACCAGGAGTTCATTGTGAGAATTAAATATGATCATGTATGCAAAACATGATTTAAAAAACATAAGGGTCAAAAGAACCGTAAGCACTGTACAAATATTATTTATTTTTAGAATATTTGGTGAAGGCAATTAAACTAGAAGTTAAAACTAGTATTCATTTAAATGAGCTCTATTTAGTCTGGGGGAAAACAGATACTTCCTTAACTGATACATTGATTCCTATTTTTGACTCTGTTGAAGAATCAACTTGAAAATTGTATGCCATCTTTCTTAAAGAGTGTTTGGTAAAGTCTCACCCCCCTGTCCTACAAGGGATAGGCTGAAGAATGAAATAGGGATAAAGAGGAAATTCTAAATAAAATTATGGAATGTTGAGGAAATATAGGATTTCCTTTCTTTTTTTTAAGATTAAGATTTAGATTTTAGTAACTTGGCTGTTGATAACATTTTCCAGTGATCTTATTGGGCATTTCAGTGCCCTTCAAAACAAGGTATGTCCCAAAAGAACAATTTAACCACCTTAGCTCAGAAGCAAAAGGTAAAACAGGGATATTCAATGTTGCAAAGAAAAAGAGGTATGTTTACTGCTCTAATATGTCAGCTAACCTGTTCAATTTCAGAAGCCTATTCATAGGCAGACCCTGTAGAAGAGGCAATAGGATGACTTGATGCTCTGCATTCTCCTCCCCCAGGTGAGTAGGTAACTATAAATTAAAGATATTTTCATAAAGCACTTCATCAGGTTCTAACAAAATGATTTGAATATTCTCATATTGCTCCCTGAAGTTTGCCAAAGTTAATGAGGCAAGAGATGACATGTTCCTAATTATTGGATACCTTGCCCAGCAATGCCTGAAATAAATGCTTTCTTTTGGGAGGAATAATTAGTAATTGCCTAAGATCATACTGATAAGTAAAATGCAAACTAAAACCTGATTCTCCAGATTTCTAGTCCATTTTCCTTTACATAGCCTTAAAATTCATTTTAATAAACACAAACAGGAAAGTATCATTCATTTTCCCTCAAGAATAACTTCTTTAATAATATCATGCAGAAGAAAAGAGACAAATCTCTTGCGTAGAAGAATTTCAAGTTATTAGTGTAGATACTCCACCCTAAAGGAGGGGGGCTGTCACTCCCACTCCTTAAATGTGGGTTTCACATACTGACTTCCTTCCAAAGAGTACAGTTTGGGCAGGAGAGGGGAATAGTAACTTTACAGGGGGAAGCCTGCCAAACACCACCGCAACTCTGTGGTCAAGGTCAAAAACATCAACAGCCATAAATCATGGTGCTAGTATGTGCTGTTGATAAATGATAAAAATGCCATTTTAACTCAGTAATCTTCCTCCTCCAAACCATAACCCCTGTCTAATCATGAGAAAAACAGGAGACAAACTCCAATAGGGCCATTTTCATCCTACAAAATCCCTGACAAGTATTCTTCAAAACTGTCAAGATTATTAAAAATAAGGAAAATCTGAGAAACTGTCATAACCTAGAGGAAATTAGGAGACATGACAACTATACGTAATGTGGCATCTAAGATAGGATACTGGATCAGAAATAAGATACTGTAAAAACAAAAGCAATCTGAGTAAACCAGGACTCTATTTAAGAACAACGTATCAATATTGGTTCATCAATTGTAGTAAATGTACCATGTAAGATGTTAATAATAAGGGAAACTGGGTGTGGGGTACACAGGAACTCTCTGTACTACCTTCTCAACTTTCCTGTAAATCTGTTTTAAAAACTTAAGTCTGTTTCTGAAAAATCAACCACTAGTTACAGTATTGACTAAATAAGAGAAACAACTCAGATGTCACAGAGCAGAAAATCCCACTTTTCCTGCGTCAGCTTCAAGAATCCACAAAGGAGATGGCAGTAGCTCTCGCCGTGGTGCAGATATTTGAAAGCAAATGAGGTATATAGCCTTCCACAGTCACAGCCGCAAAGCCACATTCACACAAGCGGAAGTGAAACTGCCTTGCCATCACAGGGCAATTTATGGCAATCTCCTCCCTCAGATATTGATTTGTGCTAATTTACCTTTTAATTTAAATTTAAATTGTATGTGAGTTTGGGATCTTATATCCTTCTCTGTCCTATTTCTATAAACAGTTATAGTCATATTTCCTTATAAATATATTGCAACTTCTATTATGCTGCCTCCTCTTCTTGAGGGTGAAGGTGAATGAGATCAATCTAGCTTACCTGTTGAGGTGGTGTTTGTCAGGTTTCATCACTGTAAAGCTTCCACTCCCCCACCCTTTCCAAACTATACTCTTTGGAAGGAAGTCACTATGTGAAACCCACATTTAAGGAATGGGGAGTTAGCAAAAATGTCCTACCCCCAAGGGACACCAAAGGCTGGTTCCCAGGCACTGAAATATAAGACATGACTGAATGGATGGATGATAGGAGATGATAAATATAAACTGATTTGTAGTTTTAAAAATCTTGAAATTTACCAAAAATAAAATTCATCAAAAATAAACATTGGGCTGCTTGATGGAGAAATGAGTGTCATACAGTTTTAAATAACTCTTTCTGGAACTTTAATTTTATACCTATGTTACAAACAACAACAGTAAAACATCAAACATTTGCTTTGCTCAGCTCCATTCTGCAACCCAAGCAATCACCTTAACCCCAGGGAAAAGACTATTGTTCTTTGTGCCTTCATTTTCAGGTAGTGTGTTACTTTCGAAGGTAGGTAGTCATTATCAGGACAACCTTTAGAAACTCTAGATATGTTTTTAGTTCAAAGCAGAGATTCAGAAAGCAAAGAGGTCAAAATGTGGGAAGAATTGAAGATGAATATTCAGACTGTGACCTTAAACACTGCTTTGAACTTTTGGCATGGACCTCATCCATAAGAAAACCATAGAAATACCAATATAAAGTTCAAAGTAAAGAAAATCAATGCAAACACTACCATTAGTATTGGCTCTTCTAATTATCTGCCTGGGTATACTTACATTCATGTTGCACATGCTTAGCTCTCCCTCTACTGGCTATATCTTTGCTTCAACAGTTAACTATATTCCTAAGTGAAGCAAGCCAGACACAAAAAGACAAATACTGTAGGCATTATTATGAACTAAATATATTGTATAAACTCATGGAGGTAATAATTAGATTCTAGGTCACCAGAAAATAGAATGGGGTAAAGAAAGGAAAGCTGAGGGTTCATCTGCACAAAATTGGTGAAAAGGTTGCTTGTAAATCTTTGGAAATGAATAGAAATGGTGAAAGCATGTCTTAGTGTTTGTAAGTAGCAGAGTTACTATAGGGGCATGACAGTGGTTGAAAGGGAAAGTCTAAGGTCTCATATATTAATAGAAGAAAAGCTAAGAAATGTAACATGGTACTATATAAAATTAGTGAAATATTGTGTTAAATATGAATATGGGTATATTTCATATATAAGACTGTTTTGACAAAATATAAAAACAAGTAAACTAAAGAGGTACATACAGCTATGTATGGCAGGGGAAGCATAGAGATTGTTGAGGTGATGAGTTTTTGTCTTTATTATTATTATTAGAATAATAAAAATGCACTACTCATGATTGCAGTGATGTATACAAAATACCACTGACTGTACAGTCTTCATGAATTTATCCTTTATTAGTATGTTTTAATAAAATTGATTTGTTAAAAAAAAAAAAGTAGAGACAACACCAAATTCTGGTGAGGATACCTGGAAACTAGATTCAGTCATACTCTGCTTATGAGAATGTAAGATGGTGCAGCCACTCTGGCACTTACTTCTTATCAAACTTCATATTTCTAGTTTTCCTTATGTAACACAAATCTCTTATGGTAGGTCCCCTGTTGAAAGTCTCAGGTAATTCAGCATTGCTCATACACCGGTGGTTTTCTAGAATCCCTTCAGAAACTTTAAACATATAAAATACCCCTACTGTCCAGCTGGTCCCCATCCCAGGGATCCGGTTAAATGAGAAGGCCTGGACACTGGTATTCATTAGTGATTCCATGGGGATTCTATTGTGCAACCAGCACAGGGAACCCCAGAATCCTAACTGTTTAGTTGGATGAACAAGGTCCTTCTGAACTAGGTGTTACCCCTTTGGCTTCACCCCCACGTTAGTTGGGCTCCACAGATTCTGTGCCCAGCCCCAGTGATTTCTTATTGGTCCCTAAATGCTATGTTCTCTCACCATTCCATGTCATTGTATCCTGTTCCAGTACTCAGAAGTTCATGGCCCCCATTCTAGCCAACTCCATCCCATTTCTACTTCATGGAGACATGTCCCCCAGGAAATGTTAAGGCACCTTCTCTATCTGCTTCAGAATCCTGCCCATTTCTCCACCATTGTACATGCCCTTTTTAATTATAATTGCATATGGAAACATCTGTCTTCCCCAAGGACAGGGCACATGTCTCCATGTCCTCAATACCTGGTATTTAGAAGTTGCCCAATGATGCTTGTCATGGAACATTAAGTGGTTAACAAGCCTAGCGAGGAAAGTCCTAGTTCTAGCCCCATTTCACAGGTGAGGAAACGGAGGAAGAGAGTCTGGTTTCCTTTTTAACACTCTGTGAATGGTTTTCCTCATTCTAAAACATAATGGTTAATGTCATGTGTCAACACAGCTAGGTTACAAAGCCCAGTTGTTTGGTCAAGCAAGCACTGGCATGATTGTTACTGTAAGTATAATTTGTAGATGGATTTAAAGCATTAATCAGTTGATTGCATCTATGGCTGACTGTAACTACAGCTAACCACATCTACAATTGCTTTCAGTAATGAGGGCAGTCTCCTCATCCAAACAGATGGAGCTTTTAAAGCTAGAACTGAAGATTTCAGCAGTCAAAAATAAGAATTTCTCTCTCTACTTCAGCCAGCCTGCTTCTCCTGGGGAATTCAAGTTCACCTTCAGTGAGACTCATGACCTACATTCTGCAATTTGGACTTGTCAATCCCCACAGCTTTGAGACAATGCTCATAAAAAATCTCTCTCTCCATAAATATCCATATATATCTCCATATATATCCGTATATATCTTGACAGTTCTATTTACCTAAGGAACCCTGACTAATACACAAGACAGTGTGTGTTTGTTGTGGAAAACTAAAAATAAATATAGTTTAAAAAGTAAAATTTAAAAAGTAAAAACAAAATACACACAGAGCACTCTTCTTTTTTTTTTTTGGACGATCTCAGAAATTTATTATATAAGAACTGAAAAGGGAGCCTGGCCTTATGTAATCTGGATTTTTTTGAACAAAGTATACATTGATATTCAAGTATTCCAGATATAGTCTCCAACTAAAGCTGGTGGCATCAAAGCCAGTTACAGTTTCATGGCCACTTAAAAACCTAGATAGAATCTATTATTTCAGAAATGAGGAATGATCTTGATGGGACTTCTTCCTGTAAATACAGTATTGTCTTAGATAATAATTACCTGAAAAGCTCTCCTCTGGGGCTAAACCTTGTGTATTGTAATTTCCTATTACCAGTCAATCTTACCAGATAGACTATAAATTTCTGGAAAGTAAGAACTGTGGCTTACTTTTTCTGAGTAATTTGTACATAATCACATTGAAGGAAATTAGATAATGACCTAATAATTTCTTTGAGTAGTTTCAGAGAGAAAACAATTCACAAATGAAAGAAACAATACAGGATAACCACAATTACTGTATGATGTTCTAAGATATGATATAGTCAAAGCTCATCATTAAATTGTAACTGGTGATAACATTTGTTCCCTTCCAGACTTTGTCCCAGCTTACCCTGTCATCAATTATTTCCTGCTGTGCACCTTCTGTTTTTCCTTTAACCACACAAGCCCACTTGCCATTCCTGAGACAGACTATACACTTTTACTCCTCTATAACCTAAAATTTCCCCTTCGAACCACATTCAGATATATAATTCAGTAGTGTTTTTTTTTTGAAGAGAAAAATATATCAATACTATATTTGACACAGTAATGAGAATAAAAAATTCCAACACAGTTTCACAATAAAAACACTCAGAAAAATAATAAAACAAATAGCTTCCTCAACATTATCAATAGCATGTCTTTAAAAACATAGGTGTTCTTTTTTTTTTCCAAATTCTACTCAATTTATTCATTTTTTAAAAAGATATTACATTAAAAAAATATGAGGTCCCCATTCACCCCCACCACCCCCACCCCACCACTCCCCCCACAGTAACAATCTCCCCCATCATCATGTCACATCCATTGCGTCTGGTGAGTACATCTCCGGGTATCGCTGCACCCCATGTTCTGTGTTCCACACCATAGCCCACATTTTCCCACGTTCCATCCAGTGGGCCATGGGAGGACTTACAACATCTGGCAATTGTCCCTGGGGCACCACCCAGGACAACTCCAAGTCCTGAGAATGCCTCCACATCTCTTCTCTTCCTCCCCTTCCCCACACCCAGCAGCCACCATGGCCACTTTTTCCACATTAATGCCACATTTTCTCGATTATTAACCACAATAGTTCATGAATAGAATATCATTAAGTCCACTCTGATCCTTACTGTATTCCTCCTTCCTGTGGACCTTGGCTTGGTTGTGTCCATTCCACATCTATGTCAAGAGGGGGTTTAGATTCCACATGGATATTGGATGCAATCCTCCTGCTTTCAGTTGTAGGCATTCTAGGCTCCATGGTGTGGTGGTTGACATTCTTCAACTCCATGTTAGCTGAGTGGAGTAAGTCCAATAAATCAGAGTGTAGGAGCTAAAGTCTGTTGAGGCTCAGGGCCTGGCTATCATATTGTCAGTCCAGAGATTCACATCCCCTAGATATATCTTAAGCCCCAGCACCAACTACAATTCCAGTACAGTAGCGTGAAAGGCTTGTGAAAACAGATCCCTTCTGAGTCCAGCTCCATCATGCGGAAACACCAGCTCCAAAGAAGGGCCAACTGGCATGGCAGTGAACCCCATCTGCCATGACCATAGAACCGATGGGTCTCTTTAGCCCTCAAAAGGACCAATATCTGGGGTTGTATCTACTTTATCTGTCTCTGAGACTCTGCTCAGGTGTGCATAAGGGCAATCCTTCTGACAACCTCCAGACTCTTTTTTTAGAAACTCATAGCCATATAAACTCATTTGTCTTTTCCATTTCCCCCTTACTTTAGGTCAAACAGCATTTTTAACTCCTGTTATTATATATAGACAGGGATATTCTGCTGGTCCACATTGAACCTTTAATTTAAGGTCATTTTCTAGTCACGTCATCAGCTGGTACTTGGTAGAGATCCCTCGGTGCCAGGGAACCTCATCTCCGGGTGTCATGTGTCATGCTGGGGGGAAGGCATCGCATTTACATGCTGAGTTTGGCTTCGAGACTGGCCACATTTGAGTAACATCAAGGTTGTCAGGAGGGAACTCTTAGGCACAGTGCACACAGCACTCTTCTTGACCCTACCTTCCCCTTTCCTTTTTATTTCTTTTTGACAAAATTCATCAAAAGAATTTTCTAGGCTCAATGTTTCCAATTCTTCTCCTCTCAGTCTTTTCATAATCCTACTCTAGTCAAGTGTTCACCCTTATCATTTCATCAAAACTTCTCTTGTGAAAGTCACCAATGACCCTAAACAAGATTCACCCCTCATCTTATTTGGTCCATCAGCAACGTATGACCCAGTTGATTGCTCCCTTCTCACTCACATCCTTTCTTCCATGAAATCACATTCTCCTGGTTTTCTTCCCACATCCCTAGAGGTGACTGCTGGTCTCTTCTGTCAGTTTCTCCTCCTCTTTCCAACCTGCTAATAATAGAATACCCCAAGGCCTAGTCTTTGGTCTCTTCTCTTTCCTATTCACACTCATCCTGTTTCATTCTTTTAAGTGTCACTTATTTGCCACTAACTCTCAAATTTATATCTCCAGTGCCAGCTTCTTTCATGTCTTACTGCTCACTAAGCAGCCCAAACATACTGTGTCTACAACTGACTTTCTGAGAAGCCTCTGCAAACTCCGTTGTAACCACAGTCTTCCTCATTTCAGCTAAGGGCAAATACATGGTTCTAGTCCCTCAGGCCAAAAGCTTTAGTGCCATCCTTGGCACTCTTTCTCTCACACCCCACATCTGATCTGTCAGGAAATCCTGTTGAAATCTTCAAAATATCTTCAGAATCTGGACGCTTCTTACCATCTTCCCTGCTTACTAAACCGAAACAAGTCACCATCATCTCTGACCTCCTTTAGTGGTTCCCAGACTTTGCTGCATATTGGAATCACCTGAGGATCTTTAAAAACTAAAGTCTGGCTCCCACCTCTTGATATTCTGATTTAATTGTTAGGGAGTGTGACCTGGGCACCGGGATTTTTCAATCCTCTCCAGATGATTCTAATGTGCATTAAATTTGGGAATCACTGGATTGGTTATAATTGCCACCTAACTCATCTCCCTGCTTTATCCTTCACGCTTTATTTGCAACACAACAAATAGAGGTACTTTTAAATTATAATCATTATCATATCATTCCTCTGCTCAAAATTCTCCAGTGACTCCCCATATTATTTAGAGTAAAACACAAAGGCTTTACAGTGGTCCACAGGTCTTACATGAGCTACATTGCCCCCCCCCACCCCACCCCACCACTTCTCTGACATCTATTACTTTTCCTCTCACAGGCCCATTCCCAGTGGCCTTCTTACTTTTCTTGAATACAGCAGGCATCATTCCCTTGGACCTTTGCACTAACCATTCCCTCTGCCTGAAATTCTCTTCCCCCAGAAATCACACATCAAGTATTTACTCAACAATCACTTTCCCATTGGAGGAATCACACTACCTGACTTCAAAACATACTACAAAGCTACAGTAGTGAAAACAGCATGGTATTGGCATAAGGAGAGACACACATACCAATGGAATTGAATAGGAAGTTCTGATATAGAACCTCATATATATAGCCATATAATATTCAATAAAGCCACCAAACCCTCTCAACTGGGAGAGAATGGCCTATTCAACAAATGGTGCCTGGAGAACTGGATATCCATATGTAGAAGAATGAAAGAGGATTACCATCTCACACCTTATACAAAGATCAACTCAAGATGGATCAAAGACCTAAATATAAGAGCCAAGACCATAAAGACCTTGGAAAGCAGTGTAGGGAAACATCTACAGGACCTTGTAATAGGAAATGGCTTCATGAATATCACACCAAAAGCACGAGCAGCAAAAGAACTAATAGATAAATGGGACTTCCTCAAAATTAAAGCCTTCTGCACCTCAAAGGAGTTTGTCAAGAAAGTAAAAAGGGAACCCACACAATGGGAGAAAATATTTGGCAACCATATATCTGATAAGAGACTTATAACTTGCATATATAAAGAACTCATATATCTTGAAAATAAAAAGATTAACAACCCATTTAAAAAATGGGAAAAACCCGCGTAGGGGAGCCCCACGCGCAAGGAGTGACCCATAAGGAGAGCCGCCCAGCGCGAAGGAGGGAGCAGCCTGCCGAGGAATGGCACCGCCCACACTTCCCGTGCCGCTGATGACAACAGAAGCGGACAAAGAAACAAGACGCAGCAAAAAGACACAGAAAACAGACAACCGGTGGAGGGGAGGGGAATTAAATAAATAAAAATAAATCTTTAAAAAAAAAAATGGGAAAAAGATTTAAGCAGACACTTCTCCAAAGAAGAAATACAAATGGCTAAAAAGCACATGAAAAAATGCTCCAAATCTCTAGCTATCAGGGAAATGCAAATCAAAACTACAATGAGATACCATCTTACTCCCATAAGATTGGCAGCTATGAAAAAAACAGAAGAATACAAATGCTGGAGAGGATGTGAAGAAATGGGAACACTCATCCACTGCTGGTGGGAACGCAGAAGGATCCAACCATTCTGGAGGACAGTTTGGCGGTTTCTCAAAAAACTAACCATAGATTTGCCATATGACCAGCAATACCACTGCTGGGTATATACCCAGCAGAACTGAAAACAAGGACACAAACCGATATATGTACAATGTTCATAGTGGCATTGTTCACTATCGCCAAAAGTTGGAATCGACCCAAATGCCCATCAACAGATGAGTAGATCAACAAAATGTGGTATATACATACAATGGAATACTACTCGGCTGTAAGAACAAATACACTACACACACACGTGATAAAATGGATGAATCTTGAGAACCTTATGTTGAGTGAAGCAACCCAGGCATTGAAGGACAAATACTACATGACCTCAATGATATGAAATAAACAAGCTGCCTTAGAGAGGTAGAGACTGGAAGATAGGCTTACAGGAAATCGGGGGGTGGAGGAAGGATGTGAGCTGACGTCTGCAGGGGTGGAATCTATGATGAGCTGGTGGTAAGTATGAGCACAAAGAAGAGATAAAACGGGGGCAAGGGGTTGCCTTTGGGTGGGGATTTGTGGGTTTGAGGGGGGCTGGGGCTGGGTGGATGGGTAATATTGCCCAAAAAATTGGGGGGAGGGAGGGGCAACATACGAACATAGGAGATTGTCAGGTGTTGGTTGAGAGTAAAATGCTGAGAAAATCGTATCAAAATATAATTAGGAGGGTTACCTGTTTAGGATGCTCAGAGGGGATGGTCTGACACGGGACGGACTCCTGGGGAATGTCTGAATGCTCATTTTGCCAGGGTGGGTTGTACCATTGGGAAGAGACCCAAGTAGTGAGAGTGGGGGTGGACCCACATCTGGGGAGGACTAATGCCATCAAATAGAGGGAACTGTCTCTCTCGAGAGAAAGGGTGGCTCCCAGGGCATTAGGGCAGTTGAGCAAGTCAGGCCCTGAACACTGTTGCAAGTATCTCTGGACGTGGCTCCTCGGGAAATGGAGATTGGCTGTTGCTGTGGGCCCCAAGGGGAGGGGAAAATGGATGTTGAATGGATGGAACCAAGGTAAATGTGGGTAAGAGAGGAGTTTCGCGAGAGTACACAAGGATGGATATAAAACATGTAATATTACACCAAAAACATATAGGGGATGACAGACTAATAATGTAAAACATAATGTAAAATGTAGGATAACTAAAAAATTTAGAAAACTGTATAGCCTAAAGTATGGACCACTATGTAAGCACAGATGTCACCTTGTTTGAAAGCTATTGTCTTGGAGTCTGTACATCAGTTTCAGTAAATATGACATGAATAAGTTAAAAGATTATCGCTGTGGAAAGGAAAAGGTTTTATGATGGATGTGTGGGAGTACTGTATATTGTACATATGAATTACTGTGACGTAGGGCTCTTGTGAAGAGAAGCTCAATAATTAGGAAAAAAGAAAAGAAAAAGATAGGATATAGAATTTTTCCAAATCAATACGTGTTCTATATCTAACCTTTAAACCCATCGCTATATTCCATTTTACTAGTAAGGGATCCTGACATTATATTGGGCTTCACTTTTCAGGAAGTTTTGTATCACAGAGTGGTTCAACAATGGCTGTGGAGGAATACTGGTATAGGATGTTATTGACAGGTGATATATGGTTGAGAGGGAGTTATACAGGGCATGTGTCCAGGGTGCATGGAAATGTTTGGATATACTCATAGTGGAAACAATTAAAAACAACAGCTGGGGGGTACTGGGTTACTGGCCGGGGGGGGGGGGGGGCTCTGTCGTGGTCCCTAGGGGAGCAGCGGCAGGCCCCCAGGTGCAATGGTAAGGACCAGGAAAGAATGAGGGTCCAACAGTGAGCTCTTGATACTAGTGACTATGCTTGTGAACCTATATGCCTGAAATAAGAACAAGGCCTAGAGCAGCACTGTGCCTAGGAATTCCCTACTGACAGCCTCTGTGTTACTCAAATGTGGCCAGTCTCAAAGCCAAACTCAGCATGTAAATGCAAGCCTTCCCCCCAGTGTGGGACATGACACCCGGGGATGAGCCTCCCTGGCACCGAGGGATCACTGACGTGACTAGAAAATGACCTTGAATTAACGGTTCTACGCGGACCAGCAGAATATCCCTGTCTATATATAATAACAGGAGTTAAAAATGCTGTTTGACCTAAAGTAAGTGGGTAATGGAAAGGACAAATGAGTTTATATGGCTATGAGTCTCTAAAAAAGAATCTGGAGGTTGTCAGAAGGATTGCCCTTATGCACACCTGAGCAGAGTCTCAGAGACAGATAAAGTAGATACAACCCCAGATATCGGTCCTTTTGAGGGCTAAAGAGACCCACAGTTCTATGGTCATGGCAGATGGGGTTCACTGCCATGCCAGTTGGCCCTTCTTTGGAGCTGGTGTTTCTGCATGATGGAGCTGGACTCAGACGGGATCTGTTTTCACAAGCCTTTCACGCTACTGTACTGGAATTGCAGTTGGTGCTGGGGCTTAAGATATATCTAGGGGATTTGAATCTCTGGACTGACAATATGATAGCCAGGTCCTGAGCCTCAACAGACTTTAGCTCCTACACTCTGATTTATTGGACTTACTCCACTCAGCTAACATGGAGTTGAAGAATGTCAACCACCACACCATGGAGCCTAGAGTGCCTACAACTGAAAGCAGGAGGATTGCATCCGATATCCATGTGGAATCTAAACCCCCTCTTGACATAGATGTGGAATGGACACAACCAAGCCAAGGTCCACAGGAAGGAGGAATACAGTAAGGATCAGAGTGGACTTAATGATATTCTATTCATGAACTATTGTGGTTAATAATCGAGAAAATGTGGCATTGGTGTGGAAAAAGTGGCCATGGTGGCTGCTGGGTGTGGGGAAGGGGAAGAAGAGAAGAGATGTGGAGGCATTCTCGGGACTTGGAGTTGTCCTGGATGGTGCCCAGGGACAATTGCCAGATGTTGTATGTCCTCCCATGGCCCACTGGATGGAACATGGGAAAGTGTGGGCTATGGTGTGGAACACAGAACATGGGATGCAGCGACGTCCGGAGATGTACTCACCAGACGCAATGGATGTGACATGATGATGGGAGAGAGTGTTATTGGGGGGGGGGGGGGGAGTGGTGGGGGCTAATGGGGACCTCATTTTTTTAAATGTAATATCTTTTTAAAAAATGAATAAATTGAGTAGAAATTGTGGGAAAAAATCACTTTCCCAATAAGATCTATGTTAATCCCTATTTAAACTTAAAAATATACTGCCTGCTTCTCTCTCTTGCTTGCTACTCTCTCTCTCTCCCCCTCTTATCTGGCTCCTCTTTTTCTTTTGTCCATATCCTTTCCACATACCAGATAATTTGCTTATTCATTGTTTATTTTCTGTCTTCACCTGAGAGAATGTAGTTTCATAAGGAGTCATATTTATTTATATATTTTTTATGTATTCCAAGCACTTAGAACAGTGACTGAAAAATCAATAAATCTTCATTAACAAAATTAATGAATTCACTTATTGATAGTAGCTAATATGTAAATAGTCCATTCATTATTCAACAAATATTTATTTGAAATGCATATTATGTTCTACACTGTATTAGGTACTGAGAATACACAGAGGAAAAGCACAGGAGTATTACTGTTCCCATGGGTCTTTATGTGATGGAAAGAGGTAGACAATAAATAAGTAAATTAACCAAAAATAAATTTAAATTATGATCAATGTTATAAATAAAATAAGGTAAAGAGATGGGAAAAGGGCAGTTCTTCAGATAGGCTAGGCAGGGAAAACCTCACAAGGAGGTGTCATTTGAACTGAAATATGAATAACAAGAAGGACTCAACCATATGAAGATGCTGGGGAAGAATGCAAAGGCTCTGGGGTGGGAAGAAGTTTTGTAGATAGAAGGTGAGGTGTCAGAGTGATGGACCCGAAGGGTATCGGGTATTGGGATCAGGGGTTCTGAGAGCATTGGTTTCTCAAGCTCATCAGACAAGTTTATTAATATCAGGGGCTTCTTTATATACCCCAAGCAACCATGAGAACCAGCAACTATTCTAGCTAACTATTCCCATAACTTCATTAATGAAAACACAGTGCACAGTGGATAAGAGAGGAACTAAAGCCTAAGATGTTCTATTATGTTATTGAAACAAGTATACTCATAAATCTTGTTGCCCAGGTTACTTGAGATATCAAGTCTGGGTACTGCTGGAATGTTGTATTTCACAGAGAGATTAGCCACCTGCACGTACATCTCCAGGGACAGCATGACCCAGCAGTCAGAAAGTAACTTGCTACCATGGAAACAACATGCCTTTGTTTCCCACATTTCCCCCTTTTTGTTTTAGTCAGGGTGACTGTGCCTGTCTTAGGTTGCCCTCCTCTGAGAGTCTTACCTGTCATTGACTACCAGCCAAGCGCTCTGACCATGGGGAATTATATCAGGGTTTTAGCAAGTACCAAATTATTAGCTTGTCCCATCGTGTCAACATGGTGCAGTCTTTGGCATATTTCTCGTCCCAGACAAGCAACCACAATAAGCAACAAGATTAATACACAAAGTCCTATTCCTAATGCTGATAAAAAATGCTGAGACTTCCATCAATCTACTGGATTAAATTTATTAATATGAGAAATTAAATCATTAAAGATATCCGTATCTTCAGCTACATAAATCTGATTATGAGACATTTCTAATATCTTTTTCTGTAATTCTTCTATTTCTAATGACATATTACCTTTATGACCTATTAAATGATTTTTAATCTTTTCCTAATCAAATATAAAATTATTATAAGCAAGTGGAGTAATACAAAAGTTACTTTCATTCCAATCACATTTCAATCCCCTTAAGTTTAAATTATACAATTGATCTCCAATATGCAAAACAGCTGATTCTAAATTATTAACTCTACTGTTTAATTCTCCATCAATATATTCTTGACTATGCCGTAAGTCACTAGCATTCTTATGCCATTCATTCACGTATTGTTGAGTCTGCACCGTCTCATGCAAGGCCATGATAGCTATAGTGGCAGCTGCAATGACACCAATCAGTCCTAAGATGCCAGCTATTATCAATCCCATGAATCGCTTCAAGCGCTTCAGGATTTCTCAAGCCATATGGAACAGCAGTTGACTCTCAGGTGATGATTGCCAAATTCGTTTCAGTCGCACTGGAATCCACAGTCCCCGCTGCCTTCGAGCCATTGTGATGAAGTCTCCATTCTGTAAAATGTTCTCAGACAAATAAGTATGCAAGGCCCCACTTTTATAAAATAGAGCATTCTCAGTTATAGTTAATTTTCCAACCACAAACACATAAGCATCTTTTACACACGCCTGAAGATGATGAATTTGATTTAAATGCAGATATTGACCATACTTACTATTATTCCCAGTCCATTCTATAGTAGGAGCTATTTCTAGAAAAACTTTCCATAAATTATTTGAATATGTATAGATGTAACATCACACCATGGAGTAGGTACCGATTTTCCTATATATTTCCAATCACTATTATTTTTAGTAAAGATTATTTTTTCATCATGATTTAAGGATTCATGAAATGGATATTGCATATTACTAATTTGCTGTCCTTTACTATTTAGACCATACCAAATAAATCTGTCATTATATGGAGAGGGACTCCCCATTGGGGCACTCTTCCACACTATTCCATAGGAATCATTAAAAACGACAGATCCTCTTCCCATATGGCACTCTTGCCATCCTTCTTTATCCCTACTTTCTTTTTGTGGACAATCATAAGTAGGATTTTTAGTCATGATTAAATCATAAGAGGGAAATAAAGTCACAATAAACTGAGTATTATTATTTTTGAAGATAGTTATGGCCCGATTTTTAACATACATACAGGAAGGATGGTTATCAATGCATAAAGGTCGATAATCAAATGGTAATACCAGATTATAGATTCTTTGTCCTTCCTCATAGGGTTTAATTGTCAATCAATCATCAATTGGTCCAGGGAATATATGGGTTTTATTCAGATATATATGAAAGAATGGATTTTTCCAGGTTAACACTTTAAGTAATGGGGGGTTAGGTATATAGGCCCAATAAGTGTAATTACTGGCAGCTTCTTCATTACTTACAATCACCATCATCAGAAGTTGCAGGAGACCCCATCTCTTCATTCCAGGGTTTAATCCTCTTTGCAGGTAGCCAAATTTGTTCTCCATTTTCTGAAATGATAAGAGCATAGCCTCACCCCCTTACTTTAATCCTGCCTTTTTTCCATTCATTGCTTAAAATACCTTTCCAGAATATTGGTTGATCTTCATTTCCTGCGTCCACTGTAGATGTCTGACATTTTCCAAAGTGACATACTGCAGGTGTCAATGAATTATAAACATTAAGAAAATTTAAAGTAAATAAAACCTTTGCCAATTGATCTTTTGGTGTTATAATACCATCATCTCCCTTTTTGTTTTAAAAGCATAGTTTTTAGAGTATGATGGCTGTGTTCAACTATGGCTTGACCTGTAGGATTATAAGGAATGCTGGTAACATGTTCAATACCATATTTTAAACAGAAAGATTCAAAGGATTTACTAATGTAAGAAGGTCCATTATCAGTTTTAGTTTTCAGAGGGCATCCCATTACAGCAAAAGCAGACTAGAGTTGTGAGCGAACATGATGAAAACGTTCACCACTTTGTGCAGTAGCCCACAAAAAATGAGAGTAAGTATTAATGCAAACATGGACATATTGTAGTTTACCAAATGATGGTATGTGAATAACATCCATCTGCCACAGCTGATTAGGAGCCAGGCCTCTGGGATTAGACCCAGCCTGAAAAGACACTGTAGTTAAGGGTCCACAGGTGGGACAGGTACAACTAATTTCTTGAGCTTGATGTTTTATTAATTGAGGAAATTTATGTTTAAGTCCCTTGATATTAATATGAGTTAATGTATGATATTTATTGGCATCCTGCAAACATCCTACTAATAAATCAGCCCTTGCATTTTGTGTAGCTAGAGGACCAGGAAGGGAAGAATGAGATCGGCTATGAGTAATATACATATGGGCTGACTTCTTTGCTGAATGAGAGCTTGAAGGCCAGCAAAAAGTTGAGATAATTCATTAGTAATAAAAATATGATCTGTTTCAATATGAGCTACAGTTAAACACACATATTCAGAATCAGAGACAATATTTAAGGGCTCTTGAAATGTTTGTAAAACCTTAATGATGGCTGAAAGCCCTGTTCTTTTTGAGAAGTAACGTATGCTACTTTTTTTTATTACTATTACTATCAGCAAATACTGTACAAAATGGTTGGGCTATACACATAGCCCTGAAAAGCACTGCAAAAGTTTACTGTTGGGTTTTTTACAGATTTGTTTAAGAAGACACTAAAGAAAGTTTTAGCAAGTTTTAAAACAAAGTGATAGCAACACAGCTGGACATTAACTTCTTGAAGTAAACTAGCAGTGTCTGGGATAGCTGCATACTACAGTGTTGTTACTATAATCTATGATAAGAGGTTGTTTCTGTGACACACACTCTTTTATAATTATTAAAACCATAATTAACCACATTGTACTTTTCTCTTTGATATTATGCTGAAATATTGGTAACTTTATACACTTTTAAGCATTTATAGAAAACTTTTACTCATACAACTTTAATTAACAGAGGGTTAAAGGAAAGAAAAAACTTGTTAATTTTATAACACTTTAAAACACCTTTTATTCAACTTATAACATATTAAATGAACTTAATTTTACTTTAATTTTTCTTTCAAGGTAAAAGAACAAATCTCTTGTAATTAGTTTGGAATAAAAGGCTACTTTTCAGGGTTTAATTTTGAGAAAACAGGTTTGAATGTTATGTTCTTTTAATAGAGATAAAACTTTTCCTTCTTGGAACACTGAGGAAATTATGAGGTTAAAGCACAAGAATTTATTTTGATAAAACAGACTTTCTTTATATATAGATTATTCAGGATAAAAGCTTTTACCAGAACAGATTAATGACTTGAGAGGTTTTGAGAAAGAACAAAATTTTAAGTTTGCATTAGTATACTACTTGATACTAAACCTTTTAAAATTTTATAGATAGATCCATTAAATTTTATTTAACTTTAATCATAAAAATTTCTTTTCCATGAACCTTCTACACTTTCAGTATTCACCTAGGTTTTGTTCCATATTTTATTCTTTCTTAATAACCAATTATTTTATCTCAGGACAAAATCATTTCCTGTTTCTTTAATAATAAAAACACATTCTATATATCTTACATACTAAGTTACCAGGTAAACTTCTTACAACATATAATACCATCAACACTAAAGAAGCTTGTTAAAATAATAAACTTTTCTTCACTTTAAAGACTTAGTAGCATGCAATATTAGAAACAGTCCCCTAGAAGCAAGTTGTTGGGGGAGGCTGGCTGCCGATGAATTTTCCCATTATAAAATTACCTTTTATTATTATTATTATTATTAATTCAGGTTTGTTTAATAATGACTTTTTGGAATTAGCCATTTAAACATTTTAATTTAAACAATGCTTCATAAGACTTTTTATAATTATTTATAACCATCTAGACTATAATTATATTATTTTAAGACAAATTTCACTTTTACAGAACACATTTCTTTACTTAAAATTACCACAATACTTTCTACAACTTGCCACATGCATTTAAGTTCCAAGAGTTTATGAAAATTAGCCATCCTACTTTAGGACAAAACACACCTTTTTGCAAAAATGTATTACATTTCAGTTAGCATTCTCACAAACTTTTAACCTTTTTAATATTCATTTAAGTTTTACATCCTTCATATTATCCTGTGAAGAAAAATAAGTTATTCATTTCAATCTAGGCAAGAACAACCTTTTATAAAAAGACTTACAGTAATTTTGTTAATCAAGACTCACAATTTTTATCATTGTAGAGATCTTATTAACATTTAGACTTATGTATTAATATAAGCACTTATTTAATTTTTGGCCATTTGAATAGAGCTCTTTTATAAATTTTTATTAATTTATATTACCATCCGGAGGTATCAAAATATACACTGACATTGAACGAACAGACAAACACAGAACAATCACAACACAGTAACAGAAACATACAGTTTACAATTAACTCATAATTCTTACTTTCTTGGTATACTTGCTTTCAAGTTCTTATTAAGATTTCTTCTGGAATCCATGTTGCCTGTAACATGCAAGCTTGTACTTGGAAACATTTTTATTAGTTATCAGCAATCAGTTAAGATAACTTGAGCAGCATAAATGTAGTTAAGCTCTAATTTAGCAGTTTAGACCATTAACACACATTTTTGGATTATTACTCTGTAAGACTATACTGAGACTTGAAGTTCAGGAGTAAAGTATTGATTTAAAACTGAAAATTCCTTTTTAAACCTTGATAAAAATTTTGTACTAATTTTATTATCTTGGTTAAATAAACCCAATTAGAATTAGCATGGAAATAAAACAGAACACCAATGTTGCCATGTTTTTCTCTTTTTCCAGTGGCTTAACTCTATTAACCCCCACTAGCCCACAGCTACATTGTCATGTAGACAGCAGGGGGTTTGCTGAGTTGCTGCCAGAACAGTTTCCTTATCTTAGTTAACACTTTAACAGAGAGTTTTCTTACAAGCCTGATTTCACTAACAAGGACTTTGTTTAGTATTTTTGCCCATTTTAAATCTTTCAATAGTTTAAAAGGTATTGGTTCAGGATGAAACTCGACACCCCCTTGCAAATTATTTGTATCTGGTGGTATCACATGTAATGTTACGGGGGAAGCAGATAATAATTGTTTAACATAAGGCAAAGCATTGGCAACATCTGAAAACATTTCTAATTTAGTCTTAGTAACAGAAAGCAATTCAGTAGGTGCAGAGGATTGTACTGGATACACAGAAGATATTTCATTAACACACTTCACTGAGCTTTTATTGATGAAAGGGTTAATATCAGGATGAGGGGAAAAAACATGATGGTTCCCCATTCACCTCAACCTCCTGTTTTTGTTCCAATTTACTTCCTTTTATTTTAAATTTACTTATGAGCTTAGAAAATATAGTAATTTCATCTTTCTCTCCTTCTTCAGACTGTAAAGGATCTAAGGCGGTAGCAATTTGCTGGCACAAAGCCCACACAGATAAAGGAATGGATTCCCCTCTTTGATATACTCTTCCTAAAGCTTTCATTACACATTTCCACTCTTTCAAATTTAAAACATTACGCCCCTGAGGCTGAAACTAGTAACAATGTTTCTGAACTAAGGCAAAAAGCTCAAGTAAATCAGCCTTTTTTACTGAAACTCTGACAGTATTTAAAAGAGATTTTAGTACCTGTGAATATTCTTCCATCCATCCTGGTTGATTACCCATACCCTGATGCTAGCGGAAAACAGGATTAATTAAAATTCTTACTACTGTGTGGTCAGACTCGAGTCACCTTTTGATGGATGCCTCAATCTTTCTGGAAGGTTTTCAGTTCCACATTCCCGATACTGTTGTGGAAGAATCTCTGCTGCAGTCACTACTTCGGGCCCCATGGTGGGCACCAAATGTCGGAGTGACGGACCCGAAGGGTATCGGGAATGAAAGACAAAGAGAGATTGGGATCAGGGGTTCTGAGAGCATTGATTTCTCAAGCTCATCAGACAAGTTTATTAATATCAGGGGCTTCTTTATATACCCCAAGCAACCGTGAGAACCAGCAACTATTCTGGCTAACTATTCCCATAACTTCATTAATGAAAACACAATGCACAGTGGATAGAGAGTAACTAAAGCCTAAGATGTTCTATTATGTTATTAAAACAAGTATACTCATAAATCTTGTTGCCCAGGTTACTTGAGATATCAAGTCTGGGTACTTCTGGAATGTTGTGTTTCACAGAGAGATTAGCCACCTGCACGTACATCTCCAGGGACAGCATGACCCAGCGGTCAGAAAGTATCTTGCTACCATGGAAACAACATGCCTTTGTTTCCCACAGTGAGGGTTTCTAGAATTAGGAGTAAAGGAAGAATAGTAGAAAGAAGTAGAGGCTAGATCATACTGCGCTTTGTAAAGAGTTTGGACTTTATTCTAAAAGAAAACAGAAACAACTGAAGGGTTTTAAGCACAGAAGTGACATGGTCTGATTTTTTTTTTTTTTGACTTTTTTTTTTTTTTAAATTTTTTTATTTTTTATTGACTTTGTAATAATATTACATTAAAAATATATATGTGAGGTCCCATTCAACCCCACCCCCCCACCCCCCCTCTCCGCCCCCCCAACAACACTCGTTCCCATCATCATGACACATCCATTGGATTTGGTAAGTACATCTTTGGGCACCTCTGCACCTCATATACATTGGTTCACATCATGGCCCATACTCTCCTCTATTCCATCATGTAGGCCAGGTCTGATTTATGTTTCGTGAAATAACTGTGACTGCTGAATGGACTGTAAGGGAACAAGAATGGAAGCAAGGATCTCAGTCACTTGATTGTAGGGTGTACATGTATCCTTGAGCAATACGAATAGTCTTTCCAAGAGGTACCAGGTCCACTTTTTTTTTTTTAAAGGAAATAAACCTCCACATGCACTCTCCTCCAGTCAATCACTGGCCTGGAATGAAGATGCAGGTGCTCCTTTTCCATTTTCATTTACACAATGGTCCTTCTGCCACTTTAGGAGAGAAGAATATACATCTTTAGCTCATTCCTATGGTACATTGTTTCTGGGTGTAAAAATCTACAGGGAGCTAAACAATGGACAAATAGAAATATTGGTGTTTGTGTTTTAAGAAAGTTAATAATCTTTCTGTAAGTTGTTTGGTTTCATCAAAATCTAAGGATGGCCTAATAGAGTTGCCAGATGAAAAGTCATGAAAATTAATTTTGATGAAAGATGACTATGCAATTTTTGGCACAAAATTCCATAGTTCAAAGAATTGAGTAACTTCACTCTAATAAAATCCTTTCATTGTCATCTACTCGTTTATGTGGATACGTTGCTCTGGATTTACTTGTATAAAAACAAATGCTGAACCCTCTCTTTTCTACCAATAAGTATATTTATCCACAGATATACCTTTTTAAAAAACCAGATTCATCTATTTCATTAAGAGATATTCCTAAAAAATTAATTTTAAATTCAATGACCAGAATTTGTAACTTATTTATACTGTTTTGATCAATTGTATACTACTAATAATTATAATCACAATTCAAAAGACATTTAAAACACTCAGAAACTTATGGTGTTAGGAAAAACTTTTTAAAATTTTAAATTTACAAATATTTTCATGCTGAGAAATTATGGTGTGATCAACAAGAGTCTTTCAAACTTAAAATGCAGTACATAAGGATAACATTTTGAGGGAAAAAGTAGAATGAAAATATGCTTTCAAGTGGGTAAAGAAATGATGTAAAATTTCTGACTGTAAAAAAGAATTTCTTTTCCCTTCTTCCCTCCCTTTCTTTCCTTAATTTCTTTTGGATATACCAGGAATTGAACCCAGGACCTTGTACATAGGAAGCAGAACTCAACCACTGAGCTACATCTGCTCCCCTCCGTATATTTATAAAATAGATGGTAGTACTCTTGGGTAATTTCGATTTCTTTCTTGCAGATGCAAGAATTAGACAGCTTTTACCATCTATCATAGGGAAACATTTCTATCTCAGAAAGAAAGTTCCAGTAGCTGTAAACCTTTTGGCCAAGGATTTATCAATAGAGATCAGTGGATCTATAGGTGTAACTGTTTTAAACATCTCTAAAAGTGGTTCATGCAGTACTATACACATTGGTCACACTGGAGTGAAGTTGCAGCAGATCCTTCAAAATGTCATTGCTGTTGCAGAAGGGCTTTCAGAAAAATTTCCAGGGAAGTGGGAGAGTGTGAAACTCTTATACCTGAAAACTGAGAAATCAGTTGCCCTTCCAATCTCTTCTTCATTTAAGAGCAGTTGGGATGATGCTAAAGGAATAAGCCTTCCTGGTCAGAAGAAAAAAGAGACAAAGAAAAAAGAAAAACTTAAAAAAAAATAAACAAAAAAGCTCAAATTAAAAAGAGAGAAGAAGAGAAGAAAAAGGGAAATGCAAGATGCTAGTAGAAGAAAAAGCCAAGCCCCTTCTAAAGATCAGGAACCTGCTGAAGCCAGTGGTGCTCCAGTGAAAGGCCATGGCCTCCCAATGGAGGACACCCCAGGGCCTGAGAAGAAGGAGCCAGGCCAAGTGAAAGCCCCATTTAAAGTGGAAGATGTATCTGAGGATGAGATTCCACTACTGGTACCAATGGACAAAACACCTGCTACAGAAATGATGCAAAACATGCCAAAGTAAAGAAATCTTCCAGAAAGAGCCTTGGTCTCAACACACAAATGGGGAAGAAGAGAAAGACCTCTTCAGCTTCAAAGACCCCTGGAACTGTGGACAGGGAGACCCCAGGTAAAGATCCAGGAAAGAAGCCAAGAATCAAAGGGGAGGCAGAGGAAGAATCAACTCCTCACTTGGGAAAAAAGGCTTAGACAGACTCCAAAAAAGCCAGAGCCAAGTCCTTTGCTACTCCAAGAAAATCTGCCAGAAAAGCTCCCTAGACTCCCAAGCACAAGTCCCAGACAGCCTGAAATAAGTGACTTGCTGGGTGGGAAATATCAGGGCTGCCTGAAGAGCTTTTTAAAAATACCCACAGGAAGCAGACTTGTCCCAGTGGTTAGGGTGTCCGTCTACCACATGGGAGGTCCGCGGTTCAAACCCCAGGCCTCCTTGGCCCATGCGCAGTGCTGATGCGTGCAAGGAGTGCCGTGCCACGCAGGGGTGTCCCCCGCGTAGGGGAGCCCCACGCGCAAGGAGTGTGCCCATAAGGAGAGCCGCCCAGCGCGAAGGAGGGAGCAGCCTGCCCAGGAATGGTGCCACCCACACTTTCTGTGCCGCTGACGACAACAGAAGCGGACAAAGAAACAAGACGCAGCAAAAAGACACAGAAAACAGACAACCGGGGGAGGGGAGGGGAATTAAATAAAATTAAAAATAAATAAATAAATCTTTAAAAAAAAAAAAAAAAGAAGACATTGGGAGAGCACACACACAAAAAAATTTTAAAGCCTGAAAATACAAATAACAACTTACGGGAATAAAAGACATGATGGATGAGATTTAAAACACATTAGAGGCACATAGGAGCAGATTTGAATTGCTTGAAGACAGAATGAATGATTTTGAAGGCAGGACATTTGAACTGGAAAAGACAGGAGAACAGAACTAAAGAACATGGGGGAAGTGGCTGTCAGTTGGGCTCCCGTCTGCCATATGGGAGGCCCTGGGTTCACATCACGGGGCCTCTTGTGAAGGCAGGCTCGCCCACACACTAGGGAGAGTTGCTGGCCCAGGCGCCACAGAGTGCCACCGGCCCACAAGCACCATGGAGCACTGCCTGGTGTGCAAGCGCTGTGGAGAGCTGACTCAGCCAGGCAACACAACAAAAAGGGAGATAAGCAAAAACAGAAGAGTGTGCAGTGAATGGACACAGAGAGCAGACAGCAAACAAGCCATGGGGCAGTGGGGATAAAAACAATAAAAAATAATAAAATAGAGACACAGAAGAATGCACAGCGAATGGACACAGAGAACAGACAGCAAGCAAAAAGCTGCAAGGTGGGGGTGAATATAAAAAACAAAACAGAACATGGAAGAAGTGGAACAGAGTCTCAGGGAACTGAATGACAATGTGAAATGCACAGACATTTGTGTGATCAGTGTCCAAGAAAGAGAAGAGAATGGAAAAGGGGCAGAAAGAATATTTGAGGAGATAATGACTGAAAACTTCCCAACATTTATGAAGGACATAACAATAATCCAAGAAGGGCAACACACCTCAAGTAGAATAAATAGACCTACCCCATGACACCTACTATTCAGGATGACAAATATCAGAAACAAAGATAGAATTCTGAAAGCAAGAGAAAAGCAAAGCCTCACATAGAAGAGAAACTTGATAAGATTGAGTACCAACCTCTCACCAGAAACTGTGGAGGAAAGAGGAAAGTGATATATATTTAAGTTATTGAAAGAGAAAAACTGCCACCAAGAATTCTGTATCTGACAAAACTGGCCTTCAAAATTGAGGGTGAGTTCAGAGTTTTACAAAAGCTTACAATTTTACCAAAAGACCAAACTTCCAAGAGTTACTAAGGGGCTTGCTGCAGCCTGAATGGAAAAAGCAAGGGTGGGAAATTTGAAGAGTTTAGAAATGAAGATTACTAGGAAGGGTAAACAAAAGAACAAGGAAATGGACAATAGAATGATATGACAACAGAGAGCCAAATAACAAAATGGATGAAGTAAGTAATACTTTTACAGTAAGAACATTGAATGTTAGTGGGTTTAACTCCCCAATAAAAAGACATGGACTGATAAATGGATAAAAGATGTATGAGCTGCCTATATGTAGTCTACAAGATGCCCAACTCAGATATAAGGACAATACCAGGTTAGATGTGAAAGGTTGGAAAAAAGGTATTTTGTGCAAACAGTAAGAAAAAAAGAATTAGAGTAGTGATACTAATATTGGACAAAATAGATTTAACTTGCAAAACTGCTATAAAGGATGAAGAAAGTCATTATATATTAATAAAAGGGGCACTTTACCAAGAAGAATAGCTATATTAAATACTTATGCCTCTAACCTGAGTGCGCCAAGGTACACGAGGCACACAAGGCCAAAACTAAAGTGAGAAATAGATATCTCTACATTTATAGTTAGAGACTTCAATACACCACCCTCATTTTGGACAGAACATCTGGACAGGGGATAGATTAAGAGAGTCTGGGGAAGTGACCTTGACCCAGTGGTTAGGGCGTCCATCTACCGCATAGGAGGTCCACGGTACAAACCCCAGCCCTCTTTGACCAGTATGGAGCTGGCCCATGCACAGTGCTGATGCGCGCAAGGAGTGCCGTGCCATGCAGGGATGTCCCCCGCATAGGGAAAACCCATGCACAAGGAGTGCACCCCATAAGGAGAGCTGCCTAGCGTAAAAGAAAGTGCAGCCTGCCCAGGAATGGTGCCACACACACAGAGAGCTGACACAACAAGATGACACAAAAAAGGAAACACAGATTACTGTGCCGCTGACAAAAACAGAAGGGGACAAAGAAGAATATGCAGCAAATAGACACAGAGAACAGACAACCAGGGCAGGAGGGGGGGAACAGGGGAGAAATAAATAAATAAATAAATAAATAATAAATAAATCTTAAAAAAAAAGAAAGTACGTACATAATATGATAAATTAACTAGATCTAACATCTATAAAGCATTGCACATCACTTCAGCAGGGTATATACTTTTTTTAGGTGCTTGTGGTTCCTTCTCCAAGATAGACCATGCATTGGGTCACAAGATAAGTCTCAATAAATTCCAAAAAATTGTAATTCCAAAAGATTGTAATTATACAAAACAGTTTCGCTGATCATAATAGAATGCAGGAAATTGATAATGGACAAAGGGAAAATTCATAAATATGTGGAGGTTAAATGACAAAAAAATCAGTGGGTCAGAAAAGAAATTGCAAGAAAACAAATATCTTGAAACAAATGAAAATGAGAATTCAGCATATCAAAACTTATGGGACACTACAAAGGCAGTGCTGAGAGGGAAATTTGTACCCCTCAATGCTTACATTAAAAAAGATGAAAGATCTAAAATTGGTTTAACAGCACACCTGGAGGAAATAGAAAAAAACAGTAAACTAATCCCAAATCGAGCCAAAGAAAAGAAATTGTAAAGATCAGACCAGAATTAAGTGAAGTAGAGAACCAAAAAATATAGAGATAATCAACAAAACGAAATTTTGGTTCTTTGTGAAGATCCACAAAATTGAAAAACCTTTAGCTAGACTGACAGAAGATGCTAATAAAATAAAAAATGAGAGGGGGGACATTTCCACTGACCCCATAGAAATAAGAGAGATCAAAAGAGGATGCTATGAAAAACTGTATGCCAAAAAACTAGACAATGTAAAGGAGATGGACAAATTCCAAGAAATACAAACCACCTACACTGATCCTAGAAGTAATAGAAGACCTCAGCAAAACAAAAAACAATCACAAGTGAAGAGATTGAAACAGTCATCAAAAACCTCCCAAAGATGGATACCCCAGGACCAGAGAGCTTCACAGGTGGATTTTACCAATCATTCAAAGATGATCTAGAACCAATCTTGCTCAAGCTCTTCTGGAAAATAGAACAAGAAAGAATGATACCAAATACATTATATGAAGCCAACATCAACCTAACACCAAAACCAGATAAAAATACTATAAAAAAAGAAAATTACAGACCAATATCTCTAATGAATATAGATGCAAGACTCCTCATGCAAACAGAAATCCAAAAGAACATTGAAAGAATTACTCAGCACAATCAAGTGGGTTTTATCCCAGGTAGACAAGGGTGGTTCAACACAAGAAAATCAATTAGTATAATACATCACACTGATAAACTGAAGAAGAAAAACCACATGAGCCTCTCAACTGATGTAGAAAAGGCATTTCGCACACTACAGTAGGCACCCTTTCTTGATAAAATAAGGGTTTAAAGGGAAAGTCTAAGGTCAAGCATATTACTAAAATGAAAGATAAAAAGTGTAACATGGAACTTGACAGCATAGTAAACTGATGTGAATTATGAATATGGGTAAAATTGCATACATAAGACTGTTTTTCTTCGTAATTAAGCATGTATATTAACACTACAAGTTGTTAATATCAGACCAAAACTAAAATCAAAAAAGCACAACATTTTACTAAGTAAAAGAAACCAGACAAAAGTATTATATATTGTATGATTACATTTATATAAAATGTAAATACAAATGAATTTATAATGAAGAAGTTACCTTATTAGTTATGTAGGGCTGGGGAAGGACTGCAAAGAAGTATGGAGTTTTTATTTTTTGAGTAATTGAATTGCTCTAACATTTTTTGTTGTGATGAATGCACAACATTGTGAGTATACTAAAAATGATTGATTATACACTTTGGATAGATCCTATGATAGATGAATATATCGCAATAAAACTGCTTAATAAATAAATAATTGTGCAAGAATAGCCAGAAATATCATCTATGTACAGGAGGGGTAGCACAGAGAGATCAAGGGGTGAGAAATTTCTTCCTTCCTTTTTGTTTATTATTATTACTAAAATAGTGAAAATGCTCTAATGATGATTGAGGTGATGAAAAAAAGCCAGTGTCCCTACCTCCTGGGTCCTTAAAAGTCTTCTTCTCAAGCCTCTGGCTGCATATTTGGTGCATACCAGAGGAGAGCAAGTCCAGGGCTGATGTCTTCAGCCTATTCAGGCTTCTTTGGGAGTCTGTGGGTGGCAGCAGCCAAGCTCCCCTTCCCTCCCCTTTCTTTCCTTACTGATGGGATGAAGGAGTAATGAAGGAAGAGCTCCATATCCACTGAGCTGGCAGAGGTGCCATTTAGCTGCCTGATTCTGAAAAATGGGCACAAACATTCCCATCATCAGTCACTGCTGCAATCATTGACCCTTCAGCCTTGCACATCATTCTCAGGTTTCTGGCTCGTAGCCTTCTAAGACCATCTGATTTCCGCCCCCCCTTCCCCCCTCCCCCATATTTATTGTATATTTTTTGCTCCTTGGGTACTCCTAAGAGCCTATTTATTTGTTTGTTTGTTTTTTATAGCAAAATTTTTAATTGTTTTTTTTAAAGAATCATAGGTCACAAAAAATGTTACATTAAAAAATGTGTTTCCCATATACTCCATACCCCACCCCACCCACTCCTCTCACATCAACAACTTTCATCAGTGTGGCACATTCATTGCATTTGATGAGTACATTTTGGAGCACTGCTACACCACATAGAATATAGTTTACATTGTAGTTTACACTCTCCCCCAATCCATTCAGTGGGTTATGGCAGGATATATAATGTCCAGCATCTGTCCCTGCAATATAATTCAGGACAACTCCAAGTCCTGAAAATGCCCCCACATCATATCTCTTCTTCCCTCTCCCTACCCTCAGCAACTACCTTGGCCACTGTCGCCACATCAATGATAAATTTCTTCCATTGCTAGAGTCACAATAGTTCTATAGTAGAATACCAGTAAGTCCACTCTAATACATATTTTATTCCTCCATCCTATGGACCCTAGGGTGGTGAAGTCCACTCCACCTCTAAATTGAGTGGGGACTTAGATCCCACATGGCTGATGGATGTGATTCTACTTGCAATGTAGAGAATCTCAGTTCCCTGGCGTAATGGTTGACCATCCTCACCTCCTTTTTAACTGACCTGGGTTAGTCCAATGAACCAGAGAGTAGGTGTTGCAACTCTGATAAGTCTCAGAGCCCAGCTGGCACATGGCCATTCCAGAGATTCAAGTCTCCTGCATATACAACAACCCCAGTGCCAACCACAGGTTCAGTAAAAGTGACAGAAGAGGCATGTGTAGAAAGGTCACATCTGAGTCCAACTCCATCACACTCAGGAGCACAAATTCCAAAGTAGGGTCCACTGGCAGGTCACTGAACTCCAGAGACATCTGCCATGACCATAGCATCTGTATTTCTGTAGCCTTCAGGAGCATCAGTACCTGGGGTTGTATCTACTTTGGCTGTCTCTGTGATCCTGCTGAGATGTGCATAGGCACAAACCCTTTGATGACCTCCCAACACATTTTGAAGTCTCTTAGTCATATAAACCTATTTGTCTCTACCATGTCCCTCTTTTAGTCAACGTCTTTTTCTAGTTGCATCACTGGCTGGTGATTGGTAGTAGTCCGTTGGTGCCAGGGAGGCTCGTCCCTGGGAGTCATGTCCCATGCTGGGGGGAAGGTAATGCATTTACGTGCTGAGTTTGGCTTAGAGAGTGGCCACATTTGGGCAACATGGAGGCTCTCAGGAGGTAACTCTTAGGTACCCTGCAGTTCTAGGCCTAGTTGAAATTTCAGGCACACAGGTTCATAAGCATAATCATCAGTATCAAGGGCTCATCATTTGACCATCCTTCTTCACTGGTTTTTGCCCTTGCACTTGCAGGATTGTTGTTGTTCCATTGGCAAATGTGACAGAGTTCCCTGGCCAGGAGCTCAAAACTCCCTCAGCTGTCATTTGTAGCTGTAACTACTATGAAAATACCCAATGAATATCCAAACATTTTTATATACCTTATATACATGCCCTGGAGAACTCCCTGCCAACCATGTGTCCCCCATCAATGAAACCCCACACCAGGTGCTCCATCCCTGCCATAGTTGAACCCTTCTGTGATCCAAAACTTCTTCAAAAATAGCAATTTATTGCCAAATTCAATTAGTAAGATAAATGAAATAGTAATGATAGTTTTAAAGATTAGAAATAGAATACATACTACCTTAGACAAACTAAAATAAAGTAAAATATATATTGGGTTATTAAAAAATGAAAAATATCATAAAACTTTGTTTTTGATATTTTGCCTTTCATCACTGTAATAGATGTTGCCCTGAATTTCCAGTGGCAAGACAATCTTTTCCATTCCTGCCTCAGTGTCTACATCATTTTTTTTTAATTTTAATTTTGTCTTTGAAAAAGTTTTAGATCACAGTAAAGTCACACATACAATATAGGGCCTCCCATATACGCAACATCAAACCCATTTCCCCCTTCCCCAGCAATGATCTTCTTATATGTTCATGTTATATTTGCTACAGCTGATGTACAGATATTGAAACATAGCTACTATCCATGGTTCCATTATGGTTTACATTGTGGTTTATATATTACACTGTACATTTTTCTAAATATTTAGTTACATTATGGTTTGCTTTTTGGTTTACATTTTAGACTATACACTTTTATAAATTTTTCATGAAACTTAACATGGCCCATATCTATCCTTGCACAATCTTGTGGAACACTTCCATTGGCCCCCCGGTTATCCCTGCTTCCATCTATACTATTCCTCTTTCCCCCTCCCCTCAGGACCCACAGTGACAACCAAGCTTCACTGCTTGAAGGACCAGATTCATAGATACCTGCAACAATGCTGAGGGTTTGACACACTTGACACACTTGACTGTCCTTCCCAATTGGGAGCCACCAATGCTCTCGAGAGACACCCTTTCTTCTGTTAATACCATGCCTTCCCAGTATGGGGATATAACACCTTCCCACTCATTGTACAGGTCTCCTCCCAATATATAACATACTATGACAAGAAGAGCACTCACGCACTTCCTAGAAGCCTGCCCCAGGTGCAACCTGTGCCAGATGCCCCCATCAACACCTTAAACAAGTAACCCTTACTTATTATATTTTCTAAAGTGTTTTCTTAATGTTATAGTTTCAACCATGTGCCTGACAATCTCCCATGTTCACCTGCTCCCACCAAAATCTCCCCCCAATTCCATGGATCATCTGATCCATCACCCCAATCCTAGCCCTCCTCAAGCCTGCAAAGTCCCACACAATAGTAGTCCTATGCCCTCATCTTATCCTTCACAATACAACTATATACATCCACATTATCATAGATTTCATAACCTTCCTCTCCCCTCCAATTTTCTGTAAGCCTATTATCTAGTCTCTAGCTCTCTGAGACAGCTTGATTTGCTTAATTCATATCAGAGAGGTCATGTAGTATTTGTCCTTCAGTGCCTGGCTTACTTCACTCAACATAAGGTCATCAAGATTTATCTATGTTATCCCATGTGTTAATACTGCATTCCTTCTTAAGGCTGAGTAGTATTCCATTGTATGTATTTACCACATTTTGTTTATCCATTCATCTGTTGATGGGCGTTTGGGTTGATTCCAACTTTTGGCAATAGTGAATAATGCTGCTATGAAAATTGATGTACATATATCCGGTCATGTCCTTGTTTTCAGTTCTTCTGTTTATATACCCAGCAGTGGAATTGCTGGGTCATATGGAAAATCTATAGCTAGTTTTTGAGGAACTGCCAAGTTGTCCTCCAGAATGGCTGGATCCTTCTGCATTCCCACCAGCAGTGGATGAGTGTTTCCATTCCTCCACATCCTTTCCAACAGTTGTAATCCTCTGTTTTTCTAATAGCCACCAGTCTAATAGTTGTAAGATGGTAGGTATCTCATTGTAGTTTTGATTTACCTTTCCCTAATAGCTAGTGATGTTGAATAGGTTTTCTGTGCTTTTTAGCAATTTGCATTTCTTCTTTGGAGAATCATCTTTTGCCCACTTTTTAAATGGGTTGCCTTTTTATTTTTGAGATATAAGATTTCTTTATATATGCTCAATATTAGTCTCCTATCAGATATATGGTTACCAAATATTTTCTCCCATTGGGTAGGCTGTCTTTTCACTTTCTTGATTAACTTCTTTGAGGTGCAAAAGGCTTTAATTTTGAGGATTCTAAGTCTTGTGATTGGTTTGTTGAGATCAACTGTGGGAAACTAAGGCAAGGTGGTGCTGTTTCCATGGTTATACTGTTAACACAGGAATTCAGAAAGTAAACAGGATCAAAGTTGACCGGTGCAGGGAGTATTATGAGAAAACACACTTTGTAGTCTGAGAGGGCACTACAACCTTGTACTCTGAAGTAAGATGTTAATCTTGCAGCTTGTGAGAATTTTTAGAGTGCAGCTGCATGGCTATTGCTTGTGCTTACAGTAGCTTGAGTATATATAATGTTACTTGTAAACAATAAAGTTGTCTGATGAGCTTGAGGAGTCAATGCACTCAGAACCCCTGATCCCAACCTTTCTTTGTCTTTCATTCCTGATACCTTTTGGGCCAACATTCTGACAAGTGGTGCCCAACATGGGGCCTGAAGAAGTCAGTGAGTCTTCCATAATCATATTGGGAACCTGTGGAAACAACCTCATTGAGGGTCAAGTGAGACGTCCAAAGCAGTGATTCAAGCCTTCAAGATTAAGTAAGTAAATAACATTTCCACATAGTCATTAGGGTAATGGGTAATCAAAAGGAAGAATATTCTCAAGTGTTAAAAACTATTAAATACTACAGGGGTGCCAGTTAGAACAGCTGATTTGATAGAACTCTTTTCTTTAGTTCAAAAACATTGTGATTGTTTTCAACCACAAGGTGAAAATCTTTTGAATTTAAAACAGTGGAGACAAGTAATGAAGGATTTGTGCAGAGCATATCAGAAGGGAGAGTCTATTCCCCTGTCAGTTTGGGCTTTAGGTCAGCCGATAGTGGTTGCATTAGACTCATTACAATCTGAGGCAAATGAGGAAGAAATTGCCATATATTCCAATCCTCTGCTATTCCCTAATTTTTGCACCAAGCCACCCACAGGTCCAGTTAAGCCACCTCAGATAAACACCATGCCTATGGCACTGGGAATTTTCTCTGATGCTACTGATGCTATGACTTATGTTAATAGAGCTTTTGTGTCTAATCCCGCCCCTGCTACACCTATGATGCAGTGTCTATTACAAGGATCCAGGCAGGGAGATCATGAAGCTATGCAATTGTTATCTGCATTTCCAGTAACTGTTCGCCCAATACCTCCTGATGTCTACAACCCTCAGGGAGGTATTGATTTCCATCATGAATCCATACCATTTAAGTTACTAAAAGATCTGAAGCAGGCATGTGCTCAATATGGAACTAATTCCCCTTACACCATGGAACTAGTTCAAGCATAGCCCAGGTGGATAGATTAATTCCTTGGGATTGGGAGATGCTGGCTCACACAGTACTGAACCCTGCAGAATTTTTACAATTTAAAACCTGGTGGACTAATGAGGTGAACATGATGGCATGAAGAAATGCCACCCAAAATCCTCCGTACTTATTTCTGCTGAACAGTTACTAGGGGTAGGAGATTGGGCTGGAGTTCAGAGGCAATTACAGTATGATGATGTTGCTATAGCTCAGGCTAGATTGGCTTGCTTGGCTGCTTGGAGGTGCATTTGTGCTCCTGGGAAACCCACTCAATCTTTTGCAAAAGTAATACAAGAAGTTAATGACCCTATGTTGAATTTGTGGCTCAATTAGCTGACATTCTTCAAAAGACTATTGATATTCCTGAAGCTCAAGAATTGATTTTGTTGACTCTCACTTTTGATGAGGCTAACAGTGAATGTAAAAAGGCAATTAGACCTATAAAAGCTGCAGGAGGCTCAGTTCAGAACTGTATCAAAGCTTGTCAAGACATAGGGTCCACTTCCTACCAGATGACAATATTAGCTGCAGCTATTAGAGGAAATCAGAAAGGTGGAGGAAAGAAAGGGAATTGTTTTAAATGTCGAAAACCTGGTCATTTTCAAAAGGATTGAAGGACTTATATGACTCAGACACCACGGAGAACAGGAAAAAGACCACCATCAAAAATATGCCGAGTCTGTAAAAAGGGTTTTCACTGGGCTAATGACTGTAAGTCTAGATTTCAAAGAGATGGTGCCCCTCTTTTATCATCGGGAAACCACTTTGTGGGCTTAGCTCAGGGCCCTCAGACAAACAACTTGAGCCTAGCTGAAAAGTATCCAGTCAGCAATGGGTAACAACATGCATCCCAGTTTCTGAACTAAGAGTGGCTGCTAGAGGCCGTGTGGCCATAGATTTACCTTCTACAGAAACTAAACTTATAACACCAGTAATGTGTCTACAGACTATATCTACATGTGTAAAAGGACTGTCACCACCTGCTATGGTAGGATTGATTGTGGGCAGAAGCAGCTTGACTATGAAAGGATTGTTAGTACAAATTAGAATTATAGACAGTAATTATAAAGAGGAAATAAAAGTCATGGTATAAGCAGTAAGTCAGGTTCAAATTAATTTAGGACAAGGTATTGCTCAATTGCTTCTGTTACCTTACCATAAATCTTTTTTTTTCAAATTCTACTCAATTTATTCATTTTTTAAAAAGATAATACATTAAAAAAATATGAGGTCCCCATTCGCCCCCACTGCCCCCACCCCACCATTCCCACCCCAATAACACTCTCCCCCATCATCATGTCACATCCATTGCGTCTGGTGAGTACATCTCCGGGCATCGCTGTACCCCATGTCCCGTGTTCCACACCATAGCCCACACTTTCCCACATTCCATCCAGTGGGCCATGGGAGGACATACAACATCCAGCAATTGTCCCTGGGGCACCACCCAGGACAACTCCAACTCCCGAGAATGCCTCCACATCTCTTCTCTTCCTCCCATTCCCCACACCCAGCAGCCATCATGGCCACTTTTTCCACATCAATGCCACATTTTCTCGATTATTAACCACAACAGTTCATGAATAGAATATCATTAAGTCCACTCTGATCCTTACTGTATTCCTCCTTCCTGTGGACCTTGGCTTGGTTGTGTCCATTCCACATCTATGTCAAGAGGGGGTTTAGATTCCACATGGATATTGGATGCAATCCTCCTGCTTTCAGTTGTAGGCACTCTAGGCTCCATGGTGTGGTGGTTGACATTCTTCAACTCCATGTTAGCTGAGTGGAGTAAGTCCAATAAATCAGAGTGTAGGAGCTGAAGTCTGTTGAGGCTCAGGGCCTGGCTATCATATTGTCAGTCCAGAAATTCAAATCCCCTAGATATATCTTAAGCCCCAGCACCAACTACAATTCCAGTAAAGTAGCATGAAAGACTTGTGAAAAGAGATCCCTTCTGAGTCCAGCTCCATCACACAGAAACACCAGCTCCAAAGAAGGGCCAACTGGCATGGCAGTGAACCCCATCTGCCATGACTATGGTACCTGTCGGTCTCTTTAGCCCTCAAAAGGACCAATACCTGGGACTGTATCTACTTTATCTGTCTCTGAGACTCTGCTCAGGTGTGCATAAGGGCAATCCTTCTGATAACCTCCAGACTCTTTTTTAGAGACTCATAGCCATATAAACTCCTTTGTCCTTTCCATTTCCCCCTTAATTTAGGTCAAACAGCATTTTTAACTCCTGTTATTATATGTAGACATGCGGCGGCTTGCTCGGTCGGTAGAGGTGGGGTCTGGCTGCGGACGAGGGGTCGGTCCCGCTCTGGACGAGGGGTCGGTCCCGCTTGGGATGAGGGGTCGGTCCCACTTGGGACGAGGGGTCGGTCCGGCAGCAGACGAGGGATCGGTCTCACAAGGGGTTGCGCGGTTCGGCTGACGGGGTCGCCCGGCGAAGCCGGCGACGAAGGGGTCGCCTGGAGAAGCAGGCAACGAAGGGGTCACCCGGAGAAGCAGGCAACGAACTGGGGACAAGGGAGGCCAGGCCCTTGTCGGGGGCTCTCAGGACTGGAGGGCGCACGGCAGAAGAACTACCATGGAGACAAGGTAAACACGCAAGTCCACTTTATTGAGGGAGAGGCAACAGTTTTATAGGGGCTGGGGAAGGCTGATTGGTCGAAGCCACGCCCTGTTCTGATTGGTTGCTGGAGAAAGGTCAGTGGGCAGTGCTGGATGGGGGAGGGGTGGTGATTAGGGATTGGCTGTTGCTGTTGCTGGGGGAAGGGGCAGGGTTTAGGGATTGGTGGCTGCTGTTGCTGGGGTGGAGGGCAGACTTGAGTTTCCCGCCCATGCCTGGCTGTTGCTGCTGTCGGGGGAGGGAAAAGGGTAGACTGGATTTTTCCGCCCATGCCTGGCTGTTGCTGCTGTCGGGGGAGGGGAAAAGGGCAGACTGGAATTTTCCGCCCTGTGCCTGCGCAGGGAGAAAGAAGAAGAAGGTTGCCGCCCCACAGGCATCGTGTGGCGCCATCCGGGAGGAGGGGCGGCCGCGGAAGCATGGCTGCCGAGAAGGGGAGACCCGAGGGCACTCTGTGCCCATGCCGAGCTTCCTTCAGGGGTGGCGGTGAGTCCGACCAGCCACCCTATTATGGGGGCAGCGGCTTGGCCTACCGCGGCCGCTCCCCTGCCAGGCCAGCAAACCACACTTCAGCCCGAGGGGTGACCACATAGACAGGGATATTCTGCTGGTCCATGTTGAACCTTTAATTCAAGGTCATTTTCTAGTTGCATCATCAGCTGGTACTTGGTAGTGATCCCTCGGTGCCAGGGAGGCTCATCCCCGGGTGTCATGTCCCATGCTGGGGGGAAGGCATTGCATTTACTTGCTGAGTTTGGCTTCGAAACTGGCCACATCTGAGTAACACAGAGGCTGTCAGGAGGGAACTCCTAGGCACAGTGCTGCTCTAGGCCTTGTTCTTATTTCAGGCGTATAGGCTCACAAGCATAGTCATTAGTATCAGGGGCTCACTGTTGGACCCTCATTCCTTCCTGATCCTTACCGTTGCACCTGGGGGACTGCTGCTACTCCCCTAGGGACCATGGCAGAGCCCCCCTGGCCAACCATAAATCATTAACCCTTCCTTTTACAAGGGCAGGAGGATTTGGATCTACCGGGAATGAAATATATTGGCAAACTTTTGTAGGTAATTCCACAATTAATGGAAAAGTGTTTTTTGGTTTGGTAGACACAGGTGCTGATGTATTTATCATTGCTAAACAATACTGGCCCAACCCTGGACATTGCAAAAAGTACCCACTGTGTTTACTGGAATTGGAGCAATAACTGATGTTTATCAAAGTACTAGTATATTTGATGTCTTGGGTCTGGATGGACAAAAATCTACTTTACAGCCTTATGTTGCTGATGTTGGTCTTAATCTGCGGTCACCCCTTGGGCTGAAGTGTGGTTTGCTGGCCTGGCAGGGGAGCGGCCGCGGTAGGCCTAATTCCACTGCCCCCATAATAGGGTGGCTGGTCGGACTCACCGCCACCCCTGAAGGAAGATCGGCATGGGCGCAGAGTGCCCTCGGGTCTCCCCTTCTCGGCAGCCATGCTTCCGCGGCTGCCCCTCCTCCCAGATGGCGCCACCCGATGCCTTGTGGGGTGGCACCCTTCTTCTTCCTTCTCCCTAGGGCAGAAAATTCCAGTCTGCCCTTTTCCCCTCCCCCGACAGCAGCAACAGCCAGGTGTGGGCGGAAAAATCCAGCCCGCCCTTTTCCCCTCCCCCGACAGCAGCAACAGCCAGGTGTGGGCGGAAAAATCCAGCCCGCCCTTTTCCCTTCCCCCGACAGCAGCAACAGCCAGGCGTGGGTGGGAAACTCAAGTCTGCCCTCCACCCCAGCAACAGCAGCCACCAATCCCTAAACCCTGCCCCTTCCCCCAGCAACAGCGACAGCCAATCCCTAACCACCACCCCTCCCCCGTCCAGTACCGCCCACTGACCTTTCACCAGCAACCAATCAGAACAGGGCGTGGCTTCGACCAATCAGCCTTCCCCAGCCCCTATAAAACTGTTGCCTCTCCCTCAGTAAAGTGGACTTGCGTGTTTACCTTGTCTCCGCGGTAGTTCTTCTGCCGTGCGCCCTCCAGTCCTGAGAGCCCCCGACAAGGGCCTGGCCTCCCTTGTCCCCAGTTCGTCGCCTGCTTCTCCGGGCGACCCCTTCGTCGCCGGCTTCGCCGGGCAACCCCGTCAGCCGAACCGCGCAACCCCTTGTGAGACCAATCCCTCTTCTGCTGCCGGACCGACCCCTCGTCCCAAGTGGGACCGACCCCTCGTCCAGAGCTGGACCGACCCCTCGTCCGCAGCCAGACCCCACCTCTACCGACCGAGCAAGCCGCCGCAGCTGGCGCCCAACGTGGGGCAAGGCAACCCCACCACAGCCTCACTCCATAACCTGGCGGCCCCCCCCTCCTCTCTTCTCACCTTGGGACTTCTCTCGTGCAACATTGCTGCTACCTGAGCCTTGGCTACCTCATACGATCCACGGCGGTCTGGGAGAATCGCTGGATGGCTTTCTCCTTCCATGTCGGGGGCTTATACCGACCCGCTATGATTAAGAGGAGCCTTGGATTTCTCGGGAGCGCGCGCTTGCACATCTGAAGTAATCCTACCACAGCCCTACGCCCTCCTCTCTTCTCACCTTGGGACTTCTCTCATGCAACATTGCTGCTACCTGAGCCTTGGCTACCTCATATGATCCACGGCGGTCTGGGAGAATCGCTGGATGGCTTTCTCCTTCCATGTCGGGGGCTTATACCGACCCGCTATGATTAAGAGGAGCCTTGGATTTCTCGGGAGCACGCGCTTGCACGTCTGAAGTAACCCTACCATAGCCCTACGCTCTCCTCTCTTCTCACCCCTATCTTTTCGCTCTGCATTGCTGCTCCTGAACCTTGGTGACCTCATACGATCCACGGCGGTCTGGGAGAATCGCTGGATGGCTTTCTCCTTCCATGTCGGGGGCTTATACCGACCCGCTATGATTAAGAGGCACCAATAAAACTCTCAGGAGCGCGTGCCTGAGCACCTCCACCCCTGCCTTCACCTCTGCCTCCTCCCCTCCACACTTGCTCCCCTTTGCCTTGCTCCACTGCTCGTCGTCCCGCCCTCCCCTCGTCGGGGCCTTCTCTTGGCCCGCGACCACCGTCGGAGCCCCACCGGCTCCGACCCCTCGTCTCACCGCGCACCTCAGCTCCCATCGCCGCGCTCTCAAGGTAAGGGCCCCTTTTCTTATTGGCTCCAAAAGGCCATTAGCAATGGGTAACATCCTATCTGCTAAGCAAGCCCCGCAAGTTCGGGCTCTCGCCAGTCTCCTAGACACTCACCGGTGTAAGATCTCTTTGAAACAGCTCCAAGTATATTGGGACCTTCTTCTCCCCTTTAATCCGTGGCTTACCACGTGTCAGCTTTGGGACCCGGATACCTATACTCGCCTTATAGATAGGGTCACTTTTGCTGTGGAGCAGGAAGGTAAAAGATTCCCTCCTGGCTTATTACAGGCAACATGAAGTCCAGAAGAAATCTTAAAGGGTATAATCTATGATATGCTATATAAACAAGGATTTAAAAGCAGCTATACCAAGAAAGTAAGAATTATGAGTCAACTGTAAATAAATTATATATTTCTGTTAATGTGTTGTAATTGTTCTGTGTTTGTCTGTCTGTTCGTTCAATGTCAACGTATATTGTGATACCTCCGGATGGTAAATATAAATTACTAGAAATCTTTAAAAGAGCTCTATTCAAATGGCCAAAAATTAAATAAGCGCTTATATTAATACTTAAGTTTATTATATTAATACATAAGTTTAAATGTTAATAAGATATCTACAATTAAAAAAATTGTAAGTCTTAATTAACAAAATTAACTGTACGTCTTCATAAAAAGTTGTTCTTGCCTAGATTAAAATGAATAACTTATTTTTCTTCACAGGATAATATAAAGAATGTAAAACTTATATGAATATTAAAAAGGTTAAAAGTTTGTAAAAATGCTAACAGAAATGTAATAAGTTTTGCAAAAAGACGTATTTTGTCCTAAAGTAAGATGGCTAATTTTTCATAAACTCTTGAAATTTAATTTGCATGCGGCAAGTGTAAAAGGTATTGTGATAACTTTATGGAAGGGAATGTGTTCTGTAAAGATAAAATTTATCTTCAATAGCTTACATTAAGGTATTAAATGGCTAATTCCAAAAGGTCATTCTTAAATATATATATATAAAACTGAATTGATGATAATAATAATAAAAGGTAATTTTATAACAGGAAAGATTAACAGCAACCAAGCTCCCCTACCAACTTGCTTTTAGGAAACGGCTTCTAATATTGCATGCTACTAAGTATTTAAAGAAAAGTTATTCTTAAGGAAACAAAAAATGGTTTTGTCTTTGCAGCCATTGTCTATTTAGCAACACCCCTCGCTATCAGCCTAGCCACTGTTGCGCCGGACGATTGGAACCTTAAACAAAGACTCCTCCTCACTGTCATCTTCCTATCCATCGTTACTATATTTACTGCCCTCATTCTCCTTCGTTTATAAAGCAGTCTCCTACAAACCACAAAGCTTCTGTCTTAAAACATACCATTCTCAACCCTATCCTCTAAATGATCTTCTCACTTCCCCCACAGCCTTTAATACTCTATTTCTTCCTCATAACCTTTGCTTTCTTGATAATATTTTCCGCCATCTGTCTAGCCGCTACCACCCCAGAAGATTGTAACCACGGCCCCCCATGCCGCCATCGCTCTCAAGCAGCTCCAGCCCCGCGAAACGGCCCACAACCTGCTTTCCCCGGCCTGCGGCCTGCTTTCTAGCATCTAATAACGTTTCTGCTTTTAACAGCTCCCCATACTTCTGCGGAGCTTCCTCCTGTCTTGACCTCACTCCTCTTCTCTGCCATCCAAAGCGTCCTTTCTCGTCCCCCGCCCCCCTCCTTTTTTCGCTTGAACCCCTACTGCGTTGCAGATTGGGCCGCCCCATGTCGGCCCGCCCCATTAACATCGGCCTCTCTTGCACCCGTGGAGACTTTGGCCTTCTTATTGTCCTCGCCTACGTCTCCACCACTCCCGACGCTGCCGCCACCACCGTCGCTGGTGCCCTGACGCGACTTGTCCTCACCGCTGCGATCCTCCAGACCATCACACAGTCTGCCTCTACCACTCTTCGCCGCCAAGAAGAGATCAACTACCTGTAACGTGCTGTCATTCAGGACTTTTAACAGCAGATGGACCTTATAGCCACCGAGATCAACAAGAATTGGACATTGGCCACCCTTGCTTGCAATGGCAAGATACTGCCCCCTAAATTGTACATTTATATCCCCGTCATACTCACCTCCCTCTTCAGCCCCACTTCCCTCATTGCTTACTGCCTCTTGGGCCTCGGCTACTTGTTGCTGCTGCCATCCTGGCCCTTATTTGAAAAGAAGGGGGAAATGCGGTCACCCCTCGGGCTGAAGTGTGGTTTGCTGGCCTGGCAGGGGAGCAGCCGCGGTAGGCCTAATTCCGCTGCCCCCATAATAGGGTGGCTGGTCGGACTCACCGCCACCCCTGAAGGAAGCTCGGCATGGGCGCAGAGTGCCCTCGGGTCTCCCCTTCTCGGCAGCCATGCTTCCGCGGCTGCCCCTCCTCCCAGATGGCGCCACCCGATGCCTTGTGGGGCGGCACCCTTCTTCTTCCTTCTCCCTAGGGCAGAAAATTCCAGTCTGCCCTTTTCCCCTCCCCCGACAGCAGCAACAGCCAGGTGTGGGCGGAAAAATCCAGCCCGCCCTTTTCCCCTCCCCCGACAGCAGCAACAGCCAGGTGTGGGCGGAAAAATCCAGCCCGCCCTTTTCCCTTCCCCCGACAGCAGCAACAGCCAGGCGTGGGTGGGAAACTCAAGTCTGCCCTCCACCCCAGCAACAGCAGCCACCAATCCCTAAACCCTGCCCCTTCCCCCAGCAACAGCGACAGCCAATCCCTAACCACCACCCCTCCCCCATCCAGTACCACCCACTGACCTTTCACCGGCAACCAATCAGAACAGGGTGTGGCTTCGACCAATCAGCCTTCCCCAGCCCCTATAAAACTGTTGCCTCTCCCTCAGTAAAGTGGACTTGCGTGTTTACCTTGTCTCCGCGGTAGTTCTTCTGCCGTGCGCCCTCCAGTCCTGAGAGCCCCCGACAAGGGCCTGGCCTCCCTTGTCCCCAGTTCGTCGCCTGCTTCTCCGGGCGACCCCTTTGTCGCCGGCTTCGCCGGGCGACCCCGTCAGCCGAACCGCGCAACCCCTTGTGAGACTGATCCCTCGTCTGCTGCCGGACCGACCCCTCGTCCCAAGTGGGACCGACCCCTCGTCCAGAGCTGGACCGACCCCTCGTCCAGAGCTGGACCGACCCCTCGTCCGCAGCCAGACCCCACCTCTACCGACCAAGCAAGCCGCCGCATTAATCTATGGGAATGCTATTTGCTTGGGTAGTGGGGAGCATTCATCCATATACCCACTTTATCAGAACAAGCAAAAACTATGTATATGAATATGCAGTATTATACTAGAAAGAAAGGTGATCGTAGAGGACTTGGGTCAGATATGAATAAGCCCTATGGGTGCGTTACATCCTGGGGTGCCTCAACCATCAATGATTCCAAAGAATTGGTTTTTTTTTTTTTTAAAGATTTATTTATTTATTTAATTTCCCCCCCTCCCCTGGTTGTCTGTTCTTGGTGTCTATTTGTTGTGTCTTGTTTCTTTGTCTGCTTTTGTTTCTTTGTCCGCTTCTGTTGTCGTCAGCGGCACAGGAAGTGTGGGCGGCACCATTCCTGGGCAGGCTGCACTTTCTTTTCACACTGGGCGGCTTTCCTCAAGGGCGCACTCCTTGTGCGTGGGGGCTCCCCCACACGGGGGACACCCTTGCGTGGCACGGCACTCCTTGCGCGCATCAGCACTGCACATGGCCAGCTCCACACGGGTCGAGGAGGCCCGGGGTTTGAACCGCGGACCTCCCATATGGTAGACGGACGCCCTAACCACTGGGCCAAAGTCCATTTCCCAAGAATTGGTTTTTAATTATTATAGATTTGAAAGATTGTTTTTTCACCATTCCTCTGCATCCTTTGGATAGAGAAAAATTTGCTTTTTTAGTACCTTCTATAAATAATCAGGCACCTATGCAAAGATATCAATGGCGTGTATTGCCGCAGGTCATGATGAATAGTCCCATTATGTGTCAATTGTTTGTGCATCAGCCTTTAGCAGTATTAAGAGAAAAATTTCTGGAGGCAATGATCATTCATTATATGGATGATACACAGTTTGCTCATTCCTCAAATGAAAAATTGCAACAATTATTTCAATATGCTGAACAAATTTTTCCTGAGTATGGATTACAAATTGCTCCTGAAAAAATTCAAAGGGATGCTCCATATTGCTACTTGGGTATGCAATTGGCTAATGGGTGTGTTAAGCCACAAAAGGTGCAGGTATGTCAGGACAAGTTGAATACTTCAAGTGATTTCCAGAAATTGTTGGGGGATATTAATTGGATCTGACCAACATTAGGGAATCCTAACTATATATTGCCTCATTTATTTCAAACATAAACAGGAGATTCAGATCTCTCTAGCCCTAGGATATTATCTGCGGAGTATGAAAAAGAATTGGCATTGATAGAGGATTGAATCTTTCAAGGGCAATTAATACAAATAGAACCTGATAAAGCTGTTGATTTGATTATTTTTTCAACTCCTCAATCTCCTACAGCTTTATTCTGGCAAGAAAGTATATTGGAATTTGTCATTTTACCTAACAATAAACAGAAAAGATTACAGACATATCTCCAAAAAATTATTTCCATTTTGGCAAAAGGCTGTGTTAGACTGTTACAATTAAAAGGTTCTGATCCAGATTGAATTATTTGTGATCTTTCTCATGAGGAAATCCATCATTTATATGTAACTAATCCCCAATGGCAAATTGCTATTAGTGATTTTCAGGGCATTATTGATAATCATTATCCTACTTCCAAGCTGTTAATGTTTTTATGGAGAACTGCTTGGATTTTACCTAACATTGTAAAAACTAATCCTGTTGGAAATGCTCATGAAGTATTTACTAATGGTTGTAGTAATGGAAAAGCAGCATATGTCACCTCTCAGAAAGAACAGGTTTGGCAGGCTCCTTATTCATCTGTCCAACATACAGAGCTCTCTGCTATTATCAAAGTTTTACAAACTTTTCAGGAACCCTTAAATATTGTCTCTGACTCAGAATATGTATGCTTAACTGCATATCATATTGAAACAGCTCATATTTTTATTACTGATGAATTGTCACAACTTTTTGCTGATCTCCAATCTCTCATTCGGCAAAGAAGTCAGCCTATATATATTACTCATATCTGATCTCATTCTTCCCTTCCTGGTCCTCTAGCTACTCAAAATGCTTGAGTGGACCTTATAGTGGGGTGTTTACAAGATGCAACCAAATATCATGTTTTGACTCATACCAATTCTAAGGGACATAGGCATAAATTTCCTCAGTTAACAAAACATCAACCTCAGGAGATTATTTGCACCTGTCCCACCTGTGGATCCTTGGTCACAGTGTCTTTTCAGGCTGAACTAATCCCAGAGGCCTGGTTCCTAATCAACTGTGGCAGATGGATGTTACTCACATACCATCATTTGGTAAATTATAATATGTTCATGTCTGTATTGACACCTTTTCTCATTTCTTATGGGCTACTGTACAAAGTAGTGAACATTTTCACCATGTATGTTCCCATCTCTGGTCTGCATTTGCTGTTATGGGCTGCCCCACAAAAATTAAAACAGACAATGGCCCTTCCTATACCAGTAAACCTTTTGCTTCCTTTTGCTCTACTTATGCTATTGAACATGTTACTGGTATTCCTTACAATCCTACAGGCCAAGCAATAGTTGAATGCAGCCATCATACTGTGAAGCATATGCTTTTAAAACAAAAAGGGGGAGAGGATGGCATTCTAACACCAAAAGACCAATTGACAAAAGTGTTATTTACCTTAAATTTTCTTAATGTGTATGATTCAATGACACCTGCAGAATGTCACTTTGAAAAGTGTTTAACACCTACAGTGGACACTAGAGATGAACATCAGCCAATATTCTGGAAAGATATCTTAAGGAATGAGTGGAAAACAGGAAGATCAAGGTATGAGGGAGAGGTTATGCTCTTGTCATCACAGAAAATGGGGAACAGATTTGGCTGTCTGCAAAGAGGATTAAACTGAGAACTAAAGAAAAGGAACAGATAAGTAAACTACTTCTGCTGATCATGGTGATGGTAATCATGAGTAAGTGAAAAGAATATGAAAATTATACGTATTGGGTTTATATACCTTACCCTCCATTGATATGAGCCTTAACCTTGAGGGATCCATCTTTCCCTATATTTCTGAATAAAACTTCCATATTTCCTGGACCTATTGATAATAGGTTGCCATCAAAACCTCAAGAAGAAGGAAAGAAAATATACAATTTAATGCTTCCTTTTGATTATAGACCTTTGTGTACTGGAATAAGTTCCCCTTGCTATGCAGATAAAAAATTGAACTATGGTAATTGTGGAAGCTAATGGTACCAAGTTATTAGTAACCTTGTTCCCTTCATATAATTCAGTTGTGAATAAAAGGCAAACTTACAATTGTCCACCCTGAGATTATGGCAATAAAGAAGGATGGCAAAAATGCCATATAGGAAGAGGATCTGTCATTTTTAATGATTCCATGGAATAGTGTGGGAAAGTGCCCCTATGGGGACTCCCAAAGAATATAATGGCAGATTTATATGATATGATCCTAACAGTAGAGGTCAACAAGTCAGTAATATGCAATATCCCTTTTTGGAACCTCTGTATGTGAATGAACAAATGGTATACACCAAGAATTATAGTATATGGAGATATAGAGGGAAATGGATATTCACCCCATGGATAAATGATACCTATAATCTAAACACACATAAAAACTTATGGGAAGTATTTCTGGGAACTGCCCCTACTTACAAATGGATTGGTAACTACAGTCAAACTGTCCAATATTTACAATTAAATCAAGCCTATCAATTAAAAGCACATGTTAGAGATCCATATGTGTTCATCACTGGAAAATAACTATAAAGACAATGTTTTGTTTTATAAAAGTGGTGCCTTGTATACATGTCTGTCAGAAAATGTATTGCAGGATGGAGACACCATCACAATGGCCAGAAGATGATGAGGTGTACGGAATCCTAATGAACCAAATTTGGCAGTCATCACCTGAAAGTCAGTTGTTGCTTCACATGGCACAAGAGACCCTGAAGCAGACAAAAAGATTTGTTGGACTTTTAATAATTAGCATAATGGGACTGATTGGAATCATTACAGCTGCTGCCACCACTGCTGTAGCTTTGCATGAAACTGTCCAGACTCAACAGTATGTGCCTGATTAGCATAAGAATGCTAGTGATTTATGGCATAGTCAGGAACATATTGATGAACAATTAAATGACAGAGTTAATGATTCAGAATTAGCAATTTTGATTCTTGGAGATCAAGTGTAAAACTTAAATCTGCTTGGAGGATTGAAATGTGATTGGAATGAGAGTAACTTTTGTATTACCCTGCTTGCTTACAGTGCTTCACTGACTGCATGGGAAAAGATTAAAAATCATTTAATAGGTCATAAAACCAACATACCCTTAGAAATAGTAGAACTGCAGAAAAGGATATTAGAAATGTCTCATAATCAAATTTATGTAGCTGATGATAAGGATATCTTTGATGATCTGATTTCACATGTTAATAAGTTTAATTCTATGAATTGGTGGAAGTCTCCACATTTTTTATCAGCACTAGGAATAGGACTCTGTGTGTTGGTCTTGTTGCTCATTATTATTGCCTGACTGGGACAATGTGTTTGGAGAAGACTACACAGTGTGGATGCTATAGGGCAAGCCAATAATTTGGTGCTTGCTAAAACCTTGCAAAAAAGATCCACATGGTCAGAGTGTTTGGCCAGTAGTCAACGACAGGTAAGACTCTCAGAGGAGAGCAACCTAAGATAGGCACAGCCACCCTGACTAAAACAAAAAGCAGGATATGTGGGAAACTAAGGCACTGTGGTGCTGTTTCCATGGTTATGCTGTTAACAAAGGAATGCAGAAAGTAAACAGGACCAAAGTTGTCTGGGGCAGGGAGTATTATGAGAAAACACACTTTGTAGTCTGAGAGGGCACTACAACCTTGTACTCTGAGATAAGATGTTAGTCCTGCAACTTGTGAGAATTTTTAGAGTCCAGCTACATGCTATTGCTTGTGCTTACAGTAGTTTGAGTATATATAATGTTACTTGTAAACAATAAAGTTGTCTGATGAGCTTGAGGAGTCAATGCTCTCAGAACCCCTGATCCCAACCTCTGTCTTTCATTCCCAATACCCTTTGGGCCGACATTTTGACAATAAACAATTTCTTCTTTCATCAATATAGGCTGCTTATATGTTTCTAAGAATTTGTCCCCTTGCTCTAAATTGTCCTTCTTGATGGCATATAGTTTTTCAAAGTATCCCCTTCTGATAGTCATTATTTCTTTGGTGTCAGTGGTGATATCCCCTCTCTCATTTCTTATTTTGTGTATTTGCACCTTCTCTCTTTCTTTCTTTGTTAGTCTAGCTAAGGATTTGTCAATTTTGTTGATGTTCTCAAAGAACCAGCTCTTAGTTTTGTTTATTTTTTTGAGTGCTTTCTTATTTTCTATTTCATTTAGTTCTGCTCTGATCTTTGTTATTTCTTTCTTTCTTTTTTCTTTAGTGTTAGTTTGTTGTTTTTTGATTTTAGCTCTTCTCTTTGATGTATAAATTTATGGCTATGAATTTCCCTCTTAATACAGCTTTTGCTGCATCCCATAAGTATTGATATGTTGTGTTGTCATTGTGATTGGTTTCAAGGTAGTTACTGATTTCTTTTGAGATTTCCTCCCTGACTCACTGTTTTTCTAAGAGTGTATTGCCAAACTTCCATATCTTAGCACCTAATCTGGTTCCCTGGCCCTTGCAGATTTCCAGCTTAATTCCACTGTGGTCATAGAAATTATTTTGTATGATTTCAATCTTTCTGAATTCATTGGAACTTTCTCTGTGGCCTAGCATGCGGTCTTTCTTGGAGAGTGATCCATGGGCACTTGAGAAGAATGTATATCCTGCTGTATTTGGGTGTAACGTTCTGTGTATGTCTATTAGGTCCAGATCCTCTTATATTATTCAAAGCTTTTGTTTCTTTATTGATTCCCTGTTGAGATGTTCTGTCTAATGGTGATAACAGTGTATTAAAGTCCCCCACTATAATTTAGAGACATCTATTCCTTCACTTAGCTATTCCAGTGTTTGCCTTATGTATTTGCAGGTACCCTGGTTAGGTACATAAATGTTTATAATTGTTCTTTCTTCTTGAAAGATTATCCCTTACACTAATATGTAGTGTTTGTCTTTGTCTCTCACACTAGTTTTGCATTTAAAGTCTACTTTGTCCAATATTAGTATAGCTACTCCTGCCCTTTTTTGGTTATTGTTTGCTTGTAAGATTGTTTTCCAGCCATTCACTTTCAACCCCTTGAATCTCTGGGTCTAAGATGGGTTTCTTGTAGACAGCATATAGATGAGTCATATTTCCTTATCCATTTTGCCAATCCATGTCTCTTGACTAGTGAGTTTAATCCATTAATGTTCTGTATTATTACTCTGAAGGAATTGCTTACATTAGCCATACTTTCTTTGGATTTGTGTATGTCATATGTTGTTTTTATCTCCATTTTTGTCTTTTTAGTTGTTCTTACACTGTCCTCCAACTCTGTCTCTCCTGTTTTTTCTTTCCTCCTGCAGAACTCCCTTTATTATTTCTTAAAGTGTATGTTTCTTGTTGGTATACACTCTTAGTTTCTGTTTATCTGTGAATATTTTTAACTCTCCATCATTTCTGAATGCCAGCTTAGCTGGATAGAGTATTCTTGGTTGGAAATTTTTTTTCTTTTAGTACTTTGACTATGTCATACCACTGCCTTCTTGCCTCCATGGCTTCAGATGAGAAATCAGCACTTAATCTTATTCAGTTTCCCTTGTATGTGATGGTTCTCTTTTCTCTTGCTGCCTTCAGTATTTTCTCTTTGTCTTGATAATTTGACAAGTATATGTCTTGGAGTAGGCCTGTTGGGGTTTATGCTGTTTGTGGTGTGTTGCACTTCCTGGACATGTACATGCATCTCCCTCAACAGGTTTGGGAAGTTTTCAGCCATTATTTCCTCCAACATCCCTGCTGGATTTTTTCTAACTTTTTATCTATCAATTCTACTATCTGTTTGATTCCACATGTACTGTGTCCCACATAAATGATTCTTTCCTCTGCCTCTTCAAATCTGCTGTTATTTGCTGAGAGTCTATTGGATTGTGCCATTCATCAACATCATATCCATTATCTTTTTGTGTATGTTTACAATTTCTTCTGTTTGCTCTCCAAGTGTTTTCTTAATATCTTTATTTTGTTTTATTTCTCTCACATCCCCCCCCCACCCCAGTTATCTACCTTCTGTGTCCATTCTCTGTGTGTTTTTCTGTGTCCACTTGCATTCTTGTCCATGGCACTGGAAATCTGTGTCCCTTTTTGTTGCATCACCTTGCTGTGTCAGCTCTGTGTGTGTGTGGCACTACTCCTGGACAGGCTGCACCTTTATCACATGGGGTGGCTCTCCTTGTAGTGTGCACTCCTTGCACATGGGGCTTCTCTACACCCCTGTATGGCACGGCACTCCTTGCACACATCTGGACTGCTCATGGGCCAGCTTCACCACACGGGTCAGGAGGCCCTGGGTTTGAACCTTGGACCTCCCATGTGGTAGGCAGATGCCCTATCCATTGAGCCAAATCCACTTCCCTTAATATCTTTCATCTTTTCCTTCTCTTCATTAAGTTGACCCATGATATTTGTTTGGAGAGCTTTGATTAGTTGTTTGATGTTCTGCTCCTCTTCCTGGTTTTTAGTTTGTTGGATTAGGCCATGTCTTCCTTATCATTTGTATGCTTTGTAATTTTTTGTTCCTGTCCATTCATCATTTTATCTTAATGGGTTTGTCCAGTTGATTAGCTTCTCTGTCTAGTCTTGGGGCTTTTTTAGGTGCTTTGTGTGTGTATATGTGTGTGTGTTAAGTCTTCTCTTTGAGACTTTGTTCTCCTTATTCTATTTCTTTGTTGTTGTCTAAGTTTCCTTAAAGGAAAAAGATTAGGGCCAGGGAAAGCAAAAGAGGTAGGAGAAGATAAAGAAACAGTATAACAGTAATATTGATAGTTAATGTTAGCAGAAGAACCATATAAGACCTAGGAGAATGAATATTAAAATCATGTAAGCTGTGTAGAGTTATAACAATAAAGTAGTGGAGTACCTACAATGAGATGGGAAACTGAATATGGAGAAGAATATAGTATGAGTTAAAAGGCCAGTGTGAGCAGCAGAGAGGGAAAGAGAAAAGAAAGGACAATAACATAAAGAGTGACTAAAAGATAGAAAACAGAATAGAGGTGTTAGAAATAAAAAGCAAAAAATTGGGGGCTTAAAAAAATAGAGGTGGGATGTAAAAGCAACAACAGAAGATGGAAGAAAGAAAGATGTAAAGGAAAGGGGATATCGTTGGTAGCCAAAATGAGTACACACAGGAAAGAGGAAATCTAGGTTGAGGACTCACCACAAACAAGAAACACTGACAACAACACCTAATAGAAAAAAAGCAAAAAAAAAAAAGTGGGGTTGGAGGGATAAAGAGGAAGGAAAGACCAGAAAACAAACAAAAACCAGAGAAGCCCTCAAGCAAGGAGTCCTCTTTGCAACTGAATAAACTTCTTAGGTGTCTGTCCTTCCCCCTTTCTCCCTTCCTCACTTCTCTCTCTCCCAGAGCAGCAGAAAGCCCATGTGAGAGTTCCCCTCTGAGATTCAAATGGGACCCTGGTGAACCCACTCACCACAGAAAATAATGACTCTCAGTCTCTTTGAAAGTGAGACTTGCCAGGAACCCTAAATATGCTACTGGAAACCTACCAAGACCTTCCTACTTTCCCCCTCCCTTAGGTTTATCTCACAGGTCTAGTTAATTGCCTGACTCCACCTTCTTCCAGACCAATTTTCCCTATCCCAGGGCATTTAGGTAAATCAGGCTGCCTCCACAGATTCACCTCTCCTCTCTTCCTAGCCTCTACCCAAGTCAGCTGGTACACTCCTTCAAACTCAAAAAGGGGGGACCAGACAACTGAACCCATACTCCTTGGGCCCCTCTGCACCCCTCACCAGAACCTTCCTACTCTCAGAGTTTCTCCGAGGCCAGCAGGCTTGGGGAATGCTGTGGTTTGGGGAACACTGGGTTCAGTGAATGTGGGCTTAGGGAATGTGGGCTTGGGGAATGTGTGCTCAAGGAAAGCAGGGTTCAGGGAATGTGGGGTTTGGAGAATGCAGGTTTGGGGATCACATCTTTGGGGAACAAGGGACTCAGGAATGCTGCCATGTGCTAAGTGGTGTTCAGGGAATGCTGCAGCTCCCAGACCTAGTGAAGCAGGCTAGTAAGACAGGGAATTAATAGGTGGATCCGGAACCTGGCAAAGAGTTCACATGGACAAGAGTTACCCCCAAGATGGCTGCTGGAAGATGCCCACCCCCAAGATTCTGCTATCTAGAACAAAGACTTCTTCCTGGGAGCAAGGAAAAGCCCCAGATATTCCCTAGCAACTCTATCATTGAGTCCTCACTAAGGGATTGATGGGTGGGATAATCAATCAGAACAGCAAATAGCCAGAACCCCTCCCCTGCCATTAGCAAAGGGGTGGGATAATTAACAATTTAAAAGCCAGGCACAGGCCTGAGTGCAGGCTCTTGCCCTGCTCTCTTGCCTGTGGACCTGTCCTGCCCTCTGTGTGCCACCCTTGCCATTTTTCCTCTACCATTTGGCCACACAAATAAACCTGGGAATTTATAATCTATAATGGGGAATTGTAGCTTGTAAATCAGCCCTCTTCATCCCTTTTCACCCCCTTCATCTCGACCTGGGACCCCTGCTCTGTTATTTTCTCCCATTTCTCTTCCCTCCCTACCTGAATAAATTACTAACCTAACTCACCTGGCATGTTCTTGAAATTCATTTCTGCAGCATAGCCAAGAACCTAGATATAATCTGCTAACACTAGGGGAAGGGCTTAGGCTTCCCACAGCTTTGGGTACAAGCACCAGAAACCTGCAGTTATATTTTGAACAATCATTCCTTTTGTTGCTCTCTCTCCAGATCAATGCCCAGAAACCTCCTGCTTTGTGGGTTCCCAAAACACCTCACTCAGGTAGAATTCTGTCCCCACTCAGCCAGTTTTTTGCAAGAGAGATGATGAGGGTGCATTCATTTGGACGCCATCTTGCCCCAACTCTCCATCTTTTTATAACTTTACTTTCTCAGGGTCATGCCAGCCACCTCTGATGTGTCTTCCCTAAGTGGATTAAACTTTCATATTTCTTACTCCCACTTTATTAGTCAATGGCCTCAATGGCTGGAACTAATTCCTTTATTTTCTGGTGATACAGGGTAGATTCAAGTTTTGTGGGACCCAAAGTGTGAGAATGCTGAGGTCTTGGTTAAGGTGCAGTCATCATTTGGGAAAAAGGCACAAAGAATTATGATCCAGAGAATAACCTCATGTACTTGAAATTAAGAAGAACTTAGCATTCCCTTAGCTCCTGTTTTGTGTCTCAGAGCAGGAGGGAAAGGAGGTAGGAGTAGCAATCAGTGTCAGAGCTGGATAAAGAGAATGTATTAAGTAGGTCAGCAAAAAGATATAAAAGAACAGTTTAATAAAGAATAATTTGCCTCATTTATTTGGAGATGATGGTCCCCTGACCCCATTGTGTTGTATCTTTTGTGTTTTTCTTTTCACCTTCATGTTCATACAGGTTCCTGCAACACCGAAGCTTTCTTGGGGGCCCTTTGTTACCTAAACTGCAAAATATATCTTTGTTTTCCAAACTGCACAAAAGGATGTGATCACGAAAGCACATAACTAAGGTCCCTCATATCCTTTCAGAGTCATGGAAGGAACCTGTGGCAAATGAAGGGCTCTGAGGCTCAAGATTCAGTAACTTCATGGGAAATTGGCCTTTGGATATGGTTTTCTGAAGTCATAGGTCCAGAAGCATCCACTTGTTCTGGATCCACTGCTGGGCCAATTAGACCACAGACTGTGGACTTTGTCCTGCAGGCCTCTCCACCTGCAGGACAGAACAGGCTGGTCTCATGTTTAAAACACATGACAGCAGCTTCATGACTCCTCTTTGAAAGGGAACTCCTCTCACCCTATGCTGTGTCCTCACTGTTCACTCCCCAGCCCAACAGCCCACACTCTCTCACATCTCCAGCCTTTGCTTACACTGTTTCCTAATCCTACAGTCTCTACCTCCCAGGTTTCCTTCCCTGGCCAGCTCTCACTTTTCCTTCAGGAGTCCCAGGGTAGAGCATTCCTCTGGGAAGCCCTGAGCATGGAATCTTCCTCCACAATCCATCAAATCCCAGCACTGCTAGGTAATGCCATTCTTGCTTCTGAAGCCTCCTGTAGGGATGGGGGGGGGGGGTGCGACTCAAGCTGTGGAAAATGCGGTAGATGGAGAAGGCAGACTGCTGCTTTTAGGATGGCAGCTGAGCACATCTATCCATCTCCCCATCATCCAGAATCCTCAAGATGATAGATAAGATGTTTTAAAAAACCAGAAGCATAACCACACCTGAAAGCAGAAGGGGTGGTACTGGGGACTCAGAAACTGCTAGGGAACCCTGACAGATGCAGAACAGTCAGGATGAGATCAAAGAGAACACACACCACCCAGCGCAACCACACAAGAAGGGTCCCCCTCCTGTGCAAGGAGAAGCTGAAGAAGGGGGTGGCTGGCACAGATTTGGAGTATCACAGAGAGCATAAGCCAGGAAGTCCCTGTCCAAGTGTCCCCGACCCCCTCCAAGAACTGAAAACAGCCCTCAGCAGTACTGAACCTTAAGACAAGCAGTTGTGTTTTACTGGTGGTCAGAGGGGACACAGGCATAATCATCCTGAGGATTATCTGATTAATCAGCCACCAGAACCATGCCTATGTCTGGCTCCATGAGCAGTCTCCCCTTTCTGTGCTGCCAGAAGGGTGCCCCAAAGCACTGTGCCTTTGTCTGCAATGGCCCAGCTGCCCTGCAGAGCCATCGACCACTGAGGGCCACATGTGAAGAGGCCTGGTCAGGAAAAATCTTTCCAGGCCATCCCAGCTCTGCTGCCAAATCCTGTGACTCTGTGGGCTCAGGAAGCCTGTGGGTCTCAGTGTGGTCACTTGGGAACTGAGGGTTGGACTGGTTGGAACCATGGACATTGCCCATGGTCACAGCATCAACCACATTGGGAATAGTCTTTTCATGGGTCTGAGTCCCCACTAGATGGGTAGTCCTTTGAGGACAGGAACCCTCTCATTCATCTCTGGGTGCCCAGCTCCTGGCCTAACATCTGGCAATAGCCAGAGAGGGGTTCCTCTTACCACAGAGCAATGGAGGGGATTGGGGTTGAGCAAGGTTCATGGTTCCAGCTGGAAGGCTGAGGTCAGGGGCTTCCCCCGCAGGAAGAAATGAATCAAACAGGTTGTGCGGGGGGAGTTCCTGGGTGCCACAAGGGGTTCCTTAACAGGGAAAGCCTTTGGAATGGCTGCAGGGATGGCAGGGGGCCAGGGAGGTCCTCAGAGAGAGCCAGCTCAGCTTCCCAAGCTGCAAAAGTGGGAAGCCTGGGGTCCGTAGTTCTAGGAAACTAAGGCTGAGAAGTTTTCAGGACTGGGCCTTGTGGGGCACCTGAGAGCCTGGACTCATTCCCACCCCCACCCAATGCCACAGGGTGTCACCCAGGACATTGTCCCGTAAATGGGGACATTCCTCACCAAACTCAACATGCAGGGCACTGTCACAAAGGATTAGGTCGGGGCAGGGTGGGAAAGGGACCCTGAGTTTTGGGAGGAGAGGCCCCTCCCTGAGCCTTGAGCTCTCATCAATGGGCACATTTTGTCTCCTGAGAGCCTCACAGCTCCCCTGGAAGCTGGAGTGCATTGGCCTTCTTACAGACTAGTACATGGAGGTTGGAATAAGCCTCCAGGTCGGGTCTCCTACTGAGGCAGCAGTCACCTGGCTGCTAAAGTGCATGAGGTGTGGGCTGATCTGGGCACAGCTTCTCCTCAGGCAAGACCATGAGGGAGAGTGCAGTAGGGCCCATTCTAGGTCAAGCAACCCACAAGTAACCGAGTAGTCCATTATGGCCTACAGTCTCTCCACTGTCATCAGAGAGCTTTGGGTTGGGAGGTCCCTCAGCCTCTGCCCCAGGTTCCCCTTTTCTGGGGCCCAGAACCCTGCACAGGTCCAGGTTCTGGTGTGTGGGCTGCCCTGCCCCCTGCTGGGCCCTCATGGTAGTTCAGGAAGAAGGAATGGGGATGGCAGGTAAGAAACTAGAGGACCCTTTCTGAGGGACATTGTCTATCCTTAAAGGGAGACTGATCCACTTTCAAAAGTGGAGGAAGGTGGGCAGCCGTATTACTTCTTGTGTGGGTGTGTGTGATGGAAATGAGAGACCCACCTGGGCAGGACATTCGCTGGCTCCATCCTCCTTTTAGATTTATGGGGAGAGCCTCAGTCTCAGAGACTGGGGAGACCTGTTGGAATGGAGAGTAGGGGTATGTGGGTGACACCGAGGTCAATTTCCTGGAGAAGGCACGATATGAACCTGATTCTGAGTAGACATTGGGGCATGGATGGGAGTGGAGGTGAGGAGGGGGCCCCATGTGAGCAAAGACCCAGCCTCTGCCTTGTTCCCCCAACAAGTCCACCCAGGCCTCATCTAGTTCCTGTCCTCCCTTCTGTCCCCCAGAATACCTGGTGATTGTCAAGATCCAGCTGCTTCCCAAGGCCAGCCTCAAACAAGAAAGCACAGCTCCTGCTGCCTTCCTTCTCCCCATCTCCCTACCTTCAAGAGGGAAATCCTATAAGGACTAGAGGCTCCCACAAGGCCTACCATTTGGCTGTTTTAATTTAGTAGAGGCCCAAGGTATGGCAATGACTTTGATTCAGTGATGCTTGTGGTCTCCCTCCCTTTGTCCACCTCTGTCCACCTCTCTTCTTTCCTCTCACTGCCCCTGCCCAGCCTCAGCCCAATCAAGAGAGGAGGATCAAAAAGAAAAATACTGGGGATGCAGATCACTTCTGGCTTGAATTTCCCCAAATCAGAGCTCACTGTTTTCCTCTTAGAAATGAAAACGAAAGAAAAAGTCAAACCACAAACCCATGAACTTTAGAAGCTGGTGATTTCATCTCAACAACCCAGTTTTCCTGATGTCCTTATGCCCCTTCCCCCACCTAGCAGCCAGGAAGGGAGGAAGGGAAAACTAGCAAATGTGGAAAAATGTGTCATTCTAAATTCATTCATACCTGTTTTACTACTTTTAGATTTCAAGGACCCACGTATTATTCATTCTTTTGTTAACCCATCCATCCATTCAAGAATTATGCAGTGATCTCCTACTATGTGCTGGGCTTAGGAGACACCATTGAACAAAGGGGAGATGCCTCCCCTTGCCCAGCCTACATTTTTGTCTTTGGTGACAGACAATAAAGAATAACCAAAATAAATGAGAACATTATATCATGTATTAGGAGGGAATAAGGACTGTGGATAAAAGGAAAAAGAATGAAGAAAGAGGGATCTGAGTGTGGGGATGGGGAGTTCAAGCCACATATAAATAAGTTGGACAGAAAGGCCTCCTGAAGCAGGTAGGATTTCCGCAGAGCCTGGAGGGAGGTGAGGCTGTTTGTCAAGTGGGTCTGGGGAGAGCAGGGAGCCTGGGTGAGCCTGCCAGGTCAGCATGGGGCCATGGCAGCCTCTGAGGCAAGTGCTGTAGGGCTGGGTTCACACTGCCATGAAATAGGGAGCCATTGCCAGGCTTTGCACAGGAAAGTGTTCTGTTCCAAGTTAGGCTTTAAAAAGTCCACACCCCTAGAGCAGTGACCAGGACTGTTTATAGTCCCTGAATTTTAGATTAGCTGGGTCCTCAGAGGCCCCATCTCACCCCCTAATTTGCAGTCCAGGACACTGAGGCCCAGATTGGAAGATGTCCCCTCAATTCACAGGCCTCCCTGGTGGGGGAATCCAGGTGAGAAGCCCACCTTCTCACCTCTGCTGTGTGCCCTGCCTGGGGCTGGACCTCAGGGAGACCCTGCTGTAGGTAGACCCTTTGCCTGGCTCTAGACCTCCCCCTGAATGGGTCACTGTGGAAGAATGAAGGGTGTCCCCTGACATAGGCATGTTCTGAATGTTAATCCACCTTCCTGTGGACCCGCTGTAAATGGAACCTCTTGAAGATGTTATTTTTAGTTAAGATGTGGCCAAGCTGAAAAGAAAGTGATGGAGAACCTTAGGGAAATGGCATGTAAGAACTATTCATTCAGAAGAAATTAAACTAAATATGAAAATGTTCAACCTCATTAATTTCACTAGTAACCCAAGAAATGCAAGACACTATTTTTAAAAATCAGATCCAATTAACCCACCAAAGAAAAGAATTATAGCCATTGTTAGTCAGGATCAGTGAAACAGGAATTCTCATTTCCTGCTAGTAAGGGGACAAATTTTCTGAAGAGATTTTAAAATGCTGTTATATTTGCGTCCTGTAATGGAACTCTTAGAAATTGATCCAAACAAAAAATTGGAAATGAGGATGGAGACTTATGCATAACGTATTTTTCATGGTGTTGTTTACAGTGGAGAGAAACAGAACACCATTTAATGTCCAAAACTAGGATCATGGGTAAATATATAATAGTACTTCTGTACCTGAGACTGTTGAGTCATCTTTTAAAGTTGTATTTTCAAAAACTAATGTATGTAATGGCATAACCTAGTCCACTCCATTGTTTTGGGCAATTTAATTTCTCTCCTGCTGTGAATTAGAAACAATGACATGGCTGCTGGGATAGACTAAGGAATACAGTGAAAGACTCTTGTCCCTGGGCTAACCTCCTGCACCATCCGACCTTTCCCTCAACCTTCTGTCATCCTCTGGATGCCACCCTTGGTTTTGAGCTCTACCTCCAATCCCCTTATTGCCTGAGATCAGTTCTGACCTTCTCCCTAACATCATATCACTATCAGCCTTAAGTCTCTAACCAAGAAATAAGCCCCTTTCCAGGACCTAAGACTCTGCCTCAGTCTCTCCCACTCTGCCAGGCTGGTGCCTTCCTGGCAGACAGGTCTTTGCTGCATTCTTCAGGCAATTAACAAACAGCTCCACAGCCAGAACCAGTCTGCCCAGACCTCTAAGCACTGGCTAAATTTAAAGTTGTCCTTGGCATCTGACAACTTTGAGACAATTTTATTTGGGCAAAACTAAAATTTGGAAGAGAGAGAAGTAAACCCAGCAAGATATGAATCTACATTCCTCACTTGGCCCATAGGTTATTTCAAAGTGTGATGCTTAGTTTCTAGATATTTGGAGGTTTCCCAGATTTCTTGATGTTATTGGTATTGAATTTAATTCCACTGTGGTCAGTGAACATACTCTGTATGTTTTCCATCTTTTCAATCCATTGAGACTTGTTTTATGGCAGATACGATCTATCTTGCTAAATACTCCAAGTACACTTGAAAATAATGTGTATTCTGCTGTGGTTGAGAGAAGTATCCTACAAATCACAATTAGGTGGAGTTCTATGTCCTTGCTGGGTTTTTCTACTTGTTCTTTTAATCATCAAATGGAGATATTGAAATTTCCAACTGCAATGTGAGTCTGGCTAATTTTACTTTAGTTCTAGCAATTTTTGCTTCATGTATTTTGAAACATTGCTATTTGGTATGTAACTATTTCGGATTGTGTCCTCTTGATGATAAAGCCACTTTTTCACTATGAAATGGTCTTTACTCCTGGTAATACTCCTTACTCTGAAATTTATTTCATCTGATATTTTTAAAAGTATATTTCTTATTTTTAAAAAGATACTTAGATTATATAAACCTTACATAAAAAATTAAGAGGATTCCTATATGTGCTGCTCACTGCAACTCCCTCATCTGATATTAATATAATTACTCTTTTTAGATTAATATTCAAAAGTATATATATTTCTATCCTTTGACTTTTACTCTAGCCACATCTTTACATTTAAAGTGGGTTTCTTACAGATAACATATAGTAAAAGGGACTTGCTTTTTTTTATCTAATCTGATCATCTCTGCCTTTTAGTTGGTGTCTTTAGAATTTAGACCATCTGGCTATTTTCTATTTGTACTTTTTCATTTTCACTACTTTTCTCCTCTTTTGATGACTTTTTGGGGGAATTGAGTATTTTTCCAATATTGCATTTTTTCTCCTTTAGAGGCTTATTAGATATATCATTTGATTTTTTAGTGATAGCTCTAGGGTTTGTAATATACATCTTTAACTTATCACAGTCTATTCAAGTAATACTAACTCACTTTATAACCAGTATAAAGTATCTAGTACTAAACCCTTATGAGAATATACTTCCATTTCTCCCCTCCTGATCTGTATTCTACTGTTACCACACATTTTAAACCTTGCTGGTGGGTCCACAATGGCCTTACATCTAGAGCTATTTTGGCTCCTCTACTGAGGCTCTTTCCTTGATTTTGTGTGTGTAAAGAGGCCTTTCCACTCTTTCCACTCCTGGCTCCACATGAGCTGTGTGGACTGCTCTGCCTGCTCCTTTGGTGGTTCTTACCCCACACACAGTGGTTTCCACTCATGCATGTACTTATCGAAGGCTCAAGGGGACCACTTCATATCTCTGGAGATTTCCCTCTGTCCAGCTCTCTCCTCAATGGCACTCTGTCCTGTGAATTCTAACCACCTTGGCTCCCCCAAATTCTGAATTCTGCTTAACTCAAGGAGAGCACCAGGCTCTGTTTGGCTTTCCCCTCACTACGCTGTAGCACAGAAAGTCACTCTAGGGCTTACCTTGTTTGTCTATCTTCTTTCAGGGATCACTGCCCTGTGCTGACTATTATCCAATGTAGGAAAGCTGCTAGTTCATACATTGTGTCCATTTGTAGTTGTTTAAGGCAACTGGTCTCTGTTACTCTATTATGGCTAATAGAATCCTCCACAACCCTCAGTTAAAATAAGAAAAGCAAACCATGCCAACAGCAATAGAACTGTATTTGTTTCTAAGTTTAAAATGAGAAGGAATAGAACACCTAGACCCACCTCCATGGCTGAATCCGTTTTGATCTTACTTAGGTAAAGATATTAAAACAAAGAGGGAAGGGCTTATAATTCTATTAGTTTAAAGACATCAAAACTTTTGAAATAATCCAGTTCATCTCCCTCATTTTGAATATGAGGAATCAAATCTTAGAGATGTTAAGGAATTGTCAAAGGTCATATTAATTCTGGGCCTAACAGGGAGTAGAACAGAAGTATCCCCACAAACAAGCCAATAAACCATGTTACTTCTGTCCTGCCCAGAAATAATATTATAATTACCATTTTCTTTAGCACTTTAAAATATTACTTAAACTTCTTGACAACCTTAGTAATGTCAGGGTAGATAGAACTATTACCACCACTTTTCAGTTAAATAACCTGCTTAAATGACTTGTCTAAGACAGCAGTGCTCAAATTTTGGGCTCTGAAGCTCCTCTAAGGCATCTGCTAGGTCAAAACTATTTTTAGAATATTAAGTTATCATTTGCCTTCTTTTTTTAACATGTTGATATTTGTACTAATAGTGTATAAGCAAAGATGAGTGAAACCTCTTGCCTCTTAGCATGAATCAAGCCAATGACAACTAGGAATTCTCTATGGTCTTGCCAAGTTTTAACTTCTTACATCTCTGTGGTTTAAGGTAGATTGCACATGGTCAATATGGTAATTGTTTTTTTAAAGGAATTGTTTTCTTGGGCACCTTAAGTTCCAATTTCTATGTACTGCAATGGGACTGACCACGTAGAATTTAACCTATTTTCTGCATGTACTTATAGATTGTGGTAATAAGTTAAATGACTGAAACTAAACTGCCACTGATAAATGAAGTAACTCTTTGCCTCCTTCAAGGGAAATTACATGCTTTGTATTAATGAAAAATATGTTTTCCAAAGCTGCAGTGGTGGGAGTAGGGGACGGGATTGGGTAGAGGCAGATTCGGGATGTTGATGGAAGGCTAGTTCAGAGATATTCTAAACTAGCAGCAATTTAGGCTCCTTTGGTGTTTGGGAGAGAGGATAAGCTCAGTCTGGATTGAGTAGGCAAATTTGGAGACTCACATGGTCAAGGAGAAGGCCACCAGTAGCCTCGACTCTGATAAGGAATTTATATTTTCATCATTTGGGAGATGGGAGGGCAAGCCCCAAGACCTTGAGCTGAGGCAAGATGGTCCAAACATAACTCACAGAAGTATTTTCTTCAGAGGAAGCTGTTAGGAACTGTCTCCTGAGGCAGAGAGCATGAATTCCAAATCTACACACCATAACTGATCAATCTATAATCATTTATTGACATTCATTTTATGATTAAAATTTTATGTAGATAAAGTATTTCTATCCTTCAAAAATATCAGTCTTGAGATTATGGTTATAGTTGGGACCCTGAAGCCAGGTCACCTGGTCACAAATCCTAGCTCAGCCATTAGCTGTAGGACCTTTGGATACCCCTCTCTATGCCTTAGTTTTCTTATCCATGAAACGAGAACAGTAATACTATCCACATATCAGAGCTGCTGGGGTTTGAGATGAACTAGTTGATGAAGAGAGTTCAAGTCCTAGACACAGGACCAGGTGTCACCAGGATTGTTATGTGGATGACTCATTAGACAGGACGAGCACAGGAGACATGGAGAGACTTTGTTTCTGAAGCCACAGCCCCAGAAGAGAGCCCCACTCCAGCACATATTGCAGTGATGCCAGAATGCTGAGTGCTGGCCTCCTCCCCTGCATCCTGGGCATGTCAGGCCCACTTGGCAGAAGTCATCCAGCTCTATATGGACCCATGTAATGACTATTTCTTCCATCTTCAGTCCCTGCTTCTTCCACCCCACAGTGTTCTCCCTGGTTTTGGATGCAGGGTATCTTCAGGAGCTGAAATTGGAGCTTCATCCTCTCTTGAGCCCTTTCAATCATGCCCTCAGCCTCCTGCCAGTCCACCCCTCTTCTGATGATGTCATTCATTCTCTCACAGGCTTTTTTGCCAGTGATTTGAACCATCCCTGTCAAAAAAAAAAAAAAAAGACAGCCTCAGAAACACTACAGCAAGGACTTAGATATCTTCAGCATCAGGGAAAAAATATGTGTGCATATAGTTACATATAAGTATATGTACATATAAGTATAGGTACATAAGTGTGCATATAGGTACATATAAGTTCATATTTATGTACCTATATACATATATGAAGGAAGAGAGGACACCATTTCCACAGTGGTGGAGATAGTTTAAAAATACAATAATACAAGCAAATAACACTCTCATACTGAGATAATTACTATCATTCAGGAAATTTGTGTGAATTAAGCAGAAGTTTACAAAATCCAGTCCCTCTTTCCTCCCCCACAATGGGGCCACCAAAAGAAAAAGGCTCTGGAAAGTGAATTTACATGTACTTAAAGAAAGTAAGAATGAAACTAGACCACAGACTTTGGAGTCTAATTAACTAAGATTCATCATGGAGAGGAGAAGCAAGGTATTTAGATAAGGAAAGAAAAGAAAGGGGTTCATTAATGGCCTTTCCCAAGACTCTTGTCATTATTTTGACTTGGGACACAAGGGGACAAAAATTTTTGAGGAGGGAGTGGTAGTAAAAGATGCCAATGGGGTGGACAGAAAGTCCCCAGAGGAAATGGCGATGCTGCTCTCTTGGGTCTGCACCTTCATAACAGGACTTCAGGACCTTCTGAACAGAGGTGCTGAGATACTTAGGATGTCACCTCCCAGCCTCCCAGGATGGTACTTACCTGGGAAGCCAGGGTTAAAAAGGCCCTTTGCTGCAATTCCTTCCAGAGCCACAAGTGGGTGTTCCCATGTGGCAGGAATCCCCTTGTTATAGGTCGTGGTTTTTTGCCTCCAGGCTGTCTCCACTGCTGGGCTGCAAGCTTTTCAGACCAGAACTTTGTCATAAGACTCTTTTAAACAAAAGTGCTTCCTACAGCACCTGGCACTGAGGAATCACTCCGTAAATATTTGCTGAGTTGAACTCAAGCACATGCAGGGCAGCCTTGAATGGGATGGTCCTGGAACAGGCCCTTTTGGGTGGGGACACAGGCTATTTCTCCAGTGCTGTCACGTAAGTCAGGGTGGGCCTGGAAGAAAGTAAGCCACGTACAGGAATTTTAGGGACTCAAAACTAAAATGTGATACTTTAACTTTCTTTCAGCTTCACTACTTTGGATGACACTTCATATCACTGAAAAAAATGATGAAGACATTAATGAAAATGTTAAATGATTCAGTTTTTGTAAACCTAAGAATTCTCAGCTTTTACTGTCAGTTGCTTTCCAGTGGAACAAACTTGACATGGGTGTCCTGCTGATCTGTAGCAGCTTGTCCCTCTCACCTACCCCTTTATGGCTTTTCTTTCTTTCTTTCTTTCTTTCTTTCTTTCTTTCTTTCTTTCTTTCTTTCTTTCTTTCTTTCTTTCTTTCTTTCTTTCTTTCTTTCTTTCTTTCTTTCTTTTCTTTCTTCTTTCTCCTCATGCCCCTCATTATTTGCATGCACTGTCTGTGCTCTGTGTCCATTCATAGCCTGTTCTTCTGTGTCTTCTTGTCCTCTCTTTAGGCAGCACTGGGTACTGATCATGGGACCTTCTGGAGTGTGAGAGAGGTTCTCAATCATTTGTGCTATCTCAGCTCCCTGGTTTGTTGCATCTCTTATTGTTTCTTCTCTGCGACTCCTTTTTTTTTTTGAATGTTACATTCAAAAAATATGAGGTTACCATATACCCTCCACCCCCCTCACCCCACTCCACCCTCATAAAGAAACCCCTCACCACCTTGGCACACTCATTGCACTTGGTGAATGCGCTGCAGAGCACCACCACACCACATGGATAACAATCCACATTGTAGTTTACACTCTCCCCCAGTTCACACAGTGGGTTATAGCAGGATATATAATGTCTGTGACTCCTTTTGTTGCTTCATCTTGCTGTGCCACCTTTCTGCATTGGCTAGCACTCCTGTGTGGTCCAGCACTTCATGTGGGCAAGCTCATTGTGTGGGCCAGCTTGCCTTCACCAGGAGGCCCCAGGAATTGAAACCTGTACCTCCAATATGGTAGACAGGAACCCAATCACTTGAGCCACATCTGCTTTCCATAATACCTGAACCAGAAAGGTTCCCAGCCTTACAGAAGAAAGCAGAGCAAAATGTTAAGAGACATTAGTGGCTACTGTGGTGTTAAATAGAAACTAGCTGAAGGCCATGAATACATTTCTAAGCAAACAGAAGGTAGATGAACTCTAACAGTTACCAAATGCTAAGAATGTGCCAGGCAGTGTGACTGTCCTAAGCCCTTGACTTAAAAAAAAATTTTTGTGAAGTTGATATAATAATCCCCACTTTACAGATGAGAAAACTGAGGTTCAGAGAGGATCACTGATGTGTCCAAGGACACACAGCTAATAAGTGGCAGAGCTATGTTTTGTCTAACTTAAAAATTCATCAACTTTGCACTGCCCAGTTGTTTCTACTTGAAAGGGTGGAACTTGACTTATACTTTAAAAGACAGGTGACATTTAGGGAAGTGAAAAGAAGGAAGAGTTATTCACCATGGGCATAATATAGTGAACAAAGTTTCAGAGTATCCCAGGAGTAAGAAGTAGCACATTGCAGAGGAGAGAGCATAGGCTTTAAAATCTAGCTCTCTACTTATAAGCTGGATGACATTGGAAAGTTTGTGTAATTCCTCCAAATTTCAGATTTTTCTATGTAAAAAGACAGAAGTCACTTAATGGGGTTATTGGGAGAATTCAATGCTATAATGCTTGCAAAGTGCTGAGCACAGAGTTTGGCACATCACAGTAACTTTCCTTCCCAGCAGGCTGACTGAAGGAGAGGCCCATACTAGGCTACAGGGCAGGAAAGACTGGAAAAGGCAGCTGGAGAGAGGCAGAAATGTCTCAAATGACACTCTCAGGAATTTGGAATTTATCCCACAGACTTCTAAACAGGGGTCAGATGGCCATAGATAGAAAGTGTGATCCAAAATGTGTATAAAGAAACTGTCAGAAAAGCAGGGGTGGAAACTGTGGGTGCTGAGTAAGACACAAGTAAAGGTAGGAGAATGGATGGAGCAGCAGCAGGGGATTGATCACATGAAATCCCAGAGGTGAAGGAGAAGGACATTGGGGACAGGAGCTACATGTACAGATTAAGAGATTCTGTTTCTGTTAATGGAGAAAGGGACTGGAAGTTAGGGGAGGAGAGAAAGAGGGGGAGCACCAAGGAGTTACACCCTCAACCCATGCCACCTATGTGAGCATTCAGGGTGTCAAACACATACAGAGTCATGTTGAGCCACTTTTCCTTTTCACATTCAGAGACAGTCCTGACTGCCATGTGTTTGCTTAATTCCTCCCCCACCCTCCCCCACAACCAAAATACCCTGTCCTGGGCTCAGATCCCCAAGAAAATTGATCCCCTACTACATTTGAGATATTTGATAAACAATGGGAATCATAGTATTAGTCCGAAAGCAACATCTCAATCTCTACTCTAGGCCAACATGGAAAATATTTAAATAAACTGGACTAAGAAAACATTTGTGTTTTGCTAAACACCAAGCTTTCCTCAAGTTGCAAGCTATTTTTTACATTTCCAGATCCAAAGTACAAATTCTTAGAGATGAGATTCTGGCCCAGCGTTCTTCATATGTTTCTTCACAAAGGAATGAGATGAAAGATCTGTTGCCTAAAGATGCCTCCAAAAACAGGGTCAATTTGGTCATAAATAGGCTGAGTGTGGCTTCACTCAGATCTGTTCTTGCAAGAGTCATGTAGGCACAGATGCCATTCTTCAGGCAGACAGCTTTCAGAGACTGGTGAAAACCTTGGTTTCCTTTTCTCCTGTACTATTTTCAAATTTTTCCATTTTCAACAACGAAGCAGTCAGTATTACTGTGTGGTTTTCTTTTGCCTGGGCTTAAGTTCACAAATGTGAAAAAGAAAACATGACTCATTAAATGCCTGAGTTTGAAATAAAGGGATGGGCATGAAAATCTTGGGTAAGTTTGTATAACGATGCTAGTCTGACCAGTTTCCCAGAAGACCAAAGGGCCATAAAATTAAAATATACGCACACAATTAATGTGGTTCACACTCACAAGAATGTAAGTACACAGTGGTTAAGCTTCACATTTCATACAAGGGCATTTAATTTACAAATTCATGAAACATGAACTTCTTTCACTTCCTCTTCTTCACTATCCTTTTAGGTAAAATTTTAGGGACTTTGGGCTTACCTCCAACAGATGCAGGTCAAGAGGTCATCTGGATTTCATCCCTCTCCTGCACAAAGTCTCTTAGAGCACAGCTGACCTGCCCCACTGACCCTGGCTCTTGACCTGGAACTGTCTCCTTCTCTTCTATTTCACCCAAGCCTAGGGGCTGGGTTCTTGGTCTGCAGTTGTGGCAAGATGTCCTGGGACTTACTGGTCATGGCTGCAGTGATTTTGAGGCCAAATGAGCAGGCTCAGTGGTTCTGACACACTCTGGGTTAAGTTGACCTGGCACATTTTATTTTTAATTAAAAAAAAATCCATCTTCTACCAGAAGCCCACATACATTAATAAGTGAAATTGAAAAGCCTTACTTCTTTTCCAGAACTAGAGTCCCAGCTCCTTCCTCCCTGGTGCTCCTTTATTTTATTTTATTGTTTTTGTTTCTATTTTTTGTGTCTTTAAATATGAGGTCCCCATATACTCCCATCCCATCACCCCACTCCTCCCCCCATAACAACAACCTCCTTCATCATCATGAGACATTCATTGCACTTGGTGAATACATCTCTGAGCACCGCTGCACCTCATGATCAGTGGTCCATACCATAGCCCACACTCTCCCACAGTCAACCCAGTGGGCCATGGGAGTACATACAATGTCCAGTAACTGTCCCTGCAGCACCACCCAGGATAACTCCAACCACCAAAAATACCCCCACATCACATCTCTTCCTCCCACACCCTACCCCCAGCAGCCACCATGGCCATTTTTTCCACACCAATGCCACATTTTCTTTGATTACTAATCACAATAGTTCCAGAATAGAATGTCAGTAAGTCCACTATAATCCATACTCTATTCCTCCATCCTGTGGACCTTAGAATGGTTGTGTCCACTTCACATCTATATCAAGAGGGCACTTAGATTCCACATGGATGCTGGATGCAATTCTCCTGCTTTCAGTTGTAGGCACTCTTGGTTCCCAGGTGTGGTGGTTGACCTTCTTCACCTCCATGTTAGCTGAGTGGGGTAAGTCCAATAAACCAGAGTGTAGGAGTTGCAAGTCTGTTGAGGCTCAGGGTCTGGCTATCACATGGTCAGTCCAGAGATTCAGGTCCCCTGGGTATACACTAAACCCCAGCACCTGGTGCTCCTTTATGAGCTGCCACACAGCACTGAGAGTGGCATCTGTACTGGCTTCACTGGTTCTGCTACCTACTGGAAACAAAGGGCTGTCGGGTGAATTGTGGGTGGCCATGTGTGCACCCCACCTTCTGCATGTAACCTATGTGACACTAACCCAAAGACCCCATACTTGTACATACTTATTTGTCAGCTTCACCTCATGTGCAGAGATCTCTGACAAAACAAATATATTAAATATAGAGAAGATGGCATCTGAGTGAGTGCACCTCATAATCTCTTCTGCAAAGAAGCAGGTGAGTAGGGTCGGAGTCCTGCTGGACTGGGCTGTTTTGGGTGCTTGCAGGGCAGGAGGTGTCTGGACGTTGATTTGGTGAGACAGTAACAGAAGAGATTCTTGCAAGAGGTAGAATTTTGGGTCTCTTACATGGAGGTCAGAAGTTGTGGGTGGGACCCTTCCCCTTAGGGCTGACAGCCCGGCCACAGTGATCCCTGAAAACTTTGTTGTGCTGCGGTGTTCCCAAATTCTGTGTTAACCAGATGCGTGGTTCCCAGGTCTGTATCCCCTAAACCCTGGTAGCCCACACTCCAGAGACTCATACACCTTGACTCTGCAATATCACAGACTTCCTGAATCCACCACATGCTGAAGTCTGTCCAAGGTCCTTGATTACCCTAGCCCTCTGCAGTTTTTTTTTTGTTGTTGTTGTTTTTCTCCTTAAGCTTGGAGGAGTGTACCAGCTGATTTGGGGAGAGTCTGGAAAGAAAGGAGAGGCGAATCTGCGGAGGAAGCCCAATTTACCTAAATGTCCTGGGATAGGAAACTTGGTCTGGGAGAAGGTGGAGTCAGAAAATCAGTTAGACCTCCCCTAGCACATGTAAGGGGGAGGGACTGTATGACATGCTATCCAAGCTTCCAATAGCATATTTGGGGTTTCTGGTGAGGTGTGTGTGCTCTCACGCTGCAAATGAAGGGTCATAGTCTTCTGTGTTGAGTTGGTTCAACAGGAACCCACTTGTATCTCCTACCGGACCTCTCAGGCAGCTTTCCTGCTGTCCTGGGAGAGAGAGAAGTGAGGAAGGGAGAAAGGGAGAAGGTCAGATCCCTAAGCATTTTATTTAACTGCAAAGAGGATTCCTAGATTGAAACGCTGGTTCTTTTTTTTTTTTTTTTTTTTGTCATGATTGCTAATATTGCATTATCTCCTGGTCTTTTCTCCCATTTTATCCCCCAAGGTCTTTTTTCATTTATTTAGTTTTTTTCTCTTTTTCTCTTTCTTGCTTGTCCCCCCTCCCCTTTTCTTTGCTCCCTGTTTTCTCTTCTCTTTTTTTCCCTTTTCTCTCTTTTTCTTCTTTTTTATTTTCTGTATATAATAGGTGCTGCAGGGAGCGCTTCACATTTGCTGTGTTTCCTCATCCTCCATTTCCTCTTTTCTGTGTATATTGATTTTGGTCACCTACACTATCTCCTTTCCCCTACACCTTTCTATCCTCCATCATCTACTGTTTCTCTTACATTCTACCTCCCTTTCTTTGGCCCCCAAATTTTCTGACTCTTTATTTCTAATACTTTTGTTCTGTTTTCTGTCTTTTATCCACTGTTGATATTATTGTCCATCTTTACTCTTTCCCTCTCTCATGAAAACACTGACCTTTTAATTCATACTATAGTCCTCCCCATATTCAGTTGACTCTCTCATTATAGGTATTCTATTTACTGCTATAACTTTACACAACTTACATGAGTCTAATATCCATTCTCCAAGATCTCACATTGTTGCTCTGTTAACATTACCAATACTACTTTATACATTTTTTTTATCTTTTAATCTTTTTTTTATTGACTTTGTAATAATATTACATTGAAAAGATATATGTGAGGTCCCATTCAACTCCACCCCCCCACCCCCCCCAACAACACTCGTTCCCATCATCATGACACATCCATTGGATTTGGTAAGTACATCTTTGGGTACCTCTGCACCTCATAGACAATGGTTCACATCATGGCCCATACTTTCCTCCATTCCATCCAGTGGGCCCTGTGAGGATTTACAATGTCTGGTGATTACCTCTGAAGCACCATCCAGGGCAGCTCCATTCCCAAAGACGCCTCCACCTCTCATCTCTTCCTGCCTTTCCCCATACCCATCGTCCACCATGTCCACTTTTCCCAATCCAATGCCACCTCTTCTATGTGGACATTGGATTGGTTGTGTCCATTGCACCTCTATGTCAAGAGGAGGCTCAGATTCCACATGGATGCTGGATGCAATCCTCCCATTTTCAGTTGTAATCACTCTAGGCTCCATGGTGTGGTGGTTGTCCTTCTTCAACTCCATCTTAGCTGAGTGTGGTAAGTCCAATAGATCAGATTGTAGGTGCTGGAGTCTGTTGAGGCTCAGGACCTGGCTATCACATTGTCAGTCCAGAGATTCAAATCCCCTAAATATATCTTAAACCCCAACATTAACTGCACCTCCAGCACATTAGCATGAAAGTCTTATGAAGGGAGATCCCATCTGAGTCCAGATTCATCACACATAAACACCATTTCCAAAGAGGGGCCATCTGCCCTGGCAGTTAACCCCATCGGCCATGACCATAACTCCCATGGGTCTCTTTAGCCCTCAAAGGAACCAACATCTGGGGGTTGTATCTGCTTTATCTGTCTCTCTGACTCTGCTCAGTTGTGCATGAGGGCAATCCTTCTGCCAGCCTCCAGACTCTTTTTTAGAAACTCATAGCCATATAAACTCATTTCTCCTTTCCATTTCCCCCTTACTTTAGGTCAAACAGCATTTTAAAGTCATGGTATTTTATGTAGACATGGATATTCTGCTGATCCGCATTGAACCTTCCGTATAAGGTCATTTTCCAGTTGCATCATCAGTTGGTAGTTGATAGTGGTCCCTCGTTGCCAGGGAGGCTCATCCCCGGGTGTCATGTCCCATGCTGGGGGGAAGGCATTGCATTTACATGCTGAGTTTGGCTTCGAGAGTGGCCACATTTGAGTAACATGAAGGCTGACAGGAGGAAATTCCCAGGCACAATGTTGCTCTAGGCCTTGTTCTTATTTTAGGTTTATCAGCTCACAAGCATAGTCATTAGCATCAGGGGCTCACTGTTGAACCCTCACTCCCTCCCGGTCCCCGCCACTGTACCTGGGAGACTGTTGCTGCTCCCCTAGGGACCACGACAGAACACCATTGGCCAGGAACCCAGTACCCCCCCTACTGTGGTTTTTAATTGTTGCCACTATGAGTATATCTAAACATTACCATGCACCCTGGACATATGTTCTGTACAGCTCCCTGTCAGCCATATATCACCTGTCATTGGCATCCCATACCAGTATCCCTCCATTGCCATTGTTGAAACACTCTGTGATCCAGAACTCCCCGAAATTTGAAGCCCAATATAATGTCATGGTCCCTTACTAGGGAATGGCATATAGCGATGGGTTTAAAGGATAGATAAAGAACTTGGATAAAGTTAGATAAAGAACTTAGATAAAGAATGTTGACTTGAAAAAATTCCACATCCTATCTTTTTCTTTCCCCCCCCCCCCCAATTATTCAGCTTTTCTTCACAGGAGTCCTAGACCACAGCAATGTATATATATAATATACAGCACTCCCACACATCCACCAGAAAACCTTTTCCCTTCCACAGTGATACTCTTACGCCCTATTCATATCATATTTACTTAAAGTGATGTACAGAGTCTGAGACATTAGCTTTCTAACAAGGTGACATCTGTGCTTACATTATGGTGCATACGTTAGGATACACAGTTCTTTACATTTTTAGTTATCCTATGTTTTACATTATGGTTTACATTATCAGTCTGTCATCTCCTATATGTTATGGTGTAATATTACATGTTTTATATCCATCCTTGTGTACTCTCAAGAAACTCCTCTCTTACCCCCTATTTACTTTGGTTCCACACATTTAACGTCCATTTTCCCTTCCACCTTGGTGCCCACAGTGACAGCCAACCTCCATTTCCTGAGGAGTATACATTTTCTTTTCTTACTCATTTTGCTTTCCCTGGCCCTAGTATTTCCCTTCAAAGTGAACGTAGACAGCAACAAGAAAATAGAGTAAGAAGAACAAAGTGACAAAGAGAAGACATAACACTTATGCACGAAAAACAACTAATTAATCCCCAAGACTAGACAAAGATGCTAAGGAACTGATTAAACCCATCAAGATAAAATGATGACCAGACAGCAACAAAAAACTACAAACCAAACCAATAATCAGGAAAACATGGCTGAATCCAATGAACAAACTAAAAACCAGGAAGAGGAGCAGAACATTGGACAAGTAATGAAAGCTCTCAAAACCTATATTACAGACCAATTTAATGAAGTAAAGGAAGAGATTAACAATATGAAGAAAACACTTGGAGAGAATACAGAAGAAATTGCAGACATACACAAAAAGATAAAAGATATGATGGTGATGAATACCACAGTTCAAGAAATCAAAAATATACTCTCAGCAAAGAGCAGCAGATTAGAAGAGGCAGAGAAGAGAATTAGCAATATGAAAGACAGTACATCTGATATCAGATAGTAGAACTGATTGATAAAAAGAGAGATAAAATCCAGCTGGGACTTAGGGACCTGAGTGACAATGCAAAACACACAAACATACATATTATAGGCATCCCAGAAGGAGACGAGAAGGGAAAGGGGACAAAGGGGTGTTGCAGGAAAAAATGTCTGAAAACTTCCCAAATCTACTGAGGGATATGGATGCACATGTCCAGGAAGTACAATGCTCCCCGAACACCATAAATCCCAACAGGCCCACCCCAAGACATATACTTGCCAAATTATCCAATGCTCAAGACAAAGAGAAAATTCTAAAAGCAGCAAGAGAAAAGAGAACCATCACATACAAGGGAGGCTCCATAAGATTAAGTGCTGATTTCTCATCTGAAACCATGGAGGCAAGAAAGCAGTGGTATGATATAGTCAAGGTACTAAAAGAAAAAAAATTTCCAAACAAGAATACTCTACCCAGCTAAGCTAGCATTCAAAAATGATGGAGAGTTGAAAATATTCACAGATAAACAGAAATTAAAATAGTATGCCAGCAAGAACCCTGGCCTTCAAGAAATACTAAAGGGAGTTCTTCAGGAAGAAAGAAAAAAACAGGAGAGGCAGAATGGAAGAGAGTGTAAGAGCAACAAAAAAGACAAAAAGAGAAGAAAAAACAAACAAAATAGGACAAATACAATTCTAAACAAAATATGGCTAACATAAATAATTCCTTGAAAGTAATAACACTGAATGTTAATGGATTTAACTCACCTGTCAAAAGATTCAGACTGGAAGATTGGATAAGGGAATATGGTCCATCTATATGCTGTCTACAAGAAACACATCTTAGACCTAGGGATTCAAGGAGGTTGAAAGCGAATGGCTGGAAAACAATTTTACAAGCAAACAATAACCAAAAAAGGCAGAAGTAGCTATATTACTATCATACAAAATAGATTTTAAATGTGAAACAATTGTGAGAGGCAAAGATGGATACTACATATTAGTGAAAGCGATAATCTTTCAAGAATGAACAATCATAAATATGTATGCTCCTAACAAGGGCACCTCCAAATATGTGAGGCAAACACTGGAAAAACTAAGTGAAAGAATAGATGCCTCTACAATTATAGTGGGGGACTTTAATACACCGCTATCAACTTTGGACAGAACATCTCAAAAGAGAATCAATAAAGAAACAAAAACTTTTAACAGTATATTAGAGGAGCTGGACCTAATAGACATATACAGATCATTACACCCGAATACAGCAGGATGTACATTTTTCTCAAGTGCACATGGGTCATTCTCCAAGATAGATCATATGCTAGGCCACAAAGAAAGGCTCAGTGAACTCAGAAAGATTGATATCATACAAAATAATATCTCTGACCATGGTGGAGTGAAGCTGGAAATCTGCAAGAGCCAGAGGCCCAGATTTCACACCAAGATATGGAAATTAAACAGCACACTCTTAGAAAAACAGTGGGTCAAAGAGGAAATCTCAAAAGAAATTAATAAGTACCTTGAAACTAATGAAAATGGTAACACAACATACCAAAACTTATGGGATGCAGCAAAAGCAGTACTGAGAGGGAAATTTATAGCCATAAATTCATACATCAAAAAAGAAGAAAGAGCAAAAATTGAAGAACTAACTGCACATTTGGAGAAATTATTAAAAAAAAACAACAAAATAACCCCATAGGAAGAAGAAAGAAATCACAAAGAAAAGAGCAGAACTAAATGAAATAGAAAATAAGAAAGCACTTGAAAAAATAAAACCAAGAGCTTGTTCTTTGAGATCAATAAAATTGACAAACCCTTAGCTAGACTAACAAAGAAAAAAAGAGAGAAGATGCAAATACACAAAATAAGAAATGAGAAAGGAGATATCATCACTGACCCCACAGAAATGAAGACTATCATAAGAGCTTACTTTGAATAACTATATTCCAACAAAAATGACAATTCAGAGGAAATGGACAAATTCCTAGAAACACATAAGCAGCTTATATTGAGGAAAGAAGACATTGATGATCTCAATAAACCAATCACAAGTAAAGAGATAGAATCAGTCATTAAAAACCTCCAAACTAAGAAGAGCCTCAGACAGATGGCTTCACAGGTGAATTCTACAAAACATTCTGGAAAGGACTAATGCCAGTCGTCCTGAAACTCTTCCAAAAAATCAAAACAGAAAGAACATTACCTAACTCACTTTATGATGCCAACATTATCCTAGTACCAAAGCCAAACAAAGACACCACAAAAAAGGAAAATTAGAGACCAATTTCTCTAATGAACCTAGATGAATAATCCTCAACAAAATACTTGCTAACCATATTCAAGAATGCATTAAATGAATTATACACCATGACCAAGTGGGATTCATTCCAGGTATGCAAAGATGGTTCAACATAAGAAAATCAATAAATGTAATACACCATATAAACAGATTGAAGGGAAAAAAAATCACATGATCATATCTATAGATGCAGAAAAAGCATTTGACAAAATAAAGCACACTTTCTTGATAAAAACATTGCAAAACATTGGGATACAAGGAAATTTTCTGAACATGATAAAGAGTATATATGAAAATCCCACAGCCAACATCATTTACAATGGTGAAATTCTAAAATCTTTCCCTCCAAGATCAGGAACAAGACAAGGATGCCCACTATCATTTCTTCTATTTAACATTGTCTTAGAAGCACTTGCTCGAGCACTGAGGCAAGAACCAGAAATAAAAGGCATTCAAATTTGAAAGGAAGAAGTCAAAATTTCATTATTTGCAGATGACATGATCCTATACATAGAGAACCCTGAGAGGCATACAACAAAGCTTCTAGAACTATAAATGAGTTTAGTAATATCGCAGGTTTTAAGATCAATGCGCAAAAATCAGTAGCATTTCTCTACACCAATAATGAGCAAGCACAGGAGGAAATCAAGAAACAAATACCATTACAATAGTAAATAAAAAAAATCAAATACCTAGGAATAAATTTACCTAAAGATGTAAAAAACTTATACACAGAGAACTACACAAGACTGTTCAAGGATATCGAAGAAGACCTAAATAAATGGAAGAATATTCCCTGTTCATGAATAGGAAGACTGAATATTATCAAGATGTCTATCCTACCAAAACTGATATACACATTCAATGCAATCCCAATAAAAATCAACACAGCATTCTTTAATGAACTAGAAAAACTAGCTATGAAATTTATTTGGAAAGGAAAGAGGCTCCAAATAGCCAAAGACATTGAAAAAGAAAAACAAAATTGGAGGGATCACACCACCTGACACACTACCTGACTTGAAAACATACTACAAAGCTACAGTAGTGAAAACAGCATGGTATTGGCACAAGGAGAGACACAGACTAATGGAACCAAATTGAGAGTTCTGATATAGATCCACATATATATAGTCATATAATATTCAGTAAAGTCACCAAACTCTCTCAACTGGGAGAGAATATACTCTTCAACAAATGGTGCCTGGAGAACTGGATATTCATATGTAAAAGAATGAAAGAGGATTATGAACTCACACCTTATACACACCATATACAAAAATCAACTCAAGATGGATCAAAGACCTAAATATAAGAGCCAAGGCCATAAAGACTTTGGAAAGCAGTGTAGGGAAACATCTACAGGTCCTTGTAATAGGAAATGGCTTCATGAACGTCATACCAAAACACGAGCAGCAAAAGAACAAATAGATAAATGGGACTTCCTCAAAATTAAAGCCTTCTGCACCTCAAAGGACTTTGTCAAGAAAGTGAAAAGAGAGCTTACACAATGGGAGAAAATATTTGGTAACCATATATCTGATAGGAGACTTATAACCTGCATATATAAAGAACTCCTATATATCGAAAATAAAAAGACAAACAATCCATTTAAAAAATCGGAAAAGATTTAAACAGACACTTCTCCAAAGAAGAAATACAAATGGCTAAAAAGCACATGAAAAATGCTCCAAATCTCTAGCTATTAGGGAAATGCAAATCAAAACTACATTGAGATACCGTCTTACTCCCATAAGATTGGCAGCTATGAAAAAAGCAGAAGATTACAAATGCTAGAGAGGATGTGGAGGAATGGGGACACTCATTCACTGCTGGTGGGAATGAAGAAGATTCCAGCCATTCTGGAGGTTAGTTTCATGGTTTCTCAAAAAACTAGTTATAGATTTGCCATATGACCCAGCCATTCCACTGCTGGGTATATACCCAGAAGAACTGAAAACAAGGACACAAACTGATATATGCACACCAACGTTCATAGCCACCACACCAGGGAGCCAAGAGTGCCTACAACTGAAAGCAGGAGAATTGCATCCAGTATCCATGTTGAATCTAAGCCCCCTCTTGATATAGATGTGGAGTGGACACGACCATTCTAAGGTCCACAGAATGGAGGAATAGAGTACAGATTAGAGTGGATTTACTGATATTCTATTCATGAACTATTGTGATTAGTAATCAAAGAAAATGTGGCATTGGTGTGGAGAAACTGGCCATGGTGGCTGCTGGGGGTAGGGAGTTGGAGGAAGAGATGTGATGTGGGGCATTTTTGGTGGTTGGATTTGTCCTGGGTGGTGCTTCAGGGACAGTTACCAGACATTGTATGTCTCCCATGGCTCATTGGGTGGACTGTGGAAGAGTGTGTGCTGTGGTGTGGACCACTAACCATGAGGTGCAGCGGTACTCAGAGATGTATTCACCAAGTGCAATGAATGTCTCATGATGATGGAGGAAGTTATTATGGGGTGAGGAGTGGGGTAAGGGGGGCAGGGGTTATATGGGGGCCTCATTTTTTTTAATGTAAGTTTAAAAAAATTAATGAAGACAAAAATAAAAAATAAAAAATCAAAGTTATTGCTTTCCTAAAACACATAGGAATTATAAAAAATTTGTGTATTTGTGAAAAGTGATAGTCTGAGTAATATCCGCTACTAAAGTAACATTTGAAAATTCATTTTTTAAATTGCATCTGGATGGATCTAAATGTGATTCTGAAGGAAATAATGATGTATCACATTTTATATTCATAAATTTAGGGAATTTTATCATTTAAATACATATACAAATATAATTCTAAATTGTACTTTGTACTACATATGTAAAATGATTCATTGATTTATTAAATATATATACAAAGGAGATTTCATCTGTTATGGGTTATTATGAAAATAAGAATATGTGTATTTTGTTTTTCTTTCTTGTGGTATATAATACTTGACAGCAGGTCATGACTTCAATGACAATAAATAGAAGAATCTGAGTAAATTGCAATAGTCATATTATTTAAGGCATTAGAGCATTTTAGAAAGTGAGTAAATGATTGGGAGTCATTTTTTTTCTATGAGTATTTTTCAATTCTGGACATAGCCTGAGGATCTGGATTTGAGACTGATGCCATCTACCATGGACAAGGAAACCAGTAACACATTTTTACATTGTACATTTGTTATGGCCCATGAAAGAACACTCTCATATTTGTATTATTTACTGCAGTCGATCTTCTACCACATTTTTCACTATGTCATACAGTCCCATGCCTTGTATACTCCAGCCAAAGTATATACTCAGTGGCTCTCAATTTCAGAAAGTTGTGCAGTCATCACCTCAGTAAATTTTTGAATGTTTCCTTTAGTCCAAAAGAAAATATCTCTTACCCCCCAGTTATTGATACTTAGCATTCCTATAGTACCTTCTTTGACACTGATGCAAGAATATTATAATATTGCTATTCACTATAATCCATAAGTTACATTAATTGTGCTTTCCCAGGCATCATTATATACTTAGCATCTTAATAGTGACATACATTTGTCTAGTTCATTCCTGTGTTGGACTATTAACCCCAATTCTCATCACCTCTGGGTTCACAATTATAGCAGTTTGATATGGTTATGAATTCCAAAAATAGATAAAGTTTGATGCTGATATCTTAAGCTGGAGCCCTGGGAAGTAAGCACACAGAGGAAAGAGAAGCAAGCCCTGGGAAGAGCATAACCCTGAACCCAGAGAGAAGCAAGACCCTGGAATAGGGGAACCCAGGAAACCTGAGCCCTCACAGATGTCAGCAATAACCTTATCCAATACATGATCCAACACATGAAAATAGACTTTGATGGGGGAAGTAACTTATGCTTTATGGACTGGTATCTGTAATCTCCTACCCCAAATAAATACCCCTTATAAAAACCGAACATTTTCTCATATTTTGCATCAGCACCCCTTTGACTGACTAATACAGAATTTGGTACTGAGGAGTGGAGAAGTGCTTTTGTAATTACCAAAATGTTGGAATGGTTTTATAAATGGGTAAGGGGTATTTTTAGGAATTGTGACATGCCTGAAGGAAAAGGCCTAAATTGCTTTGCAGAGACTATTGGTAGCAATATGGAGCCTAAAATTATTTTTTATAAGGCCTTAGAAGGAAATAATTGTGACATGGGTGCTAAAGAGACTTTTTATGATATCTTAGAAGTTAAAGATGAAGCTATTATTGGAAACTGCAGGAAAGCTGATCCATGTTTTAAAGTTGCAGAGAACTTAGCACGTTTAACTCCTGGTGTTTGGTGTTTTATGGGAGGCATAATTTAAAAATGGCGAGCCTGGACATTTAGCTGAAGAAATTTCCAAAGTAAACCTGGAGAATGTGGTTTGGCTCCTGCTTGCTGCTTATAGCAAAATCCTAGGTGAGAGAGATATGCTGAGAATTGAACTGTCGGGTATAAAGAAAACAGAAACTGATTCTGGAAATTCCCAAGCTCCCAGATGAAAGTGCCCCATTGGAGGACTTAACTAAACTTGGAGCTTATATATCAGGATTGAAGATGCAGTTATCTCAGAAAGACTAGTGGAAATTCTTACTGTCTGATGTCTTGCACTCTTGCTTCTTGCATGCTAAACGAACAATGTTTTTGAGAGAGCTGTATGAACAAAATCACTGTCAGCTTGGAATAAAAGGGACATGAAAAGGAGAGATTAAAGGGGAAATGACTTCAAGAGGAAAACCATGGAAGCTGAAATATGGAATAAAGACATCACCTTGGACCGAGAGAGGAGCCCCACCCATGTGTACAGAGAGGGTGAGTTTGCACCATCAGTTGAAGAGGGTGGATGTTCCTGCTTGATGTTCTGGGAGAGTTTTGCCACCCCAGGGTACAGAGAGGGTGGAGCACATTCCTCAAAGATTAGGGTGGTTAAGATCAGCACCCCACAGGTCTGAGAGGGGTGGACCTGTCCCCCAAAGGTTAGGGAAGACCAGGTGGTCAACTCATTGCTCTGAGAGGGTTGAGTATGTAGGCCAAATGTTACAAGAAATGTTTTCTTCACATCACTGTAATAAGGGGGGTTAAGACTCTAACCCAAAGATTAGGTAAGGCGTGGCAATCACCCCAACACTTTTGGTGGAAGAGTTCTGGAGCTTGGTCAACACCCAGATGCTTGATGAGGATGGAACCAAGAAAATGGCTGTTGGGCAAGTCTATGGAAAGGGTGGGTTCCCATAAGGCCAAAGGAGAAGAAACCATTTTCTTAAGAATGACTCTTAGACTTTGAAATAGAATGGAGGATGCCCTGTAGATTTACTGAACTGTAGAGGACCCGTGACTCATGTTTCCCTCCCAATTTCTCCTTATTGTAATGAAAATGCTTATTCTTTTTCTGTCCATTTGTATATTGGAGCAGATAAATTGTTTTCTAATTTCAGAGGTCTATTGCAGATGGTACTTTGCCCCAAGACAAACAGTATTTCTTTAAATATATTGTGATATGATTTACTACTTGCATTGTTACTGATTTAAGGTTTTTTTGAATATTGTAATGTCTTTTTGGAATTCAGAGGGTGGAGTGTAGCAGTTTGATATGATTATGAATTCTAAAAATAGATATTGGATTATGTTTCTAATCTGGTCTTTACTGGGCATGATTAAGCTATGATGAGGGCTTTGATTGGGCCACATCATTAGGGCATTGAGTCTTCACCCCATTTTGGGTGGGGACTCAGATAAAAGGCATGGCAAAGGACAGTGTTGAATGTTCTTAATGTTGGAGTTTTGATGTTGGAGTTTGATACTGAAGTCTTAAACTGGAGTGCCAAGAAGTAAGCACACAGAGAAAGGAGAAGCAAGCCCTGGGAAAAGAGTAACCCTGAACCCAGAAAGAAGCAAGACTCTGGAAGGGAGGAACCCAGGAAGCCTTAACTCTCACAGATGTAAGCAGCCATCTTGCTCTAACACATGAAAATAGACTTTGATGAGGAAAGTAACATACTTTATGGCCTGGTATCTGTAAGCTCCTAACCCCAATAAATATCCTTTATAAAACCCAACCAATTTCTGGTATTTTGCTGACTAATACCCCTTTGGCTGACTAATACAACTATGTTATTCAGTCCCTAGATTCTTTTTTAGCTTTCTTTCAGCTGACAATTTCATACCTAGACTAAGCTGTTCAGCCACAATCCCATTTACAAATCAGCTGTGTTATACTCACTATAATGTTTTGCCATCAACTTTAACCATTTCCACACTTTTTGGTCAAGTTAATTAAAACTTTTACATACAGTAAGCATCAGTACTCCTTCTCAGCCCAACTCTTATCTCCTAATAATGTACACTCTAGATTTTAATTCCATGTGTTTATTTTCATATTAGGTCATATTAATGAAACCTTGCAATATTTGTCCTTTTGTGGCTGGCTTATTTCACTTAACCTAATGTCCCCAAGTTTCATCCATGTTATCATGTGTTCCAATTTCATTTCTGCTTAGGCAGCATAGGTTTCCATCATATGTGTATACCACATTTTGCTTATCCATTCATTGCTTGATGGATATTTGGTTGCAATTGTGAACAAATCTGTTATGAACATTGGTGTACAAATTCTGTTCACATCACAGTTTTAAGTTCTTCTGGATATGTTCCTAGCAGAGGGATTGTCAGATCATACAGTAGTTCTATATTCAACTTTCTGAGGAACTGCCAAAATGTCTTCCACAGAGTCTGCACCATTCTAGATTCTCAACAATGAAGGAGTGTTCCTATTTCTCCACATCCTCTTTAGCACCTGTCATTTACTGTTGTTGTTTTTTAATAATGGCCATTCTGTTAGGTGTGAGTTGATATTTCATTGTAATTTTGATTGGACTTTCCCTAATAGCTAGTAATATTGAATTTTTTTAGTATACTTTTTCACCATTTGCATTTGTTCTTGGGAGAAATGTCTGTTTAAGTCTTTTGTCCACTTTTAAAATGTACTGCTTGCTCTTTTGTTGAGTTTCATGATCTCTTTATAAAGCATAGAAATCAAACCCTTGTCATATATGTAGTTTCCAAATATTTTCTCCCATTGAGTGGGTTGCCTTTTCATCTTCTTCACAAAGTCCTTTGAAGGGCAAAAGTGTTTATGTTTGAAGAGGCCCCATTTATCCACTTTTCTTTTGTTGCTCATGTTTTCAGTGTAAGGTTTAAGAAATCATAACTTATCACCAGGTTTTTAAAAAATAGATTTTATTTATTTTTTGAAGGTACATAGAGCATACAAAATGTTACATTAAAAAATAAGAGGATCCCATGTACCCCCTCTCCCCACCCCCTACCCCCACATCTCCCACATCACCAAACTCTTTCATTAGTGTGGCACAATCATTGCATTTGATGAATACATTTTGGAGCACTGCTACACATCATGGATTATAGTTTACATTGTAGTTTACACTCTCTCCCGGTGCATTCATTGGGTTATGGCAGGGTATGTAATGTCAGGCATCTGTGCCTGCAATATCATTCAGGACAACTCCAAGTCCTGAAAATGTCCCCATATCATACCTCTTCTTCCCCCTCCCTGCCCTCAGCAGCTCCCATGGCTATTATCTCCATATCAATGATACAGTTTCTTCCATTACTAGAGTCACAATAATTCTATACCAGTAAATTCACTCTAATCCATATTTTATTCCTCCATCCTGAGGACCCTGGGATGGCGATGTCCACTCTGCCTCTAACTTGAGAGGGGGCTTAGATCCCACATGGCTGATGTATGGAATTCTCCTCCTTACAGTTGTAGACTCTCTCATTTCCCTGGTGTGGTGATTGGTCATCTCTACCTCCCTGTTAGTTGACATGGGTAAGTTCAATGAACCAGAGAGTAGGTGTTGTAACTCTGCTGACCCTCAGGGCCCAGCTGACACACAGTCAGTCCAGAGATTCAAGTCTGAGCAAACACCAAATCCAGTGCCAACCACAAGTTCAGTAAAAGTGACAGAAGAGCCATGTGTAGAGAGGTCACATCTTGAGTCAAACTCCATCACACTCAGGATTACAAATTCCAAAGTAGGGCCCACTAGTAAGGCACTGAACTCCAGAGCCATCTGTCAAGACTGCAAGACCTGGGTGACTCCATAGCCCTCAGGAGCACCACTATTTGGAGTTGTATCTACTTTGGCTGTCTCTGGGATCCTGCTGAGATGTACATAAGTGCAACCCCTCTGATGACCTCTTGACTCACTTTGAAGTCTCTTAGCCATATAAATTCATTTGTCTTTACTGCTTCCCCCTTTTATTCAATGTCTTTTTCTAATTGCATCACAAGCTGGTATCACCTGGTTTTGAAGATGTTTCCCTATATTTTCTTCTAGGAGTTTTATGATTTTTGCTTTTATATTTAGGTCCTTGATACATTTTGCATCAATTTTTGTATAAGGTGTGAGGTAGGGGTCCTCTTTCTTTCTTTTTGATTATGGATATCCAGATCTCCTAGTACCATTTGTTGAGTAGATTGTTCTGAAACAGTTGGGTGGTTTTGGCAGCCTTGTCAAAAATCACTTGACCATTGATGTCAAGATCTGTTTCTGAAGCATCAATTCAGTTCCATTGGTCTACAGGTTTACCTTTATGCCAGTACAATGCTGTTTTAACCACTGTATCTAGGTAATATGATTTAAACTACAGAAGTGAGAATCCTCCAGCTTCGTTCTTCTTTTTAAGATGTTTCTGGCTATTCATGTCCCCTTACCCTCCCAAATAAATTTGATAATTGGGTTTTCCATTTCTTTTAAAAAGACAGTTGAAATTTTTGTTGGGATTACATTGAATTTGTATATCAATTTGGGTAGAATTGACATCTTCACCATATTAAGTCTTCCCTTCCATGAATACAGAATGTTCTTCCATTTATTTAGGTCTTTTTTTATTTCTTTTAGCAATGAATTTTAGTTTTCTGAATACAAATTTTTTTGTCCTTGTTTAAATTTATTCCTAAATTTTGATTTTGTGATCACTATTGGAATTAGAATTTTTTTCCTGACTTCTTACTCATATTTTTCATTACTAATGTATAGAAATATTACTGAGATTTGAGTATTAATTTTGTATCCTTTCACTCTGCTGAATTTGTTTACTAATTCTAGTAGCTTTTGTGTTGAACTTTTAGGATTTTCTATGTATAGGATCATATTATCTGCTAATAGTGAAAGTTTTACTTTTTCCTTTCCAATTTGGGCACCTTTTATTTCTTTTTCTTGCCTAATTTTTCCAGCTAGAATCTCTAGCACTATATTGAACAACAGTTTGACAATGGGCGTCCTTGTCCTGACCCAATCTCATCGGGAAAGCATTCAGTCTTTTACCATTGAATACAATTTTAGCTGTGGGTTTTTGATACATGCCCCTTATCATGTTAGAAAATTTCCTTCAATTACTGTTTTGGAGTGTTTTTTTTTTTTCTCTTCTTTATTTTCTTTTAAATGTTACATTCAAAAAAATATGAGGTCCCCATACCACCCCCCCCCACATCAACAACCTCTTTCATCATCGTGGCACATCCACTGCACCTGGCGAATACATTCTGAAGCACTGCTGCACCACATGGAGAGTGGTCCACATTGTAGTCCACACTCTCCCTCAGTCCACCCAGTGGGCCATGGCAGGACACACAACATCCAGCATTTGTCCCTGCAGCACCACCCAGGACAACTCCAAATCCTGAAAATGCTCCCACACCATATCTCTTCTTCTATCTCCCTACCATCAGCAGCCACTGTGGCCACCGTCTCCACATCAGTATTACAATTTCTTCCTTTAATAATTACAGTAGTTCCCCAGCAGAACACCAGTAAGTCCACTCTAATCCATACTCTATTCCTCCATCTTGTGGACCTGGGATGGTTATGTCCAGTTCCCCTCTACATCAAGAGGGGGCTTAGATTTCACATGGAAGATGAGTGCAATTCTCCTGCTTGCAGCTGTAGGTACTTTTGGCTCCCTGTCAGCTGGCCGGGGTAAGTCCAACAAACCAGAGGGTAGGAGCTGCAAGCCTGCTGAGGCCCAGGGCCTGACCATCAAATGGACAGTCCAGAGATTCAGGTCTCCTGAGTATATACCAACCCCAGCACCGACCACAGGTAAAAGTAACAGAAGAGGCATATGTAGAAAGGACATATCTGAGTCCAACTCCATCACACTCAGGAACATAAACTCCGAAGTAGGGCAAACTGACATGGCCCTGAACTCCAGAGCAATCTGCTGTGACCATAGAACCTATGGGTCTCTGTAGCCCTCAGGAGAACCAGCACCTGGGTTTCCATCTACCTTGGCTGTTTTGGAGTGTTTTTATCAAGAAAGGATGTCAGATTTTGTCAAATGCTTTTTCTTTGTCATTTGAGATGATCATGTGATTTTCTTCCATGGTATCTTATGCTGATTGATTTTCTTGTGTTAAACTACCCTTGCATGCATGGGGTAAAACCGACTTGATCATGATGAATAATTCTTTTAATCGGTTGTTGGATTTGATCAGTGAGTATTTTGTTGAGGATTTTTCTATCTGTATTCATTAGGAAATGGGTCTGTGATTTTCTTTTTTCATAATATCTTTATCTGACTTAAATATTAGAGTGATATTGGCATCATAGAATGAGTTTGATAGCATTCCTTCCTGTTCAATTTAAGAAGAGCTTGAGCAATATTGGAATGAAATCTTTGAGTGTTTGGTAGAATTCACCTGTGAAGCCATCTTGTCCTGGGCTTTTCATTTTGGGCAGTTATTTGATGACTCTTTCAATCTCTTTGCTTGTGATTTGTTGAGATCTTCTATCTTCTGCTGTCAGTGTAAGTTGTTCCCGTGTGTGTGGAATTTTCCATTGCATCTAATTGTCTAGTTTGTTGGTGTTCAGTTGTTCATACTATCCACTGATGAGCTCCTTTATTTTTGTGAGGTCAATAGCAGCATTTTTTATTTTGTTTATTTGCATCTTCTCTCTTTTTTTCTCCATCAGTCTATCTAAGGGTTTGTCAAATTTTTCAATCCTCTCAAGAACCAAATTTGGTTTTGTTCATTCTCTCTATTGATTTTTTTTTTTTGGCTGTTCTTTATTTAATTTATTTCTGTTCTGATCTTTGTTATTTCATTCTGCTTGCTTGTGCATAGTTTGCATTCTTTTCTAATTCCTCCAGCTGTGCTATTAGGCCTTTTATTTTAGCTCTTTCTTCTTTATTAATGTAAGCATTGAGGGCTATAAATTTCCCTCTCAGCACTGCTTTCCCTGCATCCCATAGGAAGACATGTTTTGTCTTCTTCCATCTTGAGAAATTTATTGATTTGTCTTGGAATTTCTTTCACCCACTGTTTATTTATAGTTTGTTGTTTAATCTCCATATATTTGTGAATTTTTCCATTTTATGTTTGTTGTTGATTTCCAGCTTTATTCCACTATGACCAGAGAAAATGCTTTGTATAATTTTAGTCTTTTAAAATTTATTGAGATATCCTCTGTTACCCAACCTATGGTTGATCCTGGAGAAAGATCCATGAGGACTTGAGAATAATGTATATCCTACTATGTTGCTGTGCAAAATTCTGTATGTATCTTTTAGATTTAATTTGTTTATCATATTATTCAAGCACAGTTTCTTTATTGTTCCTTTGTCCAGAGTATGTGTATCCATTGATGAGAGTGATTTATTGAAGTCTTCAACAATTATTGTAGAGACATCTAGTTCTCCCTTCAGTTCTGCCAGTATTTACTTCATGTAATTTGGGGCATACTGGTTAGGTTGCTATTTTGCTAAATAAAGTTTAACAATAATGGAAGTTTAATATCTAAGGAATCCTACTGACTATGCCAAAATGTTCTGCTAAGGAAGAGGCAGAAACTCTAAGTGCTATGCAGAGGCAGTTTTAAAATCAGATGATTTTGGAGTTATATCAAATGACTGTAATAATTGAGAAATCACAAAAAAAGTAATCAATTAAAGACATAGGAAAAAATGAAAGTATATACAACCACTCACCAAATCAGGGGAAAACTCAACATCTGATCCCTCACATGGCTGGGGAGTACCTTTGCAGTGATCAGAGTCCTAATTGGAAAAATGGTCCCAGGCAGAGCATCCCCTCCCAGGTAGGCTCTGACTGACAGCTTGGGGCCCATCCTTTTTAAGGGGTTCTCAACTTCAGAACTACAATGAGTTTTACAACTCATGAGGAATTACTGAATCCATTCAGTGGGTGTTAGCCAGTCCTCCACAGGAGAGATGCAGTGTCTCAAGGGATCTTTGTTCTATACTACTTATGGAACACTGAACAGGAACATAAAGGTTTTCAGCTTTTTGTTTTACAAGGGATACAAACAGTTCATGCAAATATCACGTCTGGTATTTAGTTCTTCTTAAACATTTGTTTTTTGGGTAATGGATGATAGGGTTGCTTGCATAGCAGCATTACAGCATTTCAAAGGGCAAAGAACAAGTTAATATTCACAATTCCAGGATAAAAAAAGCAGACTATTGATTAGAAAGCTTATGAATTCATGATTCTTAATAACAATTTCCTTATAGTGCATCAGGTGCATATATATTTAGGTTTGTTGTTTCCTCCAGGAGGATTGCCCCTTTTATTAGTATATAATGACTTTCCTATTCTCTAATAATGGCTTTGTTTTGAAAGTCTGTTTCATCTAAGTATAGCTACTTCAGCTTTCTTGTTTGTTTGTTTTGTTATTGCATGTGTGGAATATCTTTTTCCAGGCTTTCACTTTCAATCTTTTATATCCTTGGGTCTCAGGTGTGTTTCTTATAGATAGCTTATAGATGGCTTGTATTTTCTTATCCATTTTCTTATCCATTCTGCCAGTCTATGCCTTTTATTGGGTTTTTAATCCATTAATATTTAATGTTATTACTATAAAGACAGTTCTTACTTACCCCATTTTGATCTTTGAGTTTTATCTGTAATATCTTGTTTTCACCTCTCTTTTCACACTTTTAGTTATTTTAGCGATATAAATTTCATTTCTAGACTGTCTTCAAAGCCTCTCTATCCTGTCTTTTCAGGCTGTAGTACTCCCTTTTGTATTTCCTGGAAAGCCAGTCTCTTGGTTGCAAACTCTATCAGTTTCTGTTTATCTGTAAATATTCTAAACTTATTTTTGAAAGACACTCTTATCAACCATATGATTGTTAGCTGGCCGTTTTTCTCTTGTGTTATCTTAAATATGTCATACTAATGCCTTCTTGCCTCCATAGTTTTCTGATGAGAAATCAACCCTCAATCTTTTTGGGCATTCTTTGTAAGTGAGGACTTGTTTTTCTCTCACCTCTCAGAATTCTGTCTTTGTCTTTTGATCTTCTGATTAGTATGTGCCTCAGAGTTGGTCTATTTGGATTTATTCAGATGGGAGTATGATGTGCTTCTTGGGCACATATCTATGTCCTTCAACAGGATTAGGAAATTTTCTACCCATTATTCCTCAGATATTATTTCTGCCACTTTTTCCTTCTCTTCTCCTTCTGAGACACTCATGAGACATTGTTTGCACATTTCTTGCCATCATTTAGGTCCCTGTGACCCTGTTCAATTTTTTTTTCATTCTTTATCTGATCTTTTGTATGCTCACTTTCAGAACCCTGTCTTCAAGCTCACTGATACATTCTTTTGCCTCTTCAAATCTGCTGTTATATGCTTCTAGTGTATTTTTAATTTCATTTATTGTGCCTTTCATTCTCATAAGATCTGCTATTTTTCTACATATGCCTTCAAATTCTTCTTTGTGCTAACCCAGTGGAGTCTTGAGGTCCTCAATCTCTTTAGCCATCTTAATGGATTTGTTAAGGAAATTTGTTTGAACATCTATAATTAGTAGTCTCAAAAAACAAGGAGCTTTATGCCAAAAGACCTGCACTAGTATAGCTTGTTCTCCTAGGAGAATAGAAAAACATAAATATGTAAGGGGATGTAAATAATGTAAATACACAAAACAGTTATATATGTGGAATAACTAAGAATTATTATTGCATAGATAAAATAATTAGTATAATTTCCCATGGAAATTAAAATATGTAGAACAACTATGCAAGTCAAAAAAAAAATCCAAAAAGGTCATGGGGGAAATATCATTACATTGACCTAAAGTTCTGACACCATTGGTGAAGCAATGGAATATTTCTTTACATAGATTAGATGGCAATATGTCAGATTGCATGGTGTAAACACCAAAGAAATATTAAAAGAATACATAATTACAGGTTACTAGAAGGAGAAATTGGAAAAGGTATGTGGTAAATCTAAAAGAAATCAACAAATAAGATTAAAACATAAAGTGTATGGGGAAATAGAAAAGGTATATAAAGATGTTAGAGATCCACATAAGCCAATAATTACATTACATGTAAATTGTTCATAGAGTTCAAATAAAAGGCAAAATTTTCAGATTGAATGTAAAAACAAAACCCATTTATATGGTTCTAAAATTTATCATACTTTAAAATAATGACACACGAATGTTGAAAGTAGTAGGATAGAAAAAAAATCCTGCAAACATTAAACAAACAATAGGATCTTTGATGTTATTATTAGTTATGTTGGGCCCAAACTGAATGATGGTGAGCCATAATCCAATATGGCAGGAACATAAATAAACAAGTGTATAGTAAAAGTCATGAAATTACAAAACAAACATGCATATCATCATACGGGTGACCCATACATCACCTCACCAGCAACACCTTACATTATGTAAAACATTTGTTATAATCTTTGAAAGAACATCATCAGAATATTACTATTAACGATACCCCACAACATGCATTTGGTGTATTTTCTCCCAACTCACCCAATTATTAACACCCTGTATTAGTATTATGTAATTGTTATATGAGAGAATGTTATCATAATTATTCTGTTAAACAGAGTCCATCTTCCTTCACTGGATTCCCTGGGTTATACAGTTCCATGCTTTATACAATCCATTCAAAGTGTACACTCAGTAACTCTCAATTTCATCACAGAGCTGTGCTGCCATCAATTCAGTCAATTTTAGAACATTTTCATTACTCCAAAAGCAAAAATCCCATATCCCCTATTACCTCCCTGTTGTCACTTACATTGATATAATATATTCTTTGCCATTACTTCAGAAATATTACAATATTACTATCTTACACAAGTAATATTACATGTAATTTTCCTGTGTATCACCATATTCTTAGAACTCTGTAAATGTGGTTGATGTCCTGAGGCTGAATCAGGGGAGATTTAAATGGTTCTACCTAATTTAGAAAGATCAATTTGTAGCACGCCAATCACAGTGGGGGCAACAGTATAATGTCAAGAAGATCTAAGCCATTCTTTTTTTTTTTTTTTTTTTTTTTTAAAGATTTATTTATTTATTTAATTTCCCCCCCTCCCCTGGTTGTCTGTTCTTGGTGTCTATTTGCTGCGTCTTGTTTCTTTGTCTGCTTCTGTTGTCGTCAGCGGCACGGGAAGTGTGGGTGGCGCCATTCCTGGGCAGGCTGCTCTTTCTTTTCACGCTGGGCGGCTTTCCTCACGGGCGCACTCCTTGCGCGTGGGGCTCCCCCACGCGGGGGACACCCTTGCGTGGCACGGCACTCCCTGCGCGCATCAGCGCTGCGCATGGCCAGCTCCACACGGGTCGAGGAGGCCCGGGGTTTGAACCGCGGACCTCCCATATGGTAGACGGACGCCCCAACCGCTGGGCCAAAGTCCGTTTCCCAATCTAAGCCATTCTTAACAGAGTAGGGAGGGAAGAAAGGGAAGAATTCTCCTTGCTCAGAAAGTGAGATTTTAATATTAGCACCCATTTTTCTTGAACCAAAATCCAAATCCCATGTGAAATCTACAGACATGGCAACAGAGTGCCCTTCAGAGCATTGGCCAGGCAAAATGAATTGAGTCTTTAAACTGTGTGTGTGTGTGTATGTGAGAGAGTAAGAGAATGTTTATTCCGGTACCTGCATTCCTTCTCATCAGCTGGTCATTTTCTCCCTCTTCGCTTTCTTTGTTCTACTTAGTTAACACAAAACCTTGTCTTAAATTTATGCTTCACTTTTCATAAGGTGTCTTTGTGACCACACAGGAAACATTATCTCCAGTGCCACCTGACTGAACTTTCAAGCCAGCCACTGTGAAGATAATGTGGAGAGGTGACTGCATACCTCAAGGTACCTACTACTTGGGAGACTTCAGTGTTGAGTTCAAAGTTAAATGACAACCATGCCAAATACATATGTAGCACCTATCCTACTGCTAGGCTCCACACCACCCAACCCAGGATACATCAAGGAATATCTCCTTAAGAAACACCTAAGCTGGGAAGCAGATGTGGCTCAAGTGTTGAGCTTCCACTTACCATATGGGATTACCTGGGTTCCATCGCCAGGGCCTCTTGGTGAAAAAGAAGAGAAAGTGTTCCAGCACAGCAAGCCAGTGCTTTCGTGAGTGCCCGTGTGGTGATCCAGTGTCCACATGATTGCCTGCATGAGTGCCTGTGTGATGAGCCAGTGCCCTGTGCAAGTGAGTCTCACAACAAGATGATGACACAGCAAAAGATAGAAAGGGAGAGTCAAAGGTAAAGCTCAGCAGAAACCAGAACATGAGGTGATGCAATTGACAGTGAACCTATCTCCATATTAGAGGTCCCCAGGATCAAATCCTGGTGAATCCTAGAGGACAGAAAATGAGAAGAGAAGACAACAAAGCAAAAACAGCAGGGATGGAGTAGGGGAAGGGGAAAAATAAATAAATAAATAAATAAGTCCTTAAGAATAAAAGAGAAAAAAAAGGAAACACCGAAGTACTGTATCCAGATAGCACCAGAAATTAGCTCCTGTTCCAGACCCCCTTCTGAGTGGGGATAGTCATTGACACATGGCCCCACCCTGAGGTCTAATCTTGTGTACCTACATTTAAAGTAACTTCCCAATGAGAGTTTGGAAAGTGAGTACTTGTGTGGATTGTTGGTGATACCTTGTATAAAGTGAAAATATCGTGTGCTTCTTCGCCTCTCGGTTTTGCTGGTACTTTTTTCTGCTATGCCTTCTCTTTGGACTCCCCTTGTTAGGAATCAGAAAAAGATAAGGAATACTGCTTTACAGAACATTCCCCAATTCCACACAGACTTCAAACCCACGCTTATGGTGTACAACAGCCTCCTAGCCCAGATAACTCCACACTTAGCCATACACCTGTATCTTTCACACTAAGCTGTCTTCCCTCTCTGAGGGTGGAAGAGAAAAGTAGTTTAGCATTCTTACACAAGACATTGAGCAAAGGTCAGATTTCCACTGAGGCAGGTCAGTGAGCAGGAGTACCACCACCTCCCAACCTGCTCTGTGCCTAGGCTCCACAGACCAGGAAGTTTCCAATACCCTCCTGTTCTCAAGTATGTGAAGGAGGAGGAGGGAAAGTAGCTGGCCCTCTATAGAATTCCACCAAGGCTACATGGAGAGGTGGGTAGCACTGCATTTCTCCCCAAATCTGGTTGCCTGGGAAAGGATGCTTGGGGCAGCTGGCAACTATTCCTCATCATTGGAAATTGTATTATTATTAAGTGTCAATACAGGGTCCCATCACCTCCAAATTCCTCCTCAAAATTTCATGTACTATAAAAGCTACTTCAAATTTACCGATTTTGCAAGTTCATTGGGATATTTCCTTTTCTAATCCCAGTTTCCCCACTTCCGCCTGTTCTCCATCCACACACATATATAATGTTAAAGGATGAGAAGGAGCAGGATAAAGTCTCATTTATATTGAGCCTTGATTTGAATAGCTCCAAAATGTATTAATGCATTTTTGTTATATTTCTTCTAAAAATAGATGATAAAGAAACTGCTTAATTAGATCTCTGAGCTGGTGTGTTGCCGGAACCCAGAAATGGGTGGGTAAACGCCACCACTGTCAGCCTCCTCCCATCCTCTTTTACCTTGAGAAGTCAAAGTAGACACTCATTAAGAGCTAAGGATATCCCCTCCCATCCCTAAACCCAAAGTCCTGGGAGGTCCTCAATTTATACCCCCAAGCAGGTCACTGGCAGAAGGCAGCAGATGACAGTTTGAACAAATAAATATGTGAATGGAGAAGATCTCTGCTTATAATCAGGGTATTTCTAATGACAGGGCTATTAGGTAATGCATAAGTGTGTGCTGATTATGTTGACATTTTCTGAATTTTCAATCTACTTTGAAGCTCATTTACATTGCAGAAAAGAGTTCCTTGCCTGCATATGAAGTCCCCATTTCCTAACTCCTACAAATTGCCTCAATTCTTTCTTACACAGCTCCCTGACTCCCTGTAACTTCAAACCAGCAATGACATGTTGACTTCACACACTTAGTTTGATTTCTCTTCTGCCACAAGCTGGAATACATTTTCTACTTTTAAATGAGTTCACTGACAACTTTCCCCTTAACATAATCTCCCTTCTGAGTGACACAATGTCATCAGATTAGTAATCTTAATCACATCTGTAAAATTGCATTTTTCCAATTAACAGCATAATTACAGAGGGGTATATTATCCTATAATATTCACAGTCCTAGGTATTATGGGAAGACATCTTACCTTCTGGCAACAAAATGTGGACAAACTTCCACAACCATTTACTCTATTAAAAATTTTTTCATAATGACATCATTCAATGACAGCAATCAACCAATATATCCTTGGTTTAACTACCAAAAAAAAGTTTAATTTATGTTAAACCACAATGTTAACTATATAACAATAAACAAAATGTGGAACTCTAAGATGAAAAAGGATATTAGTGAATTTGATTTCCATAAATATATGTGTGATCCCAGACTCATCATTTTTTTCTTTTAGTAAAGCCATATTATTAAGACCCAGTTTATAGAACCAACTAAATGAAGTGAAGGAAGAGTTCAAGGATATTAAGAAGACAGTGAGAGAACAGAGAAGAAATTGTAAATATACATAAAATGATAGTGGATATGATGGTGATGAATGGCACAATCCAAGAAATAAAAAATATATTGGAAAGGCAGAACAGCAGATGTGAATAGACAGAGGAACGAATTAGTGATGTGGAAGACAGAACATCTGAAATCAAAAAGATAGTAAAAAAACATATAAAATGATAGGAAAAATCCATCAGGGATTTAGGAATATGAACAAGAATATGAAACGCTCAAACATATGTATTATAGATATCCTAGAGGGAGAAGAGAAAGGATAGGGAACAGAAGGAAATAATAGGTGAAAACTTTGCAACCCTATTTAGTGAGATGGATGTACATGTCCAGGAAGAGCATCATACCGCAAACAGTATAAATCCCAACAGGCCTCCTCCAAGGCATATATTTGTCAAATTGTCCAGAGCTCAAGATAAAGAGAAAATACTGAAAGCAGTAGGAGAAAAGAGAACCATCACATACAAGGGAAGCTTAATATGGTTAAGTGCTGATCTCTCATCTGAAACCATGGATGCAAGAAGGCACTGGTAGTACAAAGTTATGCTGATTAAAAAAAGAACTTTCATCCAAAAATTCTATATCCAGTAAGTTGGCATTCAAAAATGATTGAAAATTCAAAATAGTCACAGATAAACAGAAATTAAGAGAGTAGGCCAGTCAGAAACCTGCCCTCAAGAAATACTGAGGGGAATGCAGCAGGTTGAAAGGAAAAAACAGGATATAGAGAGTGGGGGAGAGTGTAAAAAAATTTTTAAAAATACCTAAAAACAACATATGACATAACTCCTGCAAAATAATAGTTGATGTAAATAACTCCTTGACAGTAATAACTGTAATTGTTAATGGATTCAACATTTCAGACAAGAGACACAATTGAGAGAATGAATAAGGAAATGTGACCCATCTATATGTTGTCTACAAGAAATCCACTTTAGATCCAGGTACTCAAGAAGGCTGAAAATGAATGGCTGGAAAACAAATTTACAAGCAAACGGCAACTAAAAATAGGGTGGGAGAGGTAGCAATAATAATATTGGACAAAATAGACTTTAAATGCAAAACTGTTTAAGAGAGAATGGTGGACACTGCATATTAGTAAAAGGTGTAATTTTTCAAGAAGAAAGAACAATCATAAAGGTTAATTCACTGAACAAGGGAAACCTCAAATACATGAGGCAAACCCTGGAAAAACTAAGTGCAGAAGTAGATGCCTATACAATTATAATGGTGGACTTGAATCCACCAGTATCAACATTAGAGAGAACGTCTTGACAGAGAATCCAAAAAAAGCAAAAATTTTGAATAACACCCTTGAGGATCTGGAACTAATAAACATACACAGAGTATTATACACAAATATAGCAGTACATATCGATTCTTCAGGGCACATGGATTATCCTCCAAGATAGAACACATGCTTGGGTGCAGAACAAATTTCAATGAACTCAGAAAGACTGAAATTATACAAAGTGATTACTCTGACCACAATGGAATGAAGCTGGAAATCAGTAATGGGAGAGGAACAGATTAGACACAAAGATATGGAAGTTATACAACATAATCTTAGACAAGCTGTGGATCAAGGAGGAAATTACAAAAGAAATCAGTAACTACCTTGAAACAAATGAAAATGACACCCACAAATATCAAAACCTATGGGATGCAGCAGAAGCTGTACCGAGTTGAAAATGCATAGCCATAAACACATATATCATAAAAGAAGAGGTAAAATTGAAGACATAACAACACACCCAGAGGAATTAGAAAAAGAAACAACAAACTAAGCCAAAGGAAGTAGGAAGAAGGAAATAACAAAGATTAGAGCAGAACTAAATGAAATAGGTGGAAAAAAGAACTAGAAAAAATATTTTTTAAAAAGCTGGTTATTCAAAAAGATCAATAAAATGGACAAATCCTTAGGTAGACTAATAAAGAAGAAAAGAGTGAAGACACAAATACACAAAATAAGAAATGAGGACGGGGAAATCACCACTGACCCCATAGAAATAAAGTGTATTATAAGAGGATATTTTGAAAAATTGTATGCCAACAAGAAGAATAATTTAGAAGAAATAGATAAATTCCTAGACACACACAAGAAGTCTTTACTGATAAAAGAAGAAATGGATGAACTCAACAGAACAATCACAAGTAACAAGATTGAATTAGTTATCAGAAACCTCCCAAATAAAGAGCCCAGGACGAGATAATTATGCAGGTCAATTCTAGCAAGCATTCCAAAAAGAACTAACACCAATCCTGCTTAAACTCTTCAAAAAACTAGAAGTGGAAGGAGCATTTCCTAACTGCTCCTATGATGCCCATATTACCCTAATACCAATTATAGGCCAATATCTCTAATGATCCTAGTTGCTAAAATACTCAACAGAATACTTGCTAATTATATTCAACTATACATCAAAGGAATAATACATGACCAAGTGGGTTTCAGCCCTGTTATGCAAGGCTGGTTCAACACAAGAAAACCAATCAATGTAATACACCACATAAACAGATCACATATTAAAAGTCAAAAGATCATCTCTATAGGTGCAGGAAAAGCATTCAACCAAATACCTCAGCCCTTCCTGATAAAAAACACTGCCAAAGATAGTATTAGAAGGAAACTTCCTCAACATGATAAAGTATATATGAAAAATCCACAGCAAACATCATATACAATGGTGAAATCCCAAAATATTTCCCTCTAAGATAGAGTACAAGGCAAGGATGCCCACTATCAATGCTTCTATGTAACACATTGTGTTAGAAGTACTTGCTTGAGCACTGAGGCAAGAAACAGATATAAAAGGCATCCACGTTGGGAAGGAAGAAGTCAAAACTTCACTATTTGCAGACGACATGATCCTATATATAGGAAGCACAGAGAAATCTACAACAAAGCTTCTAGAACTTATAAATGAGATCATTAAAGTTGCAGGTTATAAGATCAATGTGCACATTCAATAGCATTCCTGTACACCAATAATGAACAATCTGAGAAGGAAATCAAGAAAAAAATACCCTTTACAACAGTAAATGAAACAATCAAATACCTAGAAGTAAATTTAAAGATGTAAAAGTCTTATACACAGAAAACTACATAACACTGTTTAAAGAAATCAAAGAAGACTTAAATGGAAGAATATTCCCTGTTCATGGACAGGAAGACTAAATATCAAAAATTTGTCCATCCTACCCAAACTCATCCACAGATTTAATGCAATCCCAATAAAAATTAACCCACCATTTTTTACCAAATTAGAAAAATTAACCATGATTTTGTTTGGTAGAAAAAGTGGTTCCAAATAGCCAAAGACACATTGGAAATAAAAATGAAATCAGAGGACTCAAACTCCTGACTTTAAAAGATACTACAAAGCTACAGTGGTCAAAATGGCATGTTTGGCACAAGGATAGATATACTGACTAATGAAATGGAGTTGAGAGTTCTGATATAGTTCCTTACATATAGAGTCATCTGATATTTGAGAAGGCCACCAAACCCACTCAACTGGCAGAAAGTAGCCTCTTCCACAAATGGTGCTTGGAGAACTGGATATCTATACCCAAAAGAATGAAAGAGGAACACCATTGCACACCTTATACAAAAATCAACTCAAGACCAGTCAAAGATTGATCTATAAGAGCCAAGACCATGAAGGCCTTGAAAGATAATGTAGGGAAGCATCCACAGGAACTTGTAATAGGAAATGTTTTCCTGAGCTTCATACCCAAAGCACAAACAGCAAAAGAAAAAAATTAATACATGAAACTTCATCAAATTTTAAAACGTTTGCACCTCAAAGAAGTTTGTCAAGAAAGTGACATAGATGTGGAGTGAACATGGCCATTCTAGGGTCCACAGGAAGGAGGAATAGAGTATGGATTAGAGTGGACTTAACTGATATTCTATTCATGAACTATTGTGATTAGTAATTGAAGAAAATATGACATTGGTGTGGAGAAAGTGTCCATGGTGGCTTCTGGGGGTAAGGAGTGGGAAGAAGAGATGTGATGTGAGGGCATTTTTGGGGTTTGAGTTGTCCTGGGTGGTGCTGCAGGAACAGTTACCAGACATTGTATGTCCTCCCATGACCCACTGGGTGGACTGTGGCAGAGTGTGGGCTATGGTGTAGACCATTGACCATGAGGTGCAGCGGTGCTCAGAGATGTATTCACCAAATGCAATGAATGTCTCATGATGATGGAGGAGGTTGTTGTTATGGGTGGAGGAGTGGGGTGAGGGGGTTGGGGGGTATATGGTGACCTCATATTTTTTGAATGTAACATTAAAAAATAAAGACAAAAAATAAAAAACGAAATAAAATATTTATGATAAAGAAAGTGAAAAGACAATCTACCTATGGAAGAAAATATTTGTAACCATGTATCTGATAGGAATCTAATATTTAGCATATATAAAGAAATCCTATACCTTGAAGGGGAAAAAAAAGAAGACAAAAAGCCCATTTAAAAAATGGGCAAGTGATTTGAACAGACACTTACCCAAAGAAGAAATACAAATGGCTATGAAGCATACAAAAAGATGCTCAACATCACTAGCTGTTAGGGAAATTCATATGAAAACTACAATGAGATGTCATTTTACTCCCATTAGACTGTCTGCCATTAAAAAAACAGAGGACTAAAAGTATTGGAGAGTATATGGAGGAATGGGAACCCTTATGCACTGCAGTTGGGAATGTGGAATGGTCCAGCCATGGTGAGAACAGTTTGGTGGTTCCTCAAAAACCTAACTATAGATCTGTCATATGATCCAGCAGTTCCACTGCTGCATCTATAACAAGAGAATTGAAAGCAAGGACACAAAAAGATATATGCACACCAATGTTCACTGCAGTATTATTCACTATTGCCAAAAGTTGGAATCAACCCATACGCCCGTCAACAGATGAATGGATAAGCAAAATGTGGTATATACATACAAAGGAATATTACTCAGCTGTATTACAGCTGTATTACAAAGGAATACAGTACTAACACATGGGATAAAATGGATGAATCTTGAGGGCCTTATGTTGAGTAAAGGAAGCCAGGCATTGAAGGATGAATATTACATGACCTCACTGATAGGAATTAAACAAATTGAACAGACAGAGAGCTAGAGTCTGTAAGATAGGTTTACAGGAAATAGAAATGGAGAAAAAGATTGTGACCCAATGCCCATGTAGGTGAAATCTATGATAAGGTGGAAGAGAGTAGTTGTGCAGTCAAGGGATCTCTCGGGTGCATTGATACTATTGGTTTGGGTGGTGCAAGTTTAACAGGAGCAGAGGGTGGGTTGTGAACAGTCCGTGGAACTGGGGAGAGGGCTGGAAGAAGGAGCAGGTGAATACTGGGGATTTGTGGGCATGTGGTTGAAACTACAATATTGGGAAACCTCTCAACAATATGACAAGGAAGGGTTACTGGTTTAGGGAGTCGAATGGGGGTGCATACGGGACAGGGCACAATAGTGACAGTCATCTAGAGAAGGTGTGAGTGATTGTTTTGTCATAGTGCATTGTTTCATTAGGTGGAAACCCACATAATGAGCGAGGAGGAGTTGAAATCCCATCCAGGGGAGGGCCAATATGTTCTCAAAAGGGTGGGTGTCTCTCAAGAGCATGGGAGTTTCCTAATTGGGGAGGACAGAACAGTGTGACAAGACCTGAGAATTGTTGCAAGTTAACTGTAAATCTTGTCATTCAAGGAGCTAAGTCTGGTGGTTGCTGAGGGGAAGGGCAACAAGGAATAGAGTAGATGGAGGAGGGAGTATTTAGGGGGCAATGGAAGTGTTCTGAATGATCTTGCACTGAAGGATACAGGCCATGTTGGATTTCATCATAAACTTAATGTATGGTCTGGAGTGTAGAAATAATATAAAGCATTGCCCATGGTTAGTGGCTATATTTCAATATTGGTACATCAGTTGTAACAAATGTACTATCCATATTTAAAAAGGTTATTAATATGGGAAGGGGAAAAAGGAGGAGGATGTTGGATATATGGGAGTCCCCAGTGTTCTGTAAGTGACTTTAGTGTGACCTAATACTTCTTTGAACACAAAAACAAAAACTAAGACACTGGGGAAGAAATGGAAGAGAATGTGACTGTACATACAGGACAACTGACATTACAGCAATATAAGGCAAAACATCAAAATTTTAAAAATATTTTTCATTTTATTTAAGTTTCAGTTTTTGTAAATTGTTATGTGTTTTATATCTTATGGTTAAACCTATTGTTATTTCTTTTCCCTTTTAATTGTATTTGGCAATATTCTTCGCTTCAATTTTGAAGAAGTTTGGGATCATGGAAGGGTTATAACTGTGGCAGTGGAGAATCATTGCGGTGGGTTGTCAGTAATGGGGGATACATGGGAGGAAGTTCACCTGGGCATACATATAAGTAATGTAACTGTGTTGAAATGTTCATGGGACATTGTCCCAGTGGGTGGAGTTTCACATAATAACCAAAAGAATATTGAATTCCCTTCCTAGGGAGTTCTGTCACATTTTCTAATGGAAAAGCAACAATCCTCCAAGTAGGGGACAATGACTAGTAAAGACAGATGGTCCATTGTTGGGTCCATGATATTTGTGACTATTCTTATGACCCCTTGCTCCTGAAATTACAGCTTAGCTTAGTACTCTAGGGTGCCTAAGATTTACCTCCTATGAGCCTCCATGTTGCTAAAATGTGGCCTCTTGCTAAGCCAAACTCAGTGTATAAATGCATTACCTTCCCCCCAGTGTAGGGCATGACTCCCAGGGATGAGCTTCCCTGGCACTGAGGGATTACTACCAAGCAGCAAGTAGCATTGTATCTGGAAAAGGACCTTGAATAAAAGGGGAAATAGGTAAACAAAAATGATTTCATATAGCTAAGAGGCATCAAATCGAGTCGTGAGTTTATCCCATAGGTAACAGTTATGCACATCTCATCAGGATCTCATAGACTGCCAGAGTAGATACTACCCCAAAAGTGGGGCTCCTGAGTGCTCTGGAAACACACATATCCTAGAGTCACCCTACATAGCTCCAGAGGTTTATGCTTTGCCAGTGGGCCCTTCATTTTTTCTTTTTATCTTTATTATTTTAATGTTACAATCCAAAGATATGAGGTCGCCATATGCCCCCCACCCCCCTCTCCACTCCTCACCCGATAACAACAACCTCCTCCATCATCATGACACATTCATTGCAATTGCTGAATACATCTCTGAGCACCACTGCACCTCATGGTCAATGGTCTACACCATAGCCCACACTCTGCCACAGTCCACACAGTGGGTCCTGGGAGGACATACAATGTCTGGTAACTGTTCCTGCAGCACCACCCAGGACAACTCCAACCCCCGAAAATGCCCCCACATCACATCTCTTCCTCCCACTCCCTACCCCCAGCAGCCACCCTGGCCACTTTCTCCACACCAATGAGTGGGCCCTTCTTTCGAATTTGTGCTCCTGAGTGTTGGACTCATGTGTGACTTCTCTACACATGCCTCTTCTGTCCCTTTTTTTGAACCTATAGTTTGCACTGGATTTGATATGTGTACGTCCAAGAGGCTTGAATCTTTGGTCTGTCCTTTTTCCAGCTGGACCCTGGGCCTCAATGGAGTTGCCACACCTACTCTTCAGTTTATTTGACTCACCCAGGACAACTAACAAGGAGGTGAGAATGGACAACCATCATAGCAAGGAACAGAGAAAGGCTACAAATGCAAGGAAGAGAGTCCTATCCATCAGCCATATGAGAATGAGACCTCCTCTCAATTAAGGTGGAGTGGGCATCACCATCCCAGAATTCTCAGGATTGGGGAATAAAATATGGTCTAGAGTGGATTTACTGGTATTCTACTATAGACTTATCAGGATTCTAGCAATGGAAGAAATTGTATCATTGATGTAGATACTGGGGCCCCTGGAGGTGCTGAAGGCAGGGAGAGGGAATAAAACATGTAATATGGGGGATTTTCAGGAGTTGGAATTATCCTGAATGACACTGCAATGACAGATACAGGCCTTTATGTGTCTTCCCATAACCTACAGAATTGAGTGGGAGAGAGGGTAAACTATGATATAAACTATAATTCATGATAAGTGACAATGCTCCAAATGTGTTCATCAATTGCAATGAATGTACCACACTAATGAAAGAAGTTGTTAATGTGGGGAAGGGTGGGAGGTGTGGGGAGTGGGGCATATGGGGATCATTATTTTTGTGTGTAACATTTTATTATTTAAATATTAATACATATATTTTAATTTATTGAAATACATCACTCATAAATACACATAAACAATAAAGTGTATATTAATAGTTGTGAAATTAGAAAACAAACATCTCTAAAATCATACAGGACTCTCATAAAACAGCCTACCACCCATAGCTTGCAATGTTGTTAAACATTTTAAACTGATGAATAAAGAACATTTTCAAAATATTAGTACTAACCAAAGTATGTTCCTCCAACCCACCCTATCATTTATATCATTTATATATGAACATACAAAAGCTAGAAGTGTATAGTAAAAATTGTGAACTTACAAAGCAAAATGCATAACATCACTCAGGGGTACCATACATCAACCCTCCACAAACATCTTACATTGTTGTGAGGCATTTGTTACAAATTATGAAAGAATATTGTCAAAATCTTACTACTAATCATAGTCCTTATCTTTCATTTGGTGTACTTTCCCCCCAATACACCCTATTATCATTTTTTAAAAATTTTATGACAAAGTTGTAAATTTATAAGACAATCAGGAACATGTGCGGAATTCCCAAACAACATCCCTCTATCAACACACCACATTGTGGTGGAACATTAGTTACAGATAAGATAGTATCTCCTGACTGTTACCACATCCAGAGTGTACATTTGGCACATATTTTCCACACTTCCCCATTATCAACACAGTACATCTTTGGCATAGATGCAAAATATTAGATTGTTACTGCTAACCACAGTCCATAGGTCACTCCAGTGGTGTTTTTCCCATGCTTCTGCACATTCCCACCACCCTGCATTAGTGATGTACTTTTGCTCTAGCTCACAAAGGCCAGTCTTGCATTTGTACCATCAACCACAATTCTCATCCACATCTTGGTCTACTGTGCTAGTCAGTTCCTAGATTATTCTCTAGCACTCTGTCAGTTAACATTTACATCCCTAGACTGCCATTTTAGCCACATCCCCATTTATAAACTAGTTGTTACTCACTCTTTGTTACCATCGTCTAAACATTTCCAAACTTTTACAGTACAGCTAAGTAAAACTACATACATTAAAAATCAGTAGTCCATCTCTATCCTCCTCTTATCTCCTTTAGGAATCCACCACCTACCACCAGGTCTTTAAGATGTTTTCCTACAATTTCTTCTAGAATCTCCATGGTTCCTGCCCTCATTTTAGGTTTTTGAAACATTTTGATAAATGATAGTATTTTTGGTTCTTCAAGTTGCATTTAGCAGGTCTCCAGAATAATATTAAACCCTTCAAATAAGGAACATATTATTGCTTTTAAAGAAAAGTATGCTCTACAGCTATAATTCACATCATATATCAAAGGTTTAAATATGAGTCTAGAGCAGTATAGATGTCGAGAGAGGTTCAATTATTTGCATATGGAAAGGCCAGGACTCAGTAATAATTTTGGGAAGGAAAAAAGAATTTATTTATGACCAGCCGGGCTCAGGGAGCTTCTCATCCAAAAGCCAAGCCTGGAATAAGATTTTTTTTTAGAGATTTATTTATTTAATTCCCCTCCCTCCCCTGGTTGTCTGTTCTCTGTGTCTATTTGTTGCGTCATGTTCCTTTGTCCGCTTCTGTTGTTGTCAGTGGCACAGGAAGTGTGGGCGGCACCATTACTGGGCAGGCTGCACTTTCTTTTGCACTGGGCGGCTCTCCTTACGGGGCGAACTCCTTGCGCGTGGGGCTCCCCTACGCGGGGGACACCCCTATGCGGGGGACACCCCTGCGTGGCAGGGCACTCTTTGCGCGCATCAGCACTGCGCATGGGCCAGCTCCACACGGGTCAAGGAGGCCCAGGGTTTGAACCGCGGACCTCCCATGTGGTAGAAGGACACCCTAACCAGTGGGCCAAGTCCGTTTCCCCAGAATAAGATTTTTGAGTTCATTTTATACAGTGGTAGAGTTCAGGGGTCCTTTGATTTAGTGTTCAATAAGTTTGAATTAACATATACCCCCCACATTCTAGGTATGCTTTTAGCATGAACGTCATACATTCAATGTAAGCTTTTAACACATTCAGTTTGCATTCTTCTTGAATATTTAAAGTTTATAGAATTTTCATTGCTTATTTTTCAGGGACTGGAATTGTTGCCATAGTTACCAAGGGCAGGACTGCAGCTCTTACTGTCTGACACACACAGCTCAGGTTATCTACAAAGAGACGAAGATCCCCCATGCATAGCCTATATCAATACATGTTCATTCATTATATTTTGAAATTGAAAACAAACTAAGTTCAGATATTATTACACTATAAACATTATAGTATTTACAGAACCCTAAAGGTGACATATTAATCAAAATTTATATTCCAGGCAAATCAAAAACAATTTTTTAAAGTTAATTTTATGTTTAAAGAAGCTTCAGATTACATAAATGTTACAGAAAAAATACAAGGGATTCCCATATGTCCCACTCCCTCCCCTTCCCACACTTTCCCACATCAACAACATCCCTCATTCGTGTGGTACATTTCTTACAGTTGATGAACATATATTGAAGCATTGCTGTTAACCATGGATTACACTTTATATTAGAGTTTACACACTGTCCTGCACAATTTTGTAGGTTATGACAAAATATACAATGGCCTATATCCGCCATTGCAATGTCATGCAGGACAACTCCAATGTCCTGAAAATGCCCCCATATTACATCTATTCTTCCCTCTCCCATCCACCAGAATCAGGTGGCCACTGCCCAAACTTTTTTAGTTTTCTTTCAGTCCTTATCCATCTGGTGACATAATTATGAGTTTTCTTTCAGTCCTCCTTCACCTGGTAACATAATTTTACAGGACTGTAACCATGTTGTAGATGCAGTTTTATATTAGACTTTCTAGATTTTTTTCACATTATAACAATTGCCCATGTGTCTTCATATTACTTTAAAAAATATAATATTATTTTAGATGGCTATATCTCTTTAGATATTTAGCTTTTTACATTATAAGTACAATTTCAATGGATATTTTTAACATTTTTCTCTCTCTTGATCCTTACCACTTAAAATTACTTTCAATATATAAATGCTTAATAGGTAACCAAATCCCATCTCTAAATAACTGGAACAATCAGTCCATCAGACGTCAAACATGCTCGTCTCCTAACCTACCCCACTTCCACACCAGCTATTTTCATTAACTTCAAATTAAAAAAAAAAACAAAGTATTCTAATTGATAAAAATAATAAATTGCATAAATATGCCCAAATTCCTCTAGTAACCAAGAATTCCATTTTAAAAAAAGTGAAGTAATGTTATTTTTTTCTTAGATTGCAAACACGTTTTCTATAAAAAATATATATTGACGGGCAATACTCTGTTAAGAAAGGTAAGGAAAAGGTAGTGAAAACATAAGAAACCTCAGCAAAGAAAAGGAAACTATAAAACTGAAGTAAATTTTAGTACAGAAAGAATTCATTACCTGCAATAAAAATTCACTGAATGGTTTTAAGAGAATAATGGAGACGGGGAAGAGTCAGTGAACTTAAAAATAAATCAACAGACCTCTTATATTATTTAATGTAACATTTGTGTGATCTATTTATCTTTTAAAGAAAGACAATAATAAAATATTTTTTAAAAATCTAAAATCAATAAAAATTCTCAAATCTGAGAGAAAATATGTATTTGAGAAAATGAACAGCACCTCAGGGACCTGTGAGACAATTTCTAATGATCTAAGATTTGGGAAGTTTCCTAGAAGAGGAGAGAGAGAATGGGACAGAAACAGCGGAAGAGCCTGAAAATGACTCGATTTGGGGACAGATATAAATTTAGAGATTAAAGTTCAGCAAAACCCAAACTGGATGAATTTGGAAACAACAAAGCCTACCAGAGCATAAGCGTCAAACTGGTGCCAACCTAAGATAAAGACAAAATCTTGAAGGTAGCCAGGAAAAACCCAGACCTATTATAAACTGGGGAAAATTGATTTGTTAGAAACCATGGAGACGAGAAGACGGTTTCACTGTATCTTTAGAGTTCAACAAGGGAAAAAACCAAAATGACCAACCACCGAAAACCCTCCAACCCAGACTTTTATATTCAGCAAAGCATAAAGTATGCAGGTGTAATTAAATCAAAGATTTAGAGGCGAAAAACAAAAAGGAATTGGTGGTCCCCGCAGGGATCAGCGCCCCCAGAGGCCGACGCAGGGGGTGTTGGTGCCCAGGCTCCCCTCCCGGCCCCTCGCCCCCCTCCCCCGCCCCAGGCCACTGGGAGACCAAAGGGGAGGGGAGGGACCCAGCAGAGGACGCAGCCCCGCGACAGATGGGATGACAAAGGCTGGGGCTGCTCAGAAAGCGCCGGAGGCTGAGGAACAGTCGTTGAACTGCTGACAGCCGCATCCGTACCGCGCATCCCGCAAGCGGAAGGAGCGGGGCGGGCAGGAGCCCCCGGAGCCGCCCCCAGGGCACGCGGCGCCGCCAGCCTAACGCAGCGACCCGGCGTCTAACGACGCGGCAACCGCCTCTGGGCCCCGCGTGGGGGGGGGGGGGGGGGGCGGGCGGGCTCGTTGCTCAAATTACCCCCGGCTGGGGCTGTTGTCCAGAGCCCGCTGGGGGCAGAGCTAGCAAGGGAGGAGGAGCCTTAAGCGCCCTGGCCTGGACGCGAGCTGCGGGAGCTGGGCGGGCCCCAGGGTGCGGTCTCGCAGCGCAGCCACCCGGGCGCCTGTTGCACTAACCAGGTGAGTGCTGCAGTCGGCCAGGCACTGGTCACGTGGACAGGATCAGCGCCCCAGTAAGCTGAATTTCGCACCCCTTCTCCTGTGCCCACTTGGGCCCCTCCCAAGCAGCCTGGGATTATTTAAAAGCAAACAAACAAAAAACCAAAACCCTTCGAAGGTTAATGATACCGGAGAAATTGCAATCTCCAAGAATGCATGAATTGCATGAGAAATGGTAAATATAATTGAATATTCATTCTTAGATTCATTCTCAAGCATATGGCTACTTAAAGCATCGTCAAAATATTATCGTATGTGGTTTATTACATACGCAGATGTAGCTCATAGAATAAATGGCAGGGGATTAAATATACCTATATAATTAAAAGGTTTCTATATTTTAGTAGAAATGGTCTAAGGTCAACTTTTGTTAGGTGGCAAAAAGTTGAAGTTGTGTAATTCCATCCCGCGATCAGCCACTAGAAAATAATGCAAAGAAGTATGGATAGAAAAACAACAGACATTAAAATGAAAGTCTGAAAATATTTAAATCATCCAAAAAAGGGGTAGAATTTAAAAAACAGAAAGAACAGGCACAAAACTATTTATAAAATGCTATAGTTGATTCCAATTATATCAATACATGTATTAAATGTTGATGGACTGAAAAAAAATGGTGGCTCTCCACCCATAAAGCAGGAGACCTGGGGTAGGCTTGTGCCCAAGGCAGACTGCGGGGTGAACTTACACCATTTTTGTAGGGGACATCCTTGACCTAAGACCTCTGGCTGCGGTGTTGGTCCCCTTCGTACTTAGAAGCATCATTTTCAGCCTGCACGGAGTGCGCAGTTTGAGGTGAAGGCCCTGGGGAGGGAGGAGGCTCCGTCTGAACACAGAGCCTCAGGTGTCAGGGAGGCGGCTGCTTTGCCAGCATGAGGAGCACAGGCAGAGGGCCTCTTCCCTGACGCACTGGTCTGTCAGCTCTTCCATGAAGAAGCTCTCCAGCTTGATCTCATGCCTGATTTTTCTGAAGTAACTGCTTTTTGGTGACAGTTGAAGGGAGGGCTTCTGTCCCAAGAAGGCATCTCCAAATTCTAGCCCCAGGGTGAGGGGGAAGCAAAGAGGACTGAGAGCCTGAATTCACTCTGTGGAATCCCTGGAGTTGAAACGGTATCCTGTGCTGTTTCATATCTGTGGGGATTCATAGAGCTATACTATATGCCACATGGACTCTGCTTAGACCATCACTAATGAATTATAATGCAACTGCTCTATGGGATTTCATGATCATAGTACTTAGCTATACACTTAATTTTTTTTTTTTAATTACATCTTATTTGAGAGGACTTTGGTGGATATCTTCCTTTTCTCTTTTTTCCCTCCAGGTCTACTTGCTCTACTTCTCTGTTTTGAATGGGCTGATCTGAATTAATTTATTATTTGCTCTGAATTGTAGGTGGATTTGGCCAATGGGGAGCCAAGCAGGAGATTGGTGGGGAAAAGGAGGGTGAAGTCTGGATATTTTTTTCCCCAGATTTTCTCTCTGTTGGCTTGTCTCAGGCTGCTGCCAACTTTGCAGTCCTTTCTCCAGAACCTCCCCCCAGGAGGTGCTTTCCTACCCCCTCTTTACATCTTTGGAATTAGTCGCTTTATTAAATCCTCCATGAATAATCATAATTAAAGTATGTACCATCTGTTTTCTCCTAGAACCACAAATGATACAAAGACAAATTGGAAAATGTCTCTGTTCTCGGTTTTCTACCCTTAGTACCCTCTATCCACGTTTTACTTATGTGGACCACATACATGATCAGCCAAGCACTTGGCTATGTTATCACATCCCAAACTTATATTAATCAAAAATATCATGTGAATTTTTGTTTTCAGTTAACTTGTGCCTTGTTATTGATTTTTTTTTTGCTTATATGTATCTACCTTATGTTTATATGGATAGACTTTTAAAATAATATATCTATAAAGAAAAAATTCTTCAAGAACTTCTTCAAGAAATTTCACTCCCACTTCCTTGCAGTGTTTGGAATGTATTAGAGAAACTGTAAATATTTATTGAGTGAGTGCATAAATGAAGAAGTAAATAACTCCAATTAGTTGTAAGTAGTTTGTGGACTTTGATTTTTACAATAGGTGTTTATCTCCAACTATCTCATCCACTGTGACTGTTAGTAAAAGAAGCAAGAAATGTTAAATGAAACAATCTAAAAGTATTCATATTGCCTTGTCTGTGGAATTCCCCTAAGGCAATTAATCCTGTGTGGAAAAGTCAGGAGACCATTAAACTCTTAGATTGGAGATCACTGAGTTATAAATTACTTGCTAGAGAGAGACTGGGAAAAATTGAGTGGAAAGTAATTGAATCGCCTTGTTAGGGCCTAATGGCCCTGTTAGACGACACTTCTGGGAAGAAATTCCAAGAACATAGGCTTTGGTGTATGTCCTAGGAGAGAGAGGGGTAATATGATTGATGTTTCTAAACTCTTTATGTGATTATTATATTTAGTGATTTATTAAATTTCGCATCACACTTGTGTTCGTAGATTACACACTCTTTGGTCACTATGCATTATTTTCAGGATCTTTGGATTTTAATTTGCTAAGTCTGACTTTAGATTTTTCAAAGAAATCTATATTGAAATTATAGATAGTCTGCATTTTCCCTTTATTGGTGCTTTCTAAAGAATGCCTCTGCGAAAATCGACGTGCAGATGTCTGTTCGTGTCACTGCTCTTGGTTCTTCTGGCTATAGACCCAGTGGTGGTACTGCAGGGTCACATGGCAAGTCTCTTTTCAACTTCTTGAGGGACTGCCAAATAGTCCTCCACAGCTGCTGGACCGTCCTGCATTACCACCAGCCAACCAGGAAGAAGGGTTCCTATCTCTCCACAGCCTCTCCAGCACTTGGAATTCTTTTTTTGAATAGTGGCCATTCTGATAGGTGTGAAATGATAAGTCCTTGTGGAATTGGATTTGCATTGCCCTAATCAGAAGAGACCTTGAGCATTTTTTCCATGTTTTTTTTTTTCTTGTCATTTGTTATTTCTTCTTTGGACAAACGTCTCTCAAGTCTGTTGCTCATTTTTAAATTGGATTGCTTGGGCAAACATCATATAACTCACTGCCTCGGGCTGGAGAAGTGACACTTGGACTATCTCCAACCAGTGAACTCACAGCCACCACTGCCTTCTCGGAAATGGGAGGAGGCCATCTGACCCTATGAAGTGAGAACGAATGCATTTCCCATTCCATCTAGGACCTGTGAGTATTTTTTGAACATTTCATTAACATTTTTGTTATGAAAAAAACTGAGTCCAAGAAAGCTACCTCCTGTTTGGAAAATGATTCTAAATGACCCTATTTAAAGAATTATAGCATATTAAAAAACAAACAAACAAAAAAACCTTGGACATAATAGAACACAAATCTTCCTGTCTACCCAGGACATGTTCAAATCAGATCTTATGGTTTTTGGCCAAGAGTCACGCAAAGATTAGCAAAAAAGATCAGTTAGCAGGATCTCTTCAGACATGGTAACAGCATGAGTTTCTGATTATTAAAATATGAAACATTTCAGATGGGACTATATAATGATTTTAAATTCCTTACATTTTATGTAATCTTTGGACAGTTCATACATGTTGCAAACAGGCACGTCTCTATCAGTAGAATGCATTTAATTTCCTGTAAGGTGTAATGTGATAAACAAAGGGTATTACTTTTTATAGAGCCAAACCAGCTTGCAGCTCTTCTAACCATCACAAAATATACGAGGCAACTCTTTTCAGGTAGTGGACAACACGCAACATGAGCTAGATCACTGGAGAAGGGAACTGGGAAGTAAGTCCCACAACGGTCCTGCTTCTCTGCCTGGGGACAGTTTCCCAAGTCCAAGCTGAGCAAGGCAGTCGCACTGAGCTGAAGAGGCAGAGATCAGAGTTCAGGGCGGCGCAGGCAGCAAGAATCTTCAAGGCTATTGCATCAGGAGGGAACTGTGCAGAAAGAGCATCCCAAAGTGTGCGTGAGGGTTGTCTTCAAGTCCATTGCTAATATCTGGGCTGGACATAAATTGAGAGGTGGGTATATTTTGCAGTTGGAAGCAATTCATTTATTATACAATTTTGATATGTCAGTGGTTTTCAAAAGAAAACCAGTAGACTTTAAATTCTCTTTATTTAGTTCCCGTTATTAAAAGTGTCAGTGTAGTCATGATGTACAGCTACTTAATATTTATTAAGCATTATGAGCCTAGGCATTATATATGTTTTATTCTTCACAGCAATCCAACAAGATAATCCTCTTGTCTCCATTCTACACAGTCAGAAACTGAGACTAAGAGAGTCTAATAACTTGGCCAAGAAGTCACAGAACTATCCAGTGATGGACCCAGGACTCAAACCCAAACAGCCGCACAAGGTCCCGCTCCAGGCATTAACTTGCCAAGATGTTACTTCCTGTGGGGTAGGCACACTCAGTCACAACTTCCATAACATTCATGCAGTTCAGCTCATTACAAAAGTATGTGCTAGAAATTCCACCAGGTGCTGGTGATATGGAGATGATTAAGCCTGGATAACATACTACTGAGGGAGACAGATGTACAAAGATAATTAAACAATATGGTCATTAATTTAAAAAAAGGTTGTATGAGGACTAGTGAGGACACGGGGAGGGGGCCTACCAAGCCTGGGAGCGCAAGGGCAGGTTTAGGTTTAGATGATGGCCTCTGGGTTACAAATCCCCTCTCTCTGCTCCTTAACCCAGTGCTCTGCATGTACACTGACTGAACTGGTAGGCATCACAGATAGTAGCTGAGAAAGTGTCTCGGAACTACACTGATTGGGTGAGGGTCCTAAGTGCCACCATTATCAGATGTGACCTTGGACAAGTTACTTAATTTTTGAAGGACTCCACTTTCCTTCTCTCTAAAATAGGATTGCCCTGATAATGTGATACCCAGGTCCTGAGCCTCAACAGACTCCAGCACCTACAATCTGATTTATTGGACTTACCACACTCAGCTAAGATGGAGTTGAAGAAGGACAATCACCACACCATGGAGCCTAGAGTGATTACAACTGAAAATGGGAGGATGGCAGCCAGCATCCATGTGGAATCTGAGCCTCCTCTTGACATAGAGGTGCAATGGACACAACCAATCCAATGTCCACATAGAAGAGGTGGCATTGGATTGGGAAAAGTGGACATGGTGGACGATGGGTATGGGGAAGGGCAGGAAGAGATGAGAGGTGGGGGCGTATTTGGGACGTGGAGCTGCCCTGGATGGCGCCTCGGGGGTGATCACCGGACATCGTGGATCCTCACAGGGCCCACTGGATGGAATGGAGGAGAGTATGGGCCATGATGTGGACCATTGTCTATGAGGTGCAGAGGTGCCCAAAGATGTACTTACCAAATCCAATGGATGTGTCATGATGATGGGAACGAGTGTTTTTGGGGGGGGAGAGGGGGGATGGGGGGGTGGGGTTGAATGGGACCTCACATATATATTTTTAATGTAATATTATTACAAAGTCAATAAAAATAAAATAAAATAAAATAGGATTGCAGTAGTGATATGATGAAATGAAAAGCCCAAAGTACTTGACAAATTCTAGCAATTATTACTATTCACGAAACAGGCTTTAATTTCAATGGACCTAAAAAAAATTTCATAGGCGTTGAGTCTTACTGCTCGTATTGTACAATTAGATATGAACATTTAGGATATAAAAATTCTAAGAAACTAAGCTTTGTGTGGAAGCAAAACACACATCTACTCATTTGTCTTTTAGTCTCACTTCCATCCTCATAGAGATAATGAGAATTCATGAATCGTATTTTACAGCTTTTGCCAAAATAGCTGGCGATAGCAGCACTGCTGGTCTTGGCCTATGCTTTGAGATTTTTGTCCACATCACCTAGGAATTTCATTCCTATCCTGATCTTAGACAATTTTATATAGTCCAACACCCACTCCCATAAGCAAGCTAGCCCGATTCGTATGGTTATTTTTTTAAATTTCTCTCTGCCCCCCCACCCCAGTTGTCTTCTCCCTGTGTCCATTTGCTGTGTGTTCTTCTGTGACCGCTTCTCTCCTGATCAGTGGCACCAGGAATCTGTTTCTTTTTGTTGCGTCATCTTGTTATGTCAGCTCTCCGTGTGGGCGGCGCCATTCCTGGGCAGGCTGCACTTTATTTTGCACTGGGCCGCTCTCCTTATGGGGCACACTCCTTGTGCGTGGGGCTCCCCTACATGGGGGACACCCCTGTGTGGCATGGAACTCGTTGCGGGCATCAGCACTGCACATGGGCCAGCTCCACACGGGTCAAGGAGGACCGGGGTTTGAACCGCAGACCTCCCATGTGGTAGGTGGGCGCCCTATCCATTGGGCCAAGTCTGCTTCCCCATGTGGTAATTTTAACTTAGTTTATTTTGGTTCTAGGGAACCTACTTGGTTTCAGATGAACATTATAAGGTTGGATACTTTGTCAAGTCTCTTTCTTACTAAGTATAAAATTACATGAAATGTAAATTACTGACAAAGCCTAACTTGTCACCCATTTTTCTTGTGGATGGCGTAAAATTAGAAGGAATGTAAACCAATGGGGAAAAATGTGTAGCATGTTATCTAAATACTGGGCTTCAAAGTCAGTGAGCCTTCATGGAACATAATTACTAGTTATCTGAATAGTCAATGTCTAAGAGGCAAGACCTTTCTGAGGGACCATGTAACAGTTACCCAAGCATATTGTAAACCTTAGTTCATGTTCAGGGAAACCTGCTCTTGGCTTCTCAGCCAACCTTTCCCACTGGTTTACGTGGGACCCTGGGACCCACCCTATTTCACTGGCAGTTTCCTCCACTGTCCAGCTACCTACTGCTGCATCCTCGTTTCCAAGAGAAAAAGGAGAGGGGCTATGTATGTGCTAAAGCATGTCTTGGATTGCCATATCATGGAAATCAAAAAAATCCAGAGCCCTTCAAAATTAGGCCAGGGCCAGATGAAAGTAGCTAGCCCCCTCTACCCCTTCTCACCCAAATTAGTCCTCTACAGTAAAAGGTACCTCTCTATCAGAAAGTCACTTGGTTCCAAACTTTAGTCTTAACATTAAAAGAGAAAGAGGAGTCCTTTTCTAAAGCCTTTTCTTTCCAAAATTTCTCGAGAACTCATCACGAATACATTTCTTTACAATTTTAAATCTGACATGGATCAATTAGAGACTAAAAGAATATAGATTCATTTCACAGTACCAGAAGTTATATTTTATTACACAATAGTCAGGGAAAAATATCTACAAGAACAATAACTGCTGTGGAGCTGTATTCTCTGATGAAACAAACAAACATAATTATTTACTAGAAGAGCTATTTTCCTTAATAATTTAACAGTACTATATATATATATATATTTACAAAAAATCAAAGGCAGTAGAGAGTGTTTCTCTATAACTGATAATAAAAGAAAATATTAAAAAATAAGTAGTTTTTGTGTAGCCACATGAACCACCATTCTGAAATGCCAAATAAACGAATATATTGAATAACTACGTACTGAGCTACTACTAGGTTTAAGGCACTATTAACAAAAAATAACTAAAATTCACTATCAGAGGCCTGGATTTACAATATATTTTTTCACTGATTTCTTCATCTGCTTAATTTTCTTCTTTATGCCTTGATGACCTTGTTTTGACACATACCGAAAATATCTACAACCTAAAAAACAAAGCAGAACAGAGTTTTAATACTTATCAAATTCTTCAAATATATTTCTACTTGTAAAATTATTTAATGAAAATAATTGCTTTGTCTTATCTTTACAAATACATCCCAAGCATATTCTAAGAGCTGTCACCAATGAAACGTATTGCTTCCTACATGCAAAGATGTTCCTGATCCATCATAATTAAAGCATATACTTTAGCTTGTTTTCTGACCTGCTCACGAAGCCCCAGTTAGGGTGATATGCATAATACACAATATATATAATGACCTTTCTCAAAGAGCAAATTACCTTAGCTTCCCTCTTAATATTAGCTGGTCAATCAGTTAAAAAGGCATATACAAAATATGAGAGTTTGCCATAGAAAATACTGGTGAGATAATTAGAATACATGAAGCAAAGCTTGGAAGAGATCAAATATTATCTGTTCAAACGAGTTGTCTAGAAAGCAGCTCTGAAAATGGTTAATGTGCTACCTTTGCTGCCTAGTCTTACAATATTAAGAGGACCATTTATCAACTATTTCAAAGAAATGAAAAAAGTTTCAGTAAAAAATATAAACTGGATTTTAAGAGTTTATTTTTAATTTAGAAATTTAATAAGGAGACTCACACATGAAAATTAATTTCATTATAGTCTCACCATATATATATATCCACCCTGTCTGGAAAGCTCCAAGCTGCACACTGTACTTAGAGTAATCATTTTATTATCCCTGAAAATTGGGAACCAGAATTGCCAATATTTCATCAGCTGGGAAAAAAGGGCTTCTGTGGTTGTACTTTAATAACTTGTGCGGCAAAACTCACAGATCACACAGATTTCCACTTCCACCTAGAATGTAGAAAGCTAGAAAAAAGTTCACTCCCACTCTAACAATGAGAAAATGTCAAATGAACTGCAAACTCTTCTCTCTTCTTCAGCCTATCAGAGAGCTGGAGTCCCAGATCAACCAAGCAGCCTAAGGTCAAGGGAGGAAAGGCCTTCCAAAGAAAAGGGAGACCAGTAAGCCAGGGAGGACAGGCCGCCACTATACAAGCAGCGTATCTGGAAGCTCGGAGCAACAGCACACCTCATCTAGAAGAATCTGAATTCTGTGGTGTAGTGGCAAGAATCAAAAGAAGAACACAGCTCAGCACAAGAGACTGGCTTAACCCCCACACTAACACCTCGACAAAAGAGAAGTGTGCCCACTCTCAGCATAACAAGGCCTGATACTCATATTGTACTTTACAACTCATAAAGCACTTTGATATGACGTCCACTTGATGTTTACAACAATCCTATAAGTAAATCCACACAGGTGTTACAATGGACATTTCACAGAGAAGGTTCACAAAGATTAATTGCTTGGATCTAAAGTTATATGGAAAGTAAGTGACAGAAATGGAAAATGAGCCCGGGTCTACAAATTTGGCTCAAACACACTGCATTAAGTAGTAGAAAAATCCCATTCCTAATTGCATTTGTTCCTTTTCATCAGTGTATTTAGAAATAAAATTATTATACTCTTCTTTCTTCATCTCTTTTCTAACAAAAAACCCAACATTTTATTAATCTTAGTCACCATCTGAAACATTCATTGAAAATACTAATTCCAAAATTATACAAATCATATCTAAAACTGAATTGAAGAAGAATCTTTTTCACATACCTTAGGTCTCCTAGCAACCAACTGCTTACTAGTGGCCATTGTGAGGTTTACTTTCTTCATTTTGGATGTATTTTCTGATAGTTTCATTTCAGTACTGGCTAACTTTTCATATTTCAGTGGTACAAAGCAGGTCAGAGTTTGATCAGCCAAAATATTTTTCAAAGAAAACATCAACTCCCCTCTTCCTTTAAGAGGAGTTTCAATAAGTTAATGGATGTAATCTTTTTAGGGGGAAAAATATTGTTTCCTTACAGGAACAGGTAAGTAAATAGACAGCTAGGATAGAATAGTAAGTCCAATAGTAAGTCCAATAGAATATTTTTTCTATTTCCAATAAAGTAAACAATCTCAGTAAACTTTCTATACATGAACACCAAACAGTTATTTGTTTGGAAACAGTCCGTCTCCTATACCTTTATGCCCCCTTAAAAACACTCAAGTTAGAGCATGAAAACCAACCACAATCAACAATAGGAAATCACCACTTCTGATCACTGGGAATTCCTACAAGCTCACCACCTGGTCCTAACTCAAGACTGGTTCTTTCATTCAACTGTTATTTCTCAAGCACTTCATATCTCTGGGTAAGATTTAATATGAATGAACAGGCACACCTGTAATTTCAAACTCATCTAAAAAGTTATGTATAGCTTAAAAGGAAACAAAAACATGTACCTTTTCCTAATAGTAGTCCAGCTACCAAAGCTTTCTCACAAGCCAAAGCTTCATATTCTTTCCAATCGCTTTTTGCCCAAAGAGCTGAAGTGAAAGCTTGGCCATCAGTTTTTCCTGGAGTTCCACTCTTCTTGAACACAGGCGAGATGATTTCTGGAAAAGAAAATTGTCAAAAGGGAAGATCCATGACAGGGACAGATCTATATTTAACAATCTGAACTTAAGTAGAGTCTGTGGAAAGGCAAGGAAAAGGTTTCCAAAAACTTTAGTCTGTGTATTGGTCATGACATGACACAGCATGAAAGCAAATCCTTTTCTGTAGGAAGCTGATGTGGCTCAAGCAATTGGGCTCCCATCTACCACACAGGAGGTCCAGGGTTCGATAAGCAGGGCCTCCTGGTGAAGGCAAGCTGGCCCATGTGGAGAGCTGGCACAGATGGAGTGCTGTCCTGCACAGGAGTGCTGGCCGACACGGAGACCTGGCACAGCAAGATGATGCAACAAAAAGAGACACAGAAGAGAGACAATAAGAGATGCAGCACCAGGGAGCTGAGGTGGCAAAAGAGAATGATTGCCTCTTTCCCACTCCGGAAGGTCCAGGATCGGTTCCCAGAGCTGCTGAATGAGAATACAACAGACACAGAAGAACACACAGTGAATAGACAGAGAGCAATGGAGGGAGGGGGGAGAAATAAATAAATCTTTAAATATATATATATCTACTACTACTTTTACTTATTTTTTAAAAAAATCCTTTTCTGTTGTTCTCTTTTATGTCCATGTGCCACTTTCCATTTAATTAAATAACCAGTGTAGTACAAAACAATGATTAAGAATATAGACTCTGAAGTCAGACTCCTGGATTCTCAGAACTTCTACTTACCATCTGTGTGACCTGGGCAAGCTGCTTAACGTTTCAGACACTAATGGTGCCTATCCCACAGCAATGCTACTAGGGTGATACTGCTCCCATAATACAGGTCTCATATGAAGGTCTTTGCTTAGGGTCTAGTACAGAGAAAATGTTCAATAAATGTTAGCTATTATTATTATTATTACTTACTCCATTACGGTCTGTCTTCAGTATTTTCCCAAATATTTCCAAGCAGTTATATTCTTATTGCATCCAGCAAAATCTAAAACTGCAAATAATACTTCCAACCCCAATTTATGGTGTTCTTTTTTTTCTGCATTGATCATAATAGTTCAGGTTTATAAAAGACACTGAGGTACACAGAGCAAACAATATATATGTACATACAGGTGAGAAAGCAATACCGATTCCTAAGCCTTCTGGTCTAGTGAACAGTGTAAAGCAATGCATTTGCTCACACTCTCCCATACGAGGAATTCAATAATTTAGGCCACGCAAAGAGGCCAGGATGGGGAGGTTAAGCCCAGCATGGGTTATGCTCCTCTACTTACATATGACTGAGAATATTATTTAAAATATCTGCCCATTTGTGCTCTGTCTATAAGACTCTCTTGTATCAGGAGAGGGACCTAGGCAGCCCAGTACCAATCAGGCTTATTAAGCTGATTTTCTTCTATGAAGAAATATGTCCTTCTCTGTACTGAGCTAAAGCCCAGTAGGAATGAACATGAGGTGAATTCTATCAGGTGACGCCATGTCTCCTTTGCTGTCTAACATTTTATAACACGGCAAACCTTCCCTGCAAAGGGCCAGCTAGTAAATGTTTTAGGCTTTGTGTGCCACACAGTCTGCCACACTACTCAGTGCTCACATCAGAGTGCAAGAACAGCCCTAAACAAAATGAAAACAACTTTATTTATAAAAGTAGGAGACATTAGATTTGGCCCAAGGGTCATAATTTATACTCCCAGCTCTTTAGCTTGTCTCCACAAAGAGAGAGAAAACAAACTTATTTACCTGATTGTCTAAGTAATCTATGAAATTCCAACATCAGTTTATGAGATGGTACAATCTGATACAAAATCTAGAAGAAAAAATGTCATTTTTACACACTCTAATAAAGGTATTTCTCAAATTTCAGCTTACTTTCAAAGAAAACTCTTATTGCCTAATATGCCTCAATAAATAAACCAAGATTTTAAAAGATATTTTTCCCTCATACAATTTCAATTTGGATAGAGTAAAAGAAATTATAACCTCTGCTAATAACAAGATAATCAAGAGAATTATGGGAAGTATATGATGCCTTTTTTTTTTTGATGTACTGAGGGCCGGGGATTGAACCTGGGACCTCATATGTGGGAAGCAGCGCTCAACCACTGAGCCACATCGGCTCCTCTGAGTTGGTTTTTTTGTTTTGCAAGTTGGTTGTTCTTGTTTTTTCAGAAGACACCAGAAACCAAACCTGGGACCTCCCATGTGGAAGGCAGACGCTCAACTACTTGAGGCACATCCACTCCAATGATGACTTTTACTTTTCATCTCCACTTGTTTTTCTACTGAGTACCACACTTAAAAATTCAAATAATTTATTCTCAGAAGTCAGGAGCAAGGAGAAAAATAAAGAAAAAAGAAAGAACATCGCAGAAAATATTTAATATTTACAGATTAGAAGAGGCTAGAAATAATTATGGAAAACAAGAAAACTAAGAGAAGACAAGGTAACTATTTTGTAAGACTGTTTAGGAACAGAGTACATTATGGCTATGTGACTAAATATTTTTACACAATAGAAAGAAGAAAGGCAAAAGTTCTTTTTTTGAAAAATAAGAACTGTTTTTTAAGGAAATGCACAAATACAGGATTTAAAGTAAATTTATCTTTCTCATTTCAACGCATTTACTATTAGAAATGAATTGTCTGCTTGCTGGAGTACTTTGATCTTACAATAACATAATTTCCTACAAACTAAAACGTAAATTTTGTTAATTTCTCCACGTAAGGTTTTCAAAAGCTCAATCAATATCAATATGCCAATAGAAAATAGTAGTATTAACACTCATTTCCTATGAAAGTCACATTTGTCCCAAGGTTTATGGAATTATGTATAAAGCTCAATTCACTTCAATTTTTAAAAACTTTTTTACTGAAATAAAACATCCTCTCTCTGTCCTCTCCCTCTGGCACTACAATTACAAATATGTCAGACTTTATTACAATTCATTAATCCGCTCTTCTGCTATATCTAGTCTGCTATTTATCCCATCTACTGAGTTCTAAATTTCAAAAGTACAGTTTTCAAAAGGAAAAACAAAATTCTCTAAATCCATGTTCTCTTAAACATAAGTATATCCATATAGTTATTTTCTATAATCTTTGTGGCAGTTTGATAGTATTTATGAATTCCAAAAAGAGATATTAGGTTTGTAAACTGGTCTTTCTCTGGGCGTGATACCTATTGACTGTGTTAAATTCAAAGGCCTTATATTTACTTGATTCAATCAAGATTAAGGCTTTGATTCCACCATGTCATTAGTGTATGGAGGGGTGGAGGGTTGAGTCCCTGCCCCCTTGGGGGGCTAATATAAACAGACGCTTAATCAAGAACACAGGAGATACACAGAACAGAGAGGAAGAGAGACAGCTCCACCGACACGGCAGAGGACACGAGGGAAGTCAGATGGAACCATTCACCGGACAGCTTACAACTGACCTTGTGAAGAGAACAGAGCCCTTGAGCCCGGAAAGGAATGAGCCCTCCAGCCTACAGCTAAGATCTGAAGAAGCTGGACCCATGGAGCTTTACGAGGAAGAGGAAGGCTCAACCCTCGCAGACGTCACCTGCCACCTTGCTTCAACACAGGGCAGCAGACTTTGGATGAGAAAGTACCTCTTATGGTACCTTGAATTGGACTCTTTACGGCCTGGTAACTGTAAGCTTTTACTCCAAATAAATACACTTTATAAAAGCCAACACAGTTGGGGTCCTTTGCATCAGCACCCCTTGGCTCACTAATACAACCTGTTTTAAAGTTCTTTCAAATACATTAGTGTTCACGGTGAACCCAACTGTAACCCTATTGTAAACAGCAAACTACAGATATAGATACAATTTTATCTATATATAAATATAGATATAAATATACTAGCAAACTAAATTCAAACGCACATTAAAAGAACACCATGATCAAGTTGGTTTTATCGCACGTGTGCAAGGGTGGGTCAATGGAAGAAAATCAATTAATAGATCACCTTAACAGAATAAAGGGCGAAAAAAAAACATGATCATTTCTATTGATGCAGAATAGGCATTTGACAAAATCCAGCACTTCCTTGATAAAACACTTAGAACACTAGAAAGCGAAGGAAACTTCCTCATTAAGATAAAGAGCATATATGAAAAAACCACAGCTAACATCATACTCAATGGTAAGACTGAAAGCTTTCCCTCTAAGATCAAAACAAGATAAGAATGCCACAGTCACCACTGTTATTCAACATTGTCCTGGAAGTTCTAGTCAGAACAACTAGGCAAGAGAAAGAAATAAAATGTAATCAAATTGGAATGGAAGAAACAAAATATATTTCTATATGCAGAATACGTGATCCTATATGCATTAAGACTTGAAAATTCCACACTCAAGCTACCAGACCTAATAAATGAATTTAGGAAAGTGGCAAAGTACAAGATCAACACCCAAAATTCAGTCGTGTTTCTATATACTAGTAATGAACAATCTGAAAAAGAAATGAAAAAAAATATATTTACATAGCAATTGAAAGACTCAAGTACCTAGGAATAAATCTACCCAATGATTTAAAGGATTTGTACAGAGAAAACTACAAGGCATGCTGAAAGAAATCAAAGACCTAAATAAATGGAAAGACATGCTGTACTCAAGGATTTAAAAACTAAATATTGTTAAGATAACAACTCTACCCAAAGTGATTTACAGATTTAACACAATCCCAGTCAAAATTCTAACAGCCTTCTTTCCTAAATGGAAAAGTCAATCATCAAATTTATGTGGAAGGGAAAGGGACTCTAAATAGTCAAATCCATCTTGAAAAAGCAGAACAAAGTTGGAGGACTCTCATGTCCCGATCTTGAAATGTATTACAAAGCCACAGTAATCAAAACAGTATGGTACTGCCACAAGGACAGACATACAGATGAATGAAATCAAACTGAGAATTCTGAAAGTAACCCTCATATTTATGGCCAATTGATTTTTGACAAGAGGGCAAAGTCACTCAACTGGGAAAAATAGTCTCTTCATCAAATGGTGCTGGGAAAACAGGATATCCATATGTAAAAGAGTGAAGATGAACCCCTTCCTCATACCATACACAAAATTAATTCAAAATGGATCAGAGATCTAAATACAAGAATCAGAATTATAAAACTTCTAGAAGAACACATAGGGAAGCATCTTCGGGACCTTGCATTAGGCAATGGTTTCTTAGATTTTACACCCAAACCACAGGCAACAAAAAATAAAATAGATAAATGGGATCTCATCAAAATTAAAAACTTGATCATGAAAGTAAAACTTAATGAATGGGAGAAAATATTGGAAAACCACATATCTGATAAGGATTGAATATCCAGAATATATAAAGAAATCCTGAAACTCAACAACAAAAAGTCAAACAGCCCAATTACCAAATGGACAAGGGAAGCAGATGTGGCTCAAGCAGTTGGGCACCCACCTACCACAGGGGAGGTCCTGGGTTCAGTTCCCAGTGCCTCCTAAAGAAGATGAGCAAGACAACAAGCTGGCACGAGCTGGCACAGCAAGCTGGAGCAACAAGATGATTCAACAAGGAAATACAATGAGAGACAGAACAAGCAAGGAGCAGAGGTGGCTCAAGCAACTGGATTCCTCCCTCCCACATGGGAGGTCCCAGGTTTGGTTCCTGGTGCCTCCTAAAAAAATAGAAGCTGAGCACACAACAAACGGACACAGACAGTAGTAGACAGCTAGCACAAACAATGAGGGGAGGGGAGAAATAAATAAAATAAACCTTTTATAAAAAATGGGCAAAGACTTGAATAGAAATTTCTCCAAAGAAGATAGACAAATTGTTATGAACTATCACTTGCAGGAAACCAGCTTCACAAAAGAAGCCTATAAGAAGTCCATCAAAGATTAATGACATCAATTAAAGGCAAACTTGAACAGAGACCAAAAAGAGTAGTTTTTTGACAGGGACTGTACAACAAATCAAGCACATCCTTGCTAATTTTAACAACTACCAGTTCTTTATTGGTGAAAACATGAATCCAGATGCTATGGTTGCTCTCCTAGACTACCATGAGGATGTTGTGACCGCATATATGATTTCGAGGATGGTTTAAAAATAAAGAAATGTTAACAGATTTGGAAATTGCTTTGGATCTCTAAACTGTCATCATTTTCTTATCAATATTACAATATGCTAATGAAATATATTTTTTCAGCCCTGGATCAATTTATACATTCTAGGTATTATATATTCCTTAACATTTGGGGTGGCATATCATGTAGATGTATCTTCTCTGGTACCTTGGATGTGATAGTTGGGGAAAGAATTATTAGATTCACCTTCATGGTGAATCCCCATTCCTGGATTCTAATTTTTCTTGGGTTCACACTTTATTTCATCATTGGCTAAATAAAGCTTGGAGCAGTCATCTTTGAATGATTCCTTTCCTTAATCTTCAGCATCTAATCCGTCAGCCAGTCATGTTGACTCTACCACCAAAACACTTCACATTCTCTCCACTACCAAATGCTCTGTAGAAGCCACAAATCATAACTTACTTGGACATTGGAAATATTTCTTAACTAGCTTCACTCTTCCATTTTTGTTTCCCTATAATTTATTCCTTGATATAAATAAGTAAGATTGTACTGTTCTCCTGCTTAAAGTATGATGTTATTGCTTTCAGATATGTGCTGCCTGTCCTGGGGGCAATTTATATGTTACATAAGTGATGAAGGCTAGGCCAGGTGACTTGCTCTTGTAAAAGAAATGTGAGTCAATAAGTGTGAGTCAAAAGGATGTGTGCACCCTCGGCAAACACTTTAAGAACCAGCTCATGTTACAGTGCTCAAGGTTCCTGTGTGATAGATGCTAAGCCACATGGGGACCCTGAACTTTAAGAGAGCATAGGAAAGGTAGCTTTAATTTTCTAGCTTCTAACCTGAAGGTAAGAAAATTGCAAGGCATTTGAAACCAAGAAATGTAAGCCATTCTCAATTATCTTCCAGAGTAAACTGTGAAAAAAAAGGAAAGAAAAGCAATATAGATATAGGTAGAATAACCTGGATATATGGGGTGTACTAAAATGATGGAAAGGAGTTTTTCACTAATTAGATTCTAACAATTGCCAGGATAATTTATTCCTCAATTTCTCAAACTCATCAGTTATCTCCCAGTTTCAGAAAAATGGGTAAGTCCCACTTAAAAGCCCTTAACAATTTTTGCTCTTGTCTAAATGACATTAATAATGTATTTCCCTTTAGGCTTACTTAAATTTTCTTTAAGGATCAAATAAATACTTGAGACTAAAAATTCATTAAGAAGGGTTTGCTGCAGCAGAATGACTGCTGATCATAGGCAGAATGAAAGAAACAAGGCATTCTCTGGATGGTGTATGGGTTCTGAACAGTACAGGTTTACACTTTAAGCAGGAGGTGTTTGAGAAGGAACTATGATTCTGTCAGTAATTGAGAATAAATTACATTTTTGCTTTATTTGGAGTTTTGCAACACAAAAATATTGTATTTGATATTACTTCCATTTTTTATTAAGATGACTTACAAAGGAATATAATTTATGTATATTTATAAATATATACATATATACATAAATCTATACTGAACTTCCTTGAGGAGCAGAAAAAGAAGACATTATAGTCAGCTTTAACATCATCTGTGGTTAGACAGGGAAAATAAAACCTCTAAATTAAGAACTAACTAACATCTCTCACTTTAATGGCATCCTGTTTTTAGAAAAAAATTTTACGGAAGTACAAGCTATGTTTCCTTTGTGAAAATCACACCTGCAATTGCCACTATGATACATATAATATTTTTGTAGTGATTTTTATTCTGTGGCACACAGATGAAGGACAGAATAATTCAGTATAGTTAGCTAAAACTTCACTTATCCCAAGAAATTACAATTTAAGTGATAAAAGATGACTATAAATTATGTTTTATTCTTTCTGAAATATGTTATTCTAATGATTACTTCTATATCACAGCATAGGTGGAGTCTGCAAATCACTGAAAAAGTGAATCTTGGAAATACTCTACGAAAATTTTAGGCTCTAATTTTCCTTCAACTTCTACGTCATATAAATCATGCATGGTGTGATTTGTTCTGAGTTTTGAATGTCAACCTCATGTATAGTTTGACATGTTTTTTTATGGTAGTTTCCATCTAACACTGTGCTATTCAATTGTTCATGGTTTTGGCACTTAGGGTTGGAAAAAGGTGGTTTTCCAGAGATGCTCTGCCAAAGTGGAAAATCAGATGAGGAGGTTTTCTGGAGTTGCTGAACCACCACTTTGATGTACATCTATCAGAAAACAACTTTTTGCCATATGAAAGAAGGTATGTAGTAATACTGGAAGTTTATGGTCCATAGTGTGAGCTAGACCTACCAATGCATAATTTCTTAGTGATTTAAATTATTTACTGGAATGTAATATTCTTCAAGTTTTATTAGAGACTTGAAACAGGCTGTGATTTTTAGAATCTTAATGGCATTTTATTTTATTTATTTATTCTTGTTTTTTCTATTTTTTTAATGTTACATTAAAAAAATATGAGGTCCCCATATGTCCCTCAGCCCCCTCAACCCACTCCTCCACCCAGAACAACAACCTCCTCCATCATCATGAGACATTCATTGCATTTGGTGAATACATCTCTGAGCATCGCTGCACCTCATGGTCAATGGTCCACACCATAGCCCACACACTCCCACAGTCCACCCAGTTGGCCATGGGTGGACATACAATGTCTGGCAACTATCCCTGCAGCACCACCCAGGACAACTCCAACCTCCAAAAATGCCCCACATCACAACTATTCCTCCCATTCCCTACCCCAGCAGCCACCATGGCCACTTTTTCCACACCAATGTCACATTACTAATCACAATAGTTCATGAATAGAATATTAGTAAGTCCCCTCTAATCCATTCTCTATTACTCTATCCTGTGGACCCTAGAATGGCCATGTCCACTCCACATCTATATCAAGAGTGGGCTTAGATTCCACATGAATGTTGGATGCAATTCTCCTGGTTTCAGCTGTAGGCACTCTTGGCTCTCAGGTGTGGTGGTTGACCTTCTTCATCTCCATGTTAGCTGAGTGGGGTAAGTTCAATAAACCAGAGAGTAGGAGCTGCAAGTCTGTTGAGGCTTGTAATAGTCCAGGGCCTGGCTATTACATGGTCAGTCCAGAGATTCAGGTGCCCTGGGTATACACTAAACACCAGCACCAACTACAGATATGTTAAAAGTAACAGGAGAGGCTTGTGGAAAAAGATCACATCTGAGTCCAGTTCTGTCGCACAGAAACACAAAATCCAAAGTAGGGCCAACTGACATGGCACTGAACTCCTTTTGCCATGCCCATAGAACCTGTGGGTTTCTGCAGCCCTCTGAAGAACCAATACCTGGGGTTGCATCTACTTTTATCTGTCTCTGGGACTCTGTTCAGATGTGCATAAGGGCAGCCCATCTGATAACCTCCCAGCTTTTTTGGAGACTCATAGCCATATAAACTCATTTGTCCTTTCCATTTCCCCCTTTTATTCAGATCAAAAAGCATTTTTAACTCCTGGTATTATATGTAGACTGAGACATTCTGCTGGTCCGAATTGACCATTTTATTCAAGGTCATATATTTTAAGAATATTTTTCTACAATTTCTTAATCTCATGTTTTTCTCAGGATTACATTTTATTCACTCTAAGACAGAAGCAGTAACTTTGGAATAGAATATAAAATAAATTTAAAGTTATTATTTCCCAAATAATTTAGGAGAAAATTAGATTTAATGTTGATATGACTGATTCTGAAAGTTTTGTGTGTAGTTGTCCTTTTTTGTCCTTTTCATTTCCACCTTTTATTCAGGTCAAAAAGCAATTTTAACTCCTGGTATTACATGTAGACTGAGATATTCTACTGGTCCGAGTTTACCCTTTTATTCAAGGTCATTTTCTAGTTACATCATCAGCTGGTGCTTGGTAGTAATCCCTCAGTGCCAGGGAGGCTCATCCCCGGGAGTCCTGTCACACGCTGGGGGCAAGGCAATGAATTTACATGCTGAGCTTGGCTTTGAGACTGGCCACATTTGAGCAACATGGAGGCTCTCAGGAGGTAACTCTTAGGTACGCTGCAGCTCTAGGTTTTGTTCTTATTTCAGATGCACCTTCTTACAAGCATAGTCATTATTATCAAGGGCTCATTGTTGGACCTTCCTTCTTTTTTGTTCTTTGCGGTTGCACTTGGGGGATTGTTGCTTTTCCTTTAGAGACTGGGATAGAGCTCTCCTGGCTAGGAACTCAGCACTTCCTCACTTGTAAAACCCAAACATTTTTATGTACCCTGGACATATAGCCTGGAGAACTCCCTACCAACCATGTGTCCCCTGTCTATAACATCCCACACCAGTACTCCTCCCCTACCATTGTCGAACCTCTCTGTGATCCAAAACTTTCTAAAAAATGAGACCCAATATATTGCCAGTGTCCATTAATAGTAAAATGGAATACAGTGATGAGTTTAAAGGTTAGATATAGAATACATATTCATTTAGAAAAATTAAGGTAAAAATATTTTGGGGTATCAAAAAATTTAAAAATGCAAAAGCTCTTTTTTTTGATGTTTTGCCTTCCATCACTGCAATAAGTGTTGCCCTGTATGCAAATTGGCAAGGCAACTTTTTTCATCTTTTCCTCAGTGTCTACGTCCTTTCTTTTTCTTTTTTTCCTAATTATTAAGCTTATCTTCACAGAAGTTTTAGATCACAGTAATTTATATATACAATATACAGTACTCCCACATATCCAACATAAAACCCTTTTCCCTTCCACAGCAATAATCTTTTTACATGTTCATATTATACTTACTGAATCTGATGTATAGATATTGAAAGAATAGCTTTCAATCAAGGTAACATTTGGGTTTACATTGTGGTTTATATTTCAGACTATACAATTTTTTGAAGTTTTAGTTATCTTATGTTCTACAATATGATTTACATTTTAGCCTATCAGCCCCTATACATTTTTGGAGTAATTTAGCATGTCTTATATCCATCCTTGCATAATCTTGTGGAACATTTCTAGTGCCCACACAGCTACATTGATTCCATCTATTCAATACCTGTTTCCCCCTCCCTTCAGGGCCCACAGTGACAGTCAGTCTTCATTGCTTGAAGGGCCATGTTCAGAGATACTTGCAACAGTGTTAAAGGCTTGACATGCTCAACTGCCCTAATGCATTGGGAGCCACCATTTCTCTCAAGAGATAAAATTCCCTCTATTTGAGAACATCATTCCTCCCCAGGATGTGGGTATACCTTCACTCTCATTATATGATTCTCTGTCCAATGATATAATCCACTATGGCAAAATGAGCACTCATACACTCCCAAAAAGCCTGTCCTGTGTCAGATTATCCACTTTAAGCATCTTAAACAGTGAACCTTCCTTATTATATTTTTGAAAAAGTTTTCTCAGCATTATACTCTCAACCAAATACCTGACAATCTCCTATGATCGTATGTTCCCCCACCCTTCCTCCAATTTCTTGGGCAATATTACCCTTCCTCCCATCCCTAGCCCCCGTCAAGCCCACAAAACCCACCCAAAAGTAACCCCTTTCCCCCATTTTATCCCTTCCTTGTATAAATACTTACCTCCAACTTAACATAGGTTTCACCCATGTAGGTGTCAGCTTGCATCCTTCCTCTACCCCCCAATTTCCTTTAAGCCTATCATCCAGTCTCTAGCTCTATGAGGCAGCTTGGTTTACTTATTTAATATCATTGAGGTCATGCAGTATTTATCCTTCAATGCCTGGGTTGCTTCACTCAACATAAGGTTCTCAAAATTCATCCATGTTATCACATGTGTTTGTAGTGTATTTGTTCTTAAAGCTGAGTAGTATTCCATTGTATGTATATACCACATTGTATTTATCCATTCATCTGTTGATCGGCATTTGGGTTGATTCCAACTTTTGGCAGTAGTGAACAATGCTGCTGTGAACATTGGTGTGCATATATTGGCTTTTGTCCTTGTTTTCTGTTCTACTGGGTATATACCTAGTAATGGAATTGTGGGGTCATATGGCAAATCTATAGCTAGTTTTTTCAGAAACTGCCAAACTGTCCTCCAGAATGGCTGGATCTTTCTGCATTCCCACCAGCAGTGGTTGAGTTTTCCCATTCCTCCACATCTTCTCCAGCATTTGTAGTCTTCTGTTTTTTTCATAGCTGCCAATCTTATGGGAGTAAGATGGGATCTCATTGTAGTTTTGATTTGCATTTCCCTAATAGCTAGAGATTTGGGGCATTTTTTTCATGTGATTTTTAGGCATTTGTATTTCTCCTTTGGAGAAGTGTCTGTTTAAATCTCTTTCCCATTTTTAAAATGGGTTGTTTGTCTTTTTATTTTCAATATATAGGAGTTGTTTGTATATGCAGATTATAAGTCTCCTATCAGATATAAGTTTACCAAATATTTTCTTCCATTGTGTAGGCGCTTTCTTCACTTTCTTGACAAAATCCTTTGAGGTGCAGAAGGCTTTAATTTTGAGGAAGTCCCATTTATCTATTTGTTCTTTTGCTTCTTGTGCTTTTGGTATGAAGTTCATGAAACCATTTCCTATTACAAGGTCCCGTAGATGCTTCCCTACACTGCTTTCCAAAGTCTTTATGGACTTGGATCTTATATTTAGATATTTGATTCATCTTGAGATGATTTTTGCATAAGGTGTGAGTTGGTAATCTTCTTTCATTCTTTTACATATGGATATCCAGTTCTCCAGGCACCATTTGTTGAAAAGGCCATTCTCTCCTAGTTGAGAGGGTTTGGTGGCTTTATCAAATATTATATGGCTATATATATGAGGATCTATATAAGAACTCTCAGTTCAGTTCCATTGGTCAGTGTGTCTCTCCTTGTGCCAATACCATGCTGTTTTCACTACTGTAGCTTTGTAGTATGTTTTGAAGTGAGGTAGTGTGATTCCTCCAATTTCATTTTTCCCCCCCAATATGTCTGGTTATTTGGGGCCTCTTTCTTTTCCAAATACATTTCATAGTTAGCTTTTCTAGTTCCTTAAAAATGCTGTGTTGATTTTTATTGGGATTGCATTGAATGTGTAGATCAGTTTTGGTAGGATACACATCTTAATAATATTTATTCTTCCTATCCATGAACAGGGAATATTCTTCCATTTATTTTGGTCTTCTTTGATTTCCTTGAACAGCGTTGTGTAGTTCTCTCTGTGTAAGTTTTTTTACATCTTTACTTAAATTTATTCCTAGTTATTTGATTTTTTTATTTAATATTTTAAAAGGAATTTGTTTCTTGATTTCCTCCCGAGCTTGCTCATTATTGATATAGAGAAATGCTACTGATTTTTTTGTAGAGATCCTATAACCTGCGACTTTATTAAACTCATTTATGAGTTCTAGAAGCTTTTTGTAGACCTTTCATGGTTTTCTTTGTATAGGATCATATCATCTGCAAATAATGAAATTTTGACTTCTTTCTTTCCAATGTGAATGCCTTTTATGTCTGGTTCTAGCCTCAATGCTCGAGCAAGTACTTCTAAGACAATTTTAAACAGAAGAGGTGATAGTGGGCATCCTTGTCTTGTTCCTGAACTTAGAGGGAAAGATTTTAGGATTTCATCATTTTAAACGATGTTGGCTGTGGGTTTTTTCATATATACTCTTTATCATGTTCAGAAATTTCCTTGTATTCCAATCTCTTACAGTGTTTTTATGAAGAAAGCGAGTTATATTTTGTCAAATGCTTTTTCTGCATCTATAGATATAATCATGTGATTTTTTCCTTCAATCTATTTATATGGTGTATTACATTGATTGATTTTCTTATGTTGAGACATCCTTGCATACCCGGAATGAATCCCACTTCGTCATGGTGTATAATTCATTTAATGTGTTATTGAATATGGTTAGCAAGTATTTTGTTGGGTATTTTTGTGTCTAGGTTCATTAGAGAAATTGGTCTGTAATTTTCCGTTCTTGTGGTGTCTTTGTTGAGTTTAGTACTAGAGTAATGTTGGCATCATAGAAGGAGTTAGGTAATGTTCCTTCTGTTTCAATTTTTTGGAAGATTTTCAGCAATGCTGGCATTAGTTCTTTCCAGAATATTTTGTAGAATTCACCTGTGAAGCCATCTGGCCAGGGGCTCTTCTTAGTTGGTAGGTTTTTAATGACTGAATCTACCTCTTTACTTGTCATTGTTTTGTTGAGATCATCAATTACTTCTTTCATCAACAGAGGCTGCGTATGTGTTTATAGGAATTTGTCCATTTCCTTTGAATTGTCATTTTCGTTGGAATATAATTTTTCAAAGTAATCCTCTTATGATAGTGTTTAGTTCTGTGGGGTCAGTGGTGATATCTCCTTTCTCATTTCTTATTTTTTGTATTTGCGTCTTCTCTTTTTTCTTTGTTAGTCTAGCTAAGGGTTTGTCAATTTTATTGATCTTCTCAAAGAACCAGCTCTTGGTTTTATCTTTTCAAGTGCTTTCTGATTTTCTATTTCATTTAGTTCTGCCTTTATCTTTGTTCTTTCTTTCTTTCTTTTTCCTGTGGGGTTACTTTGTTGTTTTTTTACTAATTCCTCCAAATGTGCAGTTAGTTCTTCAATTTTTACTCCTTCTTCTTTCTTGATGTATGAATTTATAGCTATAAATTTCCCTCTCAGTACTGCTTTTGCTGCATCCCATAAGTTTCGATATGTTATGTTTTCATTTTCATTAGTTTTAAGGTAGTTATAAATTTCTATTGAGATTTCCTCTTTGACCCACTGTTTTTCTAAGAGTGTGCTGTTTAATTTCCATATCTTGGTCTGAAATCTGGGCCTTGGGCCATTGCAGATTACCAGCTTCACTCCACTGTGGTCAGAGATATTATTTTGTATGATTTCAATCTTTCTGAATTCATTGAGCCTTTCTTTGTGGCCTAACATATGGTTTATCTTAGAGAATGATCCATTTGCACTTGAGAAAAATGTACATCCTCCTGTATTCGGATGTAATGATTTGTATATGTCGTTAGGTCCAGCTCCTCTAATATACTGTTCAAAGTTTTTGTTTCTTTATTGATTCTCTTTTGAGATGTTCTGTCCAAAGTTGATAGTGATGTATTAAAGTCTCCCCCTATAATTGTAGAGGCATCAGTTCTTTCATGTAGTTTATCCAGTGTTTGACTCATGTATTTGGAGGTACCTTTGTTAGGAGCATAAATATTTATAATTGTTCGTTCTTGAAAGATTATCCCTTTCACTAATATGTAGTATCCATCTTTGTCTCTCACAATTGTTTCACATTTAAAGTCTATTTTGTCTGATATTAATATAGCTTCTTCTGCCTTTTTTGGGTTATTTTTTGCTTCTAAGATTGTTTTCTAGCCAATCACTTTCAACCTTCTTGAATCTCTGGGTCTAAGATGAGTTTCTTGTACATAGCATATAGATGGGTCATATTTCCTTATCCAATCTTCCAGTCAAAATCTTTTGGCAGGTGTGTTTAATCCTTTGACTTTCAGTGCTATTACTCTCAAGGAATTATTGACGTTATCCATATTTTCTTCACGCTTCTATTTGTCTTTTTTTTTTAACTTCTCTTTTTGTCTTTTTGTTGCTCTTACACTCTCCTCCAACTCTGCTTCTTCTGTTTTTTTCTTTCTTCCTGCAGAACTCCCTTTAGTATTTCTCAAAGGGCAGAGTTTTTGTTGGCATTCACTTTTAATTTCTGTTTATCTGTGAATATTTTAACTCCCCATCATTTTTGAATACTAGCTTAGCTGGATAGGGTATTCTTGGTTGGAAATTTATTTCTTGTAGTACCTTGACTATATCATACCACTGCCTTCTTGCCTCCATGGTTTCAGATGAGAAATCAGCACTTAATATCATGGAGCACTCTTTGTATGTGATGGTTCTCTTTTCTCTTGCTGCTTTTAGAATTTTCTCTTTATATTGAGCATTGGATAATTTGACAAGTATATATCTTGGGGTAGGCCTGTTGGGATTTAAGTTGTTTGGGGTGTGTTGGGCTTCCTGGATATATACATCCATCTCTCTCAGTAGATTTGGGAAGTTTTCAGCCATTATTTCCTCCAACACCCCTTATGTCCACTTTCCCTTCTCTTCTCATTCTGGGATGCCTATAATCCATATGTTTGTGCATTTTGCATTGTCATTCAGGTCCCTAAGTCCCAGCTGGATTTTTTCTATCTTTTTATCTATCAGATCTACTGTTTGATTTCAGATGTACTGTCTTCCACATCGCTAATTCTCTCCTCTGCCTCTTCTAATCTGCTGCTATTTGCTGAAAGTATATTTTCAATTTCTTGAACTGTGGTATTCACCACCATCATATCTGTTATCTTTTTCCATATGTCTGCAATTTCCTCTCCAAGTGTTTTCTTCATATTGTTAATCTCTTCCTTTACTTCATTAAGTTGGCCTCTAATATATGTTTTGAGACTTTTAATTACTTGTCCAATGTTCTGCTCCTCTTGTTGGTTTTTAGTTTGTTCATTGGATACAGTCATGTTTTCCTGGTTTTTGTTTTGTTTTGTAGTTTTTTGTTGCTGTCTGGTCATCATTTTATCTTGACGGGTTTAATCAGTTCCTTAGCTTCTTTGTCTAGACTTGGGGATTAATTAGTTGTGCTTCTTGCATAAGTGTTATGTCTCCTCTTTGTCACTTTGTTCTTCTTACTCTATTTTCTTGTTGCTGGCTAAGTTCACTTTGAAGGAGACTATTAGGGCCAAGGAAAGGAAAAAGAGTAAGAAAAGAAAATGTATAAAGTTGTATTGGCAATAAATGTTAACAGAGCAACAATGTGAGATCAAGGAGAATGGATATTAGACTTCATGTAAGTTGTGTAGAGTTATAGCAGTAAGTAGAGTACCTATAATGAGATAGTCAACTGAATATTGGGAGGATTATAGTATGAATTAAAAGTCCAGTGTTTTCATTACAGAGGGAAAGAGAAAAGAAAGATAATGTCATGAGTGGATAATAGACAGAAAACAGAACAAAGGTATTAGAAATAAAAAGTCAGACAATGTCAGGGCCAAAGAAAAGGAGGTGGAATGTAAGAGAAACAGTAGATGATGGAGGATAGAAAGATGTAGGGTAAAGGGGATAGTGTAGGTTGCCAAAATCAATACACACAGAAAGAGGAAATGGAGGATGAGGAAACACAGCAACTGATGTGCTCCCTCCAGCACCTCTTATATAAAGAAAAGAAAATAAAAAAGAGGAAAAAGAGAGAAAAGAAGAAAAAAGAGAAGAGAAAAGGCAGGCAAAGAAAAGTGGGGAAACAAGCAAGAAAAAGAAAAAGAAAAAAGAAACCAAAATAAATGAAAAATAAATTTGGTGGTTAAAATGGGAGAAAAGTCCAGGATACAGTGCAATATTAGCAACCATGACAAAAACAAACAAACAAAAAAACAACATTTCAAGCTAGGAATCCTCTTTCCAGTTAAATAATATGCTTAGGGATCTGACCTTCCCCCTTTCTCCCTTCCTCACTTCTCTCTCAGGGCAGCAGGAAAGCTCCCTGAGAGTTCCAGTAGGAGATTCAAGTAGGTCCTTGTTGACCCAAGTCAACGTGGAAGACTAAGACTCTTATTTCCAGCGTGAGAGCACATACACTTCACCAGAAACTCCAAATATGCTATTGGAAGCTTGGATAGTATCTCCTACAGTCCCTCCCCCTTAGGTGTGCTAGGGGAGGTGTAATTGATTTTCTGACTCCACCTTCTCCCAGACAAAGTTTCCTATCCCAGGATGTTTAGGTAAATTGGGCTTTCTCAGAAGATTCACCTCTCCTTTCATCTGAGACTCTCCCCAAGTCAGCTGGTACACTCCTCCAAGCTCAAGGAGAGAGAGAGAGAGAAAACAAAAACAACACTAAACACGGAGGGCTACAGTAATCAAGGACCTGAGACAGACATCAGGGTGCGGTGGATTCAGGGATGGGAAGTCCGTGATATTGCAGACTCAGGGTGTGTGAAACTCTGGAGCATGGGCCAACAGATTTTAGGGGACACGGACCTGGGAACCACACATCCAGTTAACACAGGGCCTTGGAGTGCAGCAGCACAATACAGATTTTGGGGATATCTGTGGCTGTGCCACCAGCCCTAGGGGGAGGGGCTCCACCCACAACTTCTGACCTCCATGTCAGAAACCCAAAATTCCACCTCTCACAAGAATCTCCTCCATCACTGTCTCATCAAATCGACTTCCAAATACCTCCCACCCTGCAATCCCCCAAAACAGCCCACTTAGGGCTTTGGAACACCCCAGCCAACAAAGCCTTCTGGAATCACCACCACCAGGCCACCAGCACCAGTGGGAAGGGTCCTGCCCACAACCTCTGAGCTCCTTGCAAGAGACCCAGAATTCTACCTCTTGCAAGAATCTTCTCTGTCATCGTCCCACCCAATTGCTGTCCAGACAACTTCGGCCCTGCAAACACCTGAAATGGTCCAGTCCAGCAGGATACTAACCCTACTCAGCTGCTGCTTTGCAGGAGAGATTATGAGGTGCACTCACTCAGATGCCACCTTGCTCCACCTCCTCTGACTCTGACATTAATGGCATTTAAGAAAAATAAGGCACAATGATTTTGCTGATCAAGTTTGAGGAAAAACTGAAGTAAGGACTTTCAGAGAAATAGCAATTTAGTAACTTTCCTCTCCTCAGAGATTCCAATGTTTTAAATTAAAAATATTAAAACAAATGTACAAACCCATAATGTTACAAACATTCTTCCTGGGGGGAAGGGCACTGTTTAAAACCAAGAAACTTCAGCCACAAATCTGAATGAAAATACCTACTTACTATTACTTCGCTTGAGGATTTCTAATTATTCTTGGAAAATAAATGTTAGATACAAAATCAAAATCCCACACTAAACCTTATATTTGGGGAGGTAATGGGAGTTATTATATCAGACCACAAGGATAGCTCTGGTGCCCCTTTACTACATTTACAATATTAAAATTATGAGCAATAAATTTTAAAAAAGAAAACCTCAAACTTGGAAACAACCCAAGTATCCATCAACTGGTGAATGTGGTATATCGTTGTAAGGAATACTACACTATAATAAAAAGGAACAGACTACTGATACAAAAATATGGTGAATATCAAAATATTTTAAGTGAAATAATGTAGGCATAACAGACCACATATCATGTGATTTTATTTATTTGAAGTTTCCAGGAAACGATGGAGATGAACATCAGATTAATATTTTCTTTGGGTTGTTGGTGGGAGAGAGGATCGACTGCAAAGCTGGACATGAGGGATTTGGGGGGCAATGGAAGTGTTCTAAAACTTGATTATGGTGAAGGTTGCACAACTATACATTTACTAAATCTCACTGAATTATACACACCCAATGGGGGGGTTATGATTTTATGGGAAATAACACCTCATTTAAACTTTGAACAAAATAATTGCAAAGGAAGTTGAAGGGATTTATGTGTTGGCTCACCCAAGCAGTAAGTGGGGGAAATTTTTTCCTCATGTGATGCAAGCCAGCTCTAGGAAAGAAGCCAGAGACAACTACAACATGTTTCTTCATTGTAGATGAATCTATGCAGAGGTACTGGATACACAAACATAGATTTCACTGCTGAGAATGTTCATAACTGTGGTTCTCTCATCACTATATTAAAGAAGCTAAATAACAGAATTGGTAATTATATTTACATCAAATAGCCATCATTTCTGAAGCTCCAAGGAAAACATATTAATAAGAGACAGAAATGCATAGGTAGACAAAAATAAGAAATTAGACTAGATAAATTTTAACAGTTAATACAAATAAAACAGATTTATCATGAATAAGCTGAAATCATTCAAGAGACAATTAACAAAAAAGAATGTATCTAGCTTCTAACAGCCTTTGTGGTAATGGCAGAGTAACTTGTTAGTACCAACACTACCACAGAGGAAAAAAAAACTAGGAAAGCAAATCTCTTTGAAATTTGAAAGTACTAGCAAATAAGAGAATGTAGGCAGAGACTAGAGGGTAATCTCCCACTGAAGTAAGAAATGCTACATGTAAATGTTGTGTTTGTGGCTTTTTGACAGAAGACACTCTCCAATTGAGGGCAGCTCTGAGGGTAGAAAGTTTTAGGCTCACTGGGTTGAGGTCAGAGGATAAAGTTGTGATTAAAAGATAAGACAGAAAATTAAAAGGGAAATTCTGGGAGGGAGGAAGCCAACAGAAAAAATGGACCCAAAAAATCTGCAATCTGCATTTAAATTTCACCTAAATATTTGCCTATCTGTTTAACATAGGAAGTTTGGCAAACTGTAGCAGGTAGAAGATTAAGAAAATGAGTAGAAATTTTTTTAAGGCTTCAGCCTTAGAACAAAGCTCACTCTTCATTGGAACATAATAGAATGCAGTCTTTTCAAATATCAGGCATAATGTTTATTACTCAATCAAAAATTAATAGACACACACACACAAAAAGAAAGAAAAATGTGACCAATTCTCCAGAACAAAAAAATCTTCAATAGAAATTAAAGCAGAGGGAACTCAGATATTGTAATCAAAAAGCAAGAACTTTAGTGTAGTTAATATAAATATATTCAAGAATTAAAATTATATGCATAATTCATAAATAGATGGAATTTTAAGCAAAATTACAGAACAAAAATCATAATTCTGAAATTCAAATTCTAATAAGAAATTTAAAAATTGACTGAACAAGCGTAATAGCAGCACATTATACATTGTGTAACAACAATATAAATGGTCCTGACTTCTCACCTGGACCAATAACAGCAACAAGAAAAGGGAATGCAAGAACATGCTTTAACTTGTTGTTAAAAAAACAACAACAACAACAAAAAAAAAAAACCTTAAATTTCAAAAGAAAATTCTATATGATGTGAAAATATTGTACAAAATTAAAGGTAAAATAAATGCACTTGAATATTTAATAAAGATTCAGTAAGGATATATAAAGATTCAAGTGACACTAACTGATTATCAAATTACACTATACCCAACAATTGGAGAATGCACATTTTTGCATGAATGTGTGTTTGCAATGGAAGCATTCACCAAAATGGAGTATATACTCAGCTGCAACAGAAATCTCTATGATTTTCAAAGTGCTGAAAGCTTAATGTTTTAGTGTCTAGGCTGCTTAAGCAAATACCATGAATGGGTTGGCTTAAGCAATAGGGATTTATTAGCTTATTGTTTTGGGGCTGGGAAAATGTCCACATCAAGGCATCAAGACAATATTTTCTCCCCAAGACTTTGGAGTTTCGGGGCTAGCTCTTCATGACCCATGGTCCTCAACTTGTCACATGAAAGCCACCTTGTGCTGTCTCCTGATCTTGTCCTTCTCTTCCAGGTTTCATTTGTTTTAGCTTTTTACTTCCTGTGGCGTTCTCTCTGTATCTGAATTTCCTCCTCTTATAAAGGACACTAAGAAGAGGATTAAGATCCATTCTGATTGAGGTGGGTCACATCTTAACTAAACTAGCCTCATCAAAAGGTCCTACTTACAATGTGTGCAAAACCACAGGAATGGAATAAATTTAACAGATTTTCCTGTAATACATAACAGCTTCAAAACACTACACTCCCCACAGTAGACCCCAAAAAAACATGTTCTTACTATATGCAAAATACACTAATTTTATTACAATGTCCCAAAAGTCTTAAGTCATTTCAGAAACAATGCTTAGTCTAAAATCTCATCTAAATCAATGGAAGGACAGGCATAGGATAAAAGTTTCTATTCCCTAGAGGGAGAACAGAAGGAAAACAGGGGTCATGGGTTGCAAACAATTCTAAAACCATGCAGGACATGCAATAGTCCTACAAATGTAGTTTTCAAGGTCTGAAAGTTATCTATACAATGATTTTATTTCCTCTGAGTCTGATGGAGTGGCAACCCCACACCTTGCAAATGCTTGTACAGCATCCATGCTCTTCCCAAATACTGGGGTGAAGGATTTATGCTCTCCAAGCCATGGGATGGCAGCTGGCTCTCTGCAAGTGTTGGGGCACTGGCCCCACCCTCTCACAACACTGGGCTGGTGGCCAGACTCTGCAATCTCCATGGTATAGCCTCCACCCTCTCTGCACACTGGCGTGGTAGCACTCTTCCTGAACAATGAGGTAGAAGGCCCATCCTCTCCAAGTGCCAGGGCTGACTCAACCTTTCCACACACATGGGTGGACCCCCATCTTGGCCAGAGAAGATGTCTTCGGTCCCAAACTCAGCTTCTGTCTTTTTGCCCTTGAAATGATTTTTTTCCCTTCAATCTGTTCCTCTTTGGTCTCTTTTGTTCTAGGCTGGCAGTGGTTCTATTTATACAGCTGTCACTAAAAATGTGATTTTGCATGTAATACACAGGGGCCCAGACCATCAGACAAAAGAACTTTCCACATGTTCTTCATGGATAACTGCATTTCCAATCCTGACTTCCCTGGAAATTATTAATGGTGGCATGTGCATTTAAACCCTTGGATGGAACATTACTCTCTGGGAACTCACTTTCCAAAAACTCAGAATTTTCCAAACCATCAATTTCTGGTTTCTTTGTGCCCAGGAGTTCAGTTCTCAGCTTATCCATTTCCTCTTGTATTTTACTGGAATTTGCAAGGAGAAATCAGACTGAACTTTTCACACTTACCTTGGAAATCTTGTCAGCTAAATATTCAAGTTCAACCCTGTCAAATTCTTTCTTCCACCAGACATCAAAACTCAATTCTGCCAAAATCTCTGCAACTTTAAAAGAAGGATTACCTTTCCATCAGTCTCCAGTAGCACAATCATCATTTTCTACCAAGACCTCATGATTATTACCTTTAGCATCCTTATTCCTGAGAACAGTTTCTTCCAACTGGTCTAGGCCTTTTCTATCAATACATGATCGAATTTCATAGCTATTTCCATACTTTTTTGTGATTGCAATAGTAGCACCCTACTCTCCTGGTACCAAAATCTGTTTTAGTTCCCTAGACCTCTCCAAATAAATACCATGAAATGGAATCGATTAATCAATGTGAATTAATTAGCTTATGGTTTTGAGATGGAAAATGTCCACATCAAGGCATCATCAAGGCAACACTTTCTCACCAAGACTATGATGTTCTGGTGATGGTTGCTGGCACGTTTTGATCCCTAACTTTTCCCATGGGAAGACACATGGTGGTGTTGCCTGATCTCTTCTTTCTCTCCTGTGTTTTGTTGATTTCAGTTTTTACTTTCTGTGGCTTTCTCTATCTGAATTTACTTATCTTGTAAGGGACTTCAGTAATAAGACATTATTTTTAACAAATTTTAAATAACTCATGGATTAAATGGATTAAAAAAGAAATCATATAGGAAATAAACCATCTAGAATTAAATGATAATGAAAATAAAATACAGGAAAATTTTTAGAATGCAGGTATTGCAGGGACAAGAGAAAATTCTATTAATAAGGATAGAAGCTTAAAGGCAATCATGGAAATTTTGACGTTGAGAAATTAGGAAAAATAAAAAACATACACAAATTGAATAAAAGGAAGGAAATAATAAATGCATAAATATTTTGAATTAAGACAAATAGTAGATAGCAAAGCCAAAGTTAGGTATTTGAAGATCTAAAATTGATAAGCTCTTAGCAAGATTGAAGATCACATTGCCAATATCATGAATAAAATTTACTATTACTACAGATCATTCAGACATAAAAAGAATATTAAACAAATGCCCTGCCAATTTCATGCCAAAAATCAAACAACTTAGATAAAAATTGATAAATGCCTTAAAAAGCATAATTTATAGGAGTGGGAAAATGTGATATTAAAAGGGGGCTAACACTATATCAGAGAAACTGAACTTCTTATCAGAAATCTTCTCACAAAGGAAAGTCCATGTCCAAATGCTTTTAATGGTAAATTTTATCCAACATTTAAGTAGAATGTAATATTAAACTTGTACTAACTTTTTCAAAAAAAAAAAAAAAGAAAGAAAAGGAAGGAAAACTGAATTCATTTTAGGAGACCAGCAAAGACTTATATTAAAACCTGACCAAAAAGAAAGATAATTATGGACCAATATTCCTTATGATCATAGATGCAAAAATCCTTCACAAAATACTAGCAAATTAAATTCAGCAATAAATATAAAGAATACTGTATCATTCCTAAGTAGGTTTATCTCAGGAATGCAGTTAATTTATCATTAAAAAATCCATTAATCTAATCCATCATATTAACAGAATAACAACATAAACATATGATGTCATCTATAGGTGCAGAAAAAACATTTGAAAAAGTCAACCTCTTATAAGTTAAAAACATTTAGCATACATGAAAAAGAAGGAACTTCCTCTTTTTGAAAAAAGGACATTTGCCAAAAACATCCATACACTTATTGTCATAATTAATGGTAAATAATTGAATACAAATATGACTTTGCCACTTTTACTCAACTTTCTACTTGAGATACTAACAAGATCAGTAAGGCAAGATAAAATCAGAAGAGAATGAAACTGTCTTTAAATACTAAATTATCATGTACATAGAAAATGCTAATGATTCTCAAAAAATTGGAACTAATAAATGATTCTGTAAAAGGTCTTAGAATACATTATTATGTGAAAAAATCCATTCATTACTATATACTAGAAATGAATAATTAGAAAATACAAACAGATATAATCTCACTTAAGGTATTATAAAATAATAAAAATCAGGAATTAATTTACCAGGAAGTATAGAACCCTTCTACAATGGTAGCTATATAATGTAGCTGAGAGAAATAAAAGTAGACTTAATTAAATGGAGTGCTATATCATGTTCTAGGGCTGATAAATTCAATATTCTTAAGATGTCATGTTCCATTATTTAGTGACTCTGGATAATTCTCATCACATTCCCACCATTTTAACACATAATTTTCACACTGATTTTAAAATATAGATATACAAAAGAAACACACATAAGCAAAAATAGCCAGAGTGGAAATTGAATACAGAAAGAGACATGCACTACGTAACTCAAGATTTACTACAAAGCTAATGTAATCAAGATAGATGGTTCTTTACATGGACTGCCCAACATGTCACAAAGTAAAAGAGGGAATCCAGAAAAAGAGATTGAGATGGTTAAATGTGTGTCAGCTTGCAAGGTTATAGTGTCCTGTTCTTGAGTCAAGTATTACTCTGCTGGTTACTGTGAGGGCATTTTGTAGATGGAATTCGCATCAGTAATTAGTGGGTTATGTGTATAATTGAAGAAGGAGATTGCGTTCTGTAATGTGGGGAGTCTCCTCACACAATCAGCTGAAAGACTTAAAAGTCATAACTGGAGGTTTCAGAGTCAGTAGGAGAATTTCTGCCTTCACTTCAGCATTGACCCTTACTTTTATTTCCAGCCAGCCAAATTCCTTTATGTAATTTGGACTGTTGGCTTTCACAAAGGGCATTTATTTGAGATAGAAGCTTACAGTCACCAGGCCATGAAACATAAGTTACTTCCCTCATCAAAGCCTATTGCCACATGTTGGGGGAAGTTGGCTGTTCACTTTTTCCAAGAGATCTGGCTTCTTGGGTTTCTCTCCCCACTCAGCTGTTGTGCTCTGTCAAGCTCAGCTCCAGACAAATCAGGAAAATAGATCTGATTCTTTCCTCAGGGCTTTTGCTGTGTCTAAGGAGTTGTCTCTATTCCTCTGTGTTCTTGTCCTGTGTGTTCATTTCCTAGGCTCCATCTCAAAACTCCAGCATTAAAACACCAACATGAAAACTCCAACATCAAAACTCCAACTCCCTTCTCTGCAGTAAGGTTTCCAAGGGAATGGGGACTCAATGTCTTATGGACATGCCCAATCAAAGTCTTAATCATTATTAATCAAGTAAATGCAAAATCTCTGAATCAAATATACTCTAATATGCCTGGAGGGACAGACCAGTTTACAAACATAATCCAATATCTAATTTTGGAAATCATACAATATCAAACTACTACAGTGTATGATGCATTTTACATATAATGTCCCAAATTGGCAAATATATATATATAAAGAAAATAGAATACTTTTTTACCAGGAGATTGGGGACAAGGGACTGTACAGTAATTCTAGGGACATGGAATTTCTTTACGGGATAATTATCATTTGGAAAACAGACAATGGAAATGACGGCACAAGTTTGTACATTTATTATAAATTATTGTATATGGTATATGGTAAAAGTGTGAATTTTCTGGTATGTGAAGTCTATTTGAACTTAAAAATGTAGGCGATAAGAACTGTGGGAAGATGCCATCAAACTAACAGGCATAGCTCAATGCTCTCAAAAACAATGGAAATATGGTCAAAAGCTACCTGGGGTAACCTCCTTTGGGGGTCAGCAGACTAGGACAGAGCTCCACAACTTCCAGGTTCCAAGGGGGTAAGGGACAGAGAGATCAAGAAGCCAAAAAGACAAAAGTTAGTTACTAAGCGGTAGTGAAGCAGGAAGTGCTCTGCTCTCCCACCACTAAGATATTAATTGGGGATAAAATCCTTGGCTTCCTGAAGCCAATTGGAGGGAAACAGACATCTCCATCTCCAAGAGTTGTTTTGAGGAAAAATGGAGGAGGACGTGGGGTGCTTCTCTTTAGTGAATTGGGTCAGCAGAGACTGCTTTGAATCTCTACTCTGGAGATTCAACACAGAAACACAGGAAAGCCCAGGCTGAAACAACTCCATGGAAAGGTGCACTGATGTGTGCCATATGCTGGCCAGTATGGACATTGCATAGATAAAGACTTGGTTCTCTCTGTGTCCTACCATGGGAAAAAAATGTGTGCCCCACTAGTGAGGCCTGATTTTCATAACTTAAGCTGGGCAATTTCAAAGACATAGAATCAATTGAACCAAATATGAAAGAAAAGCTGTGGGGAAAAAGAACAGTAAGCAATAGAGAAATTGGCCATCAGAGTAAGATCACCAACATATTCAGATGGCTAGACATCAGCCAAAAATTACAAGTCATACTAGGAAACACAAAGAGATGGCCCAGCCAAAAGAAGTAATCAAAGATCCCGAAGAAATACATGATTTAATACAATTAATCACTGATAACCACACAACTTTCCTAAATCATTTCAAAGAACTTAAGAAAACATGGCCAAATAAAAGATATTAAGAAAACACTGGGAGAGCATAAAGAACAATTTGAAAGCCTGGAAAGAAAAGTAACAGACCTTATGGGAATGAAGGACAGGATAGGTGAGATTAAAAGTACATTAGAGGCACATAAGAGCAGAACTGAATTGCTCAAAGAAAGACTTAGTGATTTTGAAGACAGAACTTCTGTACTGGAAAAGTCAGGAGACCAGAAAGAGAAAAGAATGGAGAAAATGAAACAGAGTCTCAGGGAATTAAATGACAATGCAAAATGCACAAACATTCACATTATTGGTGTCCCAGAAGGAGATGAGAATGGAAAAGGAGCTGAGAGAAAATTTGAAGAAATAATGACCAAAACTTCCCAACCCTTATGAAGGATATAAGTATCAAATCCAAGAAGGAAAACTCACCCCAAATAGAATAAATCCAAATAGACCTGCCCCAAAACACCTACTCTTCAGAATGATAAATATCAGAGATAAAACAGTGAATTCTAAAAGCAACAAGATGAAAGCAAAGCATCACATACAAGGGAAACTTAATAAGATTAAGTGCTGACCTCTCATCAGAAACTTTGGTGGCAATAATAAAGTGGAATGATGTATTTAAGGTACTGGAAGAGAAAAACTTCCAGCCAAGAAATTCTGTATCCTGCAAAAATGTCCCTCAAAACCGAGGGTGAGTTCAAAGACTTCACAAACTAACAAAAACTGGCAGAATATGTTACCCAAAGACCAGAACTACAAGAGATAGTATAGGGTGTGCTGGAGCCTGAAAGGAAAAAAAACCACATTATTAAAATACATCATGATGTTTGTATCTAACAGAGCTATTATACGGGTATGACAGTGTTTGAAAGGGAAAGTCTAAGTTCATGGAACTTACTGTTCATAGGAACTTAAGTTCATAGGTTTACTGGAAGGAAACCTAAAAACCATAACATGAATCTCTATAAGATAGTAAAACCTCATGTAAAACATGAATATGGGTGGTATTGAATATATATAACTGTTTTTATAAAATCTAAATACAAGTATACTGGAGAGAAGATAAAAGAATAACAGGTATTTACAGCAGATGTGGCATAGAGACACGGAGAGGTGATAGGTTTCCATTGGTTCTTTTTGTTCATTATAATTGCAAAAATGAAAGAGGTCTGGGAATGATTGGGGTGATGAATGCCCAAATATGTGATTACACTGAATACCAGCGATTGTGCTCTTTGCATGAATTTATCCTTTATTAATATGTATCAATAAAATTGATATGCATAAAATAACCTGCAAGTGTTGGAGATGATATGGAGAGATAGGGATGCTTATTTGCTACTGTTGGGGATGTGGAATGGTACAGTCACTGGTAGTTGCTAAGGATGTTAGATATGGCTTTACTATGTGAACCAGCATACTACTATTAGGTATATATTCAGAAGAAGTGAGAGTAGTGACATGAACAGACATCTGCACACTAATGTTCATAGTGATGTTATTCACAATTGCAAAAAGAAGGACACAACCCATGTGTCCATCAAACAATGAATGGATAAACAAATTGCATCCATACCCGTGATGGAATATTATACAGCTGTCAGAAGAAATGAATTCATGGAGCATATGACAACATGGATGACTCTAGAGGACATTATGTTGATTGAAGCAAGCAAGGTCCAAAAGGACAAGTATTTATGATTTCTCTATTATGATCTAAATATAATGAGCAAATTCCTGGAGTTAATTGCTAGAATATGTCATGAGACAATAGCATGTGGTTAGAGAATGGAAAGCTGAGGTTTAATCTGTGGAAAATTAATAAAAACTTGTTTGTGAATGTTTGGAAATGAAAAGAAATAGTAAAAGTACATCCTAAGTCTTGTAATTAGTACATCTGTCCTATGGATATGTTAGTGGTTTGTTTGATTTGCCCCTACCATTTTATCCTTTTGAAAATTTTTTGTTGAATGTATATTGAAATCTTTTGGGCTCAAAGTATTCTCTGTGGGAATGTTCATGATTCTGATTTTAAATTGTGAATGCAATTCTAAATTCAGTTTCTTAATTTTTCTTATGTCAGATTTGGTAATATTTTACTAACAATGAATTCATTTCATTGAGATTTCCAAACCTATTCTCACACTTTTCTTTTCAAATATCATTTTGTCTGTTGAAAAACACTAAATTTTAAAATGAAAATAAATTTTTAAATTCAAATTTCATTTAAAAATAAAACTGTAAATGAAAATGTCATTTAAAAATCTATTCACACCACTTTTGAAATATCATTTTATCTGTTGAAATATGATAAATTTTTAAATGAAAGTATCATTTCATTGGTTGAAAATTGGTTTAAAAATGACTTTTTTCTGATGTTGACATTTATGCTTCTCTTTGTTTTTCTTGATCTGTCTTAAAATGCGCTTATCAAGTTTATTACTCTTTGTAATGAATCTATCTTTACTTCCGTCCATCCTCTCTGTCTATTCTTGTTTCCCATTTCACTAATTTGAGTTTTCTTTTTCCTTATATTTATCTCCTCTGTGTTTAAGTTTTCTGTCAATTTTGGAAAATTCTTGTGATTGACAGCTTTGCTTCTTTATTTCTAAATCATGCATTGTATGTTAGAAACTTTCCTTCAACTTTTATTTTTGGAAACCAACATATTTTGGTATATAGTATTTAAAAATGAATTCTAACATATTACCTAAATTCCTTTTTGAATTCACATCTGAACTATGTGATATTTATGATAATATATTTTAATTTCCAAACAGAAGGGAACTTTTTAATTTGCTCATTTGTTATTATTAATTTCCATTTAACCATATTTTGAACAGAACCTAACCTGCCTATGGTTGTGACATTTAATTTTTTTATTATTTTCAGTTCCATATATTGTTATTTTTAAACAATCTAATGCTGCTTGAAAAAATTTTCTTGTTCAAATCATCTATGTAATTTTAGGTTAATTTCAGTTTAATAAGTGAATTGCTTAAAGTAAAAAACATGAAAAACATGAGGTAAAAAGTAACAAAATAAAAACACAACAAAGCTACTAGAACTAATAGACAAGTTCATCGAACCTGATGAGGGCAAGATTCGTAGTGCTTCTATACACTACTAATGTGCAGTCTAAGTAGGAAGTGAGAAAAAAATTCATGTACAATGGCCACTAAAAGAATCAAATATTTAGTAATAAATTTAACCAGGAACATAAAGGACGTATATTCAGAAAACTATAAAATGTTGTAACAGAAACCAAAGAAGACCTAAATAAATGGAAGGCATTCCATGTTTATATATTGGAAGATTACATATGTTATGATGTCTGTTCTACCTAAACTGATGTACAGAACAATGCATTTTAAAAATGAATTGATTGCCTATGTTTGCATCAATTTGTAGATTCTATTTTACTCCACTAATTTAAATGACTAAACATGTCATGGCATTAACTTGGTTACTAAAGTATTACATGTGGAAAAGAGATTGTGTTAACTTCTTCATCATCTTTATTTTTAAACAATTGTGTTGAGCATATTATTTCATTGTAATTTTTATGTACAGTTTGAAAACATCTTGTCAATTCCCCAAAAAATGTCCCCAGGTATTTTCATTGAGTTTGTGTTTAAATATATAAGTTTCTTTTGAGGTGACTGAGCATTTTCAAAACAATAATTTGATTCATGAATATATTATGTCTTCATTTATTTAGATCTTCTTTAATTTATTTAGCAATGTTTAATCATTTTGCTTGTACAGTTATTAAAAGTTTTTTGGATAATTTGTTCCTATTATTTTATGTGTTTGCAAATATGAATACATTTGTAAAATTCCATCTTTCAAAAGCTTGTTGCTAATCTATAGGAAATTTATTGTCTTCTGTGTATTAACCTTCTACTCTGCATCAAATTTAAATATACATATTTCTCAAGTGGTTTTAGGTTAGTCTCCTAATGATTTTAAAGAAGGACCAGTGGTTCTCTACTGGTAGTTATTTTGCCCCCCAGGAGATATTTGACAACATTTGAAGACATTTCTGGTTCTCACCACTAGGAGAAAGCTCCTGGCATTTAAAGACGAGGGAGTAAAGATTCTACTAAACAGATTATATTGCACAGGGCAGCCACACAGAGCAAACTTTTTCTGGACTGAGTGTAGTGTGGAGTGTGAGAAACTCTGATGTAAATAATCATGTTGGCTGCTAATAGATAATGTAACCTCCTTTCCAGTCTGTGTCTCTTTTATGTGTGTGTGTGTGTTTACTGCCTTATTGTTCTGTTTAGGGCTTCCAGCAAAATATTGACTAGAAAGGAGTTTCAAGCCTTATATCCTCAGCATCTTTCCAGACTTTGAAAATTATTGGGAACCTCAAGTAGGTGTTCTTTATTTTGGTTTTATCTATTGGTGGTCACTGTAAATATATATGAAAACTGAGAAAAATGAACTTATTAATGCACTAAGGAAAAACAGTCCTCATTACATGTGAATATATGTATTGTATTTTATAATAAAAAAGCTATATTTTATGCAACAAAAAGTGAGATTTTCCAATTTTTTAAATGTCTGTTTTAATAGGGTTCGGGTAACTCATCAGTTGCTACATTCAATCTGTTGAAATATTTTGTTTTTCGTTGAAGTATGTGAAGAAAATCATGCCTCATACAGGTATGTATTGGGAAAAGGAGAAGTATTGTAACATAATTTGTAGATATTTGTAGTTTTCTCTTTTGATAATATACTTTAACTTGCCAAGAGGATGTTGCTTTTAAATCTTAGTTGAAATGTGGAATCTGAAAATGATTCCTAACTTGTTTGGCTTCTTATATTAAAATTCACTGAGTTAATATTCACTTTTAATGGATTTTTTTACCCATGCAAAAATTTGTAACATAATGCATTGTTCATTTGGAAAAATAGTGATTTATTGAGTGCATTTTATAGGCCTGCTGCAGCAAGATACCATACACTGGATGTCTTAAAACAACAGAATTCTATTCTCTTACACTTCTTGGGGACCTAAGTCTGATATTAAGTTGCTAGCATACTTTCTTCTTGAGTGTACATGGATCATTCCCCAAGATAAACCATGTGCTAGGCTGGGGAATAATCGTCAATCAATTTAGAAATATTGAAATGATACAAATTAATTTTTCTGACCACAAGGGAATGAAGCTGGAAATAGTTAAGGCCAGAGAACCAGATTAGGCACAAAGATATGGAAGTTAAATGACACAGTCTTAGACAAACTGTGGGGCAAGAGGAAATTACAAAAGAAATGGTAACTCCCTTAAAACAAATGAAAATGACAACATGACATATCAAAACTTATAGGATGCATCAAAAGTTGTAATGAGAGGGCAATTCATAGCCATAAATGCATATATCAAAAAAGGAGGAAGAGTGAAATTGAAGACCTAACTGCACAACTGAATGAATTAGAAAAAGAGAAACAAACTAAGCCCAAAGGATGTAGAATGAAGGAATTAACAAAGATTAGAGCAGAACTAAATGAAATAGAAAATAAAAGGGCACTAGAAAAAAATTAACCCAAAAGTTGGTTCAAAAGGATCAATAAAGTTGGCAAACCCTTAGCTAGACTAACAAAAAAAAAAAAAAAAAGAGGAAAATGCAAATAAACAATGTAAGAAACAAGATGGAGGTCATCACCACTTACTCTACAGAAATAAAGAGCATCATAAGAGGAACCCTTTGAAAAATTATACGCCAAATAAAGGATAATTTAGAAGAAACGAAGAATTCCTAGAAACACACAAGCTACCTACATTGACAAAAGAAGAAATTGATGAACTCAACTGACCAGTCAGAAGTAATTAGATTGAAACAGTCATCCATAACCACCCAACTAAGAAGACCCAAGGACCAGATGGCTTCACAGGTGAATTCTACCAAACATTCTGGAAGGAACTAACATCAATCCTGCTTAAACTCTTACAAAAAAATAGATGTAGAAGGAACATTGCCTAACCCATTCTATAATGCCAACTTTTCCCTAATACCAAAGCCGAACATAGGTGCCACCAGAAAGGAAAATTATAGGCCACCCCCTCTAATGAACCCAGATGTTAAGATCTGCCACAGAATACTTGCTAATCATATTCAACAACACATGAAATGAATTATACAGCATGGCCAAGTGGGTTTCATCCCTGCTATGCAAGGATGCATCAGCATAAGTAAACCAATCAGTGTAATATAGCACATGAACAGATCAGAAGAAAAAGTCACACGATCATTTCTACAAATGCAGAAAAAGCAGCCAACAAAATACAGCACCCTTTCCTTATAAAAACACTGCAAAGTAGAGGAATAGAAGGAAATTTCCTGAACATGATAAAGGGTATATGAAAAACCCACAGCTAACACAATATACAATGATGAAATCCTAAAAGCTTTCCCTCTAGATTGGGGACAAGACAAGGTAATGAGTATCACTGTACTTATCTATCTTTTTCTACATGTTTGAGCATGTATGGCAGGAAAAGATATGAAAAGCACCCAAATTGGGAAGAAAGAAGTAAAAATTCCACTGTTTGTTGATGACAAAATCCTATACATAGAAAGCCCTGAGAAATCGACATCAAAGCTTCTAGAGCTTATAAATGAGTTCAGCAAAGTCGCAGGTTATAAGGTCAATGCACAGAAATCAGTATCATTTTGATACAACAAAAATGAACAATCAGAGGAAGAAATCAAGAAAAAAATCTGATTTACAAAAGCAAATAAAAAAATACTAGAAATAAAGTTAACTAAAGATACATATGACTTATACACAGAAAACTACACAATGCTGTTAAAGGAAAGTAAAGAAGACTTAAATAAATGGAGGAATATTCCCTGTTCATGGATGAGAAGAAGAAACACCATTAAGATGTCTACCCTACCCAAACTGATCTACAGATTAAATACAATCCCATTGAAAATCAACACAGTATTATTTTTTACCATATTGGAAAAACCTGCTATGAAATTTATTTGAAAGCACAAGAGGCCCTGAATAGTCAAAGACATATTGAAAAAGAAAAATGTAATTGTAGGAATCACACTATCTGATTTTAAAACATAATACAAAGCTACATTGGTCAAAAATGCATGGTATTCATAAAGGATAGAAGGAACAACCAATGGAACTGAATTGAGAGTTCTGAGAAAAATCCTCACATATATAGGTGTCTGATATTTCAGAATGCCACCAATCCCACTGGAAGAGAATGGCCTTTTCAAAAAATGGTGCTTGGAGAACTGGGTATCCATATCCAAAAAAATGAGAGCAGATCACCAGTTTACACCTTATACAAGAACCACCTCAAAATGAATTAAAGATCTAACTATCAGAGTCAAGACCATTAAATATCTTGGAAAATAATTAAATACCTTGGAAGTACCTACATGAACTTATAGTAGGAAATTATTTCATGAATTTCACACCCAAAGTATGAGCAGTGAATGAAAAAATAGAGAAATGGGACTTCCTCAAAACTTCTGGCACATCAAAGGACTTAGTCAAGAAAGTTAAAAGACAGCCTATCCAATGAGAGAATAGATTTGGTAACCATATATCTGATAGGAGGCTAATACCCAGCATATATAATGAAATCCTGTATCTCAAAAATAAAAAGAGAAACAACCCACTTTAAAAATGGGCAAGTTATTTGAACAAACACTTCTCCAAAGAAGAAATAGAAATGGCTAAAAAGCACATGAAAGATGCATTTCATCACTAGCAAGTAGGGAAATGCAAATCAAAACTACAATGAGCTATCATCTTCCCCCATTAAACTGGCAGTTATTAATAAAACAGAGAGCTACAAGTGTTGGAGAGGATGTGGAGGAATGGGAATCCTCATCCACTGCTGTTGGGATTGTAGAACTTTCCAGCCATCATGGAGGACAGTTGAGTAGTTCTGCAAAATCTAACTATGGATCTGCCATATGATCTAGCAATTCCACTGCTGGATACATATTCAGAAAAATTGAAAACCAGGACACAAAAAGATACATGCACACCAATGTTCATAGCAGCATTATTCACTATTGACAAAAGTTGGAATCAACCCAAATGCCCATCAAGAGATGAACAGATAAATAAAATGTGGTATACATACAATGGGATATTATTCAACTGTTAGAAGGAATACAATACTAACACATTGGATAACATGGGCGAATCATGAGGACATTATGCTGAGTGAAGTAAGCCAGGCTTTGAAGGAAATTTTTACATGATCTCTCTGGTATGAATTAAGGAAATCGAGCAGAATCAGAGAGCTGGAGTTTGGAATATAGGTTTACAGGAAATAGAAAAGGAGGTTATGAACCAATGCCCAAATGGGCAAAATCTATGATAAGTTGGAAGTGAGTAGTTACATGGTGAAGGGATATAATGGGGGTGTAGTAATACTACTGGGTTGGATGGTGCAAGTTTGACAGGGGTTAGTTTAGGGAAGTGTGGGTTGGTTAGTCCATGGAACTGAGGTAGGGTTGGGAGGTAGCATGTGAACACTGGGGATTGGCAGGTATGTGGTTGAAACTTCAATGTTGGGAAAGCTCTTTTGGCAATATGACAAGGAAGGGTTACTGGTTTAGGGTGTTAGATGGTGGGTATTTGGGATAGGATGCAACTGGGGCATTATTCTAGAGAATGTGTGCTGATCCTTTTTGTTAAAGTGTGTTATATCAGTGGCTGGAAACCCACATTATGAAGAGAAGGAGTTGGACTTCCATCCTGGGGAGGCCTGATATATTAGCAAACAGAGGGAGTCCCTCAAGAGGAAGGGCAGTTCTTAATAGGGGAGGACAGACCAATGTGTTAAGCCCTCAGTATGTTTGCAAGTAACTTTGTATCTTGTCCTTCAAGGAGTGAAGCCTGATGTTCACCATGGGCCCCAGGGGAGGTGGAGGGAGGAACAGAGTAGATGAAAGAGAGTGGGTATTTAGGGGATAATGGAACTGTTCTGCATGATCTTGCAATGATGGACACAGGCCATGTTGAATTCCATGAAAAAATTATAAGTGTGTGGTCTAGAGTGTAGACCATAATGTAAACCATTGACCATGGTCAGTGGCTATATTTCCATACTTGTACATCATTTGTAACAAATGTACCATCCACATTTAAAATGTTATTGATACGGTAAAGGGGAAAAGGGGGAGGACGTTTGGTATATGGAAGTATCCTGTGTTCTGTATGTGACTTTACTGTGATCTAAAACTTCTTTGAAGACAAAATGAAAAAAAGTAATACCTTGGGGAACAAATGGAAGAAAATATCACTGTACATACAGGACAACAGATATTACAGTGGTGAAAGGCAAAATGTTCAAAGAAATTTTTAAGAATATTTTTCATTTTTTTAATATCCCAAGTTTAATGTTTTATTTTCATTTTGGTTTTTCTAAATCATTACATATTTTATTTCTTATCTTTAAACCAATCATTATTTCATTTTCCTATTAATTGTATTTGGTGGTATTCTTGGCTTAATTTCTGAAGCAGTTTTGGACAATAGAAAGGTTACAGCTATGAAAGGGTAGGATCCTTGTTGTAGGGTGTCAGTGAAGGGGGCTACATGGGAGGAAGTCCTTGTGGGCATACATATAAGGTACATAAATGTGTTCAAATGTTCATGGGGCATTGTCACTGGGGGTGGATATTCATACAATAATCAAAAGTATATTGAATTCCCAACCTGGAGAACTCTGCCACATTTTCTAGTGGAACACCTACAACCTCCCAAGTGCAGGGCAAGGACTAGTGAAGAAAGACGGTCCTTTGATAGGTCCTTAATATTGACCCTTATGCTTATGAGCCCTTGCTGTAGAATTTGCAACTTAGCCTAGTGCTATAGGGTGCCTAAGAATTACCTCCTGACAGCTTCCATGTTGCTCAGATTTGCCCTCTCTCTAAGCCTAAGTCTGCGTAGAAATGCATTACCTTCCCCCAGTGTGGCACATGATTCCCTGGAATGAGCTTCCCTGGCACCAAGGCATGATAACCAAACACCACTGAGCATGCAACTTGAAAAAGACCTTGAATAAATGGGGGAAAAGGTCATGGCAAATGGATTCCTATGGCAAAGAGACAAAAGAGCGAGCCGGGAGTTCATCCCAGAGTTAACGCTTATGCACTTCTTAGCAGGAGCTCATAAACTGTCAAAATAGATAGTACCCCCAAATAGTGGAGTTTCTGATGGCTCTGGAGACATCTAGATCCTATGGTCATGGCAGATAGCTCTGGAGTTGGTGCCTTGCCAATGGGCCCTTCTTTGGAGCTTGTGCTCCTGAGTGTGAAAGAGTTGGACCCAGGTGTGACTTCTCTATACATTCCTGTTTTGTACCTTCTATTTGATCTATACTTGGTGCTGGAGTTGGTAGATGTATGTCCAAGAAACTTGAAGACTGACATGCTACTAAGGCATCAGAAACAGATATCCCTTCAGCACATTATTCTATGTTCCTATCTTACATCAAAAAATGCCAAAAAAAACCCTTGATTAATCTAATTCAAATGAGTCAAACACAAAGGATTCTTTAGATGCTATTTAAAAGTATTAGTAATCTCGCAAACTTTTGAGACATTGCTGCTAAGTATGACTCACTTTGGACAAGATGTAAGTGTTGCCTTACAGTTGAGTCATCACCCACTTACAATGCCAAATTTCAGAATTATAAATTGGGGTAAATTCACAAATTGCATAAACAAACCATGAGTCAGGGAGTTGTGGGCTACTGTGATGTTTTGTGTTTTCCATTGTTCAGTGCTTTGTGTATGAGTTGCTTGATAAGTAACACAAACTATCACAAAAAGCAGTGGCTTCAAACAAGAATAACTATTTTTTGTTCTCAAAATGCATTCAGGTGTTGTGGGGAAAACATCCTCCACAATAGAGTCTCCCCCACTTAAAAACCCTCCCTGAGGATTTTGGGTTTTTGACTCCCAGCTGGAAAATCAGTGCACCAAGCAGCAGCTCACAGGGGGAAAAGTGGGAAATTAAAGGACACAACTTGAGGTGTCATTGAAGTTCACGTTTTTTGGTGGATGTGCTGGTTGTTTCTTCCTGATTCTCCAGTCCGCGCCTGGACTAGCCTGAGGCTCCATGTTTAGGTTCCAAGTAGCTTAAGCTTACTTTAGGGAGTCCCTGAAATTTGTGGCATGTTTTTCTGAGTCAGAGGACATCCCAGGGGCTGGTCCACCTCCTTACAGCTTTCCTGGATCCGTTATCTTTCTCTTTTTCAAAATCCAACAAAGGTGCCTCCTTAATATATTCATTCTTTTGGGTTTTGAGAAACCCTGGGAGTTGTCTTCCAGGCCTGGTGGGATCATGGAAAGAGGTTGTCAAGAAAATCTCTGATCTGGGTGGGGGGCTTCTCTTCCCTTGGCCTTGGGGATCTTTTGGCCCTTTTTCTGGTGGACATATTCTAAGGAGGGGTGTAGATTGCCCTCCTGTTTGAGAAGGGGATGGAATGTAGACTTATTGCTTCTTTGTAAGGAGGATTAGGGAGGTCCTGCTACTGGAGGCTTCTCCCCCTGGACTCCGTACAGGACCCACCATTTGAGTAGTGGCTAGGTGTCCACCATTCCTGCCATGAGCATGACAGTAAGAAGCCCTAGAAGCCACCCTACGTGATTCCAGGTTCAATTCAATTTGGCAGGCCTGGAGTTGTGGCTCTACATCCATGTTGAATCCATCCCCAGTGGAGGGGGGATTGGATTATACTGGCTGCAAATTTGCACCAGCAGCAGCCTGGTGTTCATGGGTAAGGGGTAGAGGGCAACTGCCCAGTGCACTGCTGGACAGGCTCTGATTGGCCCTGATGTTAGTGGTGTTAGTTGCCTGAATTAATGTGTGGAAGAGGGCAAGTGGATGGGGTTGAGAGATGCCTCTTGCCCATACCCTCCAGAGATGTCCTGAAAGAACAGAGGAGGTCAGATGCGAGAGGCAAGGGAAGGTGTGGGCAGGGTTAGGAGGCAGGACAGGTTTGATGGTGAGGAGCAGAGGGAGGGCAGGTGGAATGGACTAGAAGCCAACTGGGGCAGAGATGGAATATCCAGTGGCGGGAGCGATTGGAAAATCAGGAAGATGTGAAAAGAGGTGCAGGTTGAGGGGAACCCAGAAGGAAAGGCTTAGGGGGCTCTCAGGGTGATGTTAAAAGCAGAGATGGGAATGTGGGGGTAGTGCCAGGGAGGATTCCGGAATAAGGGAAATGGCCAATGATGTTGGTGTTGATGGGGTAGCCAGGGTGGAATGGGGGGGAGGGAGGGAAAGGGAGGGAAAGAGGAAGAAAAGGAAAGAACCAGGATGGTGTCTCTAAAAGGAGGGTGGGATTTGCAGACACCACCTGGAGGAAAGTCTCACCCCCAGCAGTGATGCAGGGTCCTCCCACAGTAGGGCAGGTGGTTGTACACCTGGAGGGAAGAGTGAGCCACCAGAGGCAAGACTAAGAGAGGTCCCAGCCAGAGATGTCACAGATGGGTCACTCTGCAGGTGTGGAGGTTGCCTGACATCCAGACACTGGGCCACCAAAGTGGTCACAGAGAGGGCAACGTCCTCCACCTGGTCCCCCTTGGGCAGGCGGTCGTCCCACAGAGGTGGAAAGACCCACGTGTGACAGTTAACAAGAGGGTAACTGGCTTGTCTGGGTTGCTTGCACAGGGAGCTGCAGGAAACAAAGCAGAGGCTTTAGTCAAAGGAAGAAGGGGGCAGGAGCCCTAGCAGGCCTGGCCAGGAAGGGGCTGCAGATGACTCAGTCCCAACTGATTCCTTGCATCCCTGGCTTTCTAGGAGACATTTTACCAAATCCCCATGGCTTTCTTCTGTACAGTTTCTCTCTGTGGTCCCATTTCTTATCCACCCTAGTGTGCCCAGATAGCACAGGCCATGTTCAAGGGGGTGAGCAGGAAAGAAGGAATAGAGATAAATCACCTTTTCTGAGGAGGACTCACACCTGGTGTCCCCATGGCACCTCCCTGGCATGCTCGCCAAGCTGGTTAATTAGGAGATTGGGTTACAAGTGCTGAGGGCAAGAGTAAAACACCTGCGATGGGGCTGCATGCCACAGCCCATCGAATGAGGCTATTGGAGAAATAGATTCTAAGAGCTCCCAGAATGAGGAAATGATTTCGCATGATCAGGAGAAACAATGGAGAGTCTCACACATGTTTAATGCGCAATCTTGTATCAAGGATTTTCACATGAATTGTATCCCTATAAATACCATGTAAATTAAACTGCATAAAAGTTATTTCACAGGTGGAATCTCAGGTTTAGTGCATTTCAACTCTTTGTCCCTAGAAGTCCCCTCAGTTCCTAACTTCCCATCCCTCCTGGATTTGTTTCACGGCATTTCACACCTGCTTATCTCCAGCTCCTTCCCTCTTTCTTTGCAAGGATACATGGAGTATATGAGAGTGTCCCAATGTTTGGTGGTCTTCCTTGTGTTCATGCCCTCTGGGACCTCTCTTCTCTGAGAGGGTCTTTAACAACTGACAGGCTGAGGCTATTAAGGTGACTTGCGCTCTCAAGGATTGAGGGTGTGGTTTACCATTGGAGCAGGTGTGTTGGAAGAGCAGAACATTACCTTTAATTCACCCTTTTTCTCCACTTTCTTGCCTCTGTTCTGACACTGTAAAACCGAAAAAGAAGATACAATCTCATGGGATATAATCTGTCTTTTCAAGGAAACCTTCAGAACCATATCCATGAATAACATATCCTTTGCATTAGTGTGTAAAACATTTTTAGGGAGTTAATTCCATTGATTAGCTTTTCATCTTTGAATACTAAATATTTTCTGGATGAGCTATCAATTGATTTTTAGTCAAGAGTCTTTTTTGAGAACTTTCTTGTCAACAGGACACAGTATCTCAACCCTAGAGGAGAAAGTATGGCCTCAGAAAAAGATGCTGATCCCTCTCATCACAGCTTGGACAAGCACATCTCACTGAGCCTTCCAGAAGCTCAGCACTGCTATGCACATCAGCTTTACCACATTGATCTTCTTGGCCCAGAGATACCTAATGTGGGAGATGGGCAATGAGCAAGTGTTGAGGGACTGTCTTTTGTTGAATACCCTGAACTTCCTAAACCTTACAATCCATACCCACAAAAAATGTGATTTTTAATTTATCCCTGAGCATTCTGCCACACTCACTAGGATGGTGTTTGCAAGGAGAAGCAGAGTGAAGCCACTGAGTCTTAGACAGACTTGATAAAAGGGGAAGCACAAAAGAGTCAGTAGGTGTTTGCCAGAAATAAAACTGACTGCTGATACTGACACGAGCCAATCTGGTCACAATGAGATGTGGGGAGAAAGGTATAAACTGGATGGAAGGGAAAATAAGGCTAGTAGAGACAGGAATTACCTAACATGAGAATTATGGATTGGATCTATGCAGAAATCAAAAAACTAAACCAATTAAGTATTCAAAGATGTGATTCATTTATGTTTGAGATGAAGCCAAAATATCTGATGGGTGAATTGCTCTGTCTCTCTCCCCAGGGCTTCTGCTGTTTTTAAGAAGCTGTCACTATTCCCCTGTATTCTTCTCCTGTGTGTTCACTTCCCAGGCTCCAGCTCAAAACTCCAACATCAAAACTCCAACACCGAAATGTCATTCCCTTCTCTGCAGTATAGTTTCTCTCTGAGTCCCTGCCCATCAAAAGTTCAGGGACCAACATCCTATTGGCATTCCCTAATCAAATCCTTAATCCTAATCAAGTAAAAGCTAAACCTCTGAACCCAATACACTCTAATATGCCTGGAGGTACAGAACAGTTTACAAACTTAATCCAATATCTGTTCTGGGAATTCGTAAACCATATCAAACTGCTACACACCACTCTCTGAATTACAAAAAGACATTACAATATTTTTTTAAAAAGCTTAAATCAGTAGCAATGTTAAGTATAGCATCACATTGCAATAGGTTTCAATAAATTCAGTATGCTTTGGGGCAAAATCTCATCTGCAGTAGCCTTCTGAATTTTAAAAGACCATTTACCTGCTTCCAATACACAAATGGACAAAGGATAAACATTTTCATTACCATAAGGAGAATTTGGGAGGGAAACATGAGATATGGTTCCTCTACAGTTCAGTGGACCTGCATGACATCCTCCACTAGATTTTAAAGTCTAAGGGTCATTGTTAAGATGATGGTTTCTTCTTCTTGGGACCACATGGGGACCCACACTTTCCTTTGGCTTGCCCAATGGCCATTTTCTTGGTTCCATCTTCACCAAGCATCTCGGTGGTGACCAAAGTCCAGACCCAGTCCTCAAAGAGCACTGGGGTGATTGCCATACCTTGCCCAATCATTGGGTTAGAGACTTAACCCCCTTAATACAATGAGATGAAGGCAACATCCTACCTAACCTTTGGCATACCTGCTCAATCCTCTCAGAGCAACGAGTTGACCACTTATGTTCCCTAACCCACGCGGAAGCTTGCACCCCTCTCAGGCCTATTGGGTGCTGAACTTGACTGCCCTAATCCTTGAGAAATGTGCTCCATCTTCTCTGTACCCTGAGGTTGCAAACTTTCCCTGAACATCAGGTGGGAATATCCACTCTTTTCAACATCTGGTTCAAAGTCATCCACTCTGAACACATGAGTGGGGTTCCTTTCTTTGCCCAAGGCAACACCTTAATTCAAGATCTCAGCTTCCATGATTTTTCTCTTAAAACTGTTTCTCCTTCAATCTCTCCTCATCATGTCACTTTTATGCAAGTTGACAGTGTTTTTGTTCATACATCTCTCTCAATAAGCTTGTTGACTTAGCATGCAAAAAGCAGGGGTCCAAGCCATCAGACAGACTTTCCACAAGTCTTTCTGAGATAACTGCATCTTCAATTCTGATTTACAAGTTCTGAGTTTTGTTAAGTCCTCATATGGGGCAGTATAACCTGGGAGCTTGATTTTTAGAGGCTTGGAATTTCCAGTCATTTTCTGGTTTCTTTATGCCCAATAGTTCAGTCCTCAGCTTATGTTGGGCTTCTTCTTTGCTATAAGGTGCAAGGAGAAGCCAAGTTGCATTCTCCCAGTTTACTTTGGAAAGTTCTTCAGCTAAATGTTCAGGTTTGCCTTTTTCAAATAATGTCTTCCATAAAACATCATGAGTTAATCTTCCTGGGTCCTTGGCAACTTTAAAACAAAGTTCACCATACCTCCATTTTCCAAAAATAGTTTCATCATTTACTTCTAAGCCCTCATAAAAAGTCTCTTTAGAGTCTGTATTACTACAAAAGTCTCTTCAAAGCAGTGTGGGTCTTTTCTCCCAAGTATCTCACAATTCATCCAAAACATACCCTTCACCCTTTTATAAAAGTGTTCTAGCATCTTGGTAATTTCAAAAGCACTTCCCCACTCCTCAGTACCAAACTCTGTATTAATCAGCCAAAGGGGTGCTGATGTAAAATACAAGAAATCTGTTGGCTTTCTTGTATGGGTATTTATTTGGGGTAGAAGCTTGCAGTTACTAGCCATGAAGCATAAGTCACTTCCCTCATCAAAGCCTGTTGCCACATGTTGGCAGTGTTCTGGCTGCTTGGGTTCCTCTCTTCCCAGGGCTCTGTTACTCTCCCTATTAATTTGCTGGGCTCTCTCCACAACATCAGCTGTAGACTATCAGGGGAATGGCTCTGTCTCTTTCCTCAGAGCTTCTGCTGTGTCTAAGGAGTAAACTCTATTCCTCTGTGTTCTTCTCCTGTGTGTTCTCTTACCAGGCTTCAAATCAAAACTTCAGTATCAAAACACCAACATCAAAACTCAAACTCCCTTCTCTGCAGTATAGTTTCCAAGGGATGAGGACTCAACATCCTGCTAACATTGCCCAGGATCAAAGCCTTAATCATTGCTTAAGTAAAAATGAAATCTCTGAATTCAATGTACTCTAATATGCCTGGAAGGACAGACCTGTTTACAAACATAGTCCAATATCTATTTTTGGAATTCATAAACCATATCAAACTGCTATGACACATTTTATATGTAATATCCCAAAGTGGCAAATATATATGTAAAGAAAATAGAATAAGCTCACTCATTCACTCATTAACTAAGTGATAGCTATGCTCTTAAGTAAACATATAAAAGTATACAAATATAGAAAGTATACAAATATAGAAAGGGAGACCAAAAAAGATAGAAATACAAACCATCAAAATGACAGAAACCTATCTTACTGTTAACTGCATTATATATATGATGTTATCCTAGGATTTCAAATTATTTAGTAATTGGCATTCTTATGCATCAGTGTCATGTATCAATAAATATTTCACTTTGATGGCTGTTTAGGGCCTGATTCTATGTATCATCCATCAATTTGAAGTGATCCTTTGGTATAGACATGAGATGGTTTTCAATCTTCTTATAATGTAAATACTTGTGTAAGTGGATTTTTAAACATTTATCTTTGTGAAAATATCTTATTTTCTGGATATATATTCCAGATGGTTAATTTATACATTAGGTATTTTGACAAATAATGGCAAGATATTTTATACATCATCAAATAAACAACTGCAAATAGTATCCCAATTTATAGTTGTGGAGACACTTTATTAGTTTGTCAGATTCTTGAAAACACAGTTCAGTATTGTTTTATTTTAATACTAACAAAATATACATGTAAATTTTTTGTAAATTACCTTCTTAGATATTTTTATTTCATAGTTATATTTTTATATAAAAATATATAGTATATAAATATATATTTTTTTATATATAGTTATATTTTAAAAATCATTAAATGCTATAACAAATGCATTATGAGGTAGCATTTAAAATTATTATGTAAGATCATTAAAATAGTTTCCGTCCTGGTTTAACCTGTTTATATCACTCACACTCACACACACACACACACAAACTGTTCTATCATTTCTAGATTTTGTTTTCACTTTTAAGAAATGGTTCCTCCTGAGGTGTTTTGTCTATATTGAAGTGTATTTCGTGATTAGTAAGGAAAGAAACTGTAGTAGTGATGTGCAGAGGGTCGCCACAGTGGCTGCTGATGGTCGGGAGAGGGAAGAAGAGATATGGTGTGGGGGCATTTTCAGGATTAGGAGTTGTCCTAGGTGGTGCTGCAGGGATAGATGCTGGATGTTGTGTGTCCTGTCATGGCCCACTGGGTGGACTGGGGGAGAGTGTGGACTACAATGTGGACCACTGTCTATGTCCTGCAGTGGTTCTCCAGAATGTATTCGCTGGGTGCAGTGGAAGTGCCACACAGATGGAAGAGTTTGTTAATGTGGGAGGGGAGGCATGGGTGGGGTGGGGAGTATATGGGGACCTCAAATTTTTAGAATATAACATTTAAAAGAAAATAAAGAAAAAAATAAATAAAAATAACCAAAAAAATGAAATGTACATCTTTTCATCTAAGGGCAAAAATTATCCAAAGAGTATTTTGAAACTAATTTATAATTTTATCACTAGACATGTGTCATTAGTTGGCAATGTATGGTAAATATCAACTCTCACTTTCTGGATGCCATTTCAACTCTTAAATGTATCTTTTCAATGACATCACTTTTGAGTGTACATTTAGTTCAATTCAACTATATTCTCCCTTACTGATTGTGAATTTTGTGTTCTGTTGTGTTCTGCAATTGACTTTGGATAGAATATGAGTAGGCATCAAGTTTTAGTATTTCAATTAAGGTATACAAATGACATAGCAGACTGCATGGAACATATTTTCTTCCACTTTACTTTTAGGCCACATTTGTCACAGTCAAGTAAATAAATACATATACTTCTTGAGCTTTTGCTGTCCTCAATTCAGGTCTTTGCTCTTCTCCCTAATGTCTTAAAAATATCTTTATAATAATTCATGTTTTCTGGTACAGCTGGTGTTACCATTTTAACCTTTTAAAAAAACATTTTTGAATATGTATTGAAATCTTTTGGGCTCAAAATTTTCCCCATGGGAATGTTCATGATTCTGATTTTAAATTGTGAATGGAATTCTAAATTCAGTTTCCTACTTCATCTTCTGCCAGATTTGGTAATGTTTTACTAACAATGAGTTTGTTTCATTGAGATTTCCAAATCTATTCACACCACTTTTGAAATATCATTTTATCTGTTGAAAAATATTTATGTCTTCTTATTTCTGATGTTGACATTTATGCCTCTCTCTTTGTATTCCTTGATCGGGCAAAACATACCTTTATCAAGTTTATTAATCTTTTCAGTGAATCTATTTTTGCTTCCATTCATCCTGTCTATTCTTTCTCCCATTTCACTAATTTGAGTTTTCTTTTTCCTTATATTTATTTCCTTCGAGTTTAGTTTTCTATCAATGTGGGAAAATTCTTGTGATTTGGCAATTACTTTGCTTTGCTTCTTTGTATCTAAATCATGCATTGTAAGTTAGAAATGTTCCTTCAACTTTTATTTTTGGCAACCAACATATTTTGATAAATAATACTTAAAAATAACTTCCAAAATATTTTCTAAATTCTTTTATAATTCATCTCTGAACTATATGATATTTATGATAATATATTTTAATGTCCAAACATGTTGGGACTTTCAGTTTGCTCATTCATTATTATTAATTTCCATTTGACCATATTTTGAACAGAATCTAACCTGCCTGTGGTTGTGACATTTTATATTTTGTTAATAATTATTTTAAGTTCCATGTATTATGTTTAAAAATCCATTGATGCTTGAAAAAAATTTCTTGTTCAAATCTTCTATATAATTTTAGATTAATTTTAGGTTAATCAGTGAATTGATTAAATTAAAAACATGAAAAATACCATGCAAAAAGTAACAAGAAAAACACAACAAAGCTACTAGACCTAATAGACAACTTGAGAGGGTGCAAGATTCACTCTTATCACTTCTATACACTAGTAATGAGCTGTCTGAGTAGTAAGGCAGACAAAAAAATTTCCTTTACAATAGTCACTAAAAGAATCAAATATTTAGTAATAAACTTAACCAGGGACATAAAGGACCTATATTCAGAAAACTACAAAATGTATCAGAAACCAAAGAACAGAGTAAATGAAAGCACATTCCATGTTCATGTATTGGAAGTCTACATGTGTTAGGATGTCAGTTCTACCTAAACTGATTTACAGAACAATGCATTTATTAAATGAATTGTTTGCCTATGTTTGCATCAAATTGTAGATACCATTCCACTCCACTGATTTAAATGACTAAATTTACATCATGGCATTATCTTGATTACTAAAGTATTAAGTGTAGAAAAGAGATTGTGTTAACTTCAACTTATTTATTTTAAAAAAATTGTGTTGTGCAGATTAGGTCATTTTAATTTTTACATACAGTTTGAAAATATCTTGTCAATTCCCCCAAAAATGCTTCCTGGGATTTTCATTGAGATTGTGTTTAATTATATAAATCCTTTTGAGGTGAATGAGCATTTTGAAAACAATAATTTGATTCATGAATTTTTAGGTCTTCATTTATTTAGATATTCTTTCATTTAATTAGCAATGTTAATAATGTTTATTTTATTGTTATTAAAAGTTTTTGTTAATTTTTTCCTAATGTTTTATGTTTATGCAAATATGAATGCATTTTTAAAATTCCATCTTTCAAAGGCTTGTTGCTAATCTATACAAATTTCATTGTTTTCTGTGTATTAACTTTCTATTCTGCATCCAGTTTTAATGTACATATTTCCTCAGTGGTTTTAGGTTATACTCCTAATGATTTTATAGTAAGACCAGGGGTTTTCTCCTGGGGGTTATTTTCTCACCCAGGAGATATTTGGTAATGTTTGGAGACATTTCTGGTTCTCACCACTTGGAGAATGTTCCTGACATTTAATGGCAAGGGAGTAAATATACTACCAAAGAGATTACATGGCATAGGGAAGCTACACAGAGCAAACTTTTTCTGGACTGAATGTAGTGTGGAGGTTGAGAAACTCTGATATAAATAAACATGTTGGCTGCAAATAGATACTGTTATCTCTTTCTTTCCAGTCTCTGTCTCTTTTATGTGTGTGCATGTGTTTGTTTTTACTAGTGTTCCCTTCAGGGCTCCCAGCGCAATATTGAATAGAAAGGGGATTCGAGGTTTATGTCCTCAGCATCTTTCCAGAGTTTGAAAAATTATTGAGAACCTCAAGTAGGTGTTCTTTATGTTTGCTTTATCTATTGATAGTCCCTGTAGTATACATTAAAACTGAGAAAAATGTATCTTACATTATTTAGTAAGTGAATAAATCTAAGAAATGTTTATTGTGGTCAATGCACTGAATATTGCATAGTTATTTTCAATTTTGTCTTTGAAACTTTCTCTAATTCCTTCTATTGAGTAATAAAAGTACATTATGCAGAGCTATAATAAACTACTAGAAGTTAATTTAAATTCTAGTAAACTAATTTGTACTGAGCCCACTCCCCCCAAAAATAATTTAAATTGCCTAGTCTTATTTTATGAAGACTTTTCCTGTTTGTGGTCAGATTGTAATGAGCCATTTAAAAAAATGAAAAAAAACAAACAAGAAAGAATCAAGTACACACACCCACACACAAAAATACATTTTTTTGAGCAAAAATTAAATAAAAATAAAGTAAATCCACACAGATCTGGAAGCTGTGTTTTTTTTCCCTCCTTTTTTCTATCTTAAATCACAGCAATTACACAAAGTGAAGTTCAGCAGGCATCAGGGCCAAACTGAGCATCCTTTTGCTGTTTTCAACAAACTACATTGAGAATGCCAGCTGCATTTCCCATGTTGGCTTTGACAGCTGTCATTTGGAGAAAGCAATCTCTTACTGTCTAGTCTTGATTTCTGACTTAGGATTAATGGCAATCAGACAATTCCTTGTTCACCACGGATGTCATTCAATTCAGAATTTTTGTTAGAATAGTTCCCTTTAAACCTTTCCGCTTCTACTACACTGAGGATATCTTTTAAAAAATTGTCAGAACAAAGCTATGAAGGATAATATTTGTGTATTGGCCAATTTAGTGTGTGATATCGTGACTTTGAATATAACATATTTTAATAAAAATGGAAACAGTATAGCATAACAATTCCAGATTCCTGTTCCATGCATCTGTTATACATGGAAGATGATATTGTATTTCATATGTTCCTGAACTTGGCAGATGCTATTGATATAGGCATGATAGGTGAACATGAACTTTTGAAAGTTGGATAGTTTTAAAAATGACATATTCCCAATCTATCTATTGAATTAACAAGTTTCTCTTCTCTATGCACTATTCCAAATGTAATTTGGGCACAATCAATTCTATGTAGTTTAACAGTCAAAGGTCATCTTAAACAATGGTCTCTTTGAGAAAATTCAAAGCTTAAATCTAGGTGTCTGAAGAGTTCATATGTGATTTAGTTTCCTGGCTGCTAAAAGAAATACCATACAATGGGAATTTATTGCCTCACAGTTCTGTGGTTAGGAGAAGTCCAAAATCGAGGGGTCATCATGGCAGTACTCTCTGCCAGAACATCGTGGTGTTCTGGGGCTGGATGCTGGAGATCCTTGGTCCTTGGCTTTTCTTTCCCAGAGCAATGTACATGGCTGCCTCTTCTTCTTTCTCTTCCAGGTCCCATTGATTTCCAGCTTCTGGCTTCTTTCCCAGGCTCTCTCTTTCTCTGTAGCTTTTCCTGTAAGGCTTTTAGTAATAAGATTAGGACCCATCCTAATTCATTCAGGCCACACCTCAACTGAAATAACCACATCAAGAGGTCCTTTTTACAAGGGTTCACACTGCCAGGAATGGATTAATTTTAAGAACTTGTTTTTCTGGGTTACAGAGCTCCAAGTCACTGCAACAGAGTTAACTCAACTTAAATTTCAAACTTATGGAAAGTATACTTAAAAAATAATTTCAATGTATTTTTTTACTTAAAAAATTATTGGAATATACCAATCACACATAAACATACATAAACAATAAGTGTATAGTAATAGTTGTGAACTTACAAAAGAAACATACATACCATCATACAGGACTCTCATAACTCGCCCTATCAATAATGCCTTGCATTGTTGTTAAACATTCTAAACTAATGACTAAAACCAATGTCAAAATATTATTACTAACCAAAGTATTTTCCCCAAACCCCCGTATTATTATTCTTATCTTTGAATCATTTCTATATGGAAATACATAAGCAATAAGTGTATAGCAAAAGTTGTGGACTTACAAAGCAAACATGCATAACATTATACAGGGGTCACATACATCATTCCTTCACCAACACCTTGCACTGTCATGAGAAATTTGTTACATATGAAAGAATATTGTCAAAATCTTACTACTAATTATCGTCCTTTTCTCACATTTGGTGTGTTTCCCCCAAAACCACCATAATGTTATTTTTTAAATATAATTTTTATGACCAAGTTGTAAACTTATAAAACAATCATGCACATGTGCAGAATTCCCAAACAACGTCTATCTATCAACACACCACACTGTGGTGAAATATTTTTTACAGATAAAATAGTATCATCTGATTATTACCATATCCATAGTGAGGCCAAACTAAATAAGGGCAATCCCTAATTCACTACAAATGTGTGGCTTAACTTTATCATGGTAACATAGATGTAATACAATTTGCCATTTTAAAGTATATAATACAGTGGCATTAGTTATGTGTACAATGTGCTAACATCACCACCATCCATTACCACAGCTTTTTCATTACCCAAAACAGAAAAGACCCGTTAAGAATTAAGTCCCCATTCTTCTCACCCGTATATCGTGGCAACCACAGTCTACTTTCAGTCTCTGAATTTCCTTATTCTAGACACTTCACGCTGTAGAATCATGCAGTATTTGTCCTTTTGTGTCTGGCTTATTCTACTCAACATGATGTCTTCCCTATTCATCCATGTTGTAGCAAGTGTTAGAACTTTATTCCTTTTTAGGACTGAGTAATAATATTCTGTTATGAATATACCACATTTTGTTTATCCATTTTCCATTGGGGAACATGTGGGTTTTTCCCCTTCTTTTTAACTATTGTGAATAATGCTGCCCTAAACATTGGTGTGCACGTATCTGAGTCCCAGCTTTCAGTTATTTCAGAATATAACTAGAATGGAATTTCCAAGTCATGTTTTGAAGACTCATCAAACTGGTTTCCACAGCAGCTGCACAGGGCTGAATTTTTATTTTTTTAGTGAGAATGGGGAAACAGGTACTCTCTTATGTTGCTAATGTAAATTATTAGTACACTGTTTGCAGGGCATTTTTGTGATATTGATTGAAATCTATTGAAATTTAGAGTGTACTTATCCTTTGTCTTAGTTCCATTCACTTCTACAAATATTTTCTACACATAGACTATGAATATTTTCTGCATGTAGACTTAGTTCCATTCACTTCTATTAATATTTTCTGCACATAGCTGGCAAAGGTTCCGATATTCAAGGATATTCATTGAGTCATGTTTGTAATACAAAGGACCAGAAACATTAAGGGGCAACAATATTTTTCTAAAAATGTTATTTATTTATTTTTCCTTTATTTTTTTAAATGTTACATTAAAAAAATATGAGGTCCCATATACCCCCCCCATCCCACTTACTCCACTCCTCCCACTTTAACAAACTCTTTCATCATCGTGGCACATTCATTGCATTTGTGAATACATTTTGGAGCACTGCTGCACCACATGCACAGTGGTTTACATTGTAGTTTACACTTGCCCCCAGTCCACCCAGTTCTCATGGCAGGATATACAATGTCCAGCATCTGTCCCTGCAGTACCACCCAGGACAACTCCAAGTCCTGAAAATGCCCCCACATCTTATCTCTTCTTTCCTCTCCCTACTCTCAGCAGCTACCGTGGCCACTTTCTCCACATCAATGATACAATTTTTTGGAAGAGGCTTTAAATTACATAAATGCTACATCAAAACTGTAGGGGGATTCCCATATATCCATCCCCACCACTCCCTCACTTTCCCCCCTAACATCTTTCGTTATTGTAATGTATTTGTTACAATTGATGAACACATATTGAAGCATTGTACTAGCCATGGTGTGTAGTTTCCATTATAGTTTATACTTTTCACTGCCCAATTTTATAGGTTTGTAACGGTTTGCTCGGTCGGTAGAGGTGAGGTCTGGCTGCGGACGATGGGTGGGTCCAGCTTGGGATGAGGGGTCGGTCCCACTTGGGACGAGGGGTCGGTCCCACTTGGCATGAGGGGTCGGTCCCACTTGGGATGAGGGGTCGGTCCGGCAGCAGACGAGGGGTCGGTCTCACAGGGGTTGCGCGGTTTGGCTGACGGGGTCGCCCGGCGAAGCCGGCGACGAGGGGGTCGCCTGGAGAAGCAGGCGACGAACTGGGGACAAGGGAGGCCAGGCCCTTGTCGGGGGCTCTCAGGACTGGAGGGCGCACGGCAGAAGAACTACCGCGGAGACAAGGTAAACACGCAAGTCCACTTTATTGAGGGAGAGGCAACAGTTTTATAGGGGCTGGGGAAAGCTGATTGGTCGAAGCCACGCTCTGTTCTGATTGGTTGCTGGAGAAAGTCAGTGGGAGGTACTGGAAGGGGGAGGGGTGGTGGTTAGGGATTGGCTGTTGCTGTTGCTGGGGGAAGTGGCAGGGTTTAGGGTTTGGTGGCTGCTGTTGCTGGGGTAGAGGGCAGACTTGAGTTTCCTGCCCACGCCTGGCTGTTGCTGCTGTCGGGGGGAGGGAAAAGGGCAGACTGGAATTTTCTGCCCTGCGCCTGTGCAGGGAGAAAGAAGGCATCATGTGGCGCTATCTGGGAGGAGGGGCGGCCACGGAAGCATGGCTGCTGAGAAGGGGAGACCCGAGGGCACTCTGCGCCCATGCCGAGCTTCCTTCAGGGGTGGCGGTGGGCCCGACCAACCACCCTATTACAGGGGCAGTGGTTTGGAATAGGCCTACCATGGCCGCCGCCCCCCGCCAGGTCAGCAAACCACACTTCAGCCCGAGGGGCAACCGCATAGGTTTTGACAGAATGTATAATGATCTGTATCTGTCATTGCCATGTGATGCAGGATAATTCCATTGCCCCAGAAATATCCATGTTGCACCAATTCTTCCTTCTCCTTCCCCTCAGAAACTGTGGTGGCCACTGCCTTTATGTCAATGTTACAGTTCTTCCATTCCTTGAAAAGTAATGTCTACATTAGGCCATAATTGCTTTTCCCCTGATGTTTGTTCATTCCTCAATCTTGAGGATATTGGGATGGTGATGGCCACTCTGTTTTTGATTGAGAGGGGACTTAGATCCATGGGGTACATGGGATGGAGCAGACTTGCTTGCCATTGTAGATACTCTGTGTTTATTGGGTATGGATGTTGTCCATCATCATCCTTTTGTTAGTTGTCCTGGGCAAGTCCAGTGAATTGGAGAGTAGATTTTGCAACTCTGCTGAGATTCAGAACTCCATCGACTTTTGAAGAGACCAAAGATTGAAGTACCTGGGATATATACTTAACGAATATAGTGCTAAACATGGGTTCAACTAAAAATGTCAAAAGAGTCATGTGTAGGAAAACTATAAACTAGTCTAAATCTGTTACATTGGGAAACATATATTCCAAGGTAAGGCGCACTGACAGGTGCCAAATTGCTGAGATTGTCTGCCTTACCTATGGTGTCTAGATATTTCTAGAGCCCACAAGAACCCCCTTGCTTGAGGCATTGTTTACTGTGGCAGTCAGAGCCTCTGGAGATGGCCGCACCTGTTTTTAAAAAGTAAGGAGTTTTCTACAACTGCAAGCAGGAGAATTGCATCCATCATCCATGTGGAATCTAAGCCCCCTCTTGATATAGAGGGGGAGGGGACATAACCATCTCAGGGTACACAGGCTGGAGGAATAGAGTATGGACTGGGGTAGACTTACTGATATTGTACTATGGAACTATTGTGATTAGTAATGGAAGAAATTGTAGCACTGATGTGGAGAAAGTGGCCACGGTAGCTGCTGAGGGTAGGGAGAGGGAATAAGAGCTATGATGTGGGGCATTTTCAGAACCTGGAGTTGTCCTGTGTGGTACTGCAGGGACAGATGCTGGACATTGTATGTCTTGCCATGACCTACTGCGTGGACTGGGAGAAAGTGTAAACTACAATGTAAACCATTATCCATGTGGTGCAGCAGGACTACAAATTGTATTCACCAAGTGCAATGAATGTGCCATGATGATGAAAGAAGTTTATGATGTGGGAGGAGTAGGCTGAGGGGTTGCAGGGTTATATGGGGCTCTCATATTTTTGGAATGTAACATTTTAAAAAATAAAGAAGAAAAAATATAGTAAGGAGTATTCTATGTAATATGTGAAGATCTCTAAGGTATATTGTTCAAGGAATATAGGAAGGGAGCAGAGTGTTATATAGAGTATATTTTCATTTGTGCAAATAGAAAATACACCACATGTGTGTAACTGAAAGGATAAATGAAAACATGGGGAGGACGATTTGGTGGCTAGGGAATTCACAAAGGGAGAAAGGAAGATATTATACAATATACTGCTTAGTACTTTAAATATTTTGTACCTTGTACACATATTACAAGTTTCTAAATATCCATACATGATGATAGGGGAAAGAAATTGCAAATAAGTCACTGGAAATTATATTACCAGGTGATAGGCTTTCTCTATGTATTTGGAAGATGTTTCAAGAATAGATAAAGCATTTTAATAAATATTTTTATGGAAATACTTATATTTCATATTTTATACTATTTTATAGCTTAGTTTCACTCCCAATCATATCCCATGAATATTTACATCATTTTTAGTGACTCTATAATATTCTTTTGAATTTAGTCTGTGGTAGTCATTTGGGCAGTTTTCAATATTTTGCTCTTCTAGATATAGAATGAGATGTTATATAATGTCCCAGAGGACATTAATATAAAAATATTCCCATTTGTTCAGTGGTTGGCATCAATCATTTATCCTCAGAATACACAAATTGGAAGTTTCTCAGTTTTGTTTTGTTTCCCTCACTGTCAGCAAATTGTTCTAACCATCCTTCTACAATCCTACTTCACCTGATGAATTTCAAGGTCTTATTCTGCTCTCCTCATGGCCACTTAGGCAGACCTTTCCTCTGAGAGATCCTCTTCCGGTTCACCCTGAACACTGTTGCTCTCAAAACCCTGTATTCCATTGTATCCCTCCCTTGTTCCAAAATCTTAAGTGACTCCACCTATCCTGTGGGTTACATTCAAACTCTGTTTGGGTTACCTTCAAACCCCAGCTCTACCTACATGTGCTCCAACATGACTTCCATGCCTTCTGAAGAAAAAGGCCTGGATCACCTTCCACTTTCTTGTCTTCAAAGGCAGTTTATGTCCCACTTTTCCCAGTCCTTTCTGCCCACTGTCTCATCAAAATAATTCCTTCTGTTTTCCTTGTTTAATACCTTGAATGTAAAAATTAGCCATCTTCCCAATTCGGTAATATCTTTTTGTTTATATGTGTATATGTTTATGCTCAGTGAACATTGAATTATTCTTATTAGTAGGTGGTATCTACAGATGAATGGGAAGTTCTTGTTGATAATACTTAAAAGTGAAGAAGAGGAGTTGGTTTTCCAAGTGTAAAGTCTAGTTCAAAAGGCATTCTGAGGAAGAAGTATGCTCTATCACAATATACTTGTTTAATCAGAGATCATGGCACATGAAGTGACACTGATAAATATGTACAGGTACAGGATCTTTGAGTTAGTGTCTCATAGGCTAAATTCAGATGATGGGATGCACACATGGCCACCCACAGTTCACCTGACAGCCCTTTGTTACCAGTAGGTGGCAGAACAGGTAAAGCCAGTGTAAATGCTGCTCTCGTCGCTGTGCAGCAGCTCACAAAGGAGCACCTGGGAGGAAGCAGTGGGGGCTGTAATTCTGGAAAAGAAATAAGGCTATGCAATTTCAATTATTAATGTGTGTGGACTCCTGGTAGAAGATGGATTTTTAAAATTAAAAGTGGACCAGGCCAACTGACCAGAGAAAATGTTAGAACCACTGAGCCTGCTCATTTGGCCTTGAAATCACTGCAGCCATGACTAGTAAGTCCCAGGACATCTTCCCACAGCTGTAGACCAAGAACCCAGGCCCTAGGCTTGGATAAAATAGAAGAGTAGGGGTCAGTTCCAGGCCAAGAGCTAGGGTCAGTGGGGCAGGTCAGCTGTGCTCTAAGAGACTTTGGGCAGGAGAGGGATGAAATCCAGATTGACCTCTTCGCCTGTATCTGTAGTGGTCAGCCCAAAGTCCTGAAGATTTTACCTAAAAAGACAGTGAAGAAGAGGAAGTGAAAGACATTCCTGTTTCATGGATTGCTAATTAAGATGCCCTTGTATGAAATGTGAAGTTAACCACAGTGTAATTACATTCTTGGGAATGCCATTAATTTCTTTCTGTAATTAATTGTGTATATATACCTGAATTTTATGGCCCTTTACTCTTTTGGGAAACTGGTCAGATTAGCTTCATTATACATACTTACCCAAAGCTTTCCTGCCTGTCTTTTTTATTTCAAACTCAGTCATTTAATGAGTTGTATTTTCTTTTTCACACCTTTGGCCTTTAACTCAGGCAAAAAACAAAACAAAACAAAACACTAGTAGTACTGACTGCTTCTGTATTTCACACTGAAGACATTTTTAAAAAGTAAAGGAATAAAGGAAAACAAAGTTTTCACTAGATTCTGAAAGCTGTCTGCCTGAAGAATGGCATCTGTGCCTCCAGGTCTCTTGCAAGAACAGATCTGAGTGAAGCCACACTCAGCCTATTTATGACCAAATTGATCCTGTTTTTGGAGGTGTTTTCAGGTAAAGACATTTCATCTCATTCCCTTGTGAGCAAACATCTGAAGAACATTGTGCCAGAATCTCATCTTTAAGAATTTGTACTTTAGATCTGGAAGTGTAGAGAGGAGCTTGCAACTTGAGGAAAGTTTGGTGTTTGGCAAAACACAAGGGCCTGCTTAGTTTGGTTTATTTAAATATTTCCCATGCTGACCTAGAGTAGAGATTGAGATGTTGCTGAATATTATGATTCCCATTATTTATGAAATATCTCAAATATGTAGCAGGGGATCAAATTTAGGGATCTGAGCCCAGGTCAGGGTATTTTCATTGGAGGGAATGGAGTTAAGCAAACACATGGCAGTAAGGACCTTCTCTGGATGTGGAAAGGAAAAGCGGCCCAATGATGACTCTGTATGTGTTTGACACACTGAATGCTAACAGAGGCAGCATGGGTTGGGGGCGTGTAACTTCTTTGTGTGTCCCCCTTTTTCCCACCTCCCTTGACTTCCAGTCCCGTTCTCCATTAACAGAAGCAGAATCTCTCAATCTGTACATGTAGCTCCTGTCCCCCGTGTCCTTTCTCCTTCATCTCTGGGATTTCATGTGATCAATCCCCTGCTGCTGCTCCATCCACTCTCCTACCTTTACTTGTGTCTTACTCAGCACCCACATTTTCTGCCCCTGCTTTTCTGACAGTTTCTATGTATGCACCTTGTCCATTCTATGTATAGCCACCCAACCTCTCTTCAGAAGTCTGTGGAATAAATTCCAAATTCCTTAGAGTGTCTTTCAAGACATTTCTGCCTCTCTCCAGCTGCCTTTTCCAGTCTTTCCTGCCCTGTAGCCTGCCTGCTGGGAAAGAAAGAGTTACTGTGATGTGCCAAGCTCTCTGCTAAGCACTTTACAAGAATTATATCCTCCAACCCTCCCAATAACTCCATTAAGTGGCTTCTGTCTTTTTACATTAAAACATCTGAAATTGGGAGGAACGACACAAATTTTCCAGTGTCACCCAGCTCATAAGTAGAGAACTAGATTTTAAAGCCCTTGCTCTCTCCTCTGCAACATGCTACTTCTTACTCCTAGGAGACTTCTGAAAATTTGTTCACTGTATTATCCCCATGGTGAATAACTCTTCCTTCTTTTCACTCCCCTAAATTTCACCAATCTTTTAAAGTATAGATCGAGTTCCACCCTTTCAAGTAAAAACAAATGGGCAGTGCAAAGTTGATGAATTTTGAAGTTAGATAAAATGTGGCTCTGCCACTTATTAGCTGTGTGTCCTTGGACACATCAGTAATCCTCTCTGAACCTCAGTTCTCTCATCTGTAAACTGATAATCATTACATCAATGTCATATGTGTTTTTTAAGTCAAGGGCTTAGGACAGTCACACTGCCTGGCAAATTACTAGCATTTGATAACTGTTAATCTCATCTACCTTCTATTTGCTTAGAAATATATTCAAGACCGCAAGGTAGTTTCTGTTTGTTTTAACCCCACAGTAGCCACTAATGTCTCTTAACATTTTGCTCTGTTTTCTTCTGTTGGGTGGGAAACCCTCTGGTTTGGTCTGATGCTTCAGATAGTTGTTTTTAAGCACTCACTGTAGGGGAAAATGATGGAAATTGGGAAAAGAAATGGTTGGAAAAATGATTGTGGAAAAACCGTTTCCTAAGCTAGGAGATAAGTTCTTTATAAAATGATGGTAGCCAGGATGAGTAGTGGCCTTCTCTCCAGAAGGATTTTGGAATTTGCCTATTTGTCTTCCTGCTTATTCCCCAGGAGTTTCTGAGGTCTGGGCCTGTTCCAGGACCATCCCATTCAAGGCTGCCCTGCATGGGCTTGAGTTCAACTCAGCAAACATTTACCAAATAATTCTTCAGTACAAGGTGCTGCAGGAAGCAGTTTTGTTTAAAAGAGTCTTACAACAAAGCTCTGGTCTGAAAAACTTGCAACCCAGCAGTGGAGACAGCCTGGAGGCAACCAACCATGACCTAGGGCAGGGGGATTCCTGCTACATGGGAACACCCACCTGTGGCTCTGGAAGGAATTGCAGCAAAGGTCTTTTTTTACCCTGGCTTCCCAGGTAAGAGCCATCCTGGGAGGCCAGGAGTTGCACATCCTTCACCTCTCAGCACCTCTGTTCAGAAGGACCTGAAGTCCTGCTATGAAGGTGCAGCCCCCAGAGAACAGTGTCGCTGCTTCCTCAGGGGCTACCTGACCACCCTCTCAGTGTCCTTTACTGCCCTCATTCCTCAAAGTCTTTGTCCTCCTGTGTCCTAGGTCAAAATAATTGCAAGGACCTGGGAAAGGCCATTAATGAACCCTTTTACTCTTTCTTTATCTAGATTCCTTGCTTCTCTCCATGCTGAATCTCAGCTACTTAGACTCCAAAATCTATGGTCTAGTTTTCATTCTTACTTTCTTTAACTACATGCAAATTCACTTTCTAGAGCTTTTTTCTTTTGGTTGGCCCTGTTGTGGGAAGGGAGAGAGGGATTGCGCTTTGTCAACTTCTGCTTAATTCACACAGATTTTCTGTATGAGAGGAATTATCTCAATATTGATTGTAATTTGCTTGTGCCATTGAATTTTTTAAAAAGATTTATTTATTTATTTATTTATTTATTTATTTTTCTCCCCTCCCCACCTACCCGGTTGTCTGTTCTCTGTGTCTATTTGCTGCATCTTTGTCCACTTCTGTTGTTGTCAGTGGCATGGGAATCTGTGTTTCTTTTTGTTGTGTCATCTTGTTGTGTCAGCTCTCTGTGTGTGCAGCACCATTCCTGGACAGGCTGCGCTTTCTTTCATGCTGAGTGGCTTTCCTTATGGGGCACACTCCTTGTGCATGGGGCTCCCATATGTGGGGGACATCCTTCGTGGTACATGTGCCATTGAATTTTTAAACCATTTCCTCACTGTGAAAATGGTGTATATATATGTATATAAGTACATATATGTACATGTATACATACATATATTTTTCCTGATGCTAAAGATATATAAGTCCTTGTTGGATTGTGACTGAGGCTATCATTTTTGCCAGAGGCAGCTCAGATCACATGTAAAAACACCTGTGAAAGAATGAACAATGCCATCAGAAGAGGGGTGGATGGGCAAGTGGCTGAGGACATGTTTGAAAGGGCTCAAGAGCAGATGCAGCTCCAATTTCAGCTCCTGAAGATAACCTGCATCCAAAACCAGGGGGTACACTATGGCATGGAAGAGGCAAGGACTGAAGCTGGAAGAAATAGTCATTATGTGGGTCCACATAGAGCTGAATGACTTCTGCCAAGTGGGTCTGACATGCCCAGGGGGCAGGAGAGGAGGCCTGCCAGCGCTTGCCATTCTTGCATCACTGCAGTGCTTGCTGGAGTCGGGCTCTCTTCTGGGGCTCTGGCTTCAGAAACAAAGTCTCTCCATGTCTCCTGTGCTCATCCTGTCTAATGAGTCATCCACGCAACAATCCTGGTGACACCTGGTCCTGTGTCTAGGACTTGAATTCTCTTCATCAACTAGTTCATCTCAGCCTCCAGCAGCTCTGAGATGTGGGTAATATTACTGTTCTCATTTCATGGATAAGGAAACTAAGGCACAGAGAGGTGTACGCACAGGTCCTGCGGCTAATGGCTGAGCTAGGACTTGGGACCAGGTGACCTGGCTTCAGGGTCCCAACTATAACCATAATCTTAAGACCAATTTTTTTTAAGGAGAGAAATTCCTTACCTAAATAAAATTTTAGTCATTCAGAAGATGTCAATAAACAATTATAGGTCAATCTGTTATGGTGTGTAGATTTAGAATTCATTTTGTCTGCCTCAGGAGACAGTTCCTAACAGCTTCCTCTGAACTAATACTTCTGTCAGGTATGTTTGGGCCATCTTGCCTCAGATCAGGAACTTGGGTTACCCACCCATCCCCCAAATGATATAACTATAAATACTGTTGGCCTTCTCCTTGACCATGTGAATCTCCAAGTTTGTCTGCTCAGTGCAGGCTGAGCTGACCATCTTATCTCTCCCAAACACCTAAGGAGCCTGACTTGCTGCTAGTTTAGAATACCTCTGAACCAGCACGCAGTAATGTCCCACACCTTCCTCTACCCAATCCCTTCCTCTACGCCAACCACTGCAGCTTTGAAAAACATATTTTTCCTTAATACAAAGTATGTAACTTCCCTTGGAGGAAATAAAGAGATACTTCATTTCCCAGTAGCAGTTTAGTTTCAGTGGTTTAACTTATTACCACAAGCTACATGTACATGCAGAAAATAGGCTGGGCTCGACAGTGGCCAGTCCCATTGTAGTACATAAAAATTAGAACATAAGGTGCTCAAGAAAACAGTTCCTTTAAAAACAATTACTTGGGAGGCGGACTTGGGCCAGTGGTTAGGGCGTCGGTCTACCACATGGGAGGTCCACAGTTCAAACCCTGGGCCTCCTTGACCTTGACCCGTGTGGAGCTTGCCCACTTGCAGTGCCCTGCCATGCAGGGGTGTCCCCCTTGTAGGGGAGCCCCATATGCAAGGAGTGCGTCCCATAAGGAGAGCTGCCCAGCACGAAAGGAAGTGCAGCCTCCCCAGGAATGGCAACACACACATGGAGAGCTGACGCATTAAGATGATGCAACCAAAAGAAACACAGATTCCCATGCCGCTGACAACAACAGAAGCGGACAAAGAAGACGCAGCAAATAGACACAGAGAACAGACAACCGGGGTGCGGGGGAAGGGAAGAGAATTAAATAAAAATAAAAATAAAAAAATAAATATTTAAAAAATAAATAAATAAAATAAAAACAATTACTATATTGACCATGTGTAATCTTTCTTAAACCACAGAGATGTAAGAAGTTAAAACTGAGCAAGATAATGGAGAATTCCTAGTTGTCATTGGCTTGATTCATGCTAAGAAGTGAGGGGTTTCACCCATCTTTGCTTATACACTATTAGTGCAAATGTCAATACAGTAAAAAAAAAAAAAAAAGGCAAATGATAACTTAATATTCTAAAACTAGTTTTGACCTAGTAGATTCCCTAAAGGGACTTCAGAGCACAAAATTTGAGCAATACTCTCTTAGACAAATCTTTCAAGCCGGTTATTTAACTGAGAAGTAGTGGTGATAGTTCAACCTACCCTGATGCTACTAAGGTTGTCAGGAAGGTTAAGTAATATTTTAAAGTGCTAAAGAAAATGGTAACTATAATATTATTTCTGGGAAGGACAGAAGTAACATGACTTAATGGCTTGTTTGTTGGGAGACTTGTGTTCAAGTCCCTGTTAGGCCCAGAATTAATATGACCTTTGACAATTCCTAAACATCTCTAAGATTTCATTCCTCATATTGAAAATGAGGAAGAGAAACTAGATTACTTCAAATTTTTCACTGCTTTAAACTGATAGGATTATAAGCCCTTCTTCCCTCTTGGTTTTAATATCTTTACCTAAGTAAGATCAAAATAGATTCAGCCATGGAGGTGGGTCTAGGTGTTTTATTATTTTTCATTTTAAACTTAGAAATAAATACAGTTCTATTGCTGTTGGCATGGTTTATGTTTCCTATTTCAAGTGAGGCATGTGGAGGATTCTATTAGCCATAACAGAGTATCACAGGGTCCAGTAGCCTTAAACAAGTACAAATGGACACAATTTATGGAATACCAGCTTTCCTATATTGGATAACAGTCAGCACAGGACATGATCCCTGAAAGAAGATGACAAACAAGGTGAGCCCTAGAGAGATTTTCTAGGCCACAGCACAGGGATGTGGGACCCAAAAAGAGCCTGGTGCTCTCCACGAGTTGAGGAGAATTCAAAATGTTGGGGAGCCAAGGTGGTTAGCATTCACAGGATAGGGTGCCATAGAGGAGAGAGTTGAACAGAGGGAAAGCTCCAGAGATATGAAGTGGTCCCCTTGAGACTTTGATAAGTACATGCCAGAGAGGAAACCACTGTGGATGGGGAAAGAAACACCCAAAGGAGCAGGCAGAAGAGTCCACACAGCTCACGTGGAGCCAGGAGCAGCCTGAGTGGAAAGGCCTTTTTACACACACAACACCAAGGAGAGGAGCTCAGTAGAGGAACCAAAATAGCTGTAGATGTAAGGTCATTGTGGACCCACCAGGAGGGGAGAAATGGAAGTATATTCTTGTAAGGGTTTAATACTCAATACTTTATACTACTTACAAAGTGAGTTAGTGTTACTTGACTAGACTGTGATAAATTAAAGATATATATTATAAGCCCTAGAGCTATCACTAAAAAATCAAATGATATATGTAATAAGCCATTAAAGGAGAGAAAATGCAATATTAGAAAAGTACTCAACTCCCCAAAAATGTCATCAAATAGGAGAAAAGTAATGAAAACCAAAATGTACAAATAGAAAAGAGCCAGGTGGTCTAAATTCTAAAGACTCCAACTAAAAGGCAGAGATGATCAGATTAGATAAAAAAGCAAGTCCATTGTACTATATGTTATCTATAAGAAACCCACTTTAAATACAAAAATGTGACTAGAGTACAAGTCAAAGAATAGAAATAGATATACTCTTTTTTTAATTTTATTTATTTTATTTTATTTTATTAATTCATTTTTTTAAAAAATTACATTAAAAAAATATGAGGTCCCCATTCACCCCCACTGCCCCCACCCCACCACTCCCCCCACAGTAACACTCTCCCCCATCATCATGACATATCCACTGCATCTGGTGAGTACATCTCTGGGCATCACTGCACCCCATGGCCAGAGGTCAACACCATAGTCCACACTCTCCCACGTTCCATCCAGTGGGCCATGGGAGGACAAACAATGTCTGGCAATTGTCCCTGCAGCACCACCCAGGACAACTCCAAGTCCCGAGAATGCCTCCACATCTCATCTCTTCCTCTCATTCCCCACACCCATGGCCACTTTTTCCACACCAATGCCACATTTTCTTGATTATTAACCACAATAGTTCCTGAATAGAATATCATTAAGTCCACTCTAATCCTTACTGTATTCCTCCTTCCTGTGGACCTTGGCTTAGTTGTGTCCATTCCACATCTATGTCAAGAGGGGCTTAGATTCCACATGGATATTGGATGCAATCCTCCTGCTTTCAGTTGTAGGCACTCTAGGTTCCATGGTATGGTGGTTGGCATTCTTCAACTCCATGTTAGCTGAGTGGGGTAAGTCCAATAAATCAGAGTGTAGGAGCTGAAGTCTGTTGAAGCTCAGGGCCTGGCTATCATATTGTCAGTCCAGAGATTCAAATCCCCTAGATATATCTTAAACCCCAGCACAAACTACAATTCCAGTAAAGTAGCATGAAAGCTTGTGAAAAGAGATCACATCTGAGTCCAGCTCCATCATGCAGAAACACCAACTCCAAAGAAGGGCCAACTGACATGGCAGTGAACTCCATCTGCCATGACCATAGAACCTGTGGTTCTCTTTAGCCCTCAAGAGAACCAATACCTGGGGTTGAATCTACTTTATCTGTCTCTGAGACTCTGCTCAGGTATGCATAAGGGCAATCCTTCTGACAACCTCCAGACTCTTTTTTAGAGGCTCATAGCCATATAAACTCATTTCTCCTTTCCATTTTCCCCTTACTTTAGGTCAAACAGCATTTTTAACTCCTGTTATTATATGTAGACAGGGATATTCTGCTGGTCTGCGTTGAACCTTTAATTCAAGGTCATTTTCTAGTTACATCATCAGCTGGTACTTGGTAGTGATCCTTCAGTGCCAGGGAGGCTCACCCCTGGGTGTCATGTCCCATGCTGGGGGGAAGGCGTTGCATTTTCATGCTGTGTTTGGCTTCGAGACTGGCCACATTTGAGTAATACGGAGACTGTCAGGAGGGAACTCCTAGGCACAGTGCTGCTCTAGGCCTTGTTCTTATTTCAGGTGTATAGGCTCACAAGCATAGTCATTAGTATCAGGGGCTCACAGTTGCACCCTCATTCCTTCCTGGTTCTTGCCGTTGCACCCAGGGGACTGCCACTGCTCCCCTAGGGACCACGACAGAGTCCCCCCTGGCCAGGAACATTACTCTAAAAAGAATAGTTATATTAATATCAGATGAGGGAGTTGTAGAGAAACAGAACATAGAGGAATCACATTAATTTTTTATTTAAGTTTTATATAATCCAAGTACCTTTTAAAAAATAAATACATCTTAAAAATATCAGAAGAAAAAAGTTTCAGAGTAAGGAGTATTACCAGGATTAAAGTAGACCATTTCACAGTGAAAAAGAGGGGATATCATCAAGAGAACATAATCCTAAATAGTTACATACCAAATAACAATGTTTCAAAATACATGAAGCAAAAATTGCTAGATATAAAAGTAAAAGTAAAATTAGCCAGACTCACATTGCAGCTGGAAATTTCAGCATCTCTATTATCTCCATTTGATGATTAAAAGAACAAGTAGAAAAACCCAACAAGGATATAGAACTTTACCTAATTGTGACTTGTAGGATACTCCTCTCAACCACAGCAGAATACACATTCTTTTCAACCATACTTGGAGTATTTAGCAAGATAGATTGTATCTGCTATAAAACAAGTCTCAATGGATTGAAAAGATGGCAAACATACAGAGTATGTTCATTGACCATAATGGAATTAAATTCAATATTAATAACATCAAGAAATCTGGGAAACCTCTAAATACCTAGAAACTAAACATCACACTTTGAAATAACCCATGGGCCAAGTGAGGACTACAGATTCATATCTTGCTGGGTTTACTTCTCTTTCTTCCAAATTTTAGTTTTGCCTAAATAAAATTGAATCAAAACTGGCAGAAGCCAAGGAGTTTACTTTAGCCAATGCTCAGAGGGCTAGGCAGACTGGTTTTGGCAGTGAAGCTGTTTGTTAATTGCCTGAAGAATGTAGCAAAGACCTGTCTGCCAGAGAGGCACCACCCTGGCAGAGTGGAAGAGACTGGGGCAGAGTCCTAGGCCCTGAAAAGGGGCTTATTATCTGTGTTAGAGACTTAAGGCTGATACTGATATGATTTTGGGGAGATGGTCAGAACCAAACTCAGGCAATAAGGGGTTTGGGCATGGAGCTCAAAACCAAGGGTGGCATCCAGAGGATGACAGAAGGTTGAGGGAAAGGTCTGATGTTGCAGGAGGTTAGCCCAGGGACAAGAGTCTTTCACTGTATTCCTTAGTCTATCCCAGCAGCCATGTCATGGTTTCTGATTCACAGCAGGAGAGAAATTAAATTGCTCAAAACCATGGAGTGGGCTAGGGTGTGCCATTACATACATTAGTTTTTGAAAATACAACTTTAAATGATGGCTCAATAGTCTCATGTACAGATGTACTATTATCTATTTACCCATGATCTTAGTTTTGAACATTAAATGCTGTTCTGTTTCTCTCCATTGTAAACAACACCTTGAAAAATATGTTATACCTAAATCTCCATCCTCATTTCCAATTTTTTGTTTTCGATCAATTTCTAAGAATTCCATTACGGGGCCCAAATATAAGAGCATTTTAAAATCTCTTCAGAAACGTTGCCCCCTTATTGGCAGGAAATGAGAATTCCTGTTTCACTGATCTCTTTCCAACAATGGCTATAATTATTTTCTTTGGTGGGTTAATTGGAATGGATTTTTTAAATTAGTGCCTTGCATTTCTTGGGTTACTGTTGAAATTAATGAGGTTGAACACTTTCATGTTTAGTTTAATTTCTTCTGAATGAATAGTCCTTACATGCCATTTCCCTAAGGTTCTCCATCACTTTTTTTCAGCTTGGCGACTAAAAAATAACATCTTCAAGGGGTTTCATTTACAGCAGGTCCACAGGAAGGTGGATTAAGATTCAGAACATGTCTATGTCAGGGGACACCCTTCAGTCTTCCACAGTGACCCATTCAGGGGGAGTTCTAGAGCCAGGCACAGGGTCTACCTACAGCAGGGTCTCCCTGAGGCCCAGCCCCAGGGCAGGGCACACAGCAGAGGTGAGAAGGTGGGCTTCTCACCTGGACTCCCCCACCAGGGAGGCCTGTGAATTGAAGGGGCATCTTCCAACCTGGGCCTCAGTGTCCTGGACTGCAAATTAGGGGGTGGGAAGGGGCCTCTGAGACCCTGACTAATCTAAAATTCAGGGGCTATAGATAGTCCTGGTCACTGCTTTATGGGTGTGGACCTTTTAAAGTCTACCTCAGAACAGAACACTTTCCTGTGCAAAGCCCGGCAATGGCTCCCTATTTCATGGCAGTAAGAACCCAACCCTACAGCACTTGCCTCAGAGGCTGCCATGGCCCCATGCTGACCCTGGCAGGCTCACCCAGGCTCTCTGCTCTCCCCAGACCCAAATGGCAAACAGCCTCACTTCCCTCCAGGCTCTGCTGAAATCCAACCTTCTTCAGGAGGCCTTTCTGTCCAACTTATTTATACTGTGGCTTAAACTCCCCACCCCTGCACTCAGATCCCTCTTTCTTTCCTGGATTTCCTTTTTTTCACAGTCCTCATTCCCTCATAACACATGATAAAATGTTCTCATTTATTTTGGTTGTTCTTTATTGTCTGTCACCAAAGACAAAAACATAGGCTGGACAAGGGGGGGCATCTCTCCTTTGTTCACTGCTGTCTCCCAAGCCTAGCACATAGTAGGAGATCACTGCATATTTCTTGAATGGGTGGATGGGTTAACAAATGAATGAACAAATACATGGGTCCTTGAAATCTATAAGTAGTAAAACAGGTATGAATGAATTTAGAATGACACTATTTTCCACATTTGCCAGTTTCCCCTCCCTCCCTTCCTGGCTGCTATGTGGGGGAAGGGGCATAAGGACATCAGGAAAACTGGGCTGTTGAGATGAAATCACCAGTTTCTAAAGTTCATGGGTTTGTGGTTTGACTTTTTCTTTCTTTTTCATTTCTAAGAGGAAAACAATGAGCTCTGATTTGGGGAGATTTGAGCCAGATTTGATCTGCATCCCCAGGATTTTTCTTCTTTGATCCTCCTCTCTTGAGTGTTTAGCAGGGAGGGACTGAGGCTGAGCAGGGGCAATGAGAGGAAGGAAGAGATGTGGACAGAGGTGGACAAAGGGAGGGAGACCACGAGCTTCACCGAATCACAATCATTGCTACACCCTGGGCCTCTACTAAATGAAAACAGCCAAATGGTAGGCCCTGTGGGAACCTCTACTCCTTTATGGGATTTCTCCCTTGAAGGTAGGGAGATGGGGAGAAGGAAGGCAGCAGGAGCTGTGCTTTCTGTTTGAGGCTGGCCTTGGTGAGCAGCTGGGTCTTGACAATCTCCAGGAATTCCTGGGGACAGAAGGAAGGACAGGAACTAGATGAGGCCTGGGTGGACTTGTTGGGGGGATAGGGCAGAGGCTGGGTCTTTGCTCATAGGGGGCCCCCTCCTCACCTCCACTCCCATCCATGCCCCAATGTCTACTCAGAATCAGGTTCATATCGCGCCTCCTCCAGAAAATTGACCTTGGTGTCACCCCCATGCCCCTACTCTCCATTCTAACAGGTCTCCCCAGTCTCTGTGACTGAGGCTCTCCCCCTAAATCTCAAAGGAGGATGGAGCCAGGGAATGCCCTTCCCAGGTGGGTCTCTCATTTCTACCACACACATGCACACAAGAAGTAACACAGCTGCCCAGTTTCTTCCACTTTTGAAAGTGGGTCAGTCTCCCTTTTAGGGTAGACAATGTCCATCAGAAAGGGTCCCCTAGTTACTTACCAGCCATCCCCATTCCCTCTTCCTGAACTACCATGACGGCCCAGCAGGGGGCAGGGCAGCACACACACCAGAACCTGGACCTGTGCAGGGTTCTGGGCCCCAGAGGAGGGGGATATGGGGGAGAGGCTTGAGGGTCCTCCAAACCCAACCCTCTCTGATGACAGTGGAGAGACAATTGGCCATAATGGACTACTCGGTCACTTGTGGGTTGCCTGACCTAGGATGGGCCCTACTTCACTCTCCCTCACTGTCTTGCCTGAGGAGAAGCTGCGCCCAGCTCAGCCCACACCTCACACTTTAACAGCCAGGTCACTCTGCTGCCTCAGCAGGAGACCCAAACTGCAGGCTTATTCTCAGCCTCCACATACTAGTCTGTAAGAAGGCCAATGCACCCCAGCTCCCAGGGCACCTGTGAGGCTCTCAGGAGATGTGGTGTGCCCACTGCTGAGAACTCAGGGCTTGGGGAGGGGGCTCTCCTCCCAAAGCTCAGGCAGCTCAAGAAACCATGGAAACATCACCTTAAATCATCCTGCCCCATCACATTCATCCTTTCTAATCCCAAAAACAGACTCCACTCTTTCTCCAGTTTTCCAAAAAGCAAACAAAACAGCACAGATTATTCAAATCACATGACCAAGGTCTCTTTGTTAATGAAAAGAATTTTAAAAATAACTTGATATATTCACAGCTCATAAAACTGTACCCATATTCTTTTTTTTTAACCTTCAGCATTGATATAGGCCTTCTCTGCCTTTGACACAAAATTATTACAGTAGTACTGTCAACTATAGTCTATAAGTAACATTAGTTATATTTTTCCCCATGTATCACTATATTCTTAACACTTTGTAGTAGAGTAACATTCTTGTATTTGTATTATTAACTACAATTCTCATCTACAACTGAAATCATTATATTATACAGTCCCTAGGTTATCCTCCAGCAGTCTTTCAGTTAATATTAACCTCCAGAGATGACCCCTTTCAGTCACAACATTTATAAACTGCAGTGTTAGTTATACTCATTTTAATGTTTTACCATCAACTCTACCTCAGTCCACATATTTACAATGCCCCTTATTAAACATTCTACATAATTTAGCATCAGATGACCACCTGAATGTCCCTCAAATACTTCTCTTGTGCCTCCATGCCAAAGAGGGTCACCACTAAGTAGCCAGCTGTCCAAGCAAGAAACCTGGGAACATCGTCTTTTTCTCCTCTGTACTCTTACTCCCAAATCCAGCCAGTCATTTGTTCTGCAGATTTCACCACCAGAATCCCCTCCTGGTCTATCTTCCTCAGTCCATGCCTACTACCACTTCCCAGTATTGGCCTCATCCTCACTCCTGTGGACCTCTGTGCTCACTTCCTAGCTATTCTCCTTAATTCCACTCTTGCCCACTGAGATTCATCCACACCAGGCACCTGAATTGTCTGTTAATCTGCACAGCTCAACAGGTACCCCTTCCTTATTTATCATCACTCACTTTAAAGTCTCTTAGTGATATAAACTCATTTGTCTTTACCTTTCCCCACTTTTGGTCAAGGTCTTTTTTCTAGTTACATTGTTAATTGGTGCTTGGTAGTCATCCATTGGTGCCAGGGAGGCTCAACCCCAGGAGTCTTGTCCCACCTTGAGGGAAGGTAGTACATTTGTGTGCTGAGTTTGGCTTAGAGAGAGGCCACACTTTAGCAAAAAAGAGGCCCTCAGGAGGTTACTTTTAGACAACAAATAGTACTACACTGAGTTTCAATTTCACAAGAAAAGGTTCTTTAGTACAATCATCAGTATCAAAGGTCAGACACAGTAGTCCATCTTCCTTAACCAAGCACCAACCCTGTCTCAGAAGGTCTTACTGTCCCATTAGGGAATGTAGCAGTATTTCCCAGTGTGGCAATTGGATGATCTTTCAGTTATTGTTTAGCTCTCCACAGACTGTGATGATGCCCCTTGAACACCTGAGCACATTCAAATGCCTTAACACCATGCTCCAGGTGAACCCCCTCACATGCATTCCACCATTACTCCCCTACCACAACTGTGATCCTTTTGTGATCCAAAACCTGTCCAAAGATGAAGCCAAGAAAATGAAATAATAACGAGAGTTTTAGAAATAACACAAGATCCAAAATTTGTTTAAAAAATAAAAAGAAATTTCAATAATAAAAAATATATTTTTAGACATTCTTTCAGCCCTGTAAGATTTGTTGTCTTATATGTACAGTCACATTTTCTTCCATATAGTCCCCCAGTGACTTTTTACATTTTCACTTTACCTTGAAAGAAGCTTTTAGCTATAGAAAAGTCATATATAGAATATAGGGTATTCTTATATACCCAACACCCTTCCCCCCATTATAACATTTTATATGTAGATCACACATTTTTTACAATTGATGTACAAATATTGAAGCATTGCTTTTAAACATGGCCCATGGTTTACATTAAGATTTACATTTTGGACTGTACACTTTTATGAATTTTGATGAAATTTGTAAACTACAATGTAAACCACTATCCATGTGGTGCATCAGTGCTCCAAACTGTATTTACCAAATACAATGAATGTCCCATGATGATGAAAGAGGTTGTTGATGTGGGAGGAGTGGGGTGAGTAGGGTGGGAGGTATATGGCGACCTCATATTTTTTTAATGTATCATTTAAAAAAACAAGAATGAAAATTAATTAATTAGTTAATTAATTAATTAAATAGCCTGTATCCATTATTGCAAGAGCATGTAGAACAATTCCAATACAGCAATAATGCGCTATGAAGACTCTATTCTAGGCTTCCTTCCACCTCTCCTCAGGCATTATGGTAACCACTAAGTCTCACTTTTTGAAGAATAAATTTCACCATTACTTGCAATAATACTGAGGGCTTGAAATATTGATCTGTCTTATAGTAGCCACTGCCTATGTTCTCAGGGGACTCTTGCCCCTCTATGTGGGAACTTTGCACGACTATCCAGGATGGGAATTCAATGTTTTCCAATTTATTGTCTGGGGAGCTGCCCACTGGTACAACACAATATGACAAGATGAATACTTACATATTCCATAGAAATCTACCCCAGGTGCACCCTGTCTTGTATGTACCCCCACATTCAATACCTATACCAGTAATTCTTCCCTGAATATTTGCCAAAACATTCCCACCATTTTAGTTTAAACCACAGACCTTCAAATCCCCAGAGTTCACCTGTTCCTCCCACTGTGTTCAACTGATTGGATGGGACTCCTCTCATGGTTGAAGGCTATCTCCTCAGTTATTTGTAGATGTAACCAGCCCTAGATGCAATCAAGTGATAGCTTAAATACTCAAAATATTCTAACAAGCAGGCCAGGGATTTCTTGACTGCACAACAGCACAGCATAAGCTAGCTAATTCCTCACGTGAGCTGAACTACCACAAGCACCTATACACAGAAGGGGAGATGGAGGCCCAGGGTGGGAAGGAGGGACTTGTCCAAAATCCACAGTGGCTCCTCTCTTGGGAATGCACTTGTGGCTTCAGAGGGTCTAGCCAGCATTCTGTCTGTATCACAGCAGGGTGCTCATGGTTGGACTCTTCCAGAAGTGGGCAAATTAGAGAAAATTCATTTCATAAAACTGTCAAGGGTCCCACGGGGGAAAGCAGGAACCTGACCTGGATGCTTCTGTACAACACTGCCCACTTTTCCCTTGGGAGACAAGGTGAGTGCCCATGAGCCTTAGAGCAGCATTCAGTGTCCTCATGGCCTGTTCCTGCACAGCACACATGCCATCCTCAAGGCATATGTGATTTCCACATTCCTCCTTCCTCCCATTCATCAACAGTCATTCTATTACATCCCCAACCTGAGCCAGAGAAAACTGGAGATTCAAATCTGAGACTCATGGAGCATGTGCCCTGGCCCTTTTCCTCTATGTTGTGAGTCCCTGTGTGAACATTTTCTCTGCTAGTCTAAGGATAAATATATATTCATCTGTCCTGGACCATCCATGGATTGCTCCTTCTTGACCTTCATGTTGAGCTCTGTGTTCTCAGCACCTGGCACCACATCTGGCACAGAGCTGGTCTGAGGAATATTTCTTGGCTGAACAATTATTGGATCATTCTACTTACCATTAAGGGGAAGGGAAAGTTGGCTTTCAACTAATTGACATGCCAGGGGAGAGGAAAGGAGGAGAGGTGAGCCAGGGGCAGCCCTAGTCCCTACTGTCCAGGGACATCCAGGTTGGAGGGAGAACCCCACACTGAAATAGGGAATCTTTACTTCTGTCCTGAACCATGGAGCTGTGCATGCTAAGAGCAGCACTGACTCAGAGGTGCAAGGGACTCTCCATGCCCAGGGCTGGTACAAGTGCTTTACAGAGGAGTTGTAATTTGACCTGGAGCAGTGAGTGTGAGAAGTTCAGGAGGAGGGAAGGGGAGGTCATGCCAGTTGGGAGAAATGGCATGAGCAAATGTGCCAGACAGGAGACTGCAAGTCCTTTGTGTGGTGCGATGGGAAGTTACAGGGTGGTCTGCAGGGAGGGGCATGCAGGGCTGGATCACTAAGGGCCTTAGTGAGCACTGGCTCCTCCTGCCCACAGGCTCCCTCCTCATCCTCATGCTGCAGAACCTCCTTGCCCTGGTGCTCATGGACAGCCTGGTACAGCCCATCATCCACAGCCAGGGCCTGGGCATGCTCCAAGCTACCGTGGCTCCCAGGCACTATGAGCTCCAAGTCCCCAAAAATTGATAGCTCTCTAGGAATCTTTTTTTTTTTTTTTTAAAGATTTATTTATTTATTTAATTTCCCCCCCTCCCCTGGTTGTCTGTTCTTGGTGTCTATTTGCTGCGTCTTGTTTCTTTGTCCGCTTCTGTTGTCGTCAGCGGCACGGAAAGTGTGGGCGGCGCCATTCCTGGGCAGGCTGCTCCCTCCTTCGAGCTGGGCGGCTTTCCTCACGGGCGCACTCCTTGCGCGTGGGGCTCCCCCACGCGGGGGACACCCTTGCGTGGCACTGCACTCCTTGCGTGCATCAGCACTGCACATGGCCAGTTCCACACGGGTCAAGGAGGCCCGGGGTTTGAACCGCGGACCTCCCATATGGTAGACGGATGCCCTAACCACTGGGCCAAAGTCCGTTTCCCTCTCTAGGGATCTTTCTACCTCTTCTTTTAAACATAATAGGCTTTTCAGCTTTAGAAAAAAATATAGAGAATACATTCCTACACATGTGGCTTCTCCTTGCAAGAAATGGACCAATATTGAAACAATTTTTGTAACCAAAACCCATAGTTCACAAGAGGGTTCACTCTTTGTGTGAACAGTTATGGGTTTTGACAAATGCATCATGCCATGTATCCAGCAATCCATGATCCTACAGAATAATTGTACTGCCCTAATAATGCACTGTGCTCCCCTAGTCATCCCACCCACCCAGCCCCCCCAAAACCACAGGAACCACTGATCTCTTTACTGTCTCTATAGTTCTGCTTTTTCCACAGGGTCACATAGTTGGAATCACACAGAACTGAGCCTTTGCACACTAACTACTTGCATTTAGCAACAGGCCTTGAAGGTTACTCCATGATTTTTGTTGCTTGATACCTCATTTCTTTTGCATGTGTGTGTGTCTTTATTTATTTTTTTGATATTACTTTAAAAAAATATGAGATCCTCATATACCCCCATCCCCTTCACCCCCCTCTTTCCCCCATAGCAACAATCTTTTTAAAGCTGAAATACATGCCATTGTAAGGCTGTGTAATTTGTTTATCCATTTACTATGATTGGGCATCTTGGTCACTCCCACATTTTGGCAGTAATAAATAAAGCTGCTGTAAACATTCCTGTGCAGGTTTTGGCATGGACATGATTTTCAACTCTTTGAGGAAATGGCTTGGAGGGTGAATGCTGGGTCCTATGGTAAACCTCTACCCAGCTTCATAAGAAACTTCCAAACTGTATTTCAAAGTCACTGAACCATTTTGCATCCCTACAAGCAACGAATGATTACTCATGTACCACCACATCTTCACAAGCATTTGTTGTTGGAGTTCTGGATTACACCCCATCGCCTGGAGTATATATTGGAATTGAACTGCTTTAATCTGCAATCCCTTAGTGATACATGATGTTAAACATCTTTTCTTAAACATTTACCATCTACATACCTTCTTTGTTGAAGGGTCTGTTTAGTTGTTTTGCTGTTTTCTAATTGCAATGTTTTCCTATTATTGAGTTTTAAGGGTTCTTTGGATATTTTGGTCTTTGCAGCTATTTATACGTCTGTTTCAAATATTTCAGTAAAGACAAGGGTCCCACATGGCAGCATCTGGCACTGCAGTCATGTCAGATGAAGCAACCCCAGAGCAATGCTGGGAAGGTAAAGCCTTGTCTGACACACTCTCTGGATTTTGGGGCTCAGTGCCCAGGTTGGCATGCTCTCTGTGGAACATTATCACACCAACTCTGTGCTAGTCAGCTTTTCTCACATCCTGATGACAGGCCACAGAGAGATGAACCTGAGTGGGACATCACACACTGGTGCCTAAATTAATCAGCAGATATTTTTTCATGTTTGATGCTACACTGGGATTGGACAGCAGGGACACTGAGGTGGCCGAGGTACACTACCTTTGTGCCCCTGCTCTCCCACACCTGTGCTGGGGAGCCCTTCTCCCCATGAGCTCAGGAGAATGGGCACCCAGACAGGCAGGCCATGGGAGCCTCCAGACCATGTGTCCTTGTCCTGGTAACTGGCTGCTCCCATCTGCTGGCCGAGTCCTCCCTCTCCATTTGCCTGAGTCCCAAGTGCTGTAACAGGCCCCATGCCAGGCACCCTCCTAGTGGAGCTCAGCACAAGCTCTCCATCCATGGCATCACCTCTAGCTCCCTTGGGGCTCCAGAATGTCCAGGCCCCGGCCCATACTGCATGGGTAGGCACCCTCATCTCCTGGAAGCCCACCCAGTAGCCTGTTGTCAGTGTGTGGGCACACCACCAATCTGGGCTGTCTTCATCACTGTCCTGGAACGCAGCAGATGCCCAGCTCTGTGGGACAATCTCACATCCCTGGGGACCCCTCATGTTCCCAGACAACCCTGTCCAGGTCCTCCTGCCACACCAAAGTCTTTCTGGGTAGTTCTGACCACAGCCTCTTTGATTGGGTAGAGGCTCGCTGTGTTACCCTGGTCTCTCTGTGCTGACTCATCCTGGGACCCTGTGTCTCTGCAAGGCCCAGGATGAGGTGGCTTTTGCTGCAGAGCCTAATCAACTACCAAGACTCATTGAGCCCAGCACAATCACAGAGGGTCACAGGTCCAAATCTCCCTGGGTTTTGCTGATGAGCCGGGAGACCTGACTCTGATCCCTGAGAAGGACTCCTTGACCAGGCCAGGTTGTCTGGCCTGAGAGAAGGACCATGCTCAAGAGCAGCTTTCCCTGCCATGTGAGGAGCAGTAGCATGGGAAGTTCAGGTGGCAGGCAGCGCCTGTCCCTCAGGAGACAGCTTACCTGGTGGAGTGTCAGGATGGTTTCACAGCCCTGGGGAAAACAAAATAAACTCAAGAAATGTCCTGTACTCTCCATGGTGTGAAGGCAGCCTTGGGGACAAAATGTTAAGAAGCACTTGGTCTGGCTACCAGATAGAGCTTTCTGTCACTGAGGAAGGTTGGCATTGTAATGCCTGAGATCTTAACTGTCAGGACAAATTTTCCCCTGAAAGTAAGTGTGGCCTTTAATCAACAAGGTCCTCCTTACTGCTCCTTTCAGTCTCAGGGCTGGTAGGAGAGGAGTAATCTGTGATCCTGGCCACCAACTTGGGAGGACAAAAAGGCATAAACCGAGCCAGATCTCCCCATGGTCAATGGTCAGACTGGGCTGGGTGTGCGCAAGAAGCAGCAGCACAGGTTCTCGGGGATGAGGCGGGCTTGGCGGGATAGTGGCCTCCAGAGGGAAGCCAGGATGGGTGGGAACACATTCCAGGTGGGGAGCTACAGGAGCACAGTCATGGGAACAGGGAGGCCCAGGAGAGGAATGAGGGGTGAGAACCATCTGGTGTCGGGGTGCAGGGCCTGGGTTGGTTAGGAGGGCCCAGCTGCCAGGCCCTGAGGTCTAGGATTTGCCTTTTATGCAGAGAGCCCAACACTTACCAAATGCTTTTTTTTTTTTTCTTTTGGCAGGTTCCTGGGATTGAAACCAGGACCTCTTCATGGGAATCAGGTGGTCACCCACTGAGCTATACTCACTCAATGTCTGACTTTTCAAAATCCCTCGAGCAGCCCATGAAATGGCCGCGGATACCAAGAGCAGGGCAGAGGTAAGACTCTGCCCACTTCAGCCATCGCAGAGCATTGAAATTCCAGCATCTTTACTGAGCACTGATGGTAAACTAGTCCTTTGTTAACCATTGTAATCCTGCCTTTATAAAGTTAGAAAACTGGTGCTCAGAGTGTTCAAACCCTCAACATACCACTTTTTAGTGGTGAGACCTTGGTCAAGTTCCTTTATCTCTCTGTACTTCAGCTTCTTTGTTTATATTAAAAGAGGGCAATACACTCTGGCTTTCGAATTGTTTTGAGGGTGAAGGAAGTTCAAGCTCTCTAAAGTTAGTGCCTGACATATCCTAAACTCCCAATAAGTATAAGTGATTGGTATGTGTATTGTGATATTTTGTAATGACTTGTGCAAGGTCGGCCTGCCCATCTCTAAGCTGTCAGCTCCATGGAGAAAGAACTTTCTCCAATTTTTCTCCCCATCTCTGGGCTGTAACATGGTGGGCCCCTGGAAGGACTAAAGAAATGAGGCAATGATGGATGACTTGCTTAACCATAACTTCACTTACTGATAACAATCATGGTGGAGGGGCCAATAGACCTGAAGTCAGAAGCACTTGGTTCTAGTCCCTTCCCTACCACTATCTTGGATTAATTTAATCTAAACAAGATCTAAGACTAGCATTGCCATCAAGCCTCTGCATTTGCCTTCAGCCAAGCCTGACCAAGCTCCAGCTCCATGTAGGTGCCTCCACCTGGATGCAGGATGGCTCCCAAGACCTGGCCCTGCCACCATCAGTGGCCTCACTTGGTGTTCTTGCAGCAATCATCCTAAAAACCTCTCCCTAATGGCTTCTGAGCTCCCCAAGGGCAGGATCCAGTCCCACTCAGCACTGAATCCCAGTGCCCAGCATGTGCCTTGTGCACATAAGGGCTAGGAGGGGTTCAAATGTATAAAGCATGACTCCCCCTTGGAAGTTCACAAGAAGGAGTGAAAAGAGGAAAACAACTGTCTGTGATTTAAGGGCATGAGTATTGTAATAAATGGACCTGAAATGTTCTATGGAAACTTGGAGGAGGGAACTATTCATCTGCCTGGGGAATGCCAGGGAAGACTTCTTAGAAAAGGTGACAAATGAGCTTTGTTCCATAGGATGTGCCAGAGAACACACCTTATTCCTGATGGATGGAAGACAAGGTGATCCTTCAGCACTGACATTCAGTGACTCTGGAAGTTTGAGAACTTATTAGGCAAGACACATACCAAGGAGGAAGCTCATCTCAGTGCCGTTGACTTCTCTTTTATCCAGGGATCCAGCCATGGGCAGATGTAATGAATGAGGACAAATGTGATGACATTTCAAGGAACTGATCAAATCTCAGGAGGTGGAGAGCCAGGAGTACCTGTTCTTCTGTGTCCCAAGCCGATTCCTCCTGTGTCCAGGATCAGACATGGCACTAGGGGTGTTGCAGAGACCCTGGGAACTTCCAGGATTCAGGCATCCCTTGAATCACAACTCCTGAACCTCAGAAGCCACCATTGTCTTATTGTCAGCAATGGTTTTTGGGAGATGCACAGATAAGATCACTTGGAAAACACATGCACCTATGAACATGGGTTCAAACAGTTGGTGGGCACCCACTCTTGGCCAGGTTCTGTGTTGCTCAGTAATTTGGTTCAAGAAGCAGGGGCCCAGGCAAACTAGTTCTTGGAGCCCTAGAGTAAGAATAGAGCAGATGACAGTGGACAAGGAGACTGGTGCCTGGCTGCTCTCTTTTTCTCTGAGTCTCCTGGACACCAGCTCAGCTCCTCTCAGGCCCCACTTCCTGCTCCCTGCCTCGCTGTGCCTTTTCTCTTTGTTGACTGATGTTCTCAGCTTACTTCTGGGTCAGCTCTCTCATTCCTTCAGCTTGCAGGCTATGTTTATTAGACAAGCCCTTCCTTTAGGTGCTTAAAAATGTTACATTTCAATGTAGTTACATTTCAATGTAAATTACCTTCCCTCCCCTTCTTGGGGACACAGGGCCCTTCTCCTGGGGCCCTTCTGCCAACAACCACCCACCACCCCCAGGAGCCCTTGGTGGCTCCCAGACATGAGCAGGAAAAGCTTGGATGGGCTTTGGCCAGCAGAGGGAGCTCTAGGGCCATGCCATCAGGGTTTGTCAATGCAGGCCATGGGGCTACCTTGGTGGGGCTCCTGGTTCCAATTAGCTCCCTGATGCCCCCACCTGATATTGCTTGCCAATTGTGGCTTCCTGATGTAGCCACTAGGTTCTTTCATTCTTCTGGCCTCACAATGACCTGAAATGGCTTTGCTTTTTTAAACATGGGATAGAAGGAGGCATGGTAAAAATGGAAATCATCACATTAAATGTGGGTTCATTCAGCCACACTTGCCTGGGAGCCACACTCCTTTATTTCTACAGTGGTAGAAGGAAAATGGAGCTTGGGGCTTAGAAGCCCACGTTCCCAAGGCAGCTCCTCTCCTCTCTGCTGAGACTCTGATATGTCTCTTTCACTCCCTGGGCCTCACATTTCTTCACATGTAAGATGCGAAAGAAAATGTAGACTTTGGTTTTTTCTAGGAATAAGTGGGCTCTCTGGAAACAGCTTTTTAAAAAGGCAATGTGTCAAAAACTTAAGACAGCAATAGTGCAATGTCTTCTTGAGAGGACAGAGGTTTCTTTAAAATGAGCTCTTGGCAAGGCTGACTCCTTTCTGTCTGTTCCCCATGGTCCTATGTGAGTGTGTGTAAACTTTCTTTTATTGAGGTGGTAATCAGCATATTTCATCCTAGCCTATCAGAATAGACAAAGACCCTAGACACACTGGGTGTTGTCAAAACAAAACTTGCCCCAGACTTGTGCAACAGGCAAGGATGAAATAATTATTGCCACCCTGACTGGGGAGAAAGAGAACAAATTCCGCAGAAGCACAGGCCAGCCTGCTGTGTGAGGCTGGGGGTGGGTGAGCAGAAATCTCAGGAAGACTGGATGGGGGGTCACACCTGGGGTGAGGGATTGACTGAGGCTGCTGCCATGCATTCCCCAGTGTGGACGGATTTCCTCAGCGGTGATGTGGCCTCCTGGGGTTCTGGAGACTGGAGGAGAGGAAGAGGCAGGGAAGGAACTGCCTGGTCAGGGGCCTCTCAGCCCCAGGGGGGCTTAAAGGCCTGAGTGAGGGGGAGCAGGGAGGGGAAGATCGGGGGGCCAGTGTGAGATTTAGAAACGTGAGGGCCTGAGAGTACCTTCTTTCCTTTGTTTTTCTGAATTGTGGGTGGATTTTCTCTGTAGTTCCACAGCTACAAATTTATTGAGGTAGTCAGGACAAGGGTGAGAGTGGGCAGAGGCACCTGAGGAGCTAGGCAGGCAGCTTGGTCAAGAGAAAGAAAACCAGTCCTGGTCGGGGTCCTGAGGCCCCTGCCATGAAGCATGAACCCTTTAGGTGCCAGATCACAGAGGGTCCTGGGTCCCAAAAAAGGGACAGGGAGTCTAGGCTGGTGCTTGGGGGACTCAAGGCCATGGTAGTTTACCAACCAGTACACTAGTGTCTGACAGCTGTCACCACCTGCTGTTTTACAAATTCCCACAAAGACATTTTGTTCCCTGTGGCAGACTCCCAGAATCAAACAGCTTGCACAGAAGCTCCGGGTAAGGAGAAGACACTTTCTGAGCTCCACACAAAATACATGAGGAGAGATGCCATTCCCAGGAGGCCGGGCAGGTTGTGGAGGGGTGGGGACAGATGTAGTCCCAGGGAAAGATCAGAGCCAGGGTCAGAGCCACTCACCTGGCCACTCCCCAATCCTCCAGTCTCTGAAAGCCCCTGAGCCTTTCTTAAGACCAGCAGTGAACGTGCAGGTGTTTGTCTATTTCACAAGCTATCAATGCCCACTCAGGGCAAACTATATTATGGACTTCCAGTATGGACTTTAACTCAGTCTTACTGAGATATAATTAACACACCAGGGAAATGGACGTGGCTCAACTGACAGAGAGTCTGTCTACTGTATGGGAGGCCCACGATTCCAACCCAGGGCCTCCTGGCCCGTGTGGTGAGCGGGACCACGTGCAGCGCTGCTGCACAAGGAGTGCCATGCCACGCAGGGGTGTTCCCCACATAGGGAACCCCATGATCAAATTTAGTACACCCCATATTGAGCTGCCCCACACGAAGAAAGGTCAGCCCACCCACGAGTGGGGCTGCACACAAGGAGAGGTGATGCAGCAAGATGACACAACAAAAAGAGACAGATTCCCAGTGCTGCCGAGAAGGCAAGCAGTCACAGAACACACAGTGAGTGGCCACAGAGAGGAGAGGAGGGTGACGGGGAGAGAAATAAATAAAATAAATCTTTAAAAATAATTAACATACCATAACTTTAGCCTTTTAAAGTGCCATTGTCAGAGTATTTAGTATATTCAGAAGGTTGTAAAACCATAACAACTACCTGATCGCAGAAAAGTTTCATCAATCCCAAATGAAATCCTGGACCCAATAGCACTAACTTCCCCCCTACGACCCTCAACCAGCCCCTAGCGACCACTAATCTATCTTCTCTGTGTGGATTTGCCCAGTGTGGAAACTTCATACCAATGGGATCCTGTGAGTGGCCACTAGTGTCCAGCTCCTTTCACTTACCATTATGTTCTTCAGGCCCCTCCCATTCCAGCATGTGTCTCTACTTCATTATGTCTTATGGCTGAGAATATCCCAGTTGATGCATAAACTACACTCTCTGTAAGCCTTCATCATTTATGGCCATTGGAGTTGTTGGTACTTTCTGGCTATGATGATACCAAATGTTCCAGATTTGACCATAAGACCCTGCAATTGGCTCCTTTCATGTTTTGAAAACCTGTCCCGTGGGTTTTGGTGCATTCCTTGCTCTCCAGATGCAAGAATTGTCAGGGACCTCTCATGCACTTCCTGTCCAAGACCTGGACTCACACATACCTCCCAGGTGCCCTCTTCTCTTTTCATGGAAAATAGCATTTACAGACCACAATCTGCACCTGAGAGGAGGATTTTGCTACCAGATTTTCTTTACTTACAGGCCTGTTCAATAAAGAGAATTAGAAACTCTTTTTTATTGATAAAGAAAGTGGATTATTTCATACATATATCAGGGACATATATCAGGGAAGTGCCTGCCTGGCCTGGTCCACTGAGGTTGGGGTGAGCAAAACTACATGGCAGGCAGACCTGGGAAGGGGGAGGCATCAGGGCCATTTAGAATTTCCCCTTTTGGAACTTGGGTCCCTTCTGCATACTCCCCAGAAGGGCTGAGGCAGCTCTGTTCTTCAGCTTGGCATCCACAGGTGTGTTTTGCTTCAGGAGAAGAAAATGGTGATGAGCTGAGGGATCCATAGTGTAGTAAACTTTCGCACTGTGTGGGATCTGCAGCACTGGGGGGCAGGGTAGAAGGGTGGCCAGCTGTGCCCTGGAGGACCCCAGGACACCCCAACCCTTTGTGCCCACATGAGAGAAGGCCTCAGCCAGGGACCTCAATTCCCTATTCCAACTCCAGGACCATAAAGAAGCCCTGGGAGTGACACCTGCCTGAAGGAAAGCCTCTGCAGAGGCGCAGCTAGCAATGAAGGACACTTATTGAAAGAGTGACTCTGACTCCTAACTGCCATCCTCAGAATGGAGCTGCCATGAGGTCATGTACTCTCACCACCATGCCCTGCCAGCTTCACTTCTCAAGATCTAGGGGCTGAAATTGACTTTCTAGAACCCAGTGCACATACACCAAACCCAGCACTACCCAGGACAAGACTACTAAGGCCCAGCAAAGACCACCTGAGCCAGGCCTTCTGAGCGGGATCCTAAAGTATTTACACTTTGACCCTATTTTCCATCTGTCTTCTTGGCCTAGAACAAGCTAGAAAGAAACACCAGGCTGGAGTTCCTGCTCTGGCTTCAGTGACATGGTGACTCATCTCCTTTCTTCATTGCTCCAGTCCTCAGGCTTCCTGTTCTGTGGGACAGGTCCTTCTGCCCTATTTCCGACCTCACAGCTGCAATTTCTCATTTGAAAGATGGGAGAGGATTTAGAACCCACTTCTAGGAAAGGTGGGGGTTATTTTACTTTGCCTGGGTTAATGGCTGGGAGAGGGGGATCAGCTCACTGAGAATACAGTTACCCTTATTGTGCACAGGCATGCTCTGTGTGCATTCGATGCTGAATTTTCTCTCCCCTATGGGGATAAGGAGCAGGCCCAGGAGTGGTGCTGTGGGCCCTGTGGACTGCCCTGGGCTCCAGCAAGGTCTAGAATGCAGTTACCTTGAAATGAGGGCCAATCTGGAGGCAGGATCAGGACATCGGTCATACAAGTGAGAGCTTAGTGAAACTACCCCTGCTCCTGGCCACAAGAGAGGAAGACCTGGGATGGTTATGGAACAAGGCTCCTAACCAGTCTCTGTGCAGGGGGCCTGAGGTGGCTCCATATGCACATCCTATCCAGCATCTACCCCTGCTCACACCTCATGGCCACTGTCCTGGGGCAGAGTCTGTTGTGCATGCTGGTCACAGCAGCAGCCCTTACTGGCTGGTATCTGCATGCAACAGCTCAACCTCCACTTTGAGGCCAAAAGTCACCTGCTGTCCCTTCTCTCCTCTGACCCTTCAGTGGCTCTGTCTCCCCCGTGAGAAAGTCAAGCTCTGTCTAGCAGTCACAGGGCCTGATGTGACCCACACCTCTTTGGACCCCCCTCTTCCCCTTGGTTCCTGTTCCTTCAGGCCCTGGCCTCCTGGCTGCTCTTGGGGCTGCCCAACACATGTCTTCCTTGGCGGCTGGAAATGAGGGTCAGCTTACTTTGGGGGCTTCCCCCAGGATGCAAACAAATCTCTGCACAGCTCCCACTACACCCTGCTAAATGCTCTGACTACCTCAGAGATCATGCAGCATCATCCCATTTCAAGAATAGGAAACAGGCCCAGAGATGGGGCAACTTGCCACATTCACGGGGTTGTTTTGGTATAAAGTTGAGATCCTACGGCTAAATCATCTGTCTTCCTAAGCCCATGCTTAGCCTGATGGTTCCCTGAGTCCAAAGACAACCCACACTTAACGCCCAGGAGAGGGAAATCACTTTTTGCTCCAAAGCTTGATGCCTTCCAGTAGGTGTTTGGCTTTGAATCTCTTACTGGCCAACTGGGATGGGGGCTCAAGCTCCTGAGACAGGTGGTAGCTATAGCACAGCATGGTAGCTGTGTGCTTCCCAGAGCCACACGTCATGTATCCCTCCCAGTGCCCCCAAAGCAACTGTCATTTGCATGCCCCAGATGTCTTCAGGGAACAGGTCTTATGATGAACCAGGAGCCACCAGGACCATCCCACCCCTACTATGGCCTGATTCTGCCCTGGCCTCACCAGTTCTTCTCACTGAGCTGCTCCATGGCTGCAAACCAGGCTCCAAATGATTCATGTGGCACAAGGGCCTCATAGCAGCAGCCCACCTGAAGCTGCTGGAGCTCCGCCACCATCTGGTATTCCTGGGTCCAAGGAAAGAAAGATGTACCATCAAAGCCTGGGTGGGCTTGCTGGGTGGGATGGGGTCCAGGGGCTGGTTTTAGTCCTGTGGATCCCCCACCTCTTCACTCCCTTCCAGGCTCTCCCTGCCCTCAGGGCTGACTTCACACAGCTCATCCTCCTACAAGTTGTTCTTCATCCCATGCACAACCCCACCCACTATCCCCCTCAATTTCAGAGGAAGCTGTGAGCAGCCCAGGAGTGTCCTGCCCAGGAGGGTCTCTGTTGATCATCCCGACCCCACCCCAGGCCCACCCCTGTAGTGATGGCCACAGCTACTCACCTTTCTTTTTTTTTCAAAATTGATCTTCCTTCCCTGGAAGGCAGAGAGTTTGCATTCATCATAAAGGAGCTCCTAGCCATTGCCAAGCCCATTGCCCCTCCGCCCCTGTCATGCTTTACTACTGCAGGTTCGACATGCACTGGGCAGCCCAGACCACAGATGGACTCAGGCAGGCCCCTCGGTTCCTGGAGTGGGGACTGGGAGTGGTGACAGAGAGACCTTCCAGCCCAAGCCTGTGATGAACCAATGGAGAGAAGGCCCCTTGGACCAGCCTCCATCTACTCTTTGGTAAGAAGGCCATGGCACCCCAGCTCCCAGGGCGTCTGTGAGGCTCCCAGGAGACATGATGTGCTCACTGCTGAGAGCTCAGGGCTCAATGAAGGACCTGTTTGCCCAAGCCTCAGGGCCCCTTTCCCACCCTGCCCTGACCCCCAAACTACTCACATCCAGATACTCTGGCATGGCATATTCCAAGAGCAGAAATTGCGTGAGGAAGGTTCTCAGGCATGGGACCACACCCTGGATGTCGCCCTGTGGCATTGGATAGGGTGGGGATGAGCACAGGCTCTCAGGTGCCCCCAAGACTCCACTTGGGAAACTCCTCAGTCTCAGACTCCAGGGACCACCCAGCTCTCCTCTAGGACACTTGGCTATAACCCTTAAGTTCCCCTTAAAGCCTCCAAAGACCCCAAATTCCTCTGCAGTCACCTCCCAGGACTGACTTTTCTTCAGTAACTGTGTGTACCCCTCCCCTCCTCCAGCAACCCTGAGTCAGCTCCTCAAGTTTCTTGCTCTGACTGGCTGCAAGGGGATCCCCAGGATTCCCACAGCTCACTGCCGTAAGGTCAGGAGAAGGGACATTGAAGGGAGGCTTTCCAGGCTCAGTGGACTGGAGGGACAGGCTTGAGAAGGGCCCCCATCCTGCTTTGGAGGCCCCCTCACCCCAACTCCTCTGACCTCAGGCACACTCACCCTCTCTTGCTGCTGGTGCTGCCTCTGGACTATTTGGGGATTTGCCTCCAGGGTGGAGAACTTAGAGATGGACTTCTGCCAGGGTGGAGAATGAGGTCAGTGAGGCCCACCCCCTCACCCACGGGCCTGTGGGTCTTGAACAGCTGGGCAGAGTGGGCTGTGGGAAATCTGCTGCCACCACATGCCCAATGTCCCCAGCACGACCTTGTGCATGCAGACTGCTCTCTTGAGCCCGTTTTTTCATCCGTGATGTGAGGACACAGCACTGAGCCCTACAACAGTCCCCTTCCTCTGCCCATGAGTGAAACATACCCTTCTTCGTCTTCTTCCAGAATAGGCCAGGCTGGATATTTTCACAGAAACTTTGCGGGAAAACTAACCACCCCACCCCTGAGCCCTGACCCCAGCCTCCTCTTTACCTTGATGAGCAGCTCACTGCCATGGGAGAGGTTGTGCTCCTTCCAGTAAATCTCTGACAGAGTCAGAAAGAGGCAGAAGCTGTCCCTGAGGGAGGGAGAGAAGGAAGGAAAAGGTGGGAGTGGGTGGCAGGGAGTAAGGGCTGAACCACCTTCTTTTAGCTGCTTGGGACTCGGACTGCCTGGGTGGATGGTGTTGAAACTGGGTAAATCTGAGCACTGCAGGACAGTGTGGACTTGTGAGCTGAGCTCTCCTGTGTGCACAGCAGGGACCCCCATCCCTTTCCATGAGCAGCTCTTTTTGCACATGCTTTTTTCATTTGGACAGAGTGTGTTGCTGAGAAGCACACTTAACACGCTCCCATTTGTCTCCACCCCATAAGGGATGGAGGAGGGAAGCAGTGTTGAGGCAAAACAGCTCACCTCAGGTGATATGGAGGCCTGGAGCCACAATCTGCCTGGTCCTACCCAGGAGCTGCTGCCTCCCAGGCTCCCTATGTGGCGATTTCCCCGGGTCCCTGGCCCAATCTTATGTCCCCTAGAGAGAGGCCTGCCCACCTGGAAACTTCCTCCCATGTCTTCAATAGACAGAGGAGTGGATAACTCTGGAGACCAGAGATGACGGCATAGAAGGACGATTGGTTCTTGAGGATTCGGCACTCCTGGGAGGAAGAAAGATACACCATGAGAGTGGGTCTGAGTGTCCCCCTGCTCCAGCTTCAGCTCCCACAGCTGATGTCCACTCCCAGGATGAGATAGACACTGAGGGAGGCCCTGAGGCATGTCATTGACACAGAGTGACACCCACAGCCATCCTGAAGAGGTGGCCTGGTTGGTAAGGGAGGAGAGTGTAGGGCTGTGCTACAGGCCAGGGAGGGCCTGTGGTCCTGAGAGCCGATAAGTATAAAGTGGGGTTTCAGGACACCAGAGAGAGCCCCCTGAGCATACCCTGGCCACCGCGATCCAGTGCTCCACCACCCTGGCCCTGGCTGGGTCCTCCATGCTCTGGTTCCCGACGCAGGTGGACATGACGCAGTCTATCACCCGGTTGAAATGGGTGATGGTGGCATGGACAGTGGGCGCCATTTCTTTCTTACTTTTTTTGTTCCGCTGGGACCAGATGGAGCCCAGGCAGTGATAGGGCACCACCTTCTTGAAGAGATCCTGGGGAGGAGGGGATGTCAGGAACCGCACCCAGCTCAGATCCCCTAGGCCCTCCTGACCCAGGCCAGGGTCCAGTGGTCTCAGGTGGGGCTTGGCAGGCTGAGGACAGGGTGTTTTCCTTGATCCCTAAGGGGACCTAGCACTCTAGAGTCCTCAGCCCCAAGGCCTGCAGGGGAGAGAGCTCCATTTTCAAGTCCATCTCACAGCCCCCAGCCCCCAAGATGCCTCAGACTTCCACAGGCCCAGGTAGCACCATCACCCCTCATTATAATGCATCCTCGGGTGCCATGTGGTCAGGTGCACAGTCCCTGTGGGGACCCAAGCCTTTGGGTCCCTGCCTAAGGATCCAGTATGCATAAGGGCCTGTCTAGTGTCAATGTGATGGAGAGCACCAGCACTGTGTGGACACCATGGGGTTGGCTGCACCTCAGTGAGCCCCTTCAAGCCCCCAGGATGAAGACCCCTCAGGCTTTCTATTTCTTTGCTCTCATGTCATGTTCCCAGTCAGTGCATGAGGCAGGGATGGTTACTGTCCAATATCTACTCTCCAGAGGAGTGAAGCGTGGGCTTAGGGAGTAGTAAACTTTCCCAGGTTGAAACTCTGGGAGTCGAGCCAGGGTTTGGACCCATTTCCTAAGATTCTGATTCAGGGGATGGTAAGGTGGGCAGCAGTTCCTGCAAGGAAGAGCCTCCCAGCCCCACCCTATCATGTCCAGCTGCTCACCGCATCCATTCGGGTCAGCTGCTGTGCCACCAGCTCCGGAGGGAAAGCCAGGAGGTTAGCCGTCTCCTCACTCAGCCTGATTTCCAAAGGCAAAGTACAGGTGCAGGAAGGTTCCGGGGGTGTGGCCTGCCCCAGTGCTGGGTCGAGCCTTGGCAGTGGCTCTGGTGCTGGTGCCAGACTTGCCTCCCCCTCAAGAGCCATTGCTGCTGAAGGCAAGTTAAGAGGCTGGGGCTCCAAAAAGGGCACTGGCTTAAGATGTGTAGGTGACACTGGAGGTGGTGGTGGGAGTGCCTCCAGTTCAGGAACTGGTGATAGAGATGGTGATGTGACTTCTTCCAGCATGGCTGCAGGTGCAACATCTGAGGATGGAGCTGGCTCTACCATCAGAGAGGGCATGGATGGTACCTCCACAGGTGTCACAGGCCCTAGCTCTGTGGGTAGAATTTGTGGTGGTGCTAGAGCCACCTGCAGCTCCGGAGCTGGTGCTACATCACATAATGCTTCAGGCTCCATTTCTTGTCCAGGCACTGGGACAAACTCAGGAGATGGCAGCAGAGGTGGAGATGGAGCTTCTTCAGGCTCTGCAAGTGCTCCTGTGACTGCCACAGGTGGTGCAACCGGCAGTGGATGTTGTCCTGGAGACATTTGCAGCTCTGGGGCTGACAAAGGAGCTGCAGAAGAGGTAAGTTCCAAACCGTGAATGTCTTTAAGTGTCTTTAAGCTCCCACTTTAAGCTTCCACTGCCTTCTGGGGAAGATCCAGCCCCAAAAACTATTCCCAGACTGCAGTCTCCAGGTGACTTCTCTGGGGCTCCTCTTTGTTCCTGACCTGGTGGCAACCCCTGGTAGTCCCTGCCTATGGGTCCAGCCCACAATCTCACATGCTCCCATCCTGAGGCACCCTCACCCTTTGGCTCTGTCTCAATGGGCTCCAGATGGCTCCTCCATGACAGTAGAGCTATGGCTTGACACTCCAGGGCAGAGCCAGGAAGATACACCTGGGCGTAGCCCACCAGCAGCTTGAGGCAGGGCGAGTCTGGAGGTTCTGTGAAATCCTCAGCATACTGGTCCACCCAGGTGCCCAGCAGTGAGGAGATGGTGCTGAGGGCAGGAGAGGACAGCAGAGTCAGACACGGACCTTTCCTTCCACGCTGCCCCAGGGACCCTCCCGCTGGAAAATCAGGTCCTTTAGGACAGGAGAGGTTTTGACTGGTCTCTCCATAGCCAGGCATGGACACACAGTGGGAGCTTCTTCAATATGTCAGTGATAAGGGGAGAAGATCTGTTCTCCTCCCCCAGGTCCTCGTGGCCCTCCCCCCAAGCAACTTCTGCCCTGCACAGCTGCCTCATCCTCTGCCATGTATCGTGTGTGTCTCTTCTTACCACTGACACTCCCCTCCCAAACGACAGCAGTGCAGCCACCCTGCCATCCATGCAGGCAGACAGGAGTGAGGTCAGGGCAGCTTTGGAGCTGGCTGCTCACCACGTCCTGTTGTGGTTCTGCACAAGGTGGTGTTTGGGCTCCTGGGGTGTGATTGGGCTGTGCTGGGCAAGGGTCCTCTGCAGCCAGTGCCCCAGGACCCCACCCACAGCTTCCCTGGACACCTCTCCAAGTGGAGGGGGAAGCTCCAGGGAGCTCATAAGATGGGTGGTGCCCTGTGTTCTGCCCAGGCCTTCCCTGCCACCTGTCCCCCAAACTCCAACACCGGTCTCTGGTGAGGGAACCCCTCCCCTCCCCCCAGATACACTCACTTCCTCATTTCCAGGCATCCTCCTTGCCTGTCTCTGCCACGGAGGCTCCGTCCATATCTAGGGGAGACGTGGGCATGTCACGGCTGACTCTCTGAGAGTACCCCATGCTTAAGCTGACACCTGTTACAGCCTGCAGCCCCAACTCCAATGGAACCCAGAAGGGCAGGGACTTTGGCTGGCTTTGTTCACTGTGTGAAGCTGCCTAAGGAAGTGCCTGTACCTAGTAGACACTTGATGTATACACTTGATGAAGAAGTGCCCTAAGTGGCAGCTTCTCAGGCATAGGGTGGGCCTGGACCCCTCTGACAGGCTACACTGGTCCCTGCTCTGACCCACCAAGGTCAGAGGCCCAAAAGGGACCTCAAACTCCCTGAGTAAAGAGGAAACTCGGGGTCAGTTAGGGGGGGAGCCCAGGAGCCTCTTCACTGGGAGGAGGAAAATCCTGCTAAGGAACAACCCTGCCCCTCCCGCCGCCCTGCCCAGGGAGCCAGGCTCAGGGAAGCACTTTCCATGCGTCCTCCCTCTTAGTCCTGACAGTCAACCTTGCAGGTAGGTGCCCTGACCACCCTCCTGCCCAAGGAGGAAACTGAGGCCGGTGGGTGAAATGACATTTCTGAGACACAAGTCAGTTGGTGGCAGAGCAGTCAAGGCAGCAGGGATGGGGCGGGCACTCACCTTCTGAACAACAGGTGCAGGACCTGCTCGGTGGTGGTGAACACCCGGTATGTCCCCAGGAAGGTCTTGACATAGACAAGGTCCCCCTCCCGGAAGGCGGGCACCAGGTGCTCGGCCAGGTTCTCCCACGGGCCTGCCTTGACCATGCGCACCATGCGGTGCTCCTCCCTCGAGCGGGCCCAGACGTTCATCCTCTAGGGTGGGAAGAAGAGTCACATGTGCTGAGGGGCAGAGCTGGGGACCCCCAGGAGAGGCTGGGCTCTGGCCAGTCCTGCTGTATCCAAGCCCTCAGCGCCTTGAGGCCCAGGGTCACATGCGTGCCTCCAGCAGAGAAAGGTCCTTGGCCTCCGTATTGATTTGGAGGTGAGGAGGTAATTGAAAGAGGAGACTCCAGACCTGGCAAAGGACAAGGGCCTGGGTGTCCTTGGTGAGAGAAACCCCACTGCAGGGCCGAAGAGCTGAACTGACAGCGCAGGGGCCAGCAGACCCACTTGGTCAGTAAACAACTTCCTCCACTGCTCTTGGGGACAAAGCCACAACATGATGCCATTTGCCACCCAGAACTAAGACCAGAAAATAAAGGAAAATGCAAAGACACAGTTCCATATGGGCTGCAGGGATGCTGCTACCCACAGAGACAGCATATGGTGATGGACCTGCTCCAGCCTTAGGCAGTTTCTGTGTCGCTTGCTGGTGAAAGGGCTGTCTGGGTGTCCTCTGCCCACCCTGCCCATTCCACAGAGCCTCTACTGGGATGGGGGGAGGGAATATTGCTTAGGACCCATGGTTGGTGCTCAGGACAGCAGTGCTGAAAGGGGAAAAGGAAAGGAATGTTCCAGGTCAAGCAGCACTGAAGGCCCAATCGCTGCTCTAAGCCTCCTCGCTTCTGGAATATGGGTAGCCAAGTCAGGCCTCAGTTCCTGACCTGAGAAGGGCAAGGGGATGGTCATGGGAGATGGCAAGAACCCTCCTAAGGAGAGGAGCTGTGTGGCTTGGGGCAGGTGTGGGAGGATAGTCATGAAGACTGCTGCCCGGGGACATGGGGCCAAGAAGTGGAAACAAATACAGCAGCAAAATGCACAGAGATCTGACGTACACCCACCCTGAAGGGAAATCCCTGCTAAAGCCTCCTTTCTGAGGTTCTTAAACTTTTGAAGTGACCTCCCCTGGTCCACGGAATGGCAGTGTGGTAGGGGGTTGTGGGCCCCAAGTACCTTGGGAAGTGGGATATTGGGCACATCAGGGGAGAAAGCCCTGGCAGAGAAAGTGGGGAATGCCAGAGAGGATATAAGCCCTGGGGACCCCCCCCACCTTCTCTTTCATACCACATTGATCCCTGCTCCCACCTGGTACCAGTGCTGGCCCTGGCCAGGGCCTCGATGGACCTGCACCTTCTCTATGTAGACGGCGTAGATGAGCCCCTCCTCCAGCTGTTCCCCCACCATCTGCATGAAGTTCTGCAAACACAGTGCCCGGCAGGTGGGACAAGAGGGTCAGTGAGAGGCCTGCCCCAAACCACAGGGGATGCAGCACTTCTTGGAGCCAAGATCCAGGTCAGGCCCAAATGGGGGTCACCCTTTCCCTGCAGCCCCATTGGAGAGGAGATGACAGTTCAGGGCTCAGGATTAACACTGGTCCACATGGGAGCCACCCCCAAGACACACCTTCCCACCCTTCCAGCCATGGCCTGGCAGGTGACAGGGAAGGACCTACTGGGTTCCCATCCCCGACAGCCTGCTGCTTCCCAAGGTGGACCCTGCTTATGCCTCCCCCACACTGTGTGGTGAATGGGACATGTGGTGGATGGGACAGGAGCTCTGTAGTGGCAGGTGCTCGTTGGCTGTTCCTAGCTCACCCCATGTTACCTTTGGGGACCTCCTGGTCAGTGGCCTGGGGCTTTGTGCCTGAGGCCTGAGCCAATTTCGAAAGCAACTGGAAGAGGATTCATTCCTACATTGGTTGAGGCCTGAGCCTCGGGGTCTGCGAACACAGCAGGAGAACATCCTGCTCTCTCGAGCGTCTCCTGCCAAGTGAGCTGGGAAGGGGCTGCCTCTGGATTCTGGGGGCCTGGTTACCAGGGTTCCAAGTTCTTTTGGGTCTGTGACAAAGGCAGTGAGGTCACCTCCTTTGGACCCCTTCCCTGTGCCCTCTCAGCACTAAAAACTCCACAAAAGTCCCTCAGTCTGTCTATCCCCCTCACCCAGATCATCTTGTTAACTGGTCAAAGTTCTGCCACACGTCCCTCCCCACAGCTTCCTGGAAGGCCTGTGATCAGCTTGGGCCCTGGCTAGGAGGAGACGCACCTGGGTGCAGACCCGGCTCCCTGTTCTTTTCAGTTTTGTGACACCACACTAGTTTCTGAGGCTTCCCAACTCTCCTGCCCAATACACTGGGAATCATTCTAGCATCTGCTTCCTGGGCACATGGTCACGTCAATGTGGGGCGAACGCTGCAAACCCCATAGTCTTGTGTAACAGATTGAATTCACAGATATAGACATGGATAAGCAGGAAGGTGATGGAGGTAACATCGAATACAACTCAAAACAGCCCCGGGTAGGACTGTGTGATCTTCATAGACTCACTTTCACTCCTGGATTGCTGTCTCAGTCTGTTTCTTGATGTGGTTGAAATGAGGTGAAAGTCAGATATTCCTGCTGGGTCAGAAATCCTTCCAGAAGCTTCTCACTATATGGAGGGTCAGAGGCAAGTGTGTCCTCTCAACATCTGTGCTGTTCTGCCTGTGCCCTGCTTCCCTGACATCTTTACTTCCAGGGACAAGCAGCCCCAGGAACCCCCCTTGGAGAGAGCCCTGGCCTCGGGACTCACCGCTAAACAAAATGGCTAAATGTGGATGCCCCCCTAAGGCGTACACAAAGTGCTTTTCTGTCTTCACCACTCTCCCTTGTGAGTGAAGTCTCCCTCTCTGGACACCATCCCAATGTGAATCTTGCTGATCAACATAGCAGACCTGGGAAGCACCTGCTCCCCCAGGTAAGCCTCAGGTGAGGCTCTGCCATCAGCAGTGGCCTTCTTAGTCTCCTCTGGCCACGGTCCCTGTATTAGTCAGCCAAAGGATTGCTGATGCAAAATACCAGGGAATGGTTGGTTTTTATAAAGGGTGTTTATTTGGGGTGGTAGCTTACAGGTACCAGGCCATAAAGCATAAGTTACTTCTCTTACCAAAGTCTATTCTCTCACGATGAGGCAAGATTGTTGCTGATGTCTGTGAGGGTTTGGGCTTCCTGGGTTCCTCCCCTCCAGCATCTTACTCCTCTTTCCTCTGTGAGCTTACTTCCTGGGGCTCCAGCTTACAGCTTTAAAATCAGACTCCAACAGCAAAACTCAAACATCAAAACCCCTCAACTCTGACCTTTGCCATGCCTTTTATCTTTGAGTCCCCACCCACCAAGTGGTGCTGACTCAACAGCCTAATGATGTGGACCAATCATAATCAAAGCCCCAATCATAACTCAATCATACCCAGGTACAGACCAGATTAAACATATAATCCAATATCTATTTTTAGAATTCATGACCATATCAAACTGCTACCATCCCTCTGCTACTGCTTCTTCCCCTGCTGTGCCTTCTCCCAGGCACCCTCTTACCACACATTTACAGAGCTGGATCCTCTCATCTTTCTACTCACAGTGCAAGTGTCACCTCAATGTGTCCTTTGGGCCACCCCCTCCTACTTTATGGTGCCATAGCCCTCCTCCCTGTACCCTGTGTAGCTTCCTCTATACCACTTGTTCCTTCTTTGACCCTGTGTTTGCCCTCATGCTTTGGTCCACCTCCCCTTCCAGATATAGAGATCCTGTTGGGCAGGGGCCACAGGGATTCTTTTCACTCCACATCCAGGACTGAACACAAAGCTTGCTGCAGGGTGAGTGCTCCTGACACAGTCACTGTATGAATAACTGAGATGTTCTCAGAGGCCCTTTACCAGCCTCAATCCAGCTCAGAATGTGGAGATGGCTGCTAATGATAGGAGGTGCATGTTGTGCCTGAGGCAGGTGGATGGCCAGAAAGGCCTCTGGATGATGCTTCTCAGTTTCCAGAGGCTGCAGCAGGCACAGTGGGCACAGCTGGAGATGTGGCTGCCTGCCCCCTGCTGGCCAGCTTCAGGGCTGCAGCTCCTAACAGGCTACGCACAGGAGTGAGCACACAGTTTGCATGAATATCCTCAAGGCAGAAGCTCTCCTAGGCCCTTGGAAGAGCACTGGGACATTAAAGCATCTCCTCCTCCCCTTTCTTAATGTTGGGGGTGCCCAGATGTTTCCTGTTCTGATTGGTTGCCCCTGCAGTCAGTTTCCAGGGGGCCAATGGTGAGTACTTTTGAGGGTATCCAGTTCTCTCTTGTGACCCCAAATGTGATTCTCACTCCAAATGGGGTTCTCCTGGCCAGGGTCTGAGGTGTCCCTCAGGAGGTTTCTGGGTGGGATCTCATGGCCATGTGGTCTGCAGGGCCTCAGCTGCCCTCCCCCTTTCTCTATACTAACCTGAGTCAAAAGTACCACATACTGTATGATTCCACTTATATAAAATGTAAATATAAATCACTTTATAAAGAGGAAATTACATTAGTGGTTATGTAGGGCTGGGGAAAGAGAGAGGGATCGGAGGTGACTACTATGGGTTGTGGAGTTTTTCTTTATAGAGTAATGAAATTGTTCAAAATTTTTTGTAGTGATGAATGCAAAACATTGTAATTACAATGAAAGCCATTGATTATACAGTTTGGATAATAATATGGTATATGAATATATCTCAAAAATGCTTTTTATAACACTGTTCCTGAGAGTTAAGAATTAAGAAATAATTGTGATACAAAATTTATATCTATAATATATAAAATAGCAAAAGGCCAATATCTGAAATTGCTGAAACTGGCCAGATTTAGCCTAATCCTGCTATTACAATGGTCATTCTAAATAGATCCCTCTCCTGTGCATGGTTCTCTAGACTTAGCCTCTCTCCTGTATGTACTTACTATTGTGATGGTAATTCAAGAATGAATTTACCTTTGTTTATGGTTATTTCAGAGCTAGGCTCACCTTTGTGGATCCTTGCCATTGTGCTAGTAACCCTCCACCCTCCTGTTTAAGAGCCACATGGAAACCTTGTGCCTGACCTCTATTCTGTGATTTCCTCTCCCAGAACCTTGATCTCTGATAATGGTTGTAACTTTGTAACTCTCACTGGTTTGGTACCCACCCCATCATGTCCAGCCCCTTAATGTCTATTAACAAAGGAACCTTTGTCAAGCTCTGCCTCAACTACTCATTAGCACCCCAATGGTATAAAATACTACAATTGCTGCAGATGGATGAGGCCTAATAAACCCTCCTTTCCTTCCTAACCTAGTTTTCTGTGTCTTTCTGTTCTTCCACACTAAGCAAATGAACCCAACCAAGGACCACCCCAGCACCTCTTAACATTTCTCTAAAATGTCCTTAGCCCTTGCCCTCTACCTTGCATCAGCTGCATCCTCACTTGGATTTCTGTTACGTTGCAGGGTGGCTTCTAGGAGCAAACAGGGCTATAGGCTTCCAGGAGAGAAACTGCTCTCTTCCCCAAGCCATTGAACACTCTACTTGGTCCAAATTAGGTCACATTCTTACCCCGAAAACAGTCACTGTGGCATGGGAATGTCATTGACAATTGTCTTAGCTGTGGGTAGTGGTAACAATGTTACCATATTTTGTCTAGGTTCTTGACTATGCTGCAGAAATGAATTTCAGGAACACATTGGGTGAGTTAGGACATTAATTTATTCAGATAGGGAGGTATGAAAAAAGGGAGAAAATAACAGGTCAGATGTCCAAGTAGAGAGGAAGGCGCTGAAAAGTGATAAAGAGGGCTGATTTACAGACTACAATTCCCCAGTATAGGTTATAAATGCACAAGGTTTACTTGCGTGGCCACATGCCAGAGGAAAAATGGTGAGAACAGTTTGCAGAGGGCAGGACAGGGGTCCACAGACAAGAGAGCACATGAGAGAGAGCTTGGGCCTGGGGCCTGCCTTTTGAATTGTTCCTTATTCCACCCCTTTGCTAATGGCAGGGGAGGAGTTCCAGCTGTTCTCTGTTTGATTGCTTATTTCTCCCATCAATCTCCCAGGAGGGCCCGAAGATAAAGTCCTTGGGGAATATCCAGGGCTGCTCCTGGCTTCTGGAGGAAGTCATCTTCTGAGTGGCAGAATCTTGGGGTGTGTCTTCTGCAGCCATTTTGGAGGGTTTTGATATCCACGTGGACTCTCTGCCAGGTTCCAGATCCATCTATTGATTCCCTACCTTACTAGCCGGCTTCAACAAGTCTCTCCTTGTTACAGCAAAGCCAGGAGTTCTGAACCATAGAAACTCACAACTGGCACCCCGGAAAGGTGGATGAACAGTTTTATTATGCGTGGGCCCAGAGGAGAGTCAATCTCCAAATTCTGAGCCGCATTTTTCAGTTTTCCTATGTTTATATAGGATTTCAGGTCAGATCAGCATAATTTTTACTGATTGGCTGACAGGTTCCTAGGAAAATTTGTACAAGCATGTGGCGGTTATAGAGGCAAGTTTGCAGGCTGATTTACAGAAGTGGGGCATGAATTCAGTCATTTGACACTCTCCTGCAAGGTCATACCCCCACAGGCCCATCCACAGAAGCAGGAGCAGGAGTGACTTGTTAGATATTTTGCAAGGTTATGCTTTTTATTCCTCAACAATCCCCCCTCTGATGCCCCTAATGACTTTTTATAGGGCATTACTTATGCTACATGGAAAAACAACTTCAGGTAGTAAAGCATTCTATAAGACTCAAGTACACTAATAAGATTAGTGTCCTTTCAGCTACACTTCAGTCTCCAGGAGCTCTAGCTGCCAGACCAGTCTCAAACAGCAAGCTGAGCAGTCCTAAGAGGAGAAGGAACTAAAGGAATAGGTGCCCATCTAGTCAGGTGATGGCGATTCTCGGTGGCTCCAGGCAATTCTGATTTTCAGGGGACAGTCAGGTACAGGGTGAGTTGTCCCATTGTTTTGTTTCTTGCTGGAGTGTGGCTTTTTAACTCTAGTATAATGAATCCAAGGGCCAATACTTGAAACTCTGGGAGCAGAGGAGGTTACAAGGACAACAGTATGTGGGTTCAACCAGGTAGGTTGGAGGGGCTCTTTTTCAGGTTTTGTGACACATACTATTAAATAATTGTAACCCTGATGAACAATATTGTACCTCTGCCTAACACTATGCTGACACACTGGTAGATTTCTGGGAATTTTATATACTCTTTAAGTATTCATAGGAGCCCCCTACTTATACAAACTTAATTAACAGAGGGCCAAACAATCTTTTTAATTTTATAACACTTTTCAACACTTTCCATTCAACTTATAACATATTAAAGGAAAAAACCCAAATCTTTTGCAATAGTTTGAAATAAAAAGATATTTTTCAGGATCTCATTTTGAGAAAGCAGGTTTGAACATTATGTTCCTTAAAAAGAGATGAGACTTTTTTCTTCTTAGAAAACCAAGGAAATGATAAGGATAAAGTACAAGAAGCTATTTTGATAAAACAGACCCTTTTTGTATACTGATTACTTAGGAGAAAAACTCTATTAATTTTTACTGAAAGAGACTAATGACCTGAGAAACTTTGTCACACTAACAGAGAAAGAACAAAATTTTAACTTTGCATTAGTAACTATTTGATACTAAACTTTTAAAATTTTTTAGATAGCCCCATTAAATCTTACTTAACTTTAACCATAAAAATTCCTTTTTTACAAACCTTCTGCACTTTCTGTATTCATTCAGGTTTTGTTCCACATTTTACTCTGTCTTAATAATGAATCATTTTATCTTAGTACAAAATTATTTTCTGTTTCCCTAACAATACAAACACATTCTGTACACCCTACATACATAAATTATCAAAACAATTTTGGAAACTGTCTCCAAACAAAACTCTAACAACATACAAATACATACAATTACCATCAACACTAAATAAACCTGTCAAAATAATGATTCAGTTAGGTTATATGCAAATATAACTTTTATTTTAAATACCTATTGTCATGTAATACTAGAAACCGTCTTTTAGAAACAAGTTGTCAGGGGAGGCTGGCTGCCAAAAAGCTTCCTTGTTATAAAATTACATTTTGTTATTATTATTAATTCTGGGGTTTTTTGTTGTTGTTTTTTTTTTTACCCAAATTATTTTTCCTAATGGGATGGGATCCCAAGATGGGGCAGTTTTGTGTATTTGGACAAGGGATTTTTTAACTGCTTGAGGATAGAATTCTGGCCAGTTTTTCCTAGGAGCCTGAGATTTTTCTTGAAGGTTTGAATAATTGGGGGGTGGTTATTAAACAAAACTGCAAAAGTTGAAAAGCCTGAGGATCCAGGGGTGTAGTCTGTCTTTAAGGAGGGTTAATGGGAATAGATTCACTCATGGGAGGCCAATTTTTTATTTATGTACTTATTTTTACAGACCTTGGGTAGGGTGGTTTTGAGGGTTTGACTTAGGAGTTTTACTTTCCCTGAGCTCTGGGACCTATAGGTTTTGTGGAGTTTTTACTTAATTCCTAACATTTTGCCAGCTCTTGGACTACAGCTGACACGAGAGCTGGGCCATTGCTGCTGCTTATGGGAAAAGGTATCCTGTGCTGGGGAACTATTTCTCAGAGCAAAGCTTTAGTTACTTTTTGTTTTGCAGTGTGGGTGGGAAAGGTCGTGACCCAGCCCGAGGAGGTGCACATTATTACTAAGAAGCACCTATACCTTTGACCTGGTTTCACTTCTGCAAAGTCCATTGTTAAGTTTTGAAAAGGGGCAGTTTCCATGTGTTGGATGCTGGCCAGGGCTGGGGAACCTGGAGGGGTTGCTCTCAGCGCAGGTTTGGCACCAGCTGCCAACAGTGGTGCAGAGTGAGGTCATCTGGGCAATGTAGAAATATTTTCTGAGCAGGACCTTTAAAGCAGTTTTTATATTTTAAGTGGTGAGCTGGTGGAATTGTTGAACAAGGGTGTAGGTGGCCCCCTCTGGGATGAAGACCTGGCCATCTGGGAGTAGCCAGCTGCCCTCCCCTCCAGCATCTGGCGTTGTTGAGGAATGAAAAGCATGACCTTGCAGAATATCTAACAAGCCCCTCCTGCCCCCATTACTGGGGATCGATCTGTGAGGGCATGGCTTTGCAGGAAAATATCAAATAACTCCTACCCTGTTTCTGTAAATCAGCCTGTGAAAACATGACCTAGGAGAAAGGTATCAAAAGAGTGACTTCACCGCCTGCTTCTGTAAATCATCCCACAAATTTGCAGCTGCATTCTGCCTCTATAACCACTGCTTGCAAAATTTCACCTAGCAACATGTTAGCCAATGAACAGAAGTTATGCTGATCCCACCTGAAATCCTATATAAACCTATGAAAACTAAAAAACAGGGCTGAGAATTTGTAGATAAACTCTTCTCTGGGCCCGCGTGTAATATATCTGTTCATCCACCTTTCTGGAGTGGCAGTTGTCAGTTTCTACGGTTCAGATTTCTTGGCTTTGCTGTAACAGTGTCCCTGCCCTCCTTGCCCACTCCTGCTTCCCCTGGGACATTTCAGTCTCTCAATGCATTGTTTTAAAAGGGACAGGTGAGGCACCAGTGGTGGGGCTGCAGCTTGAGGGCTGCCTCGATTGCTCGTCAAGCCACCCCATTGGCCAGTGCACTTTCCCCAGCAACAGAATCTGTTTTCCTCTGATGCTCCTGACAGCGCATGACAGCGAAATTGCCTGGCCTCCAGACCACCTTCATCAATTGAAGGATTTTCCTGTTTTTTTTTTTTTTCCTGCACTTAGGGGTCCCTTCTCCTTGTAAATTGCTCCATGGTCATGTACAGCAGTGAATGCATATTCAGAGTTAGTGCAAATGTTCACCGTTTGCCCAGTGGCCAGTTGTAGGGATTGAATCAGTGCCCAGGGTTCGCTTGCTGTGCAGACCACCCCCCAGGTAGGGAGCCGCCCTCACTACTTACTTAGCTGTGGCGACTGCGCACTTAGTAAGCCTCTCCTCATTTCTGACAAAACCACTGCCCTTTGTGAACAGGGTTTGATCTGGGCTAGGAAATGGCCTGTCCTGGAGGTTGGGGAGGCTGGTACACACCTTCTTGTCACTTTTGCACAGTTGCACCCAGGAGTTCCTCTTTACATCAGCAGGAAAGTGTCAGGATATAGGAAAAGAGGTGGGGAGGGGGGTTGTTTGTTTGTTTTAAGGTTTGCAGGAGCTGAGTCCAAGTTAATTGAGTCCTTAAATCTGGACACATAAACCCGGTGACCCCGGGCAGTACTGGCAGCAGTGGGGAGTTTCAGAGTGAATGTTTCCCCCCTTTCTGGTGGCCTTTTTCAATTTGTTGGGTCTGGATTTTTAAGGCTGCATACAACAGGGAGACCTCCTGTTTCATTTGCTTTTGTTTTCCCCTCAGCAGTTTTGTAATTTTTTATTTTGGTGTCCAGTGCCGCCAGGATGACATAAGCTGTGTTGACCATTCTCTGGCTTTCTGGGGCTTCTGGGTCAAAGGGGGTGTAAATCTTGAAGGCTCTGTAAAGTTGCTTATAAGAACTCCCCAGAGGTTCTTCAGGCTTTTGAGTGACAGGCTGTTTTGGACATGTTTGTGGCCGCCTCGCTCCTTCCCGTACCCCTCTGAGGAGGCTTCTCGATCCCGCTGAAGGGCAGCCCCTCTGATCTGTGTGAAAGTCCCAGGCCTGTTGGGCTTCCAGTGCCACCTCTCAGGCCCATTCCTGTGGCTCCAAGACACCTGCCAGGCCTGTTCTCACAACCACTTTCTGGCCCCCGTGGATCCTGTGTCTGTCTCCTCCATATTGACCCGAGTTGGGAGGAGTTGGCGGCAATCATCCCAAGTGGGGCGGTGGGTTTGGAAAATGAACTCCATGAGGTCGAGAAGAGCCTGAGGCTTTTCTGAGTATGAAGGGGTGTGATGCTTCCAGTTTAAAAGAGCTGTAGTTGTGAAAGGCTAATAAAACAGGATTGGTCTCCCAGGTTGGACAGTCCCATCTGCACTGATCTGGGCTAGGCTCTGTGTCACATGCAAGGGCATCTGAAGTGCAGGCTGTGCAGACTGAAGTTTTCTTGCCAAAGGGGACTCAGGATGCCCCGTTGAGGGAGGCCTATGGGCCCAGGAAGACTGAAGGTGGAGGAGTCTTTGGGAGATCTGCCTGTGGAGGCTCCAGGGCAGGGAGATGCCCTGGAATGACTGAAACATACGGCAGGGTAAAGTGTCTTCCTCCTGAGGTCCTTCTGGAATATAGGCTTTCG